>NC_134172.1:18869988-19528252 GCF_964188355.1 Buteo buteo
GATTCAGAGACAGCACCACAGCAGCAGTCTACACAGAATTAGCCAACTATGTACTACAGTGAATAACCTTACTTTCAAAGTTTACAGCTCACAGGTGTAACTAGCCAGTTCACCTAATAACTACATCTTTACCCATTACACAACAGCATGAAGCTCCAACTTACCGCCAAAATATATTACATATTTTTGGAAATGACAAAGTTGAACTTCTTTGGGTAAAGTGACACATCTGCACAACAAAAAATCAGGGTTAATTTAATAGAACTTTAAACTGACAGAAAACATTTGATTACATAAACCAAGTGTCTGTTCATGAGCACTGCTCTATTTCTCCATTTTAACAACCCAGCAGCAAAGGGAGTTTCATAATCTCCTTCCATATCATGTGAGACATAACTGCTAATATGCGCATTAGCTTCTGACTTAAACGGACTCTTCTGCTCAGGAGCGTTGGACTTTCTCCCCTTGCAGGACCAGCCCAGAAGGCGGATCAGTTAACTTCCCAGAACTGCTCTGATGAAACCTTGCTGTTGCACTCGTGGAAGGTGCAATTTTCAAATGTTCCCCATCTTGCAAATAAATCTGGACTGCATCAGTAAAGGCATAGAGAAAAGGGCAAGAGCTTCTTCTGTAAACTCCTAAGCTAACAGAAGAACAACATGTCCTTGTTTTTCCCTGAGGCGATTTTAATTCAGCTTGCTTCTTATGGTAATTTACACCTGCACATCTTCCCTGCTAGATGTCAAGAACCTAACCTCCAAACCCAGCAATCTCTCCAGTGATCTCTCACTGCAGACAGAGCCTAGGAGCCTGGGGGAAGGCACAGTACCAGGTACACGATTCCAGCAGAGATAGGCTGCAAAAGGAAACGCAACTTTTGCTCCACTTCTGGCAGCACTGCCAGGAACTACCCAGCCCTGCCCTGGAGTGCACGCTGACTCAGGGGCCCAGCCCTAAATCATAGAAACCCATGTGTTCACCAAACTGCCTCTCCAAAAACCCACATGGAAACGCTCAAGGAGACCTAGCACTGGTGAAGAGTTCCCCCAACTTGCTCCTCATGCCTCAGTGTCTCCTTGTACATGGCTTGAAGACTCTCTCTCCTTGGACACAGGGAGAGAAACAAGAGCACCGCAATGGCAACAGGGCACCCTTCCATCCATCCTCCTGGTGTACAAGATGAAAAAAGGCCAGGCAAGGAGACGAGGGAAGGAGAGGAAGAAGAGGAACTCTAACTTATCATAGATTTCCAACTCACTGCTGTCTGACTTCAGTGCCCAACCCTACGGCCGAGACCTTCATAAGTTTGCTCTCTCGCACCTCACCGTTTTCTGTTAAAAAATAGCTGATCTCTTCCTATTCGTCCTTCGGTGAGGGCACAGGCAGACTCTCTCCTTTACACTGCTGCTTAACACTGTAAGACCGGGTCACCCACGATGCTGGACACATCACAGCCAGAAGAACACCTTCCTGCGGGTCAGAACAGTAGCTTGACCTTGTGAGGAAGGTGTAAACGAATGCAGCAAGAGAACCGCCCCCCACTGCAACTCATAATGCTAACTTGCGCACATGCACGCTGAAAATCTCACGCTACTGAGAATCGCTTTCCCTGCTCCCACCTAGAGAAGTCTCCGAGCGGTTCTTGCCCACAACACTAACCGATCCTGCCCTGAAAACCCTTAAGCGAGTATTTTAACCTTGCACCGAGAGCGCTCCCGCCCCCTGCAAGGCCCGCACCCCCCCCGCAGGCAGGGAACTGCCCGCCGGCCCTCGCACGCCGCCATCGCCTCCGGGCCTTGGCGCTTCGCGGGCGGGAGGCAAGAGCTGGGCTGAGAAAGGCCGAAGGCGCGGCGGCCCCGAGGCGGGGCAGGCAGCTCCGACCCCTACGCCGCCCCGCCGCCCCATTCATTCCCGGTGACCTCCAGGCGCCCGCCGCCGCGCCCGCACTCACCGCCTCGCTGGGGGCCGGCGGCGGGGCGCGGGAGCCGGGCCCCGGCGGGCGGAGGCGCGGCAGGGAGCCGAGCGGCGGCGCCCGGCGGGAGGAGGCGCCGCACCGCCACCACCAGCGCAAGGCCATGGTGTCCCCCAGCCCCGCCGCGCCGGCACCGCCTTCCGGCACCGCCGCGACCCGGACGCGGAAGCCGGCCGCCGCCGCCGCCCTCCGGCGGGGGTGCCGGGAGGACACCCGAGCAGGCGGGGGGGCCCCTCCCTTCCTCTCGCCGCTCCTCGCCTCGCGTCCGGCCGCTCCGTCGGGGCGCCGAGCGCGGCTGAGGGCCGGGCGGGAGAGCGGCGCCGCCTGGCAGGGCCCGGCCCGGTCCGACCACCGCGCCCGGCCGTGGGACGGGGCTTGGGCCGCCGCCCTTCACCGGGGATCCGGCTCTGCCGGCCCGGCCCGCCCGGCGGGCGTGTGGGGGGCGGCCCCGGCCCGGTCAACGCAGGGCTTCAGCGGCAGCCGCTCTGCCTCTCCCGCTCGGAGACGGCGCCCGCTCTCCCCTGAAACGCCTGTGAAGAGATGAGAGAGGAGGGCCCCTTTTTTTGAGGGGAGGGAGGCTTCGAGCCGGTTCCTCACGTGCCTTGGTGAAGGCGAGCTTTGGGGGACATGCGGTGGCCGCCCTGGCTGGCCGCCTGGCTGGCGTGGGCCGCCGGGGCTGGCCGCCCGGCCCCGCTGTGCGGCTCCGGCGGGCTCTGCCGCGCTCCTCTCGGCCCGAACGCCTCGCACCCCGCGCCGGGCCACTGCCCGCGGCAGCGGGGGGCGGCTGAGCTCTGCGCCTGGCCCCTCTCCTCCGAAAGCCTCCTAGGTACGCCCCGCTCTGCCCCGGTGCTTTTGTACATGCACCCCGCTCTGCCCCGGTGCTTTTGTACGTGCACCCCGCTCTGCCCTGGTGCTTCTGCTTGGTGGGTTGTAGCAGCTACGAAAGCAAAAACTAAGTGAAGACCTTATATACACAGTCAAATACTTCACTACTTTTAACGTTAAAACTAGATTGGCCATAGGGAGGTGTGTGGGGGTGTTCTTCTTTCTTATTGTATTAGCAATTTATTGTAATGGAGAGATGTGCGAGTCCCCGGTAGGTGTTAATGCAGAATTGATAACCTGACATCTGATTTGAAGTACACAAAGTGGTATAGCTCTCGGGCATACAGAATTGCCTGTAATAATGAGGACAATTTATATGATAACATTACAGAAATAATTTCTTTGGGTGATGCAGTTACTTGTGAGCATTAAGAAATAATAACCGGTGATAAATCATGTGGCAGCTGGCTATAACAGGATTTGTCATTAGACGTATTGAGAAACATGGCTAACAGCAAGTCTCCAGAGATGCTAACTGACTTACAATTTTTACAAAACAGTGACTATGAGGTACTGGGATTTTAGAATTAACGCGGAATCGTAAGACTGTTGCAAGCAAAAATCCATAAAGATGTTAAACCACACAGTATCAGTCCAGAGTTATAAAACAATATTTGTTCTCTGTTAACTATGGTTCAGGGCACAGAGTAGGTCTGAAGGAAGAATGAAGCACATCTTTTGAGTACATGTGCTATGCTACAGCAAGAACCACATCTTCTGACCCTTTCGTTCGCTGTTTACATTACTCAGAGAAAGCTTCAAGCTGGTTTCTTAGGTTACTTGGTGATGACTGCTGCATATGGACTGTATACCACAGTTAACTGGTGCACAGTGACTTAATCTGTTGCCCTACGTCATTCAGCTGTGGGGGCAGCTGAACTTTCCTGTCTCATGCAAATATCTTTTAGAGTTGTATATAATTGAGTGCAATATAAAACTGCCCTGAGACTGTTCTAATCACAGTTAATTGAATCTACGCTTAAATATGATTTAGATCTTAAAACTAGCATGCCCTGCCAGTTTCTTTAACTGTAGAATTCAATCCTTCTTTTAAAAAATCCCAAACAGAATAATATCCTGAAATTATTTGACCTTGCTTTTTTCATGCAGCCTTAAAATACATTGTGGTAAAGAGTCGGGTTTTAATTGTTTCTGAAATATTTTGATTGGATTTAAGAGGAAAGGTATTAAGAATAATATGATTAATTGGTGTTTTTTAAATACTTCTTGTCTGTTTCATGTTTACAGATACTTTTCCAGTTGATGCGACCCAGGAAAATTATGTCCGTAATGTGAGAAACTGCATTTTTTCAGTTGTCTATCCTACACCTTTTAAATCTAGAGTTCGTCTTGTAGCTGTTTCAAAGGTTGGCTATTATTTTTTTGTTCCTCTCTAATTAGTGGAGATTGTTAATATGTGTACTAAAATATATTTTAATATTCATATGCTATTTATTGTGAAAACATCTTATTGATATATACTTTAAACAAATAGAATACTGAAAACATATTGTGAGATGTCTTTTAGTAATGAAATCTGTAGAGAAAACACATTCATTACCACTGAAAATTTGATCATATTCAAGTACCATCTGTTTTGCTTTTTTCTCCAGGAAGTTCTTGAAAATATTTTGGATCTTGATATATCTGTCAAAGGAACATCGGATTTTCTTCAGTTCGTCAGTGGCGGGAAAGTAATATTGGGGTCTGTTCCATTGGCCCATAGGTACGGGGGTCATCAGGTAACTATGGCACTCATTCTTCCAGGTGGAATTATGTAGGTCTTTTCCTGTGCATTGTACCTTGATAATTCCTGTAAGTAAATGAGTATATCCCTCTAAGTATATGAAATCTTACAAACAGTTTGGTTGCAGATTTGTTCTTCACGAGGGACTGCAGATGGAAGAGAACTATAATATTCTTTCATGGTACCGTGTCTACATTTTTTGCTTCTGTTTATGCCAGAAGCAAATTATCTTTTTAACTTCTGTTAGCTGCAGAGTCTGCTTAGCACCCCTGCAGCCTGATGAGCTCTGATTCATGCTAGGTATTATCAGTTCAGAGGAGTGAAGAAGGACAGAGCTTCACTGCAATACCATGATTACTGTGAGTTAGGTTTCATTGAAAAGGGTAAGATTATTCATGGAAAAAGAATGGTAGAACTTGATTTGTAATTTCCAATTAAAAAAAAATTACAAGCTGTGTCAGTTTAAAGGCTTATTATACAAAAGAGACAGGGCTGTAGCTGTACGTTGTAGCTGGAAGGTAGAGAAATAAAATGGGGATTACTGGCATTATTCTTTTTCTGTGGTTTTCTGATTCATTATTGGTGTGAGTGTGGAAGTACAGCTTCAGGCATCAATATCTTAATGACTACCTGAGCAAATGTGTCATTATATTGTAGATCACAGAGAACCTACATGTAATTTGTACTGTTTCAAGTATAACTGCTATAAATGATCGAAGAAAATAACTTGATTTTAATTTTTGTCAGTTTGGTAGCTGGGCAGGTCAGCTGGGTGATGGAAGAGCCCACTTGATCGGAGTATATACAAACAGGTGTGACATTTTTTTAAGTGACCGACTCAAATCTGTATTCTATTTAGCTGATTCATGCACAGCCCAAGGCGTACTGTTAGAAATGCTAATGGTATTTTTGCAGGCATGGTGAGAGGTGGGAACTACAGTTAAAAGGATCAGGAAAGACCCCATACTCCAGGTAAGTTGCAGTTAATCTAAATACACCAAAACTGGATGTTTTCCATCTGAAATTTGCTTTGATTTTATGACCTATTCCTTATTTCTCTGTTCTCCATAGGAATGGTGATGGAAGAGCTGTGCTTCGCTCTTCTGTGCGAGAATTTTTGTGTAGTGAGGCCATGCACTATCTTGGAATTCCTACAAGCAGGGCTGCTAGGTATTTTTCTTTTCTTTTTCACAGCATCCTAATTTAGAGGTAATTTTGTGCCTGAGTTTCACTGAGCATCAATAAAGTGGGACAGTTTGTTTCCAAGAGGATAAATCTTTCTTTTCATATGTATGCAGTCAGAACAAAATATATGCCTCCAGTTTCATAGATTTTTGGATAAAACTTTCCAGTAATAACAAACTCCAGCAGTTAATCCATTCACTTCTGTCTTTGGTATGTTATGTACTACTTTGGTTAAATACGATATTGTGCACTGTGTGTGTCTTGCGGTGAACAGCTGTTGTTCACTGGTGAGACTGTCTTAACTGAATTACCTTAGTTTGAAATCTGGTTCATTTTGTAAAGAAAGTAAAAAGTGGAAGTTAGATTGAGTGATTATATCTGACACTAACTCCCCTCTCCAGCTTTTATGATACTGCAATGAAGAGTTTCTACTCTTTAAAAAAAAAAAAAATTGTTCTCCCCCTTGTTGCTTACCAAAAGACTTGCAAAAACAGCAGGGCTAGATTCCTGCCCTGTAAATAATAATAATACCTTTAGTGTATGTGGATAATCAATGAGTCTCTTAATACATTTTACATGGTTAATAAGTGAGTCTTTTATTACACACAAGTTAAGCATTTGGATGAATTTTTCTAGAATCAGGCTAAGTAGGAAAATGTTGAAAGTGGCTATTTCTGTATTGTCATAGTCACCTAGTTGCAATTTTTAAGGTTGGTAGGAAAAATTGTCAGTCAAATGAATAGATGTTAATATTGGAGGTAGTACTGAATGCAGGTAATTGCTCTCAGTTCCTTATTTGTGCAAACACCCCTTGAGCAGAGAGGGAGATTTCATAAAAAACTAATTCTGATTGAACCAAAGACGACTAATAAATACATTCACTCATTTGGATGTTTTTCTCAGAATTAAGTAAACTGAATTTTTCAGATGATTGTGTTTAAAATGTCACGTTCATTTTGTGTTCCAAGTAGTCTCATGTCTGTACTGCATCATTTCAGGCTTTAAAGAAAGTAAATGTTCTGCAGAAAAAGCCTGTACTCAGCTGCCACGTGACTAGGTGTCTGTATTTGCAAAAAGTCTGCAAATCTCTCTAGCATTAATTCTAACACGTTTGCTCTGTTGAAGTGCAGTGTTTGTAAATGACATTTTTGATGGTTTATTCACTGACTTCACCTTGAAACCCTTTGCCGTTGGTTGTTAATGCAAAACTTTAAATCTGTCTGAATATCAGCAGGAAAGCATCTGGTGAGGTTATAGCCTTTCTTTGCTGTCATCTCAACAAATTGTTCAGTGCAAAAACAATATGAAATTACTCCTTAACTGAGCACAAATTCTGTTGAGTACACAGTTTGCTTTAGTTCTTTGCTGGCAAATTGGTTAAATGCCTGGCTCTCTTAATTGCTATACAAGCTTTCCAGACTGTTTGCAAGACTTCATTTGGAAAAAACCCCAGCTGATATCCGTATTTTTCCCAATGGGGAGCTGTTGTACTGAGGCTGGTGGGATGCACTTACAGAGGTCTTGTGAAGTCTTGGCAGAAGTGTGGGGAAAAGCCTTACGGCTAATCCCAGAACACCCAGCAGGTTGGTTTGCTCTATTAATTTTAAGTACTGTGTTCCCAATGGGGTGCTACAGTTTATGACTGTACTGCCAGATAAAGAACACTTCTTCATAGGATACCATTTTAGTCACATACTAGGACTACCAGTGAGCAGTGACCTACGCATTAGGTCAAAAGGGTGAGCCAATATGCATGGTTTTCAGGGTGGCCCTTACTTGCACAGGGCTTGGTGTTCATGCAAAACAGAAAGCAGAGCACTTGGGATTGTGAAGTCCAGCCCTTAAGCTAGAACCAGGAGTAGGGAGGGATATAATCCGTCTGTCCTTCTGTGAGTGCTGTTCCAGCTTCTCTGGTGTAAGAGCAATTTCAGTGTTCCATTTCCTGTGGTTGAGTGTACATCTGGTCTCCTGCTGTCTTCTCTCAAGTCATGGTACAGTTACCAGCTATAGGGACCATTTGAAAACTATTTTTGTAGTGGGAATGTACATATCTTTATGTGGCTGTTCAGCTATCTGGCCAGCTCTTAAGTGTTGCAGATCCATTAACCTGTATTAATAACTAACCAAATGTTGATGCCCCTGTGGATTTTTTTGTCAGTAATAAGAGAAGTGCTGGTATTCTGCAGGAATTTTGCAGAGAGCCTGCTAAGAGTTACATAGTCAAAAACCCCCAACCCTTCTGGCAGAGGTCTGTTCAAAACAGTAAAATTTAGTAGCATTATTATTCTGACTCCTGTCCCCTAGTGCTCTGATGCACACAATATTTTGTTAGTGTCTGGGGTTCATTCCCTGTTTTTGAAAATTTTTGGTTTTTTGAAGGATTAAGATTTTCTTCTTTCATCTCATTTATGTCAGCACTTTTTGTACTTAATCCTACACACTTAATAATCGCTTATGATTGTTTCCAAAAGAGGGTTTTTTTGAACAAAATTTCCTAATGTTGCTTGTATCGCTACAGCTCCACTAACAGGAGCAGATTGATTTCTAGATACTTTTTTCCTCCTTCTGGAAGAGTTCACTGCCTGTTCTTTGCAGTTAATGGAGAACATTGTTTGGATAGCTATTGGATACCTTCAAAAATATTGAATATAATAATAATAATAATTTAGTTTCAAAGCCACAGTTACTGTTGCAAGCAACTGCACTGTGCAAGAATTCAGAAAAATCATTCATTTTCATGATTTTTTGTACATATTTATGTTTATATGCATACCCCACATTTTTCGTTCAGCTAAATTATTTCTAAAATTCTGATGCTGAAGTATATAAAACCAGAATCTAGTGTACTCTCAAAATTTAACATTTGGGAGTTTTTTTAACTCTGCGACTGTCTTCAGTCATATTTATGAATGGAATATTAGGTTTGCCTCTTGTCCTTTTCTGTGTACCTCCAGGGAAAGTTTGGTTCTGTCTTCTGTGCAGTCTTCAACTACCTAATAGATAAATAGCAGCTATAAGTAGCTGCATTAAATTTCAGATGGCATGCCACCCAACTATTATGAATAATGGAATCATGGAATAGTTTGGGTTGGAAGGCACCTTTAAAGGTCATCTAGTCCAACCCCCCTGCAATGAGCAGGGACCTCTTCAACTAGATCAGGTTGCTCAGAGGTCCAACCTGACCTTGAATGTTTCCAGGGATGGGGCATCTACCACCTCTCTGGGTAACCTGTGCCAGTGTTTCACCACCCTCATTGTAAAAAGTTTCTTCCTTATACCTAGTCTAAATCTACCCTCTTTTGGTTTAAAACCATTACCCCTTGTCCTATTGCAACAGGCCCTGCTAAAAAGTCTGTCCCCGTCTTTCTCATGAGCCCCCTTTAAGTACTGAAAGGCTGAATAAGGTCTCCCTGGATCCTTCTCTTCTCCCGGCTGAACAACCCCAACTCTTTCAGCCTTGCCTCATAGGAGAGGTGTTCCATCCCTCTGATCATTTTTGTGGCCCTCCTCTGGACCTGCTCCAACAGGTTCATGTCTCACCTGAATAGAATAATATTTTCCAGTTGCCAGCAAGCAAAGATAAAGAAGAATTGTACAAAATCAGCTTTTTTTTTCCTGCTGCTAGACTCTTGAACAGGAAGGCTTCTGTGCCTATTGAGGGGACAACACCTCTTTCAGAAGACAGCACCAAGCATTATTTCTGCTGGATTGTCAGTGTAATCCCAGTTGCTTGGGAGAGAAAACTTTCTACACATTAACCTTAGGGCAATATGATGCCCTTGCATAGTTTGTGAGGATTGATTCCATTTTATTTTTCCTGATATAACAGAAAATACAGTGAAATTACATATTTTATTTTGTAAAATGAATGTAAGCTGTGAAATATTTTAGAGCAAGCAAAGTTGTTCAAAGCACTCACAAATCACAATATTTGGATAAACATGAATATTTATAGGGTGTGCAGAATTTTAAGGCAAATGAAAGGAAGAGATTGTTTTTTAAAAATCCAAGTAGCAGTGAAGAAGAAAGGGATAATTATAATGTATCATCAAAATTATGCCTTTTTTGTGTATTGATACTATTTGAAGAGTTCCTGATTGCTAAGGGTCCCAGATCTGTCCCGGAAATTCCTAAGATAACAGTTTTGGCCCATGTAAAGGGCAACCTCCATCTGATGCAACAATTTGGTTTCTAATTTCTCTGTCCTTCTAAATTCACTGTTGTCCTCAGGGAAATTGTGACTTATTTAATGTTACCATCACACTAATCAATCACTGAGGTTCCAAGTGAATGCAGTACTTTTTCTGAATGCAACCCCCTCCCCAAGAACAGTGTAAGTAAGTAATGGAAATTGGACAGCATTGTATAAATACAAAATAAATGCATCATGCTAATGAAGCTTGGTAAGCCTCGACTTACTGTTTGCCTGTGCCATTTGTAAATACAAAGCTATGCCAGCAAAAAGGTCTTTCTTTTTATGAAAGAAATAAAGTTATGTAAAATATGACTTGATCTTCATTGTAAATTATTTTTCCTGAGATAACTTTTTATTATTCTTTTCTTGTTTGTTACAGCTTAGTTGTAAGTGATGATGATGTGTGGAGAGACCAGTTTTACAATGGAAATATTAAGAAAGAAAGAGGTAATGAAGACATATCAAAATAATCTGTTGCAACACTGTAACTTAATTCTCCATTACAAAAATGAATTTTAATGTGATAAATGTATAATAAAAAGTACTAAATAGGCTTCATTTCATTTATTAAGATATAAAACCTCTCCTGAGAAAATCAGTCTGAAATATATCTTAGTTAAAGAAATGAAGTCCTATGAACAGGTCTGCTATGATTGTGGCGTATGTGTTGTAGGGGTGTAATTTTTATTTTCACTTGCCATTACAAAAATGATACTGAAAACTAGGGAAATTTTCCATTGTTCTGACAGCAATCCTAGGATGGTGGGAACGCTAGTCGGGCTGTGCCGTTGCTACCTCATCTGTACCTGCTCTGGAAGAGAGTGGGATGGCACAGCATGGGGAAAAATCTATTTATGTTGGTTCTTTCTTTGTTGGTAGCATTAGCATCTCTGGAGTAGTTCTAGTATTAATGCAGTACTGGGATTTTGCCTGTGTTTGCTGGTATAGCAAATTAAGCTTTATCATTAAAATGTATGTGTAGTAAAGTAATATTAGACATACTCATCTGTTATACGTTGAGCATACTTACACAAACACCAGTTTAACTATGCATATGTAAATTCTGCATCTATAGAAACAACACATGATGACTTTTACCATAGAACTGTTTTATTTTGCTGATACTTTGTTTACATTTAAACACATGTGTCTATATTTAAGGTGCAATAGTGCTACGTCTTGCCAAATCGTGGTTTCGTATAGGATCCTTAGAAATCTTAGCTCACTCTGGGGAACTGGACTTACAAAGGTTTGAATTTAATCTTCATAGTAACTATATTAGTTCTCTTAACAATTGAATATATATTAGAATGCATATATACAGTTGGAATTTATACATAAATTATTTAGAAAAGAAGATTGCATAATTTAGCAAGATAACCTGCTGTTTTTATACAAGCATACAAAAGATCTTAACTCATAGGGGTAAAACCCCCTAGATGTTTTTGGAGGCCTGGATCTTACAAAATGAGAAAGGTTTTATAGCTGAAGTAGTTCTAGTAACTAAGCACTAGGGAGGAGTTGTTTGTTTTGGAAAGATTTGTAAATTTAAAGTATAAGTTCCTACATTTCTCATAGCTGTCTGTGAAGCTTTATTAACAGAAATATGAAATAAATCACTAGCATAAGTATGTTGTATAAAGTGTGCTCTCCAGAAACATGCAGAACCAGAGAAGTATACTAGGTCATCAATTATTGCACAGTTTTAAGCCTCTTAGCAATACTAATTTGTGTGTCAAGCAATTAGCATGACAAATTTTTAGGTCTGCTGCAAATATTTAAAAGTTGGTCATTTCACCTCAGGAGCAATCAAAATTCTTCTGGGGTGCTTAAAAACGAGCAAGAGATCATAGCAGCAGTTATACATTGTAGTAACCGATAATTCAATTTAACTTCCCGCATCACTCTATGCTGTCTTTCTTTCCTTTTTTTTTTTTTGAAATCTCACAGCAGATTTTAGTTGTAAAAATGAAAGATAGAATTAAGGAACTGATTTTAAGTTTTGTTTTGGGTTTTTTTGATTAAAGTGTTTATGACCCGTTGGATTTAAGGAGCATGTAAAGATCACTTGTACTCATGCAACATAGACAACTCCTTCCTGCCTGTTTTGGAGGGGGCCTCAGAAAGAGTGGCCAAGAGCAGGCCAAGGCTGGTGTGACTGACTGTGCTTCCTCCTCAGAGAAGGTCCTCCTGAAAGAGGATGTCCTGGAGCAACCAGCTAAAATTCAGAGGCAATAGGTTGGACACCCTTCTAAAGGTCAGGTTGCTAGGCACTCTGATAAAATCATCACAGTTTGAGGACAGTTCAGTGATTTGCTCTAATAACCTGATTAGAAGGTAAAATCTAGGTATTTGTGTGCACAGCTGAACAACCGTTGCCCAGGTCCAACCCTTGCCCAGGCTGCCTACCTCACGTACAAATGGTGCTTACAGCTTCCTGTGCCAGTGGTCCTGGCTGGCTCTGACCACAAGAGGGTCCTACAGGGAGCTCCTAAATGTACTACGTGCCACCTGCTCTACTTTGAAGCTTTAGATCTGCAAAGATCTGCATCTGACAGGCACTGCAATTTTTAATGCATGTGTCCCAATTTCCTGAGCCTGTCTTTTAGGACTGTGCAGCACTGTTTTGGGAATGGCCAGTTACTATGGCAAGTCGTGCTACTTCATAAGAATTCAGCCATAAAATTTTCTTTGTGAGAATTCTGATGTAGAATTATTCCTTGTAATCATATAAGGGTTTTTTGGATATGCAAACTTTTTTTTTTCCCTAAAAACTTAATATTACTGCATGCGAAACCAGATCCTGGTTTGCTCTAGAAGTTTAACACGTGGGAATAATTTTAAATCTACCAGGCAGTCTCCACTCATATTTATGACTGGAACCTTAGGTTTTATCTCTAAGCATTTGGAAGGGCTTAACCCAAGACTCACTGGGATAAATAGATTGAGTTTTCTAGTAACTGTTTGCAGCAAGCTGTAGATGAGCATTTAGCTGTTTGAAAACAAGAATTTTGAATGATCAGTTCTAAAAGTACCATTTTTATTTAAAGAATTCTGCCTCTCTTTATTACAGAAGATTGCTAGACTTTATCATCCAGGAACATTTTCCATCAATAGCTATGAATGATTCAAATAGATATCTGGTAAGTCTTTTTTAAAAATTGTTTTTATTTTCCACAGGCATGTGAACAAAAATTATACAAAGCTTTTCAAAGTTTCAGGTTTTAAAAGGTTTTACAATTTGAAGTAAGCTTCCAGGTTTTATTAGTGAAAGTTTGTTAATTCTCTTCAGTAAAAACCTGCTGCTCGAAGTTTTTTTCCTCAAAGACAAGTAAGTGCATTCTTTACCACTTTTCATTATGGAAATGTTTATTGGGAAGCTTCCATTTTCTGTTATTTTTTGTTCTCTTGCTGCTTAGATTTTAAGTTAGCAGTGGTCATGAAGTGATGAATTATGCTTTTTCTAGTATAAATGTAGTATATATAGTATATACTAGTATATACACTAGTATATATAGTGTCTTTGTTTCTGTTTTGGACTTTTTAATTTCTTTTAGGGCATCTGGATATACTTATTTAACTATAGTCTTTGCTGGATAAGGTTATTGTGCAGTCACATCATTCAGAATGTGAATGAAAAGTCCTGACAGACAGAGATATAAATTTAAAAATAGAATGTATGACATATTTCTAAAATTAATCAAATGTTTATGTTATTTATTGTATTTAATATTTTTGATTCAGAGGACTTGAAGTAAAAGATGTATTTGATTTTAGGAATTTTTCTCTACAGTCGTATCAGAGACTGCAGATCTGATTGCATTGTGGATGTCTGTGGGGTTTGCACATGGTAAGCTGCAGTAGATGGCATTGACTTTACAGGAGTGACTTTTTATAGTCATGCTGCTTTTATTTGTCACTTTGTTCTTCAATTCTTCTGATGTCTTGGCCTACAGTATCTGTTATGCATTAATATACAAGTTTTTTCATAGCAGAGTTAGGAGCACTTTCTGATCTTTCAAAGCATGACTGTATCTGACAGAAGCAAGAATATTGGAGCAAGAATTCTCAGAATTGAAATAGTCTGATGTATGAAGACCATGTACTGATGTCTTATATAAGTTTAAGTGCTCTGAATTTGATGCATCTACATAAACATCTGGCCTTTTATAATATATAGGATACAGTGCTGTCCACCTTTGTTTCAGATTTATATTATGAAAAATAAAATAGCATCCTCTTGCTAATACAGCACCCAGTCAACTTGCAAGGAAGCAGCTAATGACCAATTTGCAAGATGCTGTTTCAATACTGTGTAGCACTGAAAAGAAAAGGAAACAGTGCCACCTAGGTATAGAGACCAGACGCAAGATAATGTAGCGAACAGTTTCTCATTTTCATACTTAAAATGCATGCCAGGTCAAGAGTAAGAGAGACAAGTTTATTTTCCAGAGTCTGATTTCTAAAAGGTAACTGCTCCAAAGTTCTCTAGATTCAGTGGATCTATTTCACATAAAATTTTCTAGAGGCTGCAGGGTTCAGGTGGAATTTTAACTTTTGCCTCTCCTCGTTGTTTAATTGTAGGTGTGTGCAATACAGATAACTTCAGTTTATTATCCATAACAATAGATTATGGTCCATTTGGATTTATGGAGTCCTATGATCCAAGTGAGTGTAGCACCTGTTTTTAAATATAGTTTTTTTACTTAAAATAAATTCTTTGTATTAATTTATATAGTTTCCATGTGCATGAAAACTCCTAACATTATTAGCAGAAAAACCCCAAGCATTTGTATCATTTGAAGAGTTTTAGGGAAAAAAATTATATCAGAGGTCAGTTTTATGATACACTATGCAGTTTGCATCTCAAGTGCTAAAAGTCGTGTTAATAAAATACTACTATTAAACTTATTTTCAGGAGAATGTTTCCAGTTGAACTTCATCATTTGAATAGATGCTACAACAGAAACCTAGAAAACTAAAAATTGCATATTGCTGTAAGCAGCCAAAAGCAAAAGCGTTATACAGTAACTTTGCATGCATCGTGCTCTAGCTTTATAGTCACAGCAGCTAATCCTATGTTGGAAGAAAACAAATCAAACCTACCTAGTCATGGCAACCTTTCTTTGAAAGTATGAACTCAGTCAGTCTGGGATTGATAGATATAGGTTCAGTATGTACATAAATGCATATTATTACATTGTTGTTTAGAGGTTGCATCTGAGTAAGCTTCAGAACCAGCAGTGATTATCATCATCTTTGTTTTCTGCAGCCTCAAATTCAGGAAATCACATGAGAATAAATGTCATATTGTTTCTATTGCACTGAAAAAACAGCGCTTTTCTGGTTTTAGATCTTTCTCTATATGGTGGGTTGGTTGACCCCAGCCAGCAATTAAGCACGCACCAGCCACTCATTCACTGCCCCCTGCTGCTTGTTGCGGGAGAGAATGGGAAAAGCAAAGATGAGAAAAAGCTCATGGGTCAAGATAAAGACGGTTGAATAAGTGAAGGGTAAAAAAAAGGGGCGGAGGCAACCAACAGGCAATGCAAAGGCAATCACTCACCACCTTCCACCACCAGACTGATGCCTAGTCAGTCCCCAAGCAGCAACTGCCTTGGAAAAACTACCCCCAGTTTTTATTGCCGAGCATGACATTATATGGTCTGGAATATCCCTTTGGTCAGCTGGGGTCAGCTGTCCCAGCTGTGTCCCCTCCCAGCCCCTTGCCCACCCCAGCCTAACTTGCTGGGGTTGCAGAGTATGAACAGAGACCTCGATGCTGTGCAAGCACTGCTCAGCATTAGCTAAAACATCAATGTGTTATGAACACTGTTTTAGTCACAAGTATAAAACACAGCACCATACAAGCTGCTATGAAGAAAATTAACTCCATCCCAGCCAGAGCCCATACACCCTAGAACCAGATGAAATGCTTTAGAGTTAAAATTCAGATTTGAACCAACCACCAGATCTGACAGGTGTGTCACAGGTCTCCTCCTTAATGCTTCATTTGTTATTAATGTCCTCTGAGGACTCAGGCAATACTGTGCATTGATCAGCTTATCTGCATTTGATCTGTGCAAGGGGTTCATACTGCATCTATTCAGAGACTGGTGCATAGATTTTACTTCTGGATACCTGTAACTTGCATAGCAGATATTTACTATCATCTCCCAAATAATGGATTTGCTTACTGGAACATGTTAGTCCTAATTTTTATGTGAATACAAAAATCTTGCTTGTACAACTGAAATAAATCTTGCTTAGGTGGCTTATTTATTTAAATACATGTTTATACATGTTACTTTTCCAAAAGTACTTGTAAATCCCGAATCTGGTTGTATAGTTGTTTGCTTAGTCTGTGTGCTAAATAGTAGCACTATATGTAGTAAAAACATTGAATAAGACATTGTTTTTAGTGTAAAAATGGTCTTTTGCTGTTTAAACATCTGAATTTATTTTGTATCTTCAAGTAGGAAAATGTCGCTTGTGACACATGGGAACTTGTCTGTGAAGGATGTGCTCCTTAGATTTGCAAATAATAGGTCTTGAGTTAAATCACTGTAAATAAGTATCCTTGTGATCTGATTTTAAATATTTAGTGGCTTTAGGGCTTTTATTAGTTTGCTGTGTAAGTATAAAAATGAATGCACTACAATATTTTAACATTGATTGTTTATTGTAAGTACTCTGTTGTGGAAAAGTAATGTTTTGTTTGAAACAGATTTTGTTCCAAACACATCTGATGATGAAAGGAGGTATAAAATAGGAAACCAGGCAAATGTTGGGCTGTTTAATCTGAGCAAGCTGTTACAAGCTCTAAAACCTTTATTGGATCCCAGGCAAAAGAAGCTGTAAGTAATCCTTAAAATATCTTAATGCTTAAAAGAACTAGTGAGATGGGAGACCATCTAATCACCATATGCATAGGAAAGAAAGGGATTAGCTTTTAAGATCTTTTTTTCTAAGTGGAAATTGATTCTGAATTAATTATTGGTCAGAATAAGGTTGGAGGGAGGGGAGAAAGGTTTTCATTGGTCATAAATAATAGCAAAATATGACTGGAAGGTGGTCCTAGATGTTGTGTGGTCCATTCTCCTTTCACTAAGGTAGGACCTTTGCCTGTAGTTTTCTATTCTAAGTTTGTCTAGCTTGTTCTTTAAGATGCTTACTTATGAAGACCATACATCCTCCTGAAGTAATGAGGTAGTATTTTAATACCCTATTGTAAAGATTCCTAATATGAATCTTCTTTTGTGCTGTTTAAACACATGACTTCTTCCTCAGTATGAAAAGGAAGAACATTGTATTTTTCTTCTTTGCAGCAGCTATTTATCTGCTTGAAGCCTGTTAAAATGATTCCCCTCAGTCTTTTCTCCACTACAGATCCTAGTTGATTCAGAATATCAATGTTTGTGAGATATCAGACAGAAGTTTTCATTGTTTAGTGTACAGTGGGATTGTACTCACAGTAGTATTGTAGTTCCATAGAATTTGACATTTCTTTTGTTTTTGCAGAGCTTCCCAGATTTTGGAGGGATACGGTGAGCGCTATTACATCCGGTATGCAGTTCCAGAGCTCAAACCTTGTAGTCACAATACTATAAATTATGTTATGTGACAATTTCCTTACTTTGTTACTATCTTCAGTTTCACAGAACTATTCAAAACAAAATTGGGTCTTCTTGGGGAGAATGAGGATGATAACTATTTGATTGCTTTCCTCCTAAAAGTAAGTTTGCTTTGCTAATTTTGTTGGCAAACATCTGGACTGATAGCCCATAGTTTAAAAACTCTGATAGAAATATCTTTTTTCACTAGCTTATGGAAGATACAAAGGCTGATTTTACAATGACATTTCGACAACTCAGTGAAATTACTGAAGACCAGTTAAAGGAGCTCCATATTCCTGAGGTATTAATTAATACAAGCACCCAGTTTTAGGAATACTTAATATAAAATGAGTAAATCAGGTTGGACATATCCCTGGTGTAATAGAGAATGTCTCAAGCCATGATTTGCCTGGGAAATGTGTCATCGTAGCATTATTAAGGGACCAGGAGACTAATGTGTCTGTGTCATGCTACCACCCTATGTTAAGCCTATGTCTAGTAATGAAGGATACATTAACAAAGAGGGCTAATGAAAGATACATTAATGTAGCGTGCTGAAGTAAAATTTCCAGCCTCTGGTACAGGTCTAATATGAGTAGTCATAAGTATTCATACACAGGTGAGAATGTGATTTTCTTCACATTTAAGATTAAGGTCTGGTAGAAAGAATTTTCCTTCCTTCTGCACCCTCTTTTTTTTGTTTGTTTGTTTTGCTTAAGAATACCTTCTGATAGTATTCCATAAGACACAAATGAAGTTGGACAGGGCTCATAAGGAAAATTTCAACCTTGGGTCGATCAAACTATTCTTAACTTGGGTTTACCAGGTGACCTAAATATCTGCTCTTGGGCTCATCAGCTTGTCCAATATCTAATGACAAGTGAGATCCCATCTCATCATAAACTCTTGCTAGAATTTCAGCCCATAGTGGCCTCTGCCCTTCCTTGGGCACATGATCAGTTCTAAACGTAGCTTAAAGCACTGGAATACATTTTGTCATTGTGTCCTGCTCAGCCTGCTATCCCATCGTGTGTTGCTGCTAACTCAGCCTAAAGTTATTCTTCAGGACCAAGTCTAATCATAAAAGAGATGAAAGTATTAAAATAAAAGAGATAAACTTCTCACCTGGATATAGTGCAATCTTTAGAAGTAGAAATATGGCTGAAATGTTTGAACTGGAGTGAGGTGCTAGGCAAATAATAATTGGATAAAAATGTAGAGGGGAAATTCTGAAAAGAAAGTTCGTAAGTACCTGATCTGGAAAGGAAAAAAGGAAGCCTTTTTGCAAGAGCCAAAAGGAGTTGGTTTTTTGTTGTTTTTTTTTTTTTTTGATACAGTGCCTTTTCCGTGTGAGGAATATTGTTCACTTTGCCTGGGAAACTTCATTGCCTTTCCATAACTTCTGATTTACTTCTCTTTGTCTTTGAATCTAATTTAAAATGAGAACAGGTGGACTTAGGAGGTTGTTTTAGGGAGCAGAATGACTGTGTGTAAAGCATAGAATAAAAATGAGCAGTTACTGTTTCTTTTTCCAGTTGTGTCCTAGATAATTAAGTTATTTTGACCAAATTCTTTGTTTTTCCTTATTTTCTTAAGTAAGAGGTCTAACCTGACTTTTTCTATGAGCTTAAAGCCATTAATAGTTTAGAAGTTGAGATTTTCTAGTGCTAAGCAACAAAAGTACAAAGAGCTGTAGCTGTGGAATTAATAATTTGTACAGGTAAGGTGGTAAGAGGATGGGTGTGTTTGTAAGAGAAGGTATTTTTGTCATAGAATACAAGGGATTTTTCCATTTCTTAGTGGCCTACATGCGATAGGAAGAACAGAAGCCACCCTCATGTAGTATGGAGCCACACACAGGCTCCTGCAGTAGTGGCATTTATTACAACTCCATCTCCCCTTCTTTGAAGGTGCAGGCTGAGGAACTAACAATCATAGTGTAGTTGTGACCCTACTACTACTACACTGAGGGTCATTTGCAGCCTTCAGTTGGTAGTAGCTGACCTTTTTTTTTTTTCACACAATGAAATGATTTAGCCCACAAGTTGTGAGTCCCAAAACTGATGTGGTAAAGCAGGTATAATTTTATGCTGGTAAAAAGTTTGATTTTTTTAAAGATTTTTTTTTTATATTGAAGTAATTTCACCTGCTGTTTATTCACACACTAATACTTTGTCAATAGCAAAGTAAGTTTTCATATTGGTTTGTAGATCATTTACAGGTTTTTTTCAGCTGCAAACCAAAATTGACCTAAAAATGCCAGAGCCCTTTGGCAACACTGCAGGAGTGCTTACATTTAGTACTAACTAGAAACATTCTGAAATTCCTCCTAAAGCACCCGAACCCTGCATGTCTTTGAACAAATGCTTAATTCTTACATTCTCCTGTTATCTACCTGCCCAACCCTCAGCTCTTAGTCACTTCTGTAATTTTAACTAATTTTTATACTCAAATGTGGTTTTCATTATACTTTTTGACTGCCATTCCTTTAAAAAAACACAGATGTGATCACAACTTTGTTTTGTTCTTGCTTTTAATATCTCTTACTTAACTTTTGCCCATTTTTTTCTTGTCTATCTGCTGTTTACCTGCTTTTATCTATGTCCATTTCTTTCTAACCTGTTCTTTCTCTGAAGTTCATTTTTTTTGTCTGTGAGCTTTGGCTACTTTCTCTCAACTGAGCAATATGAAGCAGCTGTTAGCTCAGTGTAGTCAGCTAGGGAAGCCTAGTTTGTGGTTGTTGTTCAGCACTGGAGGCGGTAACCCCAAGCTCTGGTTTCCCTCTATTTGCCTTTTCCAAGTTCTGTCTCCTCTCCCTTCTTCCTCTCCTACTGTCTCTATTCTTCTCCTCAATCTTCCTCTATTCCTGTAGCCTTAAGTTTCCCTTTTTCTCCAGACCATATCTTTCTTTATCAATATATCTCCCTTATTCCACAATTTTTTGGGGGGAAAAAAAAAGTCTCTACAAATAGACCTGGTCCACATACAAAACTCAGAAGAGAGTAAAACCTGTAGTTGTGTAGCTTAAAAAATAAAAGAGGTCAGACAATAAACCAAGGAAAAATAGGGGTGAAGTGTTGGAGGTGTTTAGATAGAATTTGCCGTAACAGCGACAGATTAATATGGATGTATTGTGCTAGCAAAAAGAAATAATTTACATGCAGAGGAAAAGATATTAGTAGAATTTTTTGGGAGAAAATTCCTTGAAGGGTCATGATACATTTCCCTCGTATCCTTTTAATATTCATTTGCTTACTTTGGTTTTTGCTTAACAGGAGCAAAATTCCGATTACCTGCCATTAACTGTTTCTTTCTCTTTAGGAGTTCTGGGCTCTGCAGGATCTGGGTAAACACAAGTTATTTTCAGAATGGGTTACTATGTACCTCTTAAGATTAAATCGGTAAGTTTCAAGTGTAAAAATAACACAAAGTGTGTATTTGCCAGAAGCAGGCAACTTTAATCTGCAGTGATTTTCCATCATCTTTAGTGGCTCTGGTAAACTGGCCCAAACATGGTTTCATATGCCTTTTTTATTGTTATGGTTCTAGATAGTGCTAGATTCCATAATAATTACTATTGTAGTTCTGTTTTAACACACAGGTACATAAAAATGACATGGGAGGAGTGGTCTGTGTTTGTTGTCTTTCATTGAGCAACCGATCAGATTTCTTTGGTTAATAATTTTTGTTAAAATACCACTACTACAGATTCAGTCCAAGAACCTGAAAGTCAGGCTTTGAAAATACATAGGAATGAATAGTGTTCCATTACAGGTAATACCTATATTTTTTTACTATGTAATAATATGGCTCTAGGATGACAGGGGGTGGAAGCTGAACAATAGTGAATACACAGACAGTGTTTGGAAACCGCTAGTGTTGCATGGATAGGGACATGCATGTTAGAATTTCCAACCAGTTCTTTTGTCTTAAATCAATAAAGAATGTAACATGTTTCTTAGTCATGTATGGTATGCATGGCTGATAGTAGTGAAAAGAAGTACATATCAGGTACTTGGAAATTTTAGTTGGTAAATACAATTCTTGGGGAAAAAAATCAATACAAGATACAAAACCTACAAGAAAGTGTGCAGTTTTTTCCAAGTCTAATAGTTCTTAGAGATTCAGATCTGCTTCCACTGAACACAAAACCAGAACACTTAATAATTTTAATGAAAGTCAAATAAAATATTTCTAAAAATAAGTACTAAAGCACTTTCTTTTTTCTTCTTTTGATTTGTTTTCCATGTATAGTAACAAGGGTGATTCAGACACCAAGAGAAGAACAAGAATGACAAGTGAGTAAAACAATACAAAAGAATTCCTGTGCTTGGAGATGGCAGCTATCTATTTACATAGGTTTCTTCAGTGTTAGTTATTTTCCTTTTAAGAAGAACTAAAATGTATTGTTTTTCTGAAGATGTTACCGAAATCCGGAATAAAACTCTTTAACACTAATGTGAAGTTAAGAAGCAGGCATTTCGCTTATTGCAGCACTGGGGATGTGGGGGATCGCTCCTCCAAAGGCGCATCCAACTTAGTATCAAAATCCATCAGTTTTTAATAGACTTTTTCTGTCAGGTCATTGTTACATAAGCTCTTTACATAAAAATGCATACTATGCTCGCTCTTATATTTAACCTTTATAATGATTGGTCCTTTGATTATATAACCTTATCAATATTCTTATTTAAAAACAATCATTGGTCAATTTCACTTAGCTCTACTGATTGGAATCTTCGATACTCAAATCGAGATGGGAAGGGTAAGGGGTTTCCAAGTAGCATAACTGGTCTCCATGACAGTTTCCTCAGTTTCTTGAAACAAAACATAGAAAAACCAGTAACTTCCTGGTGAGGTTTCTATGGTTAGCTATTTCAAACGTCAACAATATTAAGGTTCCTATAGTCACACATAACACAGTTCCTAAAGTTTCTATGGCTACATTTCAAACTTAACAATCCTATACAGTATGCTTCACAATTTTACTTCTTAATCAAACCTAACTCTAATATATGATTAAATTTTGATTTCTTTATCAGAATATTTGCAACAAAGAGGAGAAACTCTCTCATTACGCTCCTGCAAATCTTGTAATACTATATATTCACAGTGGCTATCTCTGGTTTCACCCCATCACGTGATTAGAATCTAGCCACATGTGTATGGCTAGACTTGTGAATATATATGTACTTTTTATATAAGCTAAATGATCAAGATGTTCCTTGGCTACGATGAAGTGCTCTTCCTCCTCAGGTATCCTCCCTTTTCCCTCCTTAAAAAAAAAATAAAAAATCCTTAATTCAATTGTCCACATTTATGAATTAATTGGTCTGACCCAAACACCTTCTGTTGTGAATATAGTCATAGTCTTACCAGTTGACTGAGGCCTGAGTGTGAAATCATGGAAATGCACCATAACTATTAGTCCAAGTTGCTCTTCTCTAGATTCTGCTGGTTTTGAAGGACAGAGCACACATCTGTTCATATTTTGGGTGATTGAAATCACAGTGGTGGCGACATCATGAAGGCTTTTCCTACTGGTATCCACAAAGGCTGCTCTGACCTGTGTCACACTGTATGTGAATATAGACACAGAAGCAATCCAACTCAGCTGTCCAGCTATGGTCTATTCCATATCAGTCCTCATTTACCTACTTGTTTATTTTTCTTTCCCTTATTTGTTGTTTAACATTTTGAATTTATTTTTTCTCTTTTTTTTAACCCCCTTTCTTTACAATTTCCGTTTGGGGGCTCAAGAGGTGCCAGGCCTCCAGCTTGTTCTATGCTTTGGTGCTTGTGGACTTGATTAATTTTTTTTCCTTTTGATTTCCTTTAAGAACTTAAGAATTACTGGCCCATGGGAACATGGTTGTCTGTATCTTGTCATGTCTCAAGTGGGGCTTCACCTTACTGTCTTGAAATTGTGGATGTGCGCGGGCTGCTCCCCAAGTTGTAACTCTTCATTGCAAAGTAGGGTGCTCCCTGAAAGGGTCCTAGGATTTTATTTCCTTTGTGAGAGGTGCCCTTCCTCTTCTGCTGTATCTGCTTTTCCTGAGTGCAAGCAACATCTTTTCCTTGATCTTTACTTCCTTCCTTTAGCAGTTTGTGAATGTGTCAGTTTGCATTGCTAAGAAGAACATTGTTCTTCTCCAGTGATGAACCCTTGATAACATCAGGAAGATTCTGGTAGGCATCCTGTACTAGCTCAATGGACTAAGATTTATCTGAGTGTTCAAATATGTCCAAAACCTTTCTACATGTAAGAACTCAGGTTTCTGAAAGGCCCCCACTTATTTTTTTTCCGCATCTGGAGAAAAAAACTCCTTACTTCTGAAAGGACTATCTAGTCATGAAAGGAGGGTACTTTAATTCTCCGAGTTATTCTAAATACAAAATGGTTTTGGTTTTGGTTTTTTTTAATGAGCAACTGAAAATCTCTGGACAAAAGGGAGTGAAGGAAATGGAGGATCTGATCAAATTCTGCATGAGATATTACATGCTTCAGTGTTAAGCTGCTTTGCAGGGTGTTTTATACTCATTTCTAATGGAGATGGCTGTACTTTTGTTAGATATTGATTGGCCACTTTCTTCAAAAACTTTAACTGATTTAGTAGGAAAATGGCAGGAGATAGACCAAGTTTCAGTAATAAGATAGTAAAAACTACAATAGGGCACAAAGAATCATCACATGGACCTTCAAGTTTGCATCCACATTTTCCAACCAAGGCTCCATCCATTTTTAAGAACACTTCTTACAATTTTACATGCATTTTTAGAAAGTTGATATGAAAACAGTTACCAAGAAGAAAGATTTGGTTTATTATTTATATTTTGGTAGGGCGAAGAAGTTTCAACTGTGGGACTCTGAGGATCTTAGTTCAACTACTGTTTTGAGGTTTTGAGCTCCCCTGTTTTCCTCAGCTAAAATTTAATGCTGAAAACTGTCTAAACACACTTCTTATTTTTCTGGTTTTTGAATCTGCTTTTAGAGAAGATTATGACATTTCTGAGGTTTTATTGCAAATCAGAAAGGATCTCAGTTTGATGATCTTCTGCAAAGCAGCATTGTGGTTTTCTACACATACCTCAGAGGATCATGTAGTACAGGAGACAGACAAAACAGGGAAAAGGTCTTGCCTCCAGGACTACACTTGCGCTAGTGGTCTCAGTTTTCATAGCAGTCCAAAACTTGATATGCAAAGATTCATGGTTAAGTTAGTTTTCTTCCATATAACTGGTCGTCACAATATATTCGTACAGCAGAGCCACCAGATACTCCTAACAGAATACCGATATTAATTTGTTATTGTTTAATTTAAAATTTTATTTTCCTTATAAAATAAACAAACTTTGTTATATTTTTGCTAGCTTCTCCATATTACAGTGTGACTGAAGTTTCTTACAGTTTTTTTGTTGTTGTTCTCTTTTACATTTAAATAGATCTCTTGGATGCCCCTTGTGATCTCTTGAAAGTTTTAAGTATTTGCTTTTAACAGCTGTCCCTTGTCCTTTGTCAACTGAAGCACAAATCGGGCTCAACTCAGTCAGCAATGCATTTTTACCCAGCATTTCAGTTAGACAAAACTGTCAGGGCTCTCTATATTTTTATATGGGTTGGTAAGTCCCACTAGATTTCTTATTGCTGTCTTTAGTTGACTGACCTTGAATATATTGCCATTATCACCTCATTATTCATGACCTTTCCCTCATCATTAGTAAGTCTAGTAAAATATCTCATGTCCCAAAGTACATTACCTTGAAGCATTTCAAGTTGATCAGTTATTCGTTCTGTTTATTTTTCTCTCTTCATTTAGTTTTTAGTCCTTAGTAGCACTTTATCTTGTACTGCTTAAACATAGTTCCTTAAGAGTTGATCAAAAAGTTTTGACAATTCAAATGCCCATACAAGTCTATCATTGTATTTCTTTATAAAAGAAACATGTAAAAAAAATGTAGACCAGATTATGAAATGCTCGTAAGGGCACAAAATTTCTTCTGCTGTGTCCTCTTCTTATCTGGCTTGTCTTATTCTCTCATAATTATCTTGTCACTTGTGTTAATTACAGATATTTTTAATGTCACTGTGAAACTTGTCAATTTGCAATTGTTAAGAATATATTTCTGGGACAAATATTCTCCTGCTAATATGAGTCATGGTTTTAATGTGAATTACCTTTTTTTTGTATGAGTCATATGTTAACTTCTCCACAATTTAAATTTTCTTTTTATATTGTTATCACACTTTACTATTGAAAATCCATTTACTGGATGAAGTAAAATACTTGGCCAGAGCAAACTGCCAAGTGGGAAAACCACTATTTTTTTAGCAGTTCGGGCAGGGTGTTGTTATGACTATGTAGAGGTTATCAGGGTTCCAAATATCCAGTTGTATTTATTGGCCTTTGTTTAGCATATGTAAGTACATACAGAACAGCGGTAATGTGAAAAAGAAGAATGTCTGTATCTGAAGGGATTGCATCTCAGTCTTCATTCTCATGGAAGTCAGCACCTGGACATTGTGCTGGAAAGTTGTTCTATTACCTGGGCAGCTTTTATAAAGGAGGGAGTGGCAGTGCCATCTGAGATGCTTCTGGTTTCAGCCTGTGTTCTGATTTTGTAAGAGAGCTTCACCTTCTCTCTCCTGGCAGAAACATGAGTGATCAGAATTCAGCACTTACAGCATAGAGTGATTGGGTTTTTTTGTCCTTTACTTCTCTAAATAACATAAAGACGCTTTGTGCAATGCTGCTGTATGTCAAAGCTTGTGGTTTAAAATGGCTATCATTCAGTTCCAAACATAAAGAATTTAATTGTATTGTGATACATAAAATAATCATGCAAGTATTGTTTCACTGATTACGTAGCTTCAGCAAATTCTAGTTTGTTAGCTGGTTAAATGATGCATTTTAGAAGCAGCGCTTTTTACAGAGAAGTCTGTTCACTGTGCTAAGCAATAATTCTGTATGGGGAGCTCTTAAATACGAATAAAGTCCTGCAATTGTCTGTCTGACCACAGAACTTTAGGAGGATCCAGTCATAGCTTTTCTCAAAGATATCAGTTGTCTTGGTAGTCAGCTAGGATAAGCAAGCTACGTTTGCAAGCTGAAGAAGCAGTACAAGGAGATGCAAGAACAGGGTGAATTGGGAAATGGAATAAATTAAGTTTAATGCTTTTATCCAAAATATTGTCTCCGATCATCCTCCTCCTAATATAACTTATTATTTGTAAATAAAGTAACATCATAACTAATTGATTAGAGGAATTGAGTAGAGGGGAAATTTGGGATGGTGATTTTGATGAATACTCTGCTTTCTCTAATATCCTCTTTCAAATATGTTATAAGAGTATTTGTAAGAATATTTTATAAAGCTACATGGGTTTTTTGAAAGAAATATATTATATAAAATGTGAGGTTTGAACTAAAATTTATTCCTATAAAACCCACTGGGACATCAATGGAAAGGGAAGGAACAGATGAAGTTTGTGTATGTTCATAAATTGCAGACTTTTGGTTTCAGGTCCATGGCTGATAATGCCTCTGGTATCACTGATTAATCTCTTCAGGTAATAATCAGCTACTGAATTTGGGAAAATATGCAGACCAATATCAAATTAAGATTTAAAATGTAGGCTTGAAATGTTTGTTACAGTTGCTCTCTAACATTGTTTTGATCATTAATGAAGGGGAAAACTTTCTGAAGCAGAATCCTAGGTTTTAATTGCAGAGCAAAAGTAAGGGTTGTGTTGATGTTATCTGCTAAAAAAATGATAATAAAAGCCATGTGTGCCTGTGAGAATTGTCCTTGGCATATGGTTTGACAAAACTCCTTTCACGAGTTGTTAGTTGCTGTCCTGTAGGATACAGCCTGGGTTACTAATTCAGCAGTTTCATTTTCAGCGTCCCTACAATCTCCCTACCACTAATTAGACACAGTCAGCCTGGAACATGCCAGAGAAGCAGTGCGGCTGTCACAGGTGTTTCCAAGAAGATACAGCAGACAGTTGTGGAAAAAACTGTGGACCCCCCTCCTCCCAGGAAACTAAAAGGAATTACAAAGTTGAAAAAGTTTCTAAAAAATACAGCTGAAATCCAACATTAAAGGCTTTTATGGCCAAACTTTTGATATATGATATAGAAGAAGGAATATCTAAGTACATATAGAATTCCTTTTTTCATTAAATAATATAATACACATTTTTATGATCTCCAGGAATGTACTGACAACATTGAAATACGCTTTCTAACAATGTGGCAGGAACCTAGGTCATGGTCAACTAATCACATTTGAAAAGTCTGCTGGTGTTCATAACAGGAAATACTTTGTGTATCAATATGATGTTCTATACTACTCTAATTTTTGTTTCGCACTTTGGCATTACTGATTGTGCAAGTTTAAAAAAATTCTTTTAGCAGCTTATAAAAATAAATAGATTGATTCATTCCTTTTCCTTTTTACGCATTTTTTTCTTGGTCTGCAAATTAAACCTCCTTGAAGATTTCAGTGACACATTTCAGTGACTCTTCTGCTTTTGTTGAATATGTCTAACTGAACTTAATACTATTTACTTCTGGTTTCAGCTGTTAATCCTAGATACATACTTAGGAATTGGATGGCAGAATCAGCAGTGCAAAAAGCTAATTTGAATGATTTCTCGGAGGTAAAATTGTTTCTTTCTTTCTTGACGTATTTATTAATAATTGGCATAATTGGCAAAACTTTAATGCAAATGGCATTTGCACTTTGAACCTATCTTACACTTTGACCAACATTGTACTATCTACTACCAATTACCATTAAAGATATTTAAAAAATTATTAATAGTGTTAATTATAAATAGTAGTACTAATAATAGTAAGCAACTCATGGAATAGTTTCTGGAGCCAGGAGGGTGCATAATGTGAAGTGGCAGAGACTTTTCTTGTTTGCAGGAAAACATTTTGTATAAAAACTTATCCATTTTAATTGCTTCCAGGTTCAACTCCTACAGCAGATTTTACAACATCCCTTCCAGAGACAGCAGGCTGCAGAGAAAGCAGGCTACTCCCTGCGCCCCCCAGCTTGGGCCAAGGATCTTAAAGTAAGCTGTTCATCCTGAGAGAAATTTGAACGAGCGAGAAAAATGATCAGGGTCGAAGCTCAGGCCTTCAAATAGGATTAATGCATCAAGCCACAGGAACTTCTCTTCCTCATACTTTGTGGACTGGAATCTGCTACTCTGCTAGGCAAGACAAGGTCTTAACCAACTTATAAAGTCTAAAGATTGAAGAAATGGACCACTATGTATGCTTGCATCAGCATGTTATATTGGCATTTGTAACTCTGCCCTTCATATTGAGTTGTGCATTAATTTCAGTCACAATATTTAAGTTCTGCCAAACTGTCGCACTTAACCTCTCAGAATTCATGGCTATTCAGGTGGGTCTCAATAACTTAATGGTTGGTCAATTTAAAATCCATCTAAGCTAGTTTTAATCATATAGTATGTTGATGAATGTTCTCTTTGCTGTTACACACAATATAACTGCATTCTGAAGACATAAATGTTATTAAGTCTTTTGCAGAGTTGGAACAGAGGATCGTCTTACACTTAGACTTTGCCACCTTTTCTCTTTTTGACCTTGTTTTGTCCCATTAAACTGCCAACAAAGATTTAAAGGAAATTCAATTAAATAGTGAGCAAAGATGTCTGTCTTTGGAGTGACTTGCCCAAAAATAAATTTTGGCGTCTTTGCTGGTGTCAGGTGCTTCTCAAGCCTGGCCCACTGCTCTTTGAAAGTGTATCTTTTGATAGTAGCAGAAAGATTGTTGGTGTATGGATATAATGCCTCAGGAAATTTTTACTGGTTGGACATGGAAAAGGACTTTCTTGGAAGATCTCACCACATACGTAGTCAGGTCAATATACCTTTTGTATCCAGCCACCTGATGCTGTAAGGGACTAACAAAAACCTTGCAAGGAAAGTATTTAAAATTCACCTGAAGCTGTTACACAGATGTCCTTTAAGTGACAGAGAGAGACTAGTCTTTGAGTTCTGGGTCTTGTTATTTATCCTTGTTTGATATTCCAATTCCACATCACAAAACTTAGAGTGTAATTATGCCAAAATTAATACATAAGCAATCAGGTCCAATGTTACGCTAGAAAATTTACAGCAAAAATCACTTATTTGGTGTTGAGGATTTCTTGGCTGGGCGAGGGCATGTGAGCAATCCAGCCTTTAGCTGGGAACGAAGCATAAGTTTACAAAGTGCTGAAGCGGACAAGGACGCTGTGTCCTTGTACGCTGGGAAAAAGGAAGATAAGAAGAGCCTGCCAAACAACTCCTGGATGCCGAAGAATGAGATCAGTAACTGCTGGACACCTCGTGAAGAAGCTTGCACAGCCAATAGAGGATAAGATAGCGTCGCGTGAAACGGGGTATTGTACCAATTAGAGTATATTATAAGGCGCGTGCACAAGCGCATAAGGTATATAACTGTGCTAAAAGTTGTAGTAAATGGGCTTCACTTGATCACATTGGTCTGTGTGTGATGTCCCCTGTGGATCCTCTGCAACATTTGGCGCCTGAACAGGGACCCTCAGATCAGCACCTTATCGTCTTTACGAGAATCTCTAGTGCAGCTGAACCGGCAAGGGAGCAGAGAAGCCAGCCGAGACTGTTCCTGCTGCCCTGGCAGGATGGCATGAGCTTCAGCTAAACTGGGAAGAACGACATGAGCTTTAGCTGAGCTGGGAAGACGAGGAGATGCGCTTAAGCTTGAATCTCGCCCTGAGCTGGGAAGACGAGGAGATGCGCTTAAGCTTGAATCTCGCCCTGATCAGGTGAGCGGTCGGAGAAGGAGATGGGGTTGGACAAAGAGCAGGAAGCAGTCCTAAATCTCCTTCGTTATTTTCTCTCTGAGAGAGGACTGAAATTCGATAATTCTGTGTTAAAGGGGTTGCTTTTATGGGCCTGGAAGAAAGAACTTATCCCGAGTATAAATGTGGCATTTGAAGAAGCGACCTGGGATAATATAGGCAAGGCGCTGTGGGCCGCTATTAGCTGCAGGGGGGATAAGGTAAAGGAGGCAAACAAATACCTGGAGCACTGGCAGGTAATTCGAGACATGCTGGAGACAGTGAGGGCGGACCGGCAGGCAGCCGCCGCTCTCTGCGCGGCGGTGACCCCCTCTGCTGCCTCCACGGCTGCCGCGTCAGCCCACCCCGCTGGAGTTGGGGCGACATTCTCTACCCAGCTATCTCTGCCCCCCCGAGCATCCATCTCCGTTAACGCTAAGACGCCTGCACAGACACAGCCTTTGCCTATACCCAGCCAGGCCGCTGGCGCCGAGAAAATTCCCCCGTCTGTTACTCCGCAAGAAACAGGGGAATTAGGGGGGGCCGACTGTCACCAGACAGATCCGAAGCCGACAGACTCGGGGGTGATTAATGCGGATAAACAGATTGCGGGGGAGAGGGAACCGTCTCCATCGGGTGGTGCGATGGCAGAGCTGAGGGAGGTGGTGAACCAACTACAAAAACTGACAGTACGGTCGGAAGAACCAGAAGTGAGGGAGAAACGTTCGTCCTCCCGAAAGGATGAACCGACAAGGCAACAGAACGCAGACTCCGGCCGTATACCAGCCCCGCTTTCCCTCCCCCCCTTCTCGCCGGCCCCTCCGGCGCTTCCTCCGGCCCCTCCCCTCCCGCCCCCTCCCTCGCCCCCCCCCTTTCCGCCCCCCCCCCCGCCCACTGGCAGCGGCCCGTGTCAGCCGTCCGCGCCCCCGCCCCCGCCCTTTCACCCATCCCGCCTCTCGGAACCACGGACGGTGAAACCGACTGCGCCCGCGATAGACGCGGAGTCGCCCGTAATAGCCGCTGCAGAAGAAAGGCAGAGACATTGGAGGGGAGTAATAAAAGATGCCATTATAGAAGGGACTATGCTCCAAGCATTCCCATTTATTGCACCAAATGGACAGAAAAAATGGGAGGCGTTTGACTGGAAGGTCATTGAGAAATTAAAGAATGCTGTGAGTCAGTACGGAATCAAATCCGCGTTAGCTCAACAAATACTGCAATTCATTTTTTCTGCTGATACGCTGATACCTCAAGATATTAAACAGATAGCACAGTTGGTTTTGGAGCCCTCCCAAATGTTAGTGTTTTTCCGACAGTGGGAGACGCTCTGTGATTGGGAACAAGCAACACCAAAACAACAAACAGATCCCCTATGGGGAGTAACCACGCAGATGCTGATGGGTTCTGGACCCTTCGCATCGGGGAACGCCCAGTTACAATGTATCACTGAGGTTCATCATCTATCACAGACCTTGGCCTATCAAGCTTTTCTTACCATACCAGACAAAATGCGAATCCATACTTTTACGCAGGTGAAACAGGAGCATAACGAACCTTTCACACAGTTTATTAATAGGCTGCATAGGGCAATCTATGACCACCCTGACATGGATGAGGGCATGAAAGAAAAAATGTTCAAAATGCTGGCTTTTGAAAATGCTACTGAAAAGACTCGCAAAGCATTGTGTAATTTGCCGAAAAATGCAGACGCCGTTGATATGATAGAATACATGAATCGATCAGTGGACTCACAGAAAGCAGCCTGTGTTGCCCCAGCTCTACAAGGAGCTACAAAGAAGCACAAGGCCAGTAAGACACCCTTGGTCAAGTGTTTTAACTGTGGCAAACGTGGACACATTAGGAGCCAATGTACACTTTCTGCTAACAATAAGTGCTGCAACAATTGTAAAAAAGATAACCATACTGCCCCAGAATTCAAGAGGAAGGGAAACTTCACTCCGAGCGCGAAGGCCCCTCGCGCAACGACACAAATGCAAGGGGTTTGAGCTGCCAGACCTCAGGCAGCCTCGCAACTACCAGATCCGCCACTGCAGGAAGCTCCGGAGTGGATGTGGAAACTGCAGTAGACATTACGTTGATGGACACGGGGGTACACTTGGTGGATAGCAACATAAAGGGACCACTGGGGTTCGGGCTTAGTGCATTTTTAATGGGACGATCTTCAACAGCTCTAAAAGGAATTCTGGTAGTCCCAGGGCTTATTGATGCAGATTATTGTGGGACTGTGAAAATTATGATTCATGTTTTAATTCCTCCTGTTTCTATTCCTAAAGGTACCAGAATAGCACAATTAGTTCCATTCAGGTCGTGTGTTCCAAACCCAGGTGAAGTACAACGTGGAGATGGCGGATTCGGCTCCACAGGGAAACCACAGGTATATTTTGCCATGGACATAACAAGAGGTAAACCAGAACAGGTAGTGCACTTGAAAGGGCCTGACGGAGTTGTCGTCAAGAAACCAATGACAATTGATACAGGAGCTAATGTTACGATTATTTCACGATATATTTGGCCTCCATCATGGCCATTGATCAATCCAAATTTTGGTATTGCAGGGATAGGGGGCACACAAGCCACCTTAGTAAGTCAGCTACCCATTACATTTGTGTTCCCCGACGGTGAACACATTACAATGCATCCGTATGTCATGACTACCCCAAGTGAATTGTTCGGCCTCATAGGCCGTGATTTATTGAGCCAAATGAAGGCAATGTTAGTGACCCATCCTTTTTAGGAGCAGTCACTAGGGGGCAGCCAATCCTGAAAATTAGCTGGAAAACAGATGAGCCTGTTTGGATTGATCAGTAGCCGCTAAATTCTGAAAGGCTGCTAAAAATACAAGAGTTAGTTGAGGACCAATTGAGAGCGGGACATGTTGTTCCTTCTACTAGTCCATGGAATACACCAATATTTACCATTCCCAAGAAAAGTGGGAAATGGAGACTGTTACATGACCTTAGAGCTGTGAATGCGGTGATGCACAGTATGGGAGCCTTGCAGCCAGGTTTGCCATCTCCAGTTATGCTTCCTGAAGAATGGGCTTTGTTAATTATAGATCTAAAGGATTGTTTTTTCACCATTCCCTTGCACCCAGATGACGCTGAACGGTTTGCCTTTTCGGTACCATCAATTAATAAGGCAGAGCCCTATAAGAGATACCATTGGGTTGTGTTACCGCAAGGAATGCGCAATTCCCCCACGATGTGTCAGATGTATGTGGCCTGGGCATTAGAGCCTGTAAGAAAGCAGTTTCCTCAGTTAATCATTTATCATTATATGGATGACATTTTGATAGCGGGAAGGAACTTGCCACAGGATGAAATTTTAACTCAATTACAGGACACCTTAAGCCATCGCGGATTAATAATCGCCCCTGAAAAGGTGCAAATGTCAGCACCTTGGAAGTATTTGGGGTGGCACGTAGATGCTAGCAATGTTAAACCTCAGAAGGTTCAAATAACATCAGAAATTTTAACGGTGCATAATGTCCAGAGGCTTATGGGAGATATCCAGTGGGTGCGGAATCTTTGCGGTATCACTAATGACGATATGGCCCCTCTGGTAGAACTCTTGGGTTCAAGCGCACGTGCAGATGAGACACGGGAAATGACAGGAGAACAGCAAAAAGCCTTAGAATATATATCAAAGAAAATTGCATCTAGCTTTGCATCCAGATGCAATGAGGATTTACCGATCATGTTGATGATCATTAATACAGGGGACTCTCAGAGGCAACACCCTTATGCGGTAATTTGTCAGTGGGACACAAAGCGCTCAGATCCCTTGAGAATTCTGGAATGGGTCTTCTTGGCCATATGGCCAGACAAATCTATTGTAACCCGATTGGAATTATTTGCACAACTGATCATTAGGGGAAGAACGAGGATTGTAGAGATTGCAGGAACGGAACCAGAATTGTTGCTGATACCTCTGGTAAAATGGTATTTGGAATGGGGAATTCGGCATTCTGTAGCGTTACAAGTGGCATTAGCGGGGTTTGGAGGTACAGTAAGTAATCAATATCCAAAGCATAAGTTGTGGTCACTATTGGAACGGCAAACCTTTGAGCAAAAACCATGGAGGTCGGAAACACCTGTACACGGGGTAACAGTGTTTACTGATGCTGGGAAAAAGACAGGTATGGCCGCCTGTACGTGGAAAGATGCTAACAATCAGTGGTGTGACCATGTTGAAAAAGGAGAGCCTGGGGATTCCTTACAGATGCTAGAATTAAAAGCCGTGATTTGGGCACTGCAGCATTGGGCTAAGGAGCCGTTGAATATCGTATCCAATTCTCTTTATGTAGTTGGGGTGGTACAAAGGATGGAAAGAGCAATGGTAAAGGAGGTCACAAACAAAAGATTGGGCATGTTGGTTTTGTCATTACTATGCTGCTTGAAGTCTCGGAGTGTAGAGTATTTTATAACACATATAAGAAGTCATCAAAAGCTACCAGGTTTGTCAGAGGGAAATGACAGAGCTGACCAATTGGTTGCAGTGGCATGGGAGCCTCCTCCAGGGAATTGTTTTCAACAAGCACGGCAATCACATGCGTTCTTGCACCAACCCGCTAGGATGTTAGCAAAGCAATTTGACTTACCACTCACTGATGCCCAAGGTGTTGTTAAAGCATGCCCCGATTGTCAAAAGGAAGGGCTGGGCTTGGGCTGTGGGGTTATCCCACAAGGTCTTTTGCCATTGCAGTTGTAGCAAATGGATGTCACCCATGTCACGTGGTTTGGTGCAAAGCGTTATGTCCATGTGTGTATCGATACCTATTCTGCTGCCATGTGGGCCATGGCACAAACTGGAGAAAAGGCCTTACATGTTGAACAACATCTTCACACTTCCTTTGCAGTGCTGGGTGTGCCTAAGGAAATTAAGATGGACAATGGCCCGGCCTATGGTTTTACACGATTTGCTCGATTTGTAATTTGTGGGGAATTCACCATGGTATGGGTATTCCACATCTTCCCACAGGACAGGCTATTGTCGAACGCGCCAACCAAACCTTAAAGAGCATGCTGCAAAGACAAAAGGGGGAAACCCAGGGCTTACTCCCAGAGGAACGATTGGCCAAAGCCTTATTTGTGCTAAGTTATCTTAGATTGACAGGTGATCACAAAGACCCACCAATGGTAGTGCATCATGCTCTTTTACAGGCAGAGAGGACGCAACATAGTACAGGAATCATGGTAATGTATAAGGACCCAGAGTCCGGGCAATGGTGTGGACCAGCAGAAATAAAACTTACTGGGAGAGGGTGTATGTGTCTGCTTACAGATCGAGGCCTTCGCTGGATCCCGGCTAAGTGGGTCAAGCCATGGCTTCGCACTGATGCTGGACCCAGAATTGTCCCAACGGCAACTGGCACGGCACCAGCGGGTGCTGGAGCCACTGATCCGAGTCCTTCAGAGAGGTTTTTGGTTAGGGCATTATAAGGATTTATCACTTGTAGATGACTTAGAACAGCGTGCCTTATTGTACATAGAACTTGCTTTAGGTAAAAAGTGTATTAAGCATAATTTGATTAAACATAGTGTGATTAAGGGAAGACAGTGTGGGGTAAACGTAAAAGTTAGTTAAAGCCAAAATTAGGGGTAAGGTCTATTTCCATCAATAACCTGGGAACGAGGTTGATTATGTTTCCACAGATACAGGCCCACGACGGACTCCTGTTCAATTTGTACGACCATCATCATCTGGAGCATCATAGATGGTGTGGCAATATGAATACCACCTCAGCCAAAAACTAATGTATAGGTCACCCTGGCTAACATAACAGGTCAAGATTCTCTGTGCATTGCAACCACATCATAAAGCCCATGAACCAATAGACAAGATGGCTATGACTTGTGCAGCACGCCTGGCCAGCGAGCGCATGCGTCATAGGTTGCAACTGAGGCGGATTTTGGCACCCGCTGGCCACGTGTGCTGAAACCCATTCCTCTGCAAATGTATAAATACCGGGATTTTCCAAAGAGCATCGGGCTGGTGTACGGTAAGGCCATCGTTGCCTCTGTGGGGACACCCACAGAAAGCTGGCACCTACCGATTGCTGGGCTGAGTTCGCGGAGCAAGATCGCACAAGAATGTATGGATGGTTCATCTTCCTCATAGTCCTCATGGTTCGGGTCATTAGGGGTAACGGGTTGGCTTAAAGAATTATGGGCATTGTTGTAGTTATTGTGATTTTAGCTATTGTAATAATTTTACCTTGTTTAGCTTGTTAAGAAAAAAAAAAAAAGGCATCCCAAGTTATTAAGCAAGCCTGGATTGCTCAAAAACAAAAAGGGGGATTTGTTGAGGATTTCTTGGCTGGGCGAGGGCATGTGAGCAATTCAGCCTTTAGCTGGGAATGAAGCATAAGTTTACAAAGTGCTGAAGCGGACAAGGACGCTGTGTCCTTGTACGCTGGGAAAAAGGAAGATAAGAAGAGCCTGCCAAACAACTCCTGGATGCCGAAGAATGAGATCAGTAACTGCTGGACACCTTGTGAAGAAGCTTGCACAGCCAATAGAGGATAAGATAGCGTCGCGTGAAACGGGGTATTGTACCAATTAGAGTATATTATAAGGCGCGTGCACAAGCGCATAAGGTATATAACTGTGCTAAAAGTTGTAGTAAATGGGCTTCACTTGATCACATTGGTCTGTGTGTGATGTCCCCTGTGGATCCTCCACAACAATTTGGGGGCTTTGTTACTTCTTGACATTACCTTGTCTCTTCCCAAATCCAAAATGGATTGGTTTAGAATCTCCAAATTTGAGTGCCACTTGATTCTGAAATAGAGGCTATAATTAGCATTCCACAAATCTATTTCTGGAAATAGTGTGGAAAAAATTTACATTATTAGAAAGTTTCAGTGACTAAAAAATATTTGAATGGTTTCACGTATTCCTCTGGCTGCAGAGAGTAGGTCAACTACATCTCTTCTCCAGGAGTTCATCCATGGACTCAGTCATATCCTCTTTCCTTGATTTATGTGAAAGCAAATCTCCATTATTTTTTTCCCCTAGTTTTACCATGCAGTTTATAGTGCCTGTTTTTAGTAACTATTCTGATTTCATAATAGTCAGTACTGACTGTTAATGGTGATCAAACTGCCTTAGAATATTCCACAAGACCATGAGAATTCCTAAGTATTAACGATATGAATCTGTTCTGTTCTGCGTGTCTCCCTCAAACAGAACGTGCCTGTTTCCCAGTTACCGTGAGATTGTCAATAATCACTGATAAATATTAGTTCTGTTTTGTAGTTTTGCCATGATCCATTTAAGTTTCCACTTTTCCACTCTCAAAGTGCCTGACAAAGAGTGCGTGAAGAACACATGAATAGTTATCTCACCACTACCTTTTAACTATGTTTTGTAAAAGTAGAGAAATGAGCCACATCATGCTCAGCATTTTCTACCACCTCCCCTTCCGCTTCTAGGTTTTAATCATTATGGTTTTATTAGGACAATGTAAGCATTAATACTGTGTTTCATGATATATTCCCTAAAACCACTGGCTTCCACCTGTGGTTCCGGAGCTGCCTCTTCCTTCATGTTACATAAACACAGCAGTGATGCAAGAGCAGATGGGGAATAAAAAATACTGTGGCTGGTAATCAAGCAGGTGTTTAGTTGTACTCTTGCCCTCTTTCTGTATCAGAGGACAGTTATGAGGGGCGGCAGCAGTGTTGATCCCCCACACGTGGACTTTTCCACATGACTGTAACATTTCTAATCCTAAGAAACATGGATCCATGGAAACATGGTCGCTTGAAGTAGGTCCTTCTTCCGTAGCAGTGACGTAAGAACCCAAAGAAGACGACAGCTGCTGAGACTGCTTCCACTTGAGGTATGGAGAAAGGTTAAAAATAACATGCTGCAGTTTCCGATCTTTTCAGATTAAAATACTGTAATCTCTAGTAGTGTACATACTACCATGATCTACAGGAATAAGACAATTATTTCATATGGCAATAGATTAGCTAGAGGTGGAAGGATTCATTTCTATTTTTTACAAATGCTTTTATTTACAGTCTTGGAAAGGAAGATCTTTTTGTATTTTGCAGCATCTTTTTTATACCAAATAAAGCCAGATAATTGTGTATCATTAAGGTGGTAGTTCTGTTCTTTGAATGGAGAGTTGAATACTTACACTTCAGAAATTCAATGCAACTATGTACATACACAAAATAGTTGATAGAGGTCTAATCATCACAGCATTTTAATTGATTTCTGGAGTTATCTGTAGGCTTTGATTCTTTTTGTGTCGAAGAAAGCTCAACTTTTTCTTTTGTGTAAGATTAAGTGCATGAGTTACGACTGACTGCAGATGTAAAATGTATAAAATTTGAGTTTATTGTACCGTAACAAAAGAGAAGGGAGGAAACAGGGCAGGAAGCTGAGACTTCTGGTGAGAAGAGTGACTGCTAAGAAATCCATGTAGAAGTCTTAGTGCTTTGTGAATTCAGAGAAACTAGCTTATTGTGCATCTTTTTTCTAAGGATGTGTTCTGCTTTATTTTGATGCTGAGTGTATATTTCATAAAAGAAAATTCATTTGATTTAAAAATAGTTGGATAGCAGGCAGTTGTTGTCACGTAAGCTTGTTGAAGATGTGCACTCCTAGTAACTTGTCAGAAAATGATACCCAGCTCCTTAGCATTCAGTGATTTTTGCATAATGCTTACCTCAGTTACATATGGAAAGCAACTGGGAAACATTAATCTCCCCCCCTTTTTTTTAAGCCCTAGTTTTAACCCTGCTACCTTTAGCTAGTTGGAACTAAAGCTTGTACTAAGCTTATAAGCCTTGCACTGGTCTTGAGAGCATTTCTCAGTTTGGCTGTTCAGAGATGATGAGATACCTTTTGAATGTTCTAGCATGTCAGTTCAAAGTTTCTAGGTAACATTTGTGTTAGTGGTGAACATAGTTCTCTTGATGAGAGCTTTTTGCTCAGTTCAGTGAAAGCAAGGGGGCTAGAAGACCAGCAAGAGTTGCATGGGGTCTGCTGTCTGTATTGGTAAGTAAGAGGGCCAGGAACCAGTCCCCTGGCCCACGGACTGGTACCCTAACTGGCCATATCTGCACCACAGGGGGATCTCTGTACGGGGAGTGAAACTTGCTTTAGACTTGTCCATGTTGTCTTCTGGGAATGGTTCCTGGCCTAGGCAGGTCCTTGAATTGCGCCTGGGCCCACTTTGGCAGTACGGGTGAGCACTAGGCCAGCGCTCAAGCTTGCATCCTCATCTTCTTTTACTTAGCGGTAAAGACAGAGGTGTACAAGCTGAAGCATCTTGCTAGCAATGATAGCTCCTCAACCATAGGGTGCAGAGCAAAGAAATGGTTAACAGCAGTTGTAAGACATCCCCCCGTCCCCATATCCCTGATGTGAGATTAACTACTCTTCCAATGCTTACACCGCTGACAAACCAAAGAAAGGAAGGAGGAAACAGGGAGCGATTGTCCCATGGCTACACCTGAGTAACTCTGGGGATGGGCATGATTACTGCAGGAAAAATATCCTTTAGCTTCCACTTGTCTCAACTGAAAACAGATTAAGTTGTGGGACATCACATAAAACTTTTTTTAGTGACTCATCTGGCACTTCCCCAGCTGAAGCATCCCCAAGTTCCTCTTGTGTCCATCACCACCCTCCATGTCAGCTCCTTCCAAGGGCCTGTCCTTTCGCTCCTACTGCTTTGACCAGGTACCACCTGCTCCTCCTAGTGCTGAGATGGGCATGTTTTGCCTTGCATTGCCCCAACTTGTCACAGGTCTGGCTCCCTGATCCTGAGTGCTCGTGGTTTGTGCTTTGTCATAGCAAAGTCCTGGTCCTTGCTGTCTTATGGACGACTGTGCTTATGCAGCCATCAAAATGTGCAAAACATAGTAGGAAGCATCTGAACAAAAGCGAGATGGGCCAGCCAGCACTGCTGTCCGTACTTGGATAAAAGGGTGGCCCGTTGTGCTGCGAACTTGTGGACAATGTGGAAGATAAGGGTCTGCAACTCTGAGGTGATGGGGGGCTGTAACAGCCAGTGATTACCTCGGTTAGTGTTACACTTTCAGACTCTACTGACAATGTTGTCATTGATGTCGGTCAGCGCAGAGACTGCAAGGCATGTCGGGGTGAAGGCCAGGCCTCAGTAGCCTGATATACCTGCATGACCTTGGAGAGCCAAAAAAGTTCCCTACCTCTTCCAGAGTGGCCAGATAATTGACCTAAACCAAAGACCCCACCGGGGAGTGGCGTCAGCACGGGAACATGTGGTGTGACATACTGCTGTGGGGGTGGGCCTCCTTTAAACCATAGCATCAACGGACTTTTAATGCTCCTTGTCTATGCTCAAACAGCGGCTCCTGCAGGCAATGCCCCAACTCCCCGCCACCTGTGCAGATATGTATCTCGCTCTTTACCATCTCTCACACATACCATCTTGTAAAACCTTGCCATTGAAATGCTTTTACATTTTTTTTCAAGCTCAAAACCAGGGAGGAATACTAACCACAACCGCCTTTGCCCACATACAATGCATTTATCGGTCTGCCTCAAGCAGCCGCTTCTTCCTCTAGAAATGACACAGCTGTGGGCTTTACCACAGTGTTTAAAGCAAAATCATTTCAGTGGCAGGAAGAAATGCATGTGGTTCATAACATCATTATTGTTTTCAGCTTTAAAAAAAAAAAAAGGTAGTAATTTCAAAAGGAAAGGCACTTTATAAAGATGTCGTTATAACCTTCACATTTCTGTTAGGCTGTTATGCAGGTACATGGGTATTGACACACCAACTTTAAGCCAAAATAAGACTAGAGATGACCCAAAACTTTCCTAGGCCGTGGCACTGCCACCAGCTTGTCATTCCCTTGCCTCCCACCACCACTTCTTGACCTAGGACTCCAGTTTGACAAACAGCAGTGCTCTCACCCCCTCCTCTGCCAGCTGCTCATATGTATTTATTTAGACTGCACACTTTGCTTTTTATGCTATTTGTATTGCAAAATACAGAAATGTATTATTTATGATATCCTAGAAGATCATGTGCATGAGAAGAGGCAAAGACTGGAAGAAGTAAAAATAAAGACTAGAAAGTATAGGCAAAAACTCTTTAAAATAGTTGAAGTGGTACCAATTGCCAGTAAAATGCCCGTTCATTAACTATGACACTTTGTGTAGATATAAAATAGAAGCTATTTTTGAGAACTAATAATGAATGCTGCCTAAATGAACAACAGAGAACTAAAATGAGAGAACAAATGAAAAAAAAATGTAGGAGGAGACATTCATATCAGATACAAGATAATTACAAAGGCTTTCAGAAGACAGACTATTGCTAGGTACAGTTTGAAGACAAATGTTAATCAACAGGAAAAAAATCCCTGCTTACCAAGGGAAGCACACAAGATTTCAAAATAAATTTTTTTCTTTGTTTAAGATTAAACAAATAAACCAGATTTAAAGGCAGCAACTGAGTGCTGACGGGTATGACTGGAGTTGCATATGGAAGCAGGAGTGTATAACATTTGGGGTGACACTGTCTGGAAATGGCTCTGGTCCTGCCTTGCATCTCAGAATAATCTAGCTGAGGTTTTACTTTTTAAGACAGACTATTTTTGAAAAAGAAATTGGGGTCTTATTATTTAAAAAAACAACCACAATTGGGGGTTTTCTGATAAAAGAAATTTTAAGGGGAATTCCGTGAAAAGGAATCTTCCCACTTCTCAACATTCACACAAGAACATTGCTGTATTTTTTCCTTCAGCTCCAATCCTACTAGAGAGGCAGCCAGAGAAGATGCACTTCACTCACTGGCTGGCTCTGCGAGTGCTGCTCCACCATCCCTGGCTGTCCTGATGGAGTGAAGCAAGACTCTACAGCCAATTCTTACCTCGGTCTGATGCTAGAATGGTAGTTAATGGGGGGGGGGCCACACCAGGTTATAGGGACAAAGTGGGGGACAGAGGGCACTCCACCTCACTTCTTTAGACCCCCAGGAGGAACTCTGAAGGAGAATTCCTCCTGGAGGACCCTGACCCAGCACAACTTTCCATGATGCCTCACAAAACCAGCTATGGCTTGAAGTCCACCTGCTCCCAGAGTTCAGGAACTGCTGCCCCTTTTCTTCTCAAGAGCTTTCATTAGGTCAGACATGAAATCTGCTTGCTTGCCTCCACCCCCTATTGGAGGTGGCCCAGCTGACCTTGGCTCTCCAGCTTGTCCTGTGTTTTCTAGCCTTTTTGAAGGAAGTGGCACAGGTTTCTTTGTTGGAGGTGGTGGCTTACTGGAGACAGGTGGAGGTGGAGGGGGTAATGGCAGGTCTCCATTACCACCGCTGGACACTGGTGGTGGTGGAGGCACAAAATCAGGAGGAGGTTCACAGAAATCAGATGGTGGTGGTGGTGGTGGAAAATCAATCTTCAGTGTAGGTGGTGGTGCTGGAAAGCTGTCTGGATCTGTTAGGAAAACGCCGCTGTCTCGTTTGATTTTGGAGGGTAGAATTGGTGAAACAGAAATAGCAGATGACCGCCTTTCAGGTGGAGGAGGGGGCTGCAGTGAGTTCCCTCTGCTCTGGTATTTCTGTGGCCTCATCACCGACTGTGCCAGGCCAGGTGCACTGACGTTATTTGACTTAGCCTTTAATAAGCAGAAGGAATAAAAGGACAAGACACAGTCAATGCATGTGTAAACTAATGCCACTGCCTAAGAACAGTGAAAAGATATGAAAGTGTATGAGAAGAGTACAGTAGACAGACAGCAAAATGAAGTAGAATACATTTTGTCTAAAGAGTGCAAATAGTATTTTGTTTTCTTTCTGGAGCTGCCCACAGAGCTTTGACAGTGGAAACCTCCATATTGATGGTATTCATAGTGCTTCTTCGAGTGCTGTCCTCAGAAAACGAGTGCTTTTAAAATTTCAAAGAATTGCAGTTAGTAAGACATTAAAGATTCTTGATGTTCCACCCTGCTGTTCATTCCCTGAGAACATGAAGACTTAAAAAAAAGATCTGTGCTGTGTTTTTACATCCAAAAGTACTGAGCAAGATTTGAGAACATAAAAAGCAGAGTAGTTTTGGCTCTCATCCCCATTGTACCTCCATCTCCCATTCTAGCTGTGACTGCTGGATCTCTGGATAAAGCTAAAATAATGAAGTCACCTATCCCTGCCAAACTCATTAGACACAACAGCAGTGAACTGGGAAGAAGGTGGAGAGATTTGGGAATTTAAAGTTTACATGTCTGGATTCACTGTCCCCAGCACTCTGCAGCATGGTGTGACATGCATTCACCCACAGGGTAGTGCACTGGGGCCCCTCCATGTGGGAGGCAGAGCACGGCAAAGCACCGTGCAGAGAGGCACTTGGGAAAGCCATCTGTCACAATTCTGTGTGGTGCACAGCAGGGGAAAGATACTCCACCAGTGACCTGGCAAGGGCCACTGATAAGCCTGAGGAAGGGTGTCTTCTGCCTGCTGGGCAAGGCACATGCACATACCTTCTCCACTTTCAAATCAATAGTGTGACAAACAGGTCCTTTAAGCCACTAAGTTCTAGCCATGTCTGCAAGGTCATGAGATGTTCAAACCCTCTGACAACTTTTTTGAAGGAAAAATGAATCAAAGTATCCATCTTACCAGTGAAGAAAAATAAAATGTAGGATAGCAATTCATTATGGAGATGTTTATTTTGACAAACTTCTAGGTGGCTTTTCTTTTAAATTGTGTTCACTAGTCAACACTCTTAAGATAAATAAAGCCCATTTGGGGATATCTGAATATAATTTGCTCCTTTTTTTTTTTCAGGTAACAACTGATAGCTGTTGACAGTTACTACACAAACATGCTATCTATTCTTGCAAACCTGTGGAGAAGCCTGCTGTCCTGAAAACAAAGCTTTGTAACACATTAATTTCTAGTTATGTTAATTTATCAGTTTGGATCCAGCTAGCTTAGTGCTCTAACTGTAGCACAGTGCCCCCTGAAAGATTTCAGCTTGATCCTTAGGTTCCAGGCTTGTAGAAGCCGTCAGATGAAGAAGGCAGCATGTTCCCTTCTGCTAGAGAAGTGTTCTGCAACCCTGCAGTCAGCAGTACTAATTCTGGCATTAGCTAAGTATAACATGCATGCCTTCTCTTCCTCACTCTCCTTGCCTACAAATACGGAAGTAAATGAGACATAGGAGGAGGGAACCACTAGCTGAGTTCTGAGAACATGATCTACTCCAGAGGAAGTGAGGTTCAGAATAGAGAAACAGATCTTTTTAGAGGAGGAACTCAAAGACAGAAACAAGAAGCTTAGGACACATAATGCAGGTGACAGAAAAATCCTAGGAATTTCATTTCCCTTGTCCTGTGCACTTTATGCATGATGGAGGGATTGAATAATGAACTGCAAACAAATGCAGGGGTTTTTTTCTGTGGGATGTTTTTGAAGTCCTCATACTGTAGCCTACTGATACTTTTACAGCCAGAGATGGTGCAAGTAGACAAAATTTGGACCTTAACCAAGGAATGCATTTAGAGCCTAGTGAAAACATGTAATGTTTTACCTTACATCTTCACACTTAATCCTTTCTTACACACTTATCTTCAGCTGTGCACAGTGTTCCCTGCTGAAAACACTACTGTATCCTTCGTGTTCCTAAGGCAAGACCTGTTTTCTGGCAGAGACAGAAAACAGCACCAAGGTTCTGGCAGCATGGAGTCTTTGAGACTGTCCCAGTAGGCACATTCCTGTTCCTGCTACGTGAACTCACAGCTATTTGTTCTGAAGAATGAAAGTAGTGGATGGCTGTGCCTTCACCTCCCATCAGTGGCTCCTTCCTTCTGTGCAACAGGCACACTGTTTGCAGTGTGTAAAGCATGAGGAGGGGCAGCAAGGAACCAGACACTTTGCACAGGAGCCAAATCCTTGACACAACAGTACACTGGCACTTTGAGGGAGGAAGACAGTGGGTGAAGAAAAACAAACTTGAAGAACTGTTTCACAGGTGACATTTAACAAGTGCATTGCTAGTTAACTGCTGACCTGTACCTCCAATGTGTCCGCTTTCTTCTGAGTCTCTGGAAGTTCTGCACTGGAACGACGAACTATTTGGGGAATCTGTCCATTTGACTGAACAGCACCTGTGACAAGGAGAGGAGACAGAGGGAAGAGTGTGTTACATTTTTGTGATATTAACCAGATCAGGGAATAGCAAGCTAAGAAAGGGCTATAAAAACATCTTTACAACTTCCACCAAGGAACCACTTGTTTTTTATACATAATTCAGTGAAATCCATGAGGATGTCTGTTTTCTACTTCAGGCTTATTTTGTGACTTTTCATATTCAGTTCATTACCTAAGGAAAATAAATAAGATACCTTACATTAAAACTAGTATCTGTCCACATGCCTCCATGGTTGTAGCTGACAATCCTACAGAAGTGCAAGTGGCAGAATTATGAAGACATATGACAGAAATTATCAGTGTGTGTAAAGGTGTTGACAAGTAAAGAGCTTTTTCTTGTGACTATTGTAAATGGTGATCACAGAAGGGGACCATTAAGGCTGACACAGGAATAGAGAAGGGGAGCTAGCTTTGGAAGGGAAGCTAAGCAGAAATCAAACTGGCCCACCCTCTGGCCTTCCGTTGTTTAAATACCTGTCTTTCATAACAGCATTTTGAAGTTTGTAGTGTGCTGTTGTTTGTATTGCATGCTTTTCTTCCTTTACTTTAAGCTAAAGATTAAAAGCACCATAGTTTCATATCAGTAAGAGTCATGAGAGCTGAAGGTTTGAAATCCTACAGAGGGGCTGATCCATTTTCTTTAGTAAATGAGCTAACAGCTCTTAAACTTCTCCCCATCTGGAATCACAGAAGATTTGTGAACTTCACTGCATTCTCAGATTAGTGAAGATCTGCTAGCTGGCTAAGTTAAAGCTCTGCAAAACGTCTGCCCACCATTGCTGTGTTTGTAAGGGATATGCATAAATAACCCAGTACTGTCAAATGGAATAAGTGAATGTGAGACCAAAGGACAAATTTGTGCATTTAATTATGAAAAAATCCCCAGCCCCTGTGTAGTCTGATGAGGATTAAATAAACTCTCCAGTTTAGTCTAGGATTTTGGAAGTTGTACACGTCAAAGTAGTAGATAGTGTTTGGTGCCTAGATATGTACATTTGTAAACGTTAATGACTGCCTTAGCTCTACTATAATTTACAGTTCTGAGATCCAGTGAAGTTCAACTCATGTACTTCTTGGATGCTAGTGAACCCTTAGCTGTCTACATGTAAGTCTAAGCACAACAATGATTTTAATCTTAACATGTACTTTTCTGATTAGCAAAGAGGTTCCATGAATATGATAAAAAATAGAATAAATTATTTTTATTGCCATGCCTGTGAATCACACGATTGACAGAGAAGACAAACTCTGCAGTGTACTGAATTTACTAGGGGTATTTAGGCTCCAAGGGATGACAGAAGATGGTCTGAAGTCCTTGTGTTTTATGCCTGTGCCTGCATGTCATTCAGCATATTTAATCAAAAGTAACATTTTGATCATTCAAACTACAGTCTCTGCTGAAGGACTAACATGGAAGTCAATAAAGAGATAAAACCAATCTTGTGGCTCTAAGTGCTTAGTGGAGAGAGATGTAAATCCCTGGGTTCTGTGGCCATGCCCACAAGTGGAGCAAGTTGTCTACTGGTCATAGCAGAGCAGGAGTTGGGCTTCCCACTGCTCAAAGACATTGCTGCCCTCAGTCATGCTGAGATTTAACTAAATGGAAGAGAGCAGAGAGAGAGAGATCCACTCTATATAATGCAAGGTATAGTGTTCTACTTGGCACATATGATATACCAGAAAGCTGGGACATGGCTAAATGGTAATCTGTTTCTTCTTCTGTTAATGGATTTCATAAACTATGCAAGACTTTAAAGCAGCAATGGATATATCAACTCCTGCCAGATACCTTCATATATGCTATACACAAAGTGAGTCAGCTAAAGGACCCCCAGTCAATCCAATATGTCAGTTCATGCATTCTATTATCAAGATTTATTTTTATTTTAAATGTTATAGTATTCTTTGCAAGTCAACTTCTCTAAAATTTTATGTTGAATTTATATTTGTTTTAAGCAAAAAAAAGGTCGTCCAAATATAATGCAAAATATAGATACACAAAATACGTAATGCAAAATATTGAGCCTCATAATGATACGGAACATCTGAATAAAGCAATATCCTTCATCTTTCAAACATAATAATATTGTGCTGGTGCACAACATACACTGTTTTTTTAGTGTCCAAAGACACACACAGTGAGGCAGAGAGGCAAACAAAATATTTTGCCTGAGATGCGCCTGGCACTTGGGACACTTCAGAACCACGGACTATGCAGTTTGGGGTATAAGCGAACACACGAATGCTGGCTACAGCAGTGTGACCAGAGAATACAGGCTACATGAGATGGCAAGAACAGAAGTTCCACCTGCCTTCCTGAGCATGGCTTTTGGCTGCCACTGAAGTTAACAGAGTACAGTTCCCTGCTAAGCTCACACAGGACTGTAGTTTTCTATAGCAGATTTTAGCCTATACTGAAATCAGACCATATAAATGGCTATACAGCCTTTTGAAAACAGAACAGAAGAAAACATGCTTTGTTCCATTTCCAAAACATGAGCCAACAGCTGCTCATAGTCAGGCAGTTCAGGTTATAGTATTATAGTTGGGCCTCATGTTTTATATAGGGCAGTAATGATAACTGTAAGACAGCAAGAATCACAGTGACTTGCCTCAATTAGAACGCTAATGATCCTTCAGAGATATTTCCATAGAGACAACATACATGACTGAAATCTTTCCAGGCTACTTAAACATTTAATGGGATCCATTAGTTAAGATTAACAGTATATTTTATGATCACATGCAGTGTTCCTGGATTCTATAGTCAGGAGCTGAAGTTATACAGATGTATAATACACTTTATAAGGCCTTGATCCTGCCCATATCCAGTACAGACTGCAGCACCAGTGTGGAGCCCCACTGACCAGCCACCTCTCTACTGCCATCAATACCAGAACACAAAATGCTCTACAACTGTCCCATCCACCCTTGCTAAAGTACCCCCATGCACAATCATCAAAAAAATTCCCCGATCTCAAAACAGTCTGTTTTGGGTCTCCCTACCCCAAATGTGCATTTATTACCATGATTTGACTCCAAGGAATAGTAAAAAGACCTCCCCCTTCTCACATGTACTGAGAAAAGGCAAACTAAAGCCTTGGAAAGGTGTTTGGAGGATTTTGAATTGTCTGTATGAGAAGTCACAATATTAACTGCCAACACTGATTTTGACTTTGCCTGTCTTATGACAGTAAGTACTTGCCAGCATGTCCTTCCTAATAAATAAAGCATATCTTAAGCACATAAACTAAAAAAATTCATGCAAGTTACAGCTAGTATCATGCAGCGTTTTATCTGTACAATGATAAAATAGGTAACAACAATATGATGAAGCTACTGGAAGAGTAAAGTTAGAGAATAACCCAATCCTTTCTTCCCCTGCATCCTTCTCCTAACACTCACATTGTTACCATTCCAATCAGTAAAAGGCTAGGAAAGAAAGTGGCTCACTCTGTAAGTATCTCTTTCTGAAATGATTATTCTCAGAATATCACACTCATCCCTTTTACTCATTGGAAGAAAAGCCAGTGTACAGATGGGCAAACAGCAAACTTCAAGACATGGACCATCAGTCTGTAAAATGTAGAGGGAGGATAAAGGATTTGTATTCAGATGCCAACAGAAAAATATCTTATTAAATTATGCAGATTTAAATTGACCTTTGGTGGGCTGTCTTTATATTCTTCAAGTTCTAACTTTAAAGTGAGAGCTCTGCTGCTAGCTTAGTTATAGATCAGAGCTACACTGGGCTGTCTAGAAGAAGGTATTATCTTGCTGAATCCATGGGATAGCTTCCCGAATAAAGACTAGATGCAACACTGATGATGACAGAAGAGGGCAATAAATGTGATTTCAACTGCTGTGACAGCATCAATACCTGCTGCAAAGGATCCTGCAGGGGCAGCTGGTTCCACCATCCCTTGATTTGTCCACCGCAAGGACAAGCCAGCTTTCTTCACTGCACATTTGTAATTATCATATAGTGTCTTGCCATACTGCAAAATAATCGAAACAATACAATAAGTATGGTGTTAAGCCTGAAATAGGCCAAGCATTCGTTTTGCTCTCAGACAACTTTTCTGACTCTATTCCTTCCTACCCAGTTTTGTTAAAAAGTACCTTTCTACAAGTGCTGTGCCTATTTCTGTATAGGGCCAGGTGGAAAGCATCTCTGCAACAGCACAATAAAACATGAATGCCTGTGACCAAACACAGTCCTACTGATAGCATTCTCACATTTTATGATCATTTCAGTATCTGTAAGCATCTTGAAACTTGGCTTTAAAACCAACTGTTCGCAATAATTATCTTTTTTCAAATCGGTTCCAGGTATTACATTTTCAGACTGGAGACTTTGGACACTGAATCCTGGGCTCTAGAGCAACAGCTCTGTCAGTGTAAGATACAAAATAATTCGATGTTCACCCCACACCTTTGTTGGATGTCATCCTGCAGCAGAACTGGCAGAAAAGAATATATAACTAACAGGAGCAGGTCTATATCGCCAGGTACAGCCAGTATACTGGGCTATGTATAAAATCTTCTCCCTTACTATTCTGTGCAAAACAAAATGGTCTGCGAATTCAGATCTTTTTGAAGAAGGTGAGGTAATTTGGGCAGAACTGCTTGAAAAATGTCACAGCTGGACTGATTAGAGCTTGCACATCTTTAACCACAGCATACTATTATTGTGCCAGATAACTGTGGAGTGAGTTTTAAGAGTACATGAGTTTTATAGCTACAGAATTCACCCTCATGTTAATGAGAAAAACACACTGATAAATAGGGTACAGGAACATTCAGCAAATCCATCCTGGTCATGCCCTTCTGCTCTTTCTTTCTATGGTAAAATTATCATGAATGTCCATTCTTGTCACTGTATTTCCAGTTGATGTGATGACAGCCAGTAACCTGAGGAAGACAGGACTTTACAGAAAACATATTTAACTAAATTTACTTTTAATCTCACCTTGGCAATTCTTATTCCTGTTACCCACTGATGCAGGGTTGCTTGGTCATCACAGCATAAGTACTTGATGTATTGTGACTCTTTTTGAATCTGGGGGTGCTGAAAGATATTGATTCATAAAGTAAGACAAACACAGAAATCAAGTCACTATACAAAAGTATGAAGGCACTGCCCCCGACCTCGGTGCGAACGCTACCTATAGGCATCATGTTAATTTGATGATGATGTGGAAAAAAAACCAAGCAGCAAAAACAGAGTATAAGAAAATATAAAAAAGATGGTGGTTATGAACTATACATGAGTTGCCACTGGCAGCATTTGCTTGAAGTAATTTTAATGCATTGTAATATGAATACAAGAAATCTAATAGTGATCTAGAGTTCAATGAAGTCTACAAATGCCATGGTTCAAGGCCTAATACTCAATGTATAAACACTGGAAGGAAGTCTGTTTCTCATTGTGGTTTGTCATCTGTAAGGCATCCAGACTGAATGCTGAACATAATTAGTTTTCAAAGAGTATGTTAAATTTGTTTAAGCATAAACTCTCAGCTGAAACAGATTTTTCCTTCTAAATGACTGCCTTTCTTTGGGCCTAGTTCTAGCTTTCTTCCTATACATTTTTATTCTGCTTTACTCTAGCTGTTGTTTGCCAACAGTTTTGTAATACCGCCATATGTTCTAGACAGAGGATCATTCAAAACACAATGCCATCAGAAGTAATCTATTTCGTCTGTTTGTACCAGAAACCTTTACAATTTTTAAACCTTTTTTTCTTTTGGACACAATTTAGGATCTCTTCCCCCTACTGATCAATGTAGTAGTGCTGTGTGGTGACATACCATTGCAACTCAAAGATCATCAAAATGCCAGGCTGCCTACTTGCCTGAGACTGAACATCCTCTCCAAGACTCCCCAGGAACTGGGTTTCCCTGCTACAGCAGAGAAGGCTGTAAGTCTTTAGTAGCTTGGATGGAATAATATACTGCCATCTCTTGATATGCAAGGGAAAAGAATGAAACTAAAGGAAAAGGCTTCATTATCCCTCATTTATGCGTTCATTTCTATTTACATTCTTATAAATTATACGTGCACAGTTAGCGAAATCTTGCGAACGCACAAAAGAGCAGCCAAATATGGTCCAAGGATCCACTATTGTCAAACCACTCTTTTCAGCTGGACAGCTGAAAATTCAAAACATACCTCCACCTAGCAGCAAGGACCCTTGCTTTATACATGTTGTTAATCCCCCCAAAGCAGAGCAGTGCTGGACATGGGGAACTCAGCAGGATCCCTCGCAGTGCAGAGCACTGTCAGTAGCCCACCACCCCCGGGCTGACGTAGGCGTCAGATGTCTCCCCACGGACACCTGCTGGTGAATGGGGCACCCCTGGCGTGGAGGTCAAACCCTGCCCACAGCTGGGTGATCTAGGGGTTCAAAAGCAGAGCTGAATAGAGAGGTCTTGCTCCTCAGCCATGTGCCCCTGCTCCCCCCTCAGTGCTGCAGACACCAGGCTTCCTTTGCTTGTGCTGACCCAACTGTTCATGAGGCCACATTGTGATTTGAAAAAAAAAGGAACTGGTCTGGGTTAAATACAACCCATTTCATCATGCTGTAGTTTTGGTTTATATTTTTTTAAAACCCAGCAGTACACAGCATGGCCTCACATACAGCATGGGGATAAGGGGCACTGCGGCGTGGGGAGAGAACAGGTAGCAAGGGATGGATGAGAGGATGGGACTGTCCAAGCCAGTATTGCTGCCAAAGCCCTGTATCATCAAATTACGGAGCAAGAATGAACACATGAGGCAGATAACCGTGAGGAAGAAAAAAACAAAAGGGTATTACTCTTGAGGGGTCCAACAGTGACAGATGTGTCCCAAGGCAGTGCTGTGGGAACTGCATTACAGGTCCCTGAGTGTTTGAACTCAGCTACTCACACAGGCCACACTGTTTGCCATTTTTCTGCAAACACATAGCTGGCCATCTCCCCTGGACGATGAATATGCAAAGTCCACTTCAGCCCTCTGGAAGGGCTCACGGCTACCTTATTCTAATACCTTGTGTCAATGTACAGGCCCGTATCTTGCTGCTATACACCTATGCCACATATCAAACTAAGGCAGTAAGCAGGGCCCCTAAACAAACAGCCTTCTCCAGCTCCCCAGCGTCTGCCTGTCCCTGTCTCCAGCAGCCTCAGACAGCCTAAACACTGCTCAGAGTGGGCTCTGCTACTGCAATATATGGCCAGGACACAATGCCTGGCAATCCTTATTTCCTTCCACCACTTCTCCATTATGTGACCAAACACAGTGAAAACCGTTAGAGAATTCAGTCTGAATGGTATCTTTAAAAGGGAACTGTAAGCAGGCACTTCTCTGTGTGGTAGAGTACATCCCATAGACCTGGGTTATGTTATCACCAGCAGAGCCAAAAGAACCAGGAGGTGCAAAAAAAGACACTGCAACCCTGGGTAAATTCAATTCTTCAAGCACTTTTCAACCAGCAACTAGCAATTTTGCTCCAGTGTGTAAGGTCCTACTGAACCCAGCAGATGGCACCCAAAGCTTTCAAAAATGAAAAAAGCAAGGATTTTTTTTTTCCCCTCTTTCATGACAACAAAGTCCAGTAAGTCTACATATCTCCCCTCATCTTCAAACACCACACCTACCAACAGTTTTTTATTACAAAAAGAAAAAAAGAATTCTATAATTTAACAGATAATTCATGCAAACATGTGAAAGAAAGTGCACACTGCATAAACAAGGCAGAGGAGGGCATAGCATAGAGCAAGCTAGGTAATGGTGCTGCACATAGACACAGCCCTGCCATGGAGATCTGCTGCTGGGGAGCTCAGAGGGGCTGCTGCAGACCTCTCCTCTGGGGCACCTTACAGAAATACCAGTGTCACAAGAACACCCGTACTGTGTCAGATCAAAGGTCCCTGAACCCTGTATCTGGACCTTGACAGTGGCCACAAACGGATACTGAGGGAAGAGAAAGAACAAGACAAGCACATATGATACTTCCTTCTCTGTACTCTCCCTATCTGCAACTATTTTCAGGTCAGGGGATTTTCTGAGCCAGATGGGGTTTTGCCATATTTAGGTTCTTCAATGGATTTCTCCTCCAGGTACTTCCTCAGCTTTTTATCGAGCCCAGAGAGAGTTTTGACATCCATATCTTTCAGCAACAATTTTCCCAGGTCTGCTACTCACCCTATGAAGAACCACCTCCTTTTGCTCTGAACCTGACTGCTACTAGCTTTGTGTAACATTCTTTTTTTGGAAGACACTGAATGGCTGACCCCTATCCACACCTCTCCATGCCACTCCTGAGCCTACAGATCTGCATCATATTCCTAGCAAGCTGGTTCTTTTCCAGCCTACAGGCTTCTAGCCTCTGAAGTAATTCTTCAAGTCACAGTCATTCCTTACCTTTGCTTATCCTTGTTGCTCCGCCTTGATCCTTTTCCAAGTTTATTATATCCTCTTTGAGATATGAGGACCAGAACAGGTGCACAGGTGAAGGAAAACCATGGACTTGTGCCATGGTATGGCAACATTTGCTGTTTTATCAACTGTGCCTTTCCTAATCATTCCTAATGCTTGATTTACATATCCGACCACCACTAAGCACTGAAACAAAGCTTTCATCAAGTTATACAGCATATCAGCATCTTGTTCCTGAATAGTACAGGTCAACTCAAAGTTAGTAATTTCACAGGTGAAGTTCTGATTGCTTTTGTCCCTATGCACATTGCTGTGTGTATACCTAGATTGTATGTTATTTAACATTTTATTGCCCAGAACCTCAGCCTCACAATAGCCTTCCAGAATTCTTCAGTCTGCCCTTTCCTCGATCTGAATAATGTAGCGTCATCAGCAAGCTTCCTCGCCTCACCACTTACCCTGTCTATGAATATTTTGAGACTGTGGGCTTCTCACCACCCTGAGAAGTTGAGAGGGAACTCTCAGCGAACAAGGCTAGAGTGTCCCCTGCCGGACAACTTGGGAATTATTTACTGCCTACCCTCCACCCTACCTTTTACTAGCTATTGTCTCCACTGTGCAATCCATCTTAACTACTGACACTCACCAGTGGGGCCTATTCCAAATTACCCCAATCAGTTCCTTGATTAAATTACTCCAATCAGCAACCATGATTAAATGCAGAGTCACAAGTATATTCTGTCAATTAGGGATGAAACTAGCAAACTGCTGAACACCCAGCTCTCATAAGGAAGGTTAAACACCTCAAAGCCATGCAGGCAGTCTGTATCTTTGCTTCGTAACAGCCAAGAACTGTCTTGACTCTCACTTTCCAAGAAGCAGCAGCAGCACTGGCTCTTCTTTTTATGTGTAACTTTACCAATGACACATAAAACATAACCTTGTACTGGATCCATAGCCCACTGAGGTTGACTGGAATTATTCCCATTACCTTTCCTGGGCTTTGGGTCAGGTCTAAGGAGGACTGTTCCATGCTGCCAGTGCAGAGGCTGCCTACTGCAGCTGTGTGCAAGTCCAGACCACGGGACCGAACACCAGCAGCACCAAGCTTAATACTGAAGGTTTATACCTGTAAAAGATTATCAGAAAGTGGTTCAGATGGAGGCATTTGGCTTCCTGTGGTTTTCAGATGCATGATGCATGCTACTTGGGAGAGGAAGGTATAACGAATGGTTCAGCCAAGAACTGTCACACCCCACCCCAGCAGCTTGGTCACTTGGGAAGAACTGTACCATAGTGAAATTACTTTGGCAGTACAAATGGCAGAAGTGTCTGCTCTCGACACTGACCTTTAAAAACTCGGCTCTCCACTAAAAACTTCAGGTCACAGGCAAAATCTATTAGCTAGTACATAAAAATGCTGACTCAGGATAATTCAGAGAAGAATCTGGAGAGCTGAAAGTCCCTGGAAATGATGACTTGGTGTGAAGATCCATGTGAACCAATTTCCTCCTTTCATAGCTCCTGCGTCTCAGGATAGTTGTTTAGTACAGCACACCGACATAAGGTGCTGTAGTCACGCACTACGCAAATGTGGTTTTGGTAAACTAGATTCATAATCCCTGTAATTCCTCATAATCTCTGTTAGACTAACAGAAGTCATAATAAAATCAATCGTGACAGTTATGTTAGAAATACCGTATTTTTAGGCAAAGTAACACTAACCTCAGTATGTCACAGTTTACATGTCTCACACGTAGAGACAGATAAATTATTTTGTGATGTGGTGCATACTGTGTCCTGAAAACGTCATTAAAATCATCTGACAGCAAAGTGAAAATGCCTCCTCTGGAAAGGTTTATCACCTCTGCATCTGAAACATGCAGCACCAAAATGAATTATGAAAGACAACTGTTTAAAAAGCAACCACCCCAGAAGTCATAGTTTGAATGAAAAGTAGTAACATTCAAGTAGAAAGGGGCTCCAGAATTTTTCTCACAGAAAAAAAATGGAATAGTGCTTCAAAATAACATAGTGTATTAAAATGCAACATAATTTGACTACAGTGAACTTTTTTCTCTGTTATTGTCAAAATTCTTAATAATGATGAATTAGTCACATTATTGGGCCTGATTTTTGGAAGTGTTGGACACCTGTCCAGTTACTTATTAAGGCCTGAGCACCTCAAAAGTCAGGCTGCAAAGGATGTACCATGTTCCACCTGGAAAAGCACCGAAAAGGTTTGGAGCAGAATCTAGTGTTCTCCTCTGATCCACTGTCTCCTCTACAAGTACCAACTGTCTAGAGATAAAGAAAGGAGAAGCACTTGAATATAAAGAGCTTACTTTCTGGAGAGGTTTAAAAAAATATTTGTGCACAGATTACATTTTCAGATATAAAGTAAACTCTTTGCCTAAGGAAAGAAAGATAGAGCACATTGAAAACCTGAAGAAATGGGAACTGAACGATGTGGTTTCTATGGCTTGTGCCAAAACAAATTACTAAAGGCCACATGTGCATGAAATTAGAGATTATCCCAATAAAATGTTCTTTTGCTTTGCCTTCTTCCAACACTGAAGACAAAAAGTAAACTGAAGTTATTCAAGCATCTCATTGGATTCCTTGCCCCAAAATATATGGATCATTGCTCAGTCTCTGAGGCAGAAACAATAGCCAGAAGCATGAAGAGTGACTAACTTTGGATCAAAAGCTTTGGCTTTAGGCCAAATTTTCACAAAATGTTCAATGTTTTTGGATACCTTATCTTCTACTGATGAACTTGTGCTATGTTGAGCTAGTGTCTCAGAAAAGCTGAGACTCTTCTGGCTCCCAAAACTGCAAGTAGAATTAATATTCAGCACCTTCCAAAAATCACACTGAACTGGTTCAAATTTGCCGTCTACTATTAAATGTGGTCAAACTCTGATGCTATGCACTGCTTTCATTAAGATGACCAGGCTTAACTGATCTTCTGAAGACAGGTGTGACCTGTATAGATAAACCAGTAACTGCCCTATCGTAAGGAAATTATTCTTTTGACCTACATTTCTCTAATGATGGAGGCAAAATTTTTAGGTCATTAAAAATATATGTAATAGCCATTGTAATGAAAGATGACTGCTTTATGCAGCAAACAGTGTTTTCCAAAGCTATTATATTCCATTTCTCTGTCCATTCTCTGTCCTTATTCTCCCCATTGTTTATGCATTAATCTTACAAAACTGTATGCGTGTACTATGATTGCAATCCCACATATCTGAAAGTGTTCTGTAATGACAGTATTTCTGCTTTTGCTTTTTCAGTTTAACTAGCAATGAATTTTACTCTGAAATATTTATCTGAATCATTCATGCCAATATAAAAATTTCAAATCACATAAAGAAATAGAAAATCTTCTGGTTTGTATCCTCGTTTCCTGCACTAGCCATTTGTTCTACATCTTTTTCCGACCATTTTCTATCTCAAACACTGCTAATTCTCACCTTCTACCTTCTTAACTGTCATTGTGTTGAATGCATTATGTACATGACTCAGTCTGCGACAGAGCATACTGGGTGTGAGGGAGGAGGGAATCAGGAGCAGAGCAACTGAAGACCAAATTACCTGCTGGAATGACATCACTGTTGCAAACAGAAGCTATTCTTCTTGAAAATTTACTTCCAAAATTCTTTGGATCATTAGAAATTTTATTAAAAAAACATAAGTTTCCAAATGACACCAGGAAAACTTAGCTTGTTTAGACTGCTCAGGAAAATGTACCCAGCTGTGGAAATAGAGGATGATTTGCCTTTGTCTCAGTTTATCCCCAGGAAACCAATTTTTTTCATCCTAGATTAATTCAGCATTATGCACCATTACCTCCAGATTACTCAAGCACAACCAGCACCAATAAACTATAATTAAATCCACTCTTTGTCACAGGCACATCAGACTGACTAAACCAGCAAATTTGCATATAGATTACCTTGCTATTTGTCTGCTTTGAAAGATTTTTCAGGATGGTGTGACAAAACCAGCTCCTGGACTAGCATGCACATGCGTGTGTGCACACACACAGAGAAACACTTTCAATGCACAAGATAAACGTTACATTCACAATTTCTGTGCAGTGCAATGGATGCTGTCACTAGCATAATGAACAGATCCCTTCCCTCACGGCGGAATCTCTTGGTTTTGAGGGCTTTCAGCTTCAGAATATGAAATAAATCATAAAAGGTCTCATCCATTTCCACAGCATTTCCCATGTAACATAATAGATGATGACAGAAAAGATCTACAGGGAATCTACGCATAAAAATTCGCATTTGTGAAGGCAAAGGCAACTGTGATGAACCAAACCACTCTTGTGCACTTGCAGCGTGCAGTGTGTGAAATTTCTTTTTCTGTGAAGGAGAGATATTTTTGTTCCCTCGCCGTTTCTCTCCCAGGAGTGGCCAGCACTCTCTGCAGGGTGGCGGGGAGAGCCATGCTGGTACCCTCTCCCACCTCCTCTGCCTGGAACAGGGGGACAGATCTGACCTTAACAGATGCAGGTTTGAGCGAGGGTCTTCTTTCACACTTGGCTGCCCTTTCCTTTCCTCTTTTCTGCATATGGAGGACTCTACTAATAAAAGACTCACTTTATCCGATGTCAAAGTGAAGGGTGGGATCTTTAAATTTTTGTAAGCATTACATTTAGGCTGAGTAGCAAATAGGAAGAATCTGCATGTTTACAGGAGTAGATGCCCCCAAAGTATTTATTTTATTTGGAAGCTCTATTTTTAATATGTTGAGGGTTCTTTATGTTGTTTTTTGTTTTCTAAATGCGGGACTTCCCTTAAGGGAGGAAGGCTTGTTTAGCAGTGGTATAGAACAATTCAGTTTAAGAAAGTTATAGCTCAGCACAGACCAAGTAGCTACTGGGAAATAAAACAGTTCTTCAAGCTTTATAGTTGCTGCAAAACCTAAGGATTCCTGAAAGCCAACTCCATCGGAGCCTCTGTGCCAGGCTACGCTCTCGTCCTCAGGACACAGCCTCATCAGTTCTGGTTTGCTGCACATGGACAGCTAAAGGTGACCCTGCTCTCTGACACCAACCAGCCAGCTGTGCTCTTTTTCGGTTGGTCCCAGCTGGGCTTTCTGTTGCCTGAGAGGAGCTGATATGAGGAAGCGACTGGTTTGTTAAGTTACTGCAGTCGTCTCCTGAATCATCCTGAAAGGAAACGCCTGAATAAGCTCAGCAAAGTGTGCTCTCTTTTGCTGGTAGACACTGTGATGTGCTTTTGAATTGTTTCTGGCACACCACCCTTTTCCCCATTATCTCTTCAGTGTCTCGATGGTTGACAAATAAGCAAAACACACCCCATTTTTGTTCTGAGCTACAGTATATACAATGGGGTGCTGGTGTAACGGGAAGAAATTACAGGCAAGGAGCACTCGCAACACAACATGCTTCTCTAGTTGTAAGAGGAACATCCCACAGGATGGATCTGCAGAAGATTTATATTTGAGCTAGTTTAAAATACCTAGTCTAGGTGCAGCTCCAACATCACAGGCTGCAAAACCTACCTCGTATCAAAGCAACCCGCCCATGATGTGCATGATCTTCTTGTTGCTACACTAACACCAGTACCCAAGCCAGCATCAGGTAAGTAACCCAGGTATGACCACTGAAGCTGAAATTAAATGGCTAGATTAAAAAAAGAAACAGGACAGAGGGAGCTGCTGGCTCCCGGTGATTGGATGCATGTTAGCTGGGACAGGCACTAGGACCAAAGGCTCACCGTCTCTGCAAGCCCCTCACCTCACTGTAGTCTAAGAGAAGAAACTGGAGAAAAAGTCCACATCCCATTTAGAGATCAAGGTGAAGCAACATTCAAAGAAATGTCACGAAGACTTTAAGGCAAAAACCCATATAGTTCAGGGCAGTGTCAGACAAGGTGAGAAATCTCATTGTTCTAGCTAAAACCAAGTCACCAGTGTTGTCATTAACATTAGTTATACGGTTCCTCTTTCCCATAAGTTCTTGGGGATGCCTGGCACATAGATGCAAAAATGGCAGGAATGCTCTGCTCATTCTTATAACATCTCTTAACGGCTCTTCCCTCCATAAAGACCATAACAATGACCAAGGCTGGGGGGAGGCAAAAAGAAATGTTTTATCTTTTCTCCCTGCTATTATGAGACAAGACCTTTGAAAGCAGGTACAAATATTACTGGTTTTAGCCTAGTTATTTGTGTAGAAGGCTCATCATTCAAATGGGGACTAGAGGAAAAGAAGGGATGCTTCCTTCAAGCGTGAGGTCATATTCAACTCCAAATCAGCCTATCTCACTGGCCATTTGCTGCCGTTTGAATGAACAAAGGGCATTTCCCCTGTTCTTGAAGTAAGCATGCCAATTAGCTTAACCAGAGATAAATATGGTATTTTTTCAACTCAATGCTCAAAGCTGGGAAATTATGTCTGGTTCTGAATTCAGCAGGATTTTCCACCTAGCACAGAAGCAAGATACTGCTGAAGCTGCCAAGTCCTTGCATTTCTCCCGCACTATAAAGTACAAGCTGGCCTCCTGCCTCTGAGCTGGGCAGTTTCTTTTGTTACATTTGAAACATTACAGAGCAATTAACTTGGTTTATGACTGCTCACTCTTTTGACACAGCAGTTCCTAAGGAGGTCCTCAGAAAGCAACAATTCTTGAAAAAAATGTAGTGGTATGCTATTATGCAAAAACTTTCTAAGTGATGTTACAGCTTGCTGGAGCTAATAAAGGCTTCAGACTAACCTATTTTCCAAAATGTGAAAACCTCCTTGATTTACAGCCATCCTCAGTGAACAGCTAGCATGGGCTATGGCTGCTACTCTTCCAATTACTTTCCACCATTTGCTTTAAAGACAGATAATCTTCTCCTGCAGACAACAAAAACAAGTAACTGGAAGAGAACCTCTGCAGAGCTCACTGTCCCAAGGCATGGACAGGGGAATGGGAGTGCTGTGAAGACACAGCAGTGCAGCCTTGGCTGTGGAGAAATTTCCATCTGCCTTAGACTGAACTGGACATCCAAATTCCTTCAAAATTACTAGGATACCAGTACAATAAAGACAAATGTTTACCTGTTAAATCTATTGCTCATTGCACCTGTCTGCAAAAGTACTATTGTTTCATCATGAGGACTTTATTCTCAAAATACGTCAGGATGAGAAATATCTCAAGGATGATGGTTTATTTTCCTTTGACATCTCAGGACAAATGTCTCCCAGCAAGAGAGATTTTCTTCCAAATAAAAACAGACAGGAATAAAATGTGACCAAGTGTAATAAATGGCTCTATGTTCCTGTCCACACACTTTTGTCTCACCAAGCATCCAATCAGAGACACAAACATTTAACTTTGCTCTTTCCCTCAGCCCGCAGTTCTCAAGATGTATTACATTCTCAGCTCCAACCTCCACAGGTAAGAGGATATGACAGAACTCATCTCAGCTGCATGCCTTCAAAAAAAGTATATATAGAATTCAAATTAATGTACAGAAATTATAATTAATATGAAACTCTCCATTGCATCACCCTTAGAAAGTCACCCCAAGTGGGAGGTTTCCACTTTTGAAACAACAGAAGATTTGAAGATATCAATACTTGCCCATACTTCCTGACCAACCCCAGCCACTGCAAGAGACAGCTGTTAAAGAAGCCAAGTCTGAAACTTAGCCAGTCAAGAATCTATCAAATGCTGATTTGTGGGAATTAAACCGAAGAACAATCATTGTAACATGATCTATTCATCACTAAGTAGTGTTGCTTGCATATAATGATCTTACCAATATGATGTTTATTCTGGTATATTGCCAACACATTTTAGAAGCATCAGAGCAAACAGTTTTGCTAAGTAGGTTTCATACGTTTATAAGCCTATTTACACATAAAGCTTCCCCTAGTAAGCTTCTGATCTTGTTCTTCATATCATGTTGAGGGTACAGTGCGAACACCACACATCCAATAAAGCAAGTATTTTAGTTGAGTTATGACTTTTTTTTGTGTAAGTTCTTATTTATAGCATACTTCTTTTCACAAAAGATGGCAGTAAGTCCAGAAAGTTTTCCTAATCACTGTGAACAGTTAAATGCATTACCTCATACACTTCAAAAATCTGAACAGAATGTGAATAAACTGTTAGTAAATTAGTCAGATACTTCTTTGACCAGTCACCTCTTTAGAAAATCAATTTCCCCTTATTTTTTAAATCAGCTCCCCCTTTTTTTTTATTAGAAGTTGTATTTTTCAGAAATAATGGTTACTCATTAACTTCAGAAGGCTCACCCCTGTTTTACAAAAAAAGGATAAAGTGGTTTTGCAGAGCATTTTGTGGAGAACTATAGTACTAAAACTGCTCATCTGTGTTAATTAGATACATCTGCTTCAGAAAATAAGTCTGGGTCCATAAACCACTTCTGCTTGGCCATGTGTAGATCAGGCTAGCACACATTTTGAAAGTGAATAAAATAGTGCTGTAAGTGTGCAGCTACAGCCAGAAGTGTGGTACTATAAGTGACCTCTAATGTGAATGTTTCCCGTACTTTTTTCTGAGATGGCAAGATACTGTGTTTTCTAACATCTTGTTTGCACTGCAAGCCTTTAAATAGAGAAGGAGCAACAAGATTATCTTCTATCTTGTACACAGTAATCCCATTGCATTCTAAAATCTGTATTAGTGACAGATAGAAAGCAAGGCCTAATTACTGCAACTTCAAAGCTTCATTTCTGCTATCTAAACTATGTGAAAAGCATGGGCTTCTTTTCCTTTCTTGAGAGGAATGCAGAATTCCCAGCCTATTTGCAGTGCTATTACCTGGAGAGGCAGCAATGAGATATTACTTACCTCAACAGCAAGCACTGATTTTCATGAGTGGATGAACAATGTCTTTTGCCCTCCTACCACAAATAGCTGTGCAATAGTATATACCATCTGAGATGTCTATTCCTGCAAGATTTTGCATCTCAGTTCAACAAACCACTCAACAGGTATGACTACACTGCAAATAAAAGTAGACATACTTTTTAGTATATAGTCTATAGTGCTCGTAATGTCAACATTAGGGACTGCCAGTCTTATTATACATCTGCCTTGGGTGCCATTTGTCCATATGTGTCCAGACACCTGAACAGTCAGTCACTGGAAGCATATTCAGGGTTGTATTGAAGACAACTTTACAGATGCACTGTAGACATATATCATAGGACTACCAGTCCTTAAAATAAAGGTTCTAAAGGTATGTTGCTGATCAACAAATGAAGCGAAGAAGAAAATAGACATGACTTTTTGCAGGAGATATTCTATCAGGGTCCCTGAAGCTTCAAACTTAGAACATGTTTACATATAAAAGAAACTGTGTGTGACATTTGCAGAACATATTTTTCTTGTACGTTACCTTTAAGACAAAGCAGTGATCTGTAGGTGCCTTATATTTCACTTTGTGTTGAGAACCATAATAAACATTCATATTCTCAAACTGAATGAAGCATGCCAGATCCCGTGATGTCTACAAATGAAAACCAAGCACATCATTGTTAGAACAAACTGGATTTTGACGTGAAACTCATTAATAGGACTTTTTTCAAATACATGAATGCCAATGCTTTTTATTTTTTTAAACTGTCAAGAAGTTGACTGAAGAAAGACAAATTTTAAGTGTGTGCATTCTTTAACAATTGGAAGAGGGTCAGTACAATTAGGAACAATATATAACACGGTGCAACATTCTCCTGTTGTTCTGGTTTTGCTGTGCTTTATTGCTTTGTGTGGAGATTTTGGCTTATGGCTAATAAGACCAAATAGAACACCATGTTCTCTCTCTCTCATCAGAAAATACGGACACTTTTCATCTGTTTTGCTTTGAATTTTCTCAGATATCCTGGTATCATTCCTTTTCTGTTATCATAATATTTGTTTGTTCACAATATGTTGCTAAAGTAACAAGGTTTCTGTTGCTGGCACACTTCTCAGTGCAGAATTCTGCATCCAAAGCATAACTTTTGCAATCCTTTGAGTGGAAATGCAAAAATGGCTGTGTCACATGGTCACTATTGGTTAAACTGAGAAATCAGGAAATTGTGAAAAAAAGAAGAAAAAAACAAACCACAAACCCTCTCTATAGTTATGCATATGATGGTTCTTTTATGCTGTTCTTATTCTTAACTGATACTTTCATTACAATGCGCCCTTGAGTTGGGTTTATTTATATATTGAGTTCACAAGTAAGGTTTGTGGGGAAAGGAAACACTCCATACAGGGTGTCTACTCCATGTAGACAGGGTTTCTCTCTCTCCTCTATCTCCCCTGAAGCTGACATCAGGGATTTTGTCATTGACTGTGTGGACAAAGGATTTTCCAACACTGTAACTTCCTTAATGTGCTCAAACCCATGCAGTAAAATGAGTTGTTCCTTTCCTTTATGAACCAGGCAATGGCAATTAAGACTAATATGAACGCGGTTGTTATTTTCTTCTAAGTAAGGAACAAATTTTTATGCAAGGGACAAAGGCACATATTGCTAGTATTTCTGAAAAGTTAACATGACAAAGCAACACAATTAACAGAAACAAATTTAAAAATTTTATCTGCAATTCTGATTCTGTTGTTTTGTGACTCTGTCCATTAACAGCATGTTTTTGAATGGCATAAAAGCAGAGTAATGCTGAAGAAAGAAATTAAGACAGCAGTGCTGACTGGTGCCTGGTTTGTTAACAAAATACCCCAAACAACAAAAGACACCAGACACATGTGTAAAATTATCTGAACCTGTTCCTGTATTTTCCCATTTGCAATGTGTTTTACAGCCAACACAAAGTGCCAAAAGTATGCCACACTTCTTTGTTTTTTTCTAACAAGTGGAAATATGATTACATGGTGAATTTCAAAACAGCTGCAGCAGCTGAAGATACTATTGTCCGCCAACTGTTTGTTTCTGTACCTCAATGAAAGATCACTCTACCCACAACTGAATGACTTCAGCAAAGTGCATGTGCACTCTTTCATACCACCCTGATGAAGGATGAACTCTCATAATTTAAGGGCTTTGACTGAAGAGCTCTACTAAATTCTGCTGCAGTGCTTTAAGATGTTTAGCACCCTCATCGCACCCTGCTCATCTGCTAGAGAATACTGTCTCCACAAAAGATGTGTGCCTGAGCCTCCTAACGTGAATTAGTCTAGTAACTAACTTGAATCACCATTAAACACAGATTTGAGCTGAGACTTGACTTTCTCTGGAATGGCTGAAGCATGGACATATGCATCCTTTTGTGTAAGGCTGTACAGAAGCAAGAGCAAACAGTTGATTGTAGTACCATTTTAAAGAGCTGTGACTGTCTCCTAAAGAACTAGATTCAAGGTCCTCAACCTCTGTGAGCGGCTGAGTTGGTAATATAGGGAGTTTGAAGCAGTCACACAGTTCCTTAAAATAGCTCAGTTATAGGCAGGGTGGTACACAGGCTGTAACGACCAACAGGCAATAAAGTGTTAAACAGCTGTTACAAGGTGACTGCATAGCTCTGTCCTGAGCCTATGTTTGCAGCCTACCACCTGAAAGAAGAAAGCACTCTCCTCATTTGCACTATGATGCAAAGTCACTGAAATGGGAATCACTGGAAGATAAAAAAAGGCTGGCTAACTATCAGTATATGCTTGCCCTGCTTTGGCACTGTGCTACTGGCCATCATTGGAGGCAGGCTACAAGGAAATGTCCAAGATGGACTTTTCATTTGACTATTCTTACATTCTTTCCACCTTAAGTGCCTTCTAAATAGCATTCTAGTTCCTAATTGATAGGATATTGTGTGTGTGCAACATGACTTGAGGACTGAAAGCTGTTATCTCATGGTCAGGTAAAGTCAAAATAAATTGCTGTGAAAGCAGCAAGGTAATCTAGGTCTGTGTTTTGCTGAGATTTGGTTATAAACACAGATCACTGGAGCAGCAGCACAGCATTCCTTTACAAGCTCTTTTTTTTTTTTTTTGTAATTTAGTCAGGGAATAGCAGAACAGTTAAGTTTCACAGCACAAATCATAACAGTAAAGCTCCATCAGCAGCACCAGAATTTTCAAACACGAAGCATTAACAGAGCTGTAATTGGTAACAGAAGTGCTTTTCAGAACACAAAAACCCATAAAATACCACCAGTCCCAGAAGCCACTGTTCTACCTCATCACTGTGAAAATGAGAAGCCAGCCACCCTTACATGTAACATGCCCAAGACCCCTTTGCTTCTCCAGTGCTGGCAATTCAGACTCTTTAAATATTTTGCAATACTAAATGTCAGTGCATTTGATTCAGTCAGGTGGATGCTTCTGTCTCACTTCTTTCTACACAAAGGTGTGTCTTAAAAAGCCTTAAAAGGCACAATGCATTCTCTAGGTAAAGATCACTGTAGGAAAAAACATATAGCATTTCTGCATGCTAGTTACTGGCACAGAAAGTCAGTATCAAACAAAGTAAAATTCCACCTTTTTTGTGATAAGAAATTAGTTTATTTGAGAACTTTTAAAATATTCTTCCACAGGGAACCCATATAACAGTGAAGCATCTTGGCAGCATAACACCAGTTGAAGGGTGCTGTGCTGTTTTTCTTTCCCCTACTGACTTCCGGAGAAGTACTATTTCATTAATGCTTTTATCTATCCATACAAATCAAAAGGAGAGAAACGTGACAGGATTCAGTGACTGCATTCTAATATTTGCACAAGTGGCGTAGTCAAAGTTAAACCAAAAAAACCCTGACCCTCTCAGATGCACCAGACAGTGCTCTTAAAATGTCACCTTGGGAGTTCTTCACTTTCACCTCCATGAATTGTTTTACTGCTAAAAGGATTATTTGGCTTCCTGACCTTGGTTTTTCCTTTGGGTACATAATAAATTCCAGAAGCTCGTAGAAGAAAATAACGCCTCTTCCAGGACTTTTTTCCATCTTCTTTTAAGTAAAGGGCCCCTTCAAGCTCTGGCACAATGACAGATGTCCCACAGAAGCTTTCCTGTGCAACAAGAATAATAATACACAAAGTAAATTGATTTAGGCACAACCCTATTAATAAATAGCAGAAAAATGCTCCCTTAAAAAATAAAGACATTTCCTGTGACAGTGAACATATGAACATGGGGAATGCAGCTACCAGGGAGATGAACACCTTAGACGGGCAAAGGAAACTTTTCCAAGCTAATGTGGCAACTCAGCCATGCAAGTTGGGTGCTCACACTGGAAAAGAAGGCTTCCAAAAACTCCATTCTCTAAAGGGTCAAGCAAAAACCTACAAAAGGTTTTAACTAGACATAGATGTGCTCAGTGAAGGTAATAAAACAGAATGGTTGGTACTGCTGCTGTCAGTTTTTCTCTATTGCTGTATTTATAGATTCTGTAGAGAGAATCTTTAGAAACTGCTTATAGCTCTAAAAACAGCTAAAGAAAAAAATATCCCTCAATCTCTGCTTTCACTTTGAAATACACGCTATCATTTACAACACTGTTTAAACAAATATACTGCATTGTTTGCTTGAAGGACTTACTGTTGGGTAATTTTTAATGCCAACACACTTATCACTTAATGTTTTCATTTAGAATTTACCAGGACTTCTGCTAGTTGACATCTGGTGCCTTCATAAGATGCACTAATTTTGAAATGGGAATCCTCAGTTACCTGAGAACAGCATTTCCTGTGTGAACTTTTACCAAAGTCAAAACGCTTGCCAGGAGAACTGTGATAATCTTTTCTTTCATATAGCTCTGGATTTTTCTCAAACATACAACTGAAGTAAAACTTCAGCAGGAAAGGCAAGAGGCTAAACAGACTTTCTGGAAAAGTGCAAAGGTTCTTTTTCTGTTGTAGTACAACTAATAATTTGCGGTAGTGAGAAGTACATTTACTTCTAACCCAGAAGATAATTGTTTGCTACTGATCAGCCTTATTAACAATATAAAGTCACAAGGGCTGGCCTAAGGGTGTGGCACAGCAGTTTCTTTTTTTTTATTTATTTGTATAACATGTTATCATGGCATTACTCTTCACAGAAACACTAAGTGAAAACGTTTCATGGCATTGGGGTCTATAACAACAAAATAATTCTCCATCATTTAATTTTGCTGGTAGGGGATACAATCTGCATTTTTAATGGTGAGCAGCTGATGCAGAGGAAAATCCACATATTAAACCTTAGACACAAAGACACCAACCATCACAGAATTTCCTGTTACACATTTGCCCACAAAGAACTAAATGCAGTTGTTGCAGAGCAGATGCAGATGGTGGCAGAGTTTTGGTGACATTTGCATCATCAAGCTATAAAGTTGGCTTACCTCCAGTAAAGCCTCTTTGTTTTTATCATTCATTTCTTTGCTTTCATTCTTCCCTTTGCTTGCCAGGTAGAAATTCTGATTAAGACACAAACAAAACTGATGTTCATTATAAAGATACCAACACAAGTAACTAGATCTCTACAAACCCATTCAACAGTTACTCAGTCTTTCATTATTGAATATCCAAGCCAGCATATGTAAGAGGCAGATGCTTATGGACTCTTCTTACAGAAAACTTCAATCACAGCTGGCAGCTCATGAGTTTTAATTCTTTGTTTTGAAAATAATTAAAAAGTAATACAAAATTACTTTTACCTATATATACAGCCTCCCAAAATTTTAAAAACACTGGCTTATGTTTTTGGCTGTTTTTCTGGATCATTGGATTTGATTTTATCATTCCAATTTTCACCACTTCCTATATTATTACAGGCAGTAGAGAACATAACATTTTACTGCATGCTGATATACGATGAATACAATGCAGTATCAAAAGGCTATAAAGCATTTTTCCTAAAACCCCAATTTGGTAATTTGCATGCTTCACATCTAGCACTCTGGATATAACTCAGCCCTTAATTTTTAATAAAAGTGCTTATATGCCAAAGCCTTTATCCAAAGTTACTACTGTCTACTTTTAAATCCCTGCTCATGCTCTGCAAAGTATTTTTATGCAGTGAAGAAGATATTAAAAGATCTAGAAGAAATCAGAAGAAATTATCACCATGATATCTTGGCTCATGTGCTCCAGCCTACTGAAACAAAAGCCTGTACTTTGAAATCACCTTCCGCTTTTGTGACAGAGGGCTGTGAAGCTGCAGCCAGCCTCAGAGAACCCAGTGCCTGTCTGCCCCTGCAGACAAGGAAGTACAGCACCTCATGCACACAGTTACCAATAAAAATAAATTCACCCACTGTTAAAACAGCAAAAACAATTTTGCATCCATCTGCATTGTACATACAGATGGACAAAATGACAGCACTTGGACATATGTGCAAATTCAGGTGGTGGGAAGGTAGCTCAGGAGCATGCTGGGACTTGTGTGCTGGCGCATGTGCAGTGGCTTTGCTCCACAGCAAGCACGGCCAGATAGCAGAGCCCAGCTGCCTGCAGACAGTAAGGCAGCTGGGTATGAAGGAAGCACGTAGATCAAGGAGCTATGCCATGCATCAAGTAGCATTTGGATCCATGGGCTTGAGACCAGAATGATAACACTCAAAGTTCTCGTGTTTTATCATTTTCTAAACAAAAGTCCGTGCAGAAGAGGAGCTTGGGTTTGGAAAATACCTGATGCATGGACAGTCTTAATGATTTCCCTGGAATTAGTCAAAAAGCCAAGTTTGTAGAACAAAGGGCACAAACCAAATACCATCGTTTAGGAAATACACAATATCATAAAAACCTGACAAATTTTGAAAGCCATCTACTTAAAAATTACTCCTAATGCTGTAATTCTTCAGCAATTCAGTAAGAAGAAAATGAAGAGTTTATCTGACTTTTCATCTCTCTCTGTTTTTCATGTCTCAAGACCATGAGGATGTGGCAACATATTTACATGCCTTGAACTCCACAAGGACTAAACTGCAACACAAATGCAAACATTACCAAAAGACAAATGAGAAGTGTGTAAATGAAGGAACATGCTGTTGCTACAGTATAAGAAAGAAACAAACAAGCAGCAAATCTGCCCTGCCAGCATACCATGTTTACAGTAATGAGGTTTATCTGAAGTGAAACCCTGCTCTTCCACACAACCACATCTTTTTCAAGCAACACTGTGAACAGCTGTCTGCCAGAACACGAGCCTCATAGCAGACAGTTTTTGGAGGGGCATGAGGAGTGGAAGGGGAAGCAGTGTGGATGATCTCAAAAACAGTTCTTTAAAAACTGCTTTCTTAAAAGTTCACATTAAGTCAGGCAGGGGACAATGGAAACACAGCCACCTGCAACTTGGCCTGTGCTGATGCCATGTCTGTGGTATGAACATAAAGAAACTTCAATATTCAATCAACAGACAGTTATGCTAGGAAACACAGCAATGTTCTCTAGGATATGCAGCAGCACATAGCTGGCTCCAGACTGCCTGAGCACATTTTTAGTCCATGGATGAAGGCAAGCAAACACTGTGGACCACAGCTTCGTGACTACATCTGAAGACAGTATTCACAGTGGAAAAAACCCAAACAGCTCAAAACAAAACCCACTTAAAAGTGTGTTCTCAGTAGAACCTGTACAGCGATGCCTGCCTATGCAGTCCAAAACCATAGGCCTGACTGAGTGGCACTGCTCCATTCATCCCACTGGAAAAAAAGATACTGTTCTGAGCAGCTGCAACCAAGTCCTCTGTACATGTGCAACAGCTCTTCTTGACAGGGAGTGCTATCACAGCACTGCTGGCTTGATGTTGGCACACCCACTTTTGCATTGATGAAGGTATGAAGAGAAACCTCAGAGGGCACTGTTAGGCTGGGTTGGGCCTCCAGACTTTGGGATGGATTTGGAAAGTAGAGGGACATGTAAGCTGTAAGCCACCACCTTCTACAGGTCATTATGAAGACATAGTACAACCCCTAAAATACACAATGAAGATCTATCAAGGTAAGTACACCTTATCACTGTCTCAGTAAGGCTTGGCTCATCAGCTTCACTACCAGTGGGGAGTGCATTCATCTGGCTCAGTCAGCCTTCAGTGCACTGATAAGAAAACAAAGCTCCTCTGATTACAAGTGATTCACATTTAGGCATCTGGCATTTATTTAGCAGAAACACAAACCACCCTGTACTGACATAATCAATAGCAAAGACAGAAAGTTTGTAATGATATCCATGCTGGACCTCTAACAATGCAGCGTTTTCATTAGGGAAAGAGGGCTCTGTCACCTAAACCAATATTACACAGATGTACACTGTCATCTTTCACCTGTCGACACACATTTCATTTATTACTGATTACCTCCTTTATGTCTCTGCCCTGAAATCTGGAAGTACATGGTACTTATTATTTGTCAGTGGCTAAAAACCTGGGGAGCAGACTGTACACTGTACTTGTTTTATCACTGTGTGGTCTCCTATTTTTGATCAGAAGCATTCATCCTATAGGAGGCAAACCACATGTGTCCACAAGAGGTCATTCCAAGTCCAGTAGTCAAAGGTCATGATAAAAGGCAAGCTCTTTCCCATCTGAGGACACCACTGGGAAATGCATGTTTGGTTTGGGATGTCAGGTCATTAATGGGCCAAGATGTGGCTAAAGGGCAGTTCTCTGCATATGTCTACAGATTTGAGAATTAATTATTTTTTATGTTCAAAAGATGATGTCTTTCTCTTGATAAGAGAGCTGAGCTTACTTAACAGGATGGACTCATCCTCTTGGGCTGATAACATAATAAAGCAAACATAAAGGGTTATTTTAACAAACAAACCAAAGTATGATGGTACACTTTGTCATTGGGTTTGCTTTGTTTGCACTGTTTGGGTTATTTACTGCAGAGACAAACAGACAAGCGTTTTTGCAGAATGATCCCCTCTGTCTACATACCCCAGACCAGCTGAAGCTGACACAAAGCCAGTTGCTCTCCCATGCCACTCTGCCTGACTCAGACTAATGCAGAGCTACAGTGGCAGTTTTGACATGTTCTGCTAGCCAGGTACGATATCCTTAAGAGATATTATGCTAGCATTTCCCCCTGTGCTTATGCAGGACAGCGGCAAAACTAGCTGATGACCCCTCTGTGGCTTTACATCAGCAGGAAATTCCATATGCATAAACGAAAATCCTGTAATGATTTTATAGCCACCTTAGGTTAATTTTGTACTTTGTACTGTAAAAGTACCACTAGTCTATGCATACAACCTTCGTACTTAGGGATACAGCCATCTCCTTTTGTGTGGAAAGGCAGGTAAAAACATTCAGAAATGTTTTTCTCCACTGTATAATGCTCAAACAGTTGAAGACAAAGGTGTTTTCAATAGTTTCAAAGAACGCCTCTGGTGGCATGTAAGCAAACCAAACTTGGATCACGGTAGAAACAGTAGCCTTAACTACTGCACTGCCAAACTCTCTGATTGGCGTTTCATGTCTCTGTATTTGTAAAAAAGAATTTCCTAAATGAAACAACACCTCTCTCATACCTTTCCTCTTTTTCCATACAGAGCCCCATCCAAGCTGGAATGCAGCAGCTACTTGTCAGTATATAGCAGAAAATAGGTGTTCAAGGCAGCATCCTCCCTCTGCTTCCTCTTCTGCTTAGGTTGTATTTTTGCTTTCAAGCTATTGAAACTTTTTCTAGATCTGCAAGGTCCGCAACAGCACAGATCAGACAGCATGCAGCGAACAAGGCAGCTGTTCCATACTCATTAGTATCTTCTTTATGTGATAAGCTGCCTGTTTATGCTCATCCAAACTGTACCCAGAATGAGGCAAGAACTGGGCAGCTCTCATCCCATTTCAGCCCACTGCCACTGTGTACTGAATGCCACACAGTTTGTGCAGAAAAATTAAAACAGAACAAGGTCATATCTGCAACCTCTATCATGATGTATCCCCTAAAAAAATGCATATTAAAAATATTAGAAGATACCTATAATTGCTCTAAAGATCACAAATATAAATAAATAAAGCTAAAGGCACAACTCTTTTGAAGCTCCCAAAAAAACTGATTTTCAACTCTGTTTACTTGATTTTATAATGCTTGAAGAAATCACTACACCTGACTTTTCATGCCTTGAGGATGATGATCTTCAACATCAAAGAGAGGGGAACATGGAACAAATGAAAGACATACATAAGCTAGGATGCAGCTAACAGCAAAGCACTCAATAGGCTGATTAAAAAGTCACCTGCAAAATGGTTCAAATGTGTAAAGATTGTTTTTGTGTTACAGTCCCAAGGCAGAAAAAGAAAAATATTTATTGAAGCAGCATCTTCAACTTGAAACTATAGCATGGTCTGAGATACACTGATAGACAAATTAAAATTACTAAACAGTGGGAATACAGTGAAAAACACTTCCCTTTTCTCACTTCTATTTCTTTGCACATTTGCCAGCACACTCAATAATCAGGTTCCCTGCCACCCTTCTATGTTTCCTTCACTGGGTAACAGTGGAGACAAAAGAAAAAACTTGATTCATAAAGGTGGCCAAAGTGGTGAAGAACAAAAAGTATCACCTAGTGGATACTAGCCCAATTTCACTGACTTCAAAATATTCAAGCATGAAACTCACTATAGCTGTCCTGTTATGAAAGACATTACAAATTCTTACTCCACCTCCTTCTCATGCTGTTTAGTATTCTTGCTTTTCAGAAGAAATAAATGTCAATTCAGTGTATTGGTTCTCCACTGGAGGGTACAGCTCTTGCTTTTGGCTTACATATGAGGGAGCAGAAGCATAAAGTACACACTGTACAGATTTTCATTAATTTTCACAAATACTGTCCAAAAATAATAAAAACAAAAAAACCCCCACATGCATGTAGCATCACCTGCACTGTTTGAATTTATCCTGTCTGCTTGTATCAGCAAAAAAGAAACACAGGAAATCAAAATCCATGTAAGCAAAAATCAAATATAGTGTTCTAAGAGTGTGACTAGCATTTACAGTCAGTTTCAATTCAGCTACCCCTTACAAATAACCCTGTTTAAATGAAGCAAAAGCATTTCCTATATTCCTATATTTCTCTTTTAGCTAAGAATTATTGAGCTCTTTGAAAAGAGGTGTTGAGACCTGACAACCTTTCCTTTCAAGAGTCAAGCACAGCATCACTCAACCACATGACAAAGCATCACCTTTATTTGCGCATGTACCAATATGTATTTTTGTTTCACTCATTAGTCATAGACTTGTGATGCTCCATCTCTGTAGATGAGTCACTGATGCCATTCATGGAAGTCTTTTACTGTGAGGATGTTACAGGGTAAATTATACCACGGTGAGGAAAGGGCAAAAGTGTACCTGTCTTCAGGAAGAGGGGGACACCTGAGGATTTTGCAGATGCTTTTTCTAAAACATATTCCAAATACTTTAAAATAAAGCTGCAGTAAAATATTAAGAGAGTACTACATGACAAGAATGACAATCTTCAAAAAAACCCACTGGCAATAGCTGAGCAGCATGTTGCTAGCACAGACATAGAGGATAAATCCTGCATTTCAAAACCTCAGTTCCTCCTTAGAAAATGAAACACGTTTAATTAATTGTTGTTTAATCTCTACCAGGTACATAACTAGTTCACAGAAAGAAACAATGAATATTGGCACAGGTCATAGACCTTCTCCAGAGATCCACTTGTATTAGCAATGCATCTGGACATCTTTATAAGATTTTTCTAAAGCATTTAATTGCATCAAACCTCTGTAATGAAAATTTTGTATCAGTAATTTGTCTAAGAACCTGGCCACCTTTGGAATTTGCCTCTTTTTTCCAGCAAAATATCTACAAGTTACAAAACTGTGAGATCTCCACAGACAGCCTCCAACAGAATGAGCACTAAATAAGACCAACAAGGAATCCACCTGCTGCTGCATTAACACCACTGGCTGTGTCAAAAAAACTATTATGCAATTTCTGTACTTGCAAAATGAGTTTATGAGGCAACCTTGACTGAGCTAGGAGGAGGAGGCTGAATATGCTGAGAATACAGTATCAGAGCACTAGATTTCAGCTTCTCATTGGTTACACCATAATTGCTGCAAGTAATCATACACCCTGCCCCCCACCAACCCCACATTTTCACTTGGTTTACCTTTTCAGGGACTCACTCCATATCATGTATTTTACCATATTTCATTATCTAGTGTGAGCTCTATTTGTACAATACTGATTATTCTCTGCCCAAAAGACAAACCGCCGATATGACTGCGCTATTCTGCCTGTCTCACAATGTTTGAATTTACTAAGCCTGACAGATGGTTAGACTTTATTACTGGCAAATATTTCAATAGTGTGATAGCTGCAGCTGACCCAGTTTCCTTAGGCTGTTCATTTTAGAGCTTATCAAAGAGGGGCTGAAGCCCAAGAACTGCAGACATGTCCAGTCGAAGCTCAGCATGTCCTGACATGGGAGGACAGAGCTACACTCTTATTCTGGTTTTGGTTTAGGTTATGTTTATTTCTAAAGTTCATTGCAATCAAAATGCCCAGAATCTTCATCAAAGAGTTACATCCTATGGGAGGTTCACAGCCTTGCCCAAGTAACACTACTAGTGTACAAATCAAATGTACAATCAAACCTCTGCTGCTAGGTATGTTTATGTGCATTAGAAAGTATGACATCTTGAGCCATCATGTATGTTTTGCTTCCAAACTTGGCTTTGTTGTTTCATATTAAAAATCAACATCAATCCATGTACAATGCAGGGTAAGTTTTCTTTACCTGACTGTGGATACTTGTTATGTCAAGAAAGGAAACTTCCTCTCTGCAGGTTTTATTTGAAACACTGGCTCATTCTAAAAAAAAAAAAAAACCAACCAAAAAAACTTCCTAATGAGCAGCTTGGTGAGATTTGCTGGCAAATTATGTGTTTGACTCATTTTTTTGGCAATGCTGAATTGCTCTTTTTTCTCTTGCTGCCCTCAGGAACAAACCAGATGCTCTGTGAGCTAACAGACTGCTGACAAGGGGAAAAGATCTAGTGCCCCAGAATCCATCAACTGTATGTGCTAGGGTGTTTGTAAATACGGTTTTGACCACACATCACAAGAAATGAATCATTTGTGTATATACCTATCCTGAATAATTTGACACAATTCAGTGAGCAGACCCTCTTTTCACAAAGTTAGTGTGCACAAGTTACTGTTCACCCAATTCTTCTCCCCAGTCTAAATGAAATCCAGATAAACTCTCTGTAGTACTCAGCATGCTCATTATGAAGTTTGATGTACACCTGGCAAAAACTGGACCCTCAAGGAAACGTTGATTTTGATCAGGAGAAATAGTGGAGAAACTGTAGTAATGACAAAAGCCAGGTTTTTACAGCTGTGCCATCTCACCCCAGTTCTGAGAGCTGTGCCTAACCAATAGCTTGTACCAGTGGAGAATTACATGCTTCATTTTTTACCACTGCAGACGGGACTTTAAAATAGTATCAGAAAAGAACAGAAAGCACTAATTTTCAAATCCTTGCATTCAACATTCTGGGTTTTTTTTTGTTGAAAGTACAAGTTTTGCTTTCTCTAATTCTAAACTGACAGAGTTGAAAGCAAATTAATAATGCAATAGGCAGCATACAAATGAAATGACATAATTTTAGACTCTTATCCAAATACCACATTAGCTTACCTGGGGATTTTTAAATAAAGCATATTTTTCACTTTTTTCCAAAAACAGAATCTTATTCTCAGTGTCTCGAGTCCAGTCTGATAACACTTCAACAACATTTTCATGGTCTTCAAAAAACCTTTCTGGAGAGACAGAAAAGGTAACGTAAGACACTCAAACTCTCTCTCCCCTCTCCTGAGGCTGCAGAAATTCCTGTGGAAGAATGTAATCATTATCTGGTGTTCACTCAGAGCCGGACAGTCCAGCACTCTTTTCTACTGCCCAGAAGGCAGCAAAATCACATGAAAATAGTGTCATGCAGAAGGGCAAATCAGCTACAAAAGATGCCTTATGTAGTGCCGGCATGCTCCTGGATTCCTCCTGCAACTCTGTGCTGTTGCCCAAACACTGCAAAGGATGGAAACTGTGAACCACTAAGAGTAGATGGTTACATCCATGTCTCTCAATGCCTTTCTGCTTTTGTTTGCCTTTTTTTTTTTTTTTAAGGTTTGCAGTATGACTGGGAGGGGTTATGTGTTAACTTTGGCTACTGAATTGAAAAAAAAAAAGTAAAAACTTATTCCCTTGTCTTTTTACTTATTGGAACAAATGAGAAATTGCTTTTTGTCAGCAGAAAGAATTCTATGCACTGAAAATAAAATGTTTTGTTTCAAGCAACTGCATTTAAAAACAGAACTAGCAAAACAGAGGAAATGGGAAGACAGACTGAGAACTGATGTGAAGATACACTGTTTCACCCAGCATCTCTGTAGTTAAAAATCTCACCAGAGATGTGGGAGACCTAATGTCAGTTCTCTTCCTTCCTGAGCTGATCTGAACCCAGATCCTCCACCCAGGAAAGTCACAGTGTATGCTGAGGTTACGTAACTCCGATCTCTTCTTCTGCGGTTTCACTTGTATAAAGTAGCTGAACAGTGACATAAAACCCCTTTGGAAGGAAAAGGAATTGAGCATAATTTGACAGGTGATTTTGGAAGGACCCAAACTGCATTCTTCTACAAATTCAGTATTGAGGCAGGGAGTTCACCTAGCTCTAATTTTCCATATCATTTTGGCAGTTCCCTGGGAACACCTAGACTCCTATTTCAGTGGTCTGTGGTGGTCACATCTTTCAATGGCCCAGATTGGCCTAGTATAAGAGGAGATAACAGAGCATACATTTTGCAGGCTTTCTTTAACACTTGTTACTTTTGACAAGGGTTCAGTATGTATGTCCCATCAAAACTAAATTTTGTGAATTAATTAAATGCACAAAATGAGATTAGCTTCAGGGCCAGTTCACATGTACACAGCAACTTTTAACACACAAGCAACATAACACTTTTCATTTAGTTGATACTTCCACAATGCACTGGAAATACAAAGCACTACATAAAATTGAAGTAACAGTTTGAAGGGTAAACAGTATCTTATAGTCCAGGATAGCCATAAAATAATTCTCAGGTCATAATGCTACTTATTTAACAATAATTTTTGCCACATATAGTTTTGTTTGTTCATTTCCAGTACCAGGCTTTTCTTGTATAAAAGGTATGATCTTACCATCCCCAGGAGGGTCTTTTTTATAATTATTGTCACAAAAAAAAGTCAAATCTGGATGCCTATTATAAGGCAAATACTCTTTATTGCAAAATACATGCTGGTATGTACAGCCCAGTATTATATCACCATCTCACTACTGAGATTATCTGTGATATTTAACAAGCAATTAATCTTAAACTGTAGCTTATTTTATTTGCAATGATTGTCTTTCAAAATAACAGTATATATAAGATACTCTGTCAAGGATCTTCTGATATAAAACTAGCTTGGACTTTCAGTTCAGCCTGAAATATTTGCTGCTCAAATTTGCTTCTTAAAATTTTTATTCTCTTGAATACTAATTTGAAAAGCAGGCAGAAAGGGAAAGTGCAGGAAAGCCTGTCTTCTAAGTATGCTGATAGTAATAGAGCTATCTAGAACTGCCAAGAAGTATACTCACAAGAATAAAGAATAGTTCACATTGTTTTGATTTTGAACAAAATTAACTGCATGTTGCTGTGCACTGGAAGCAGAAGAAAGAATATGTACCATTCCCAGCTGATTTGGACCTGATGATAGACCTCTGCATCAGGAGTTCATAGACTTTCCTTTTTTCCTGAACCAACTACTGATTTATTTCCTTTCCTACTCTTCTTCTGTCCTGACTTCTAAAATAGTTTTTATTCATTACAAGAGTAATTCCTTACAATACCAACACCCTAACCCAAAGCACTTAGCATTAGCTGGGACTGAAGTAACACAAGTAATTTTTACTTAAAAAAAAAAAAAATTCTAACCATTAACCCCAATGTTTATACCATATGATCTCCCTGATGTCTTGTTTTAATGGTGTGATTGGGAATTCAAAATGTCTATCCAGATTATGAAGAAACACGAGTACATTGTTGTTAATGATTATGGAGATTCAGAAAACAATCTGTTTATATTTATATGCTGTCATCCTAACACTCAGAAATGTTTCTCCAAGTCACACTAGACCAGAGGAAGCAACCTTCCAAGACAAGGAAACGTTCTAAAACTATTCAGTGACATCTGTGACATTTCTAGGGTCTAATGACATTTCCAGTCTTTTCTTAGTTAAGATAAGCAGGTACAAAAGAATGCAGCAACGTTGCTTCATGTATCATCTTAACGGAGTAGAAAGAACAGATTGGAAGTTAACATCTCTGCCGTTATTACTAGCAGCTCCTTGCTCATGAGCAGTTACGCTTTTTCCAACTGCTTTTACATTTCTTTGTTTTAGTTTAGCGGGATGATTATTCCTGGGGCTCTTTTAAAGTGCAATATCGATACTTAATTTTCTTTGTGCATTTTTACATCTCTGCTGGGTGTCTGTAAACTGAGAATGCTAAAGGCTGTTTGACAATTTCCCGTTTCTCTAGGTCAAATGTGACCCAGGAAGAAAGTTGTGGCAATTTTCCTTTTCCTTTTGATGTGATTATCTTTGCGGCCTGGACAATAAAAAGATTCTGAAATAACTCACAATTAGAGAATACTCTATTCTTAATCAGGTCTTGAAGCCTTTTTGAAACAACACTCATTAAGTTGCACTAAACAATACGTAAGTTTTGCACAGCTGTTTCCTAGGGACCTGGATGCCAGGTGAGTTACTTCCTAAATCATGAGGTACCACCAGCAGAGCTGCAGCCCCATCAGAGAGCAATATCCTGTCCACAACTACACTTAAGAAAACGACTATTACAAGTGAAAAGCATTAGAAATTACTAAAACACTTGTCAGTCTTGTTTAATTACAACATTTGTTTGGCCAGTAATGTAACAGCTTGCTGACAGCACTTCAGCACGGCATCCTCTCTTCAAAGGGTAGAGTTGAGTACTGGTGTGTTTGGGTCTGTCACTGCCTTGACAAACATAGTGAAATTCACATGGACCCTTCATTTTGTGTAAAATAGAATGATGGAAACAGTGGTGGGCAAGGAACCTTCTGCAGCTCACAGCGTGGACAAATGGAAGACTCACTTCCACAGCAAGAACAGCTCAAGTACATTCCTGCAGCATCCCCCAGATTACAGACTGCGATGTTCCAACACCAGTGGACATGTGGGCAGGAGAAATGTTATTAATTATCCTTTCAAGATTACCAATAGCATAGGAGGCTTTATGTCTATTTGCTATATGCTCTGTCACTACACCACTTACCAATTTGCAGCTCTGGGTACATTTCATACAGACACCAGTCAACGTTGCAGTCGCAATGGGTTTTCTCAAACAGATTGTCTAAAACATCCCGTGTCACCTGACGCTCATCCACCATTAGTGACTTTGTGCTGTTATCGTACATGTGCACCTTGACAACAAGCTGAGTACAGAGTCACAGAAGAGTCAGTTAATTTCAGAAGCAAGTAAAAGGCTAGTCTGAATCTGCTAACACAGATAAGAAAGATTAAGGCTGAAGGTTATTACTGATTCAAAGGCACCCTGTCCTGCAGCGAGCTGAGGGAATAAAACAGCTTGGAAGCTTTCACATTATATTGCCACCAAAATAAAGACCTTTTCTCAAAAAAGGAAATTGAACCTTGTCCTGTGCACGACTTCAGGAAAGGTGAAATTGCTATGGAGAAAAAGCAGAAGTTAATCTCTTCTCTAAATCTACTAGATGTGCAATTAAGAAAAATGCTTGATAGGGAAACCAAGTACAAAAGGACAGAGTGTCCATAATGCAAGCTAGAAATATGGAAAGTTTAGTTTTAAATGAGAAAAAGAATTAAAGAATCTAGCCATGTCAACAGACTAACCTGAAATCAGATTGTACTAAGAGGGGCAGCAGTCTAACACCCATCAATAAAGCAAACAGATGACTTACTTATATTGACCAAATTAACCTAAGACACTCATTATTTCTTCATATTGTGAAGTATTTGTTAAACAAGAAACAGTGTGCACTTTTTTCAGGGAGGAACAACACAAGGACATGCTGAAGTACATAAAATGTGATAAAGAACTGCAAATACATAAGGGAAGTACTTAAAATGCTTCATCACTACTGAAAACAGAAGAAAAATTGTCTACAGGATCAGTACATGGAAGCTGGAACTAAACTGGTGAGTTGGGAGGATTTCTCCATATAGTCTTGTTTAAGTAGCTCTTTATTTTAAAATGTGTGCATAAGAAGCTTTCGCACTAGAGAGACAATCTCTGTTAAAGAACAGGTAGAAGCAGAGTGATGAACCCCAAGAGAAAATCTACACTATCTCTGAAAAGTAAAAGCAAATGTAACAAAAGACATGAACTTGCTTTGATTCCAACCCTTGTTAAGTATCTTCCTCTCTAAAATAAGCAGAGCCATAGTGCAGATTATAGAGAAAAAGAAATGGTGTACATGCACAATCTACAACACCTCTAGGGAAAAAAGGGTATTTTTGTCTGGTTATAATTGACTGCTCAGAAACATGCATGCAGCTTCCATCTTCACAGAATCACAGAATGGTTGAGGCTGGAAGGTACCTCTGGAGGTCATCTGGTCCAATCCCCTGCCCAAGCAGGGCCACCTAGAGCCCATTGTCCAGGACCCTGTCCAGATGGCTTTTGAGCATCTCGAAGGAGGGAGACTCCACAACCTGCCTGGAAAACCTGTGCCAGTGCTCAGCCACCCTCACAGTGAAAAAGTGTTTCCTGATGTTCAGATAGAATCTTCTATGTTTCAGTTTGTGTCCATTGCCTCTGGTCCTGTCACTGGGCACCACTGAAAAGGGCCTGGCTCTATCCTCTTTGCACCCTCCCTTCAGCTATTTCTATAGATTGACAAGATTGCAATGAAAAGAGGGTGACCACTGAGCAGTCATAAGTTTAGTTACAGAGCTTTTCAAAGACAACACTGGTGAAATCCTCCCAACACATTCTCTCAGAAGTTGAACGTAAAGTGTTCTGTGGGCATCATCTCAAGTCTGGATACCCCCAAATTTATTGGAAGCTTTAATTCTTCTTGGAAGTCCTGCAGGCTCTGGTCTCCAGCACTTCCCACCTCCTATTTGACAAGACTGAAAGGTCATGACTGTTTTTACTTCACATCCATTTTTCAGAGTTACTGAACATCTGCAGCTTCTGTTGAGTTCAGCTGAACACTAGCTTAGGACGAGTGGGCATAATTACATGACACACTGCAGCACTGTGCAGACACTGGCTGGAATCTTTCCAATTTGTTGGTCTAAAATAATTTCTATTATCCTTGTACATTACTACACTGCTGTGAAAAGATTTAGCAAGAAGACCCTCATTAATTAATTGGGATTAGCTAAATCCACATCCATTGTAGAAGAAATGTTTAATACTTCTGGAATCAGCAAAGCATAAGTAAGCAATATTTTTATGTACATTCCACTTTCTCTGAAGTAATCTATCAGAACAGTGGGCTTTGCCCCAACTTTGGAAGAAACGAGAGGCAGAGCCTTCCAAGTCCTCTTAAAACTGAGTCCCTCAGAGGCAGCATTCTTCCAGAGACTTCTCTTCAGGTGGATGACAAGACAGCTCTACAGAATATCTTTAGAAGTTTTAAGTTTTAGTAAGAACTTTATTATTGAGAAGAATGGTAATAGATACTTAGCTGGTAGCTCTTACGGTAGCATTTCACTATTTTAAGGCTCACCTTTTTAACTTTGGCTTCCTTCAGTTTCTCCAATGCGAGCTTAATCTTGTCAGCTTTAGCCTGTGCCTCTTGTTCTTCCTGAAAAGACACAAGTTATTTGGTATACTTCTTGTTAAGTAAGGCCAGCAATTTATGTCTACTTGAAAAGAGTTGTTTCCTGTTATTTATATCCAGAACATAAGGCTCGTCATGGGAAACTTCATAGTTACAGGGAATCCCCAGCTTTCCGTGAGCTAATACCCTCCACCCAAAGCTTTGATTTACAAGTCCAGCACTTCCTTTCGTTGCCCAGTCATACAGCTGTTACATGTTCTGTTCCTCAAATGTTACAGGAATGCCTGAAAACTGGACTCTTCTATGTTTCCATATGGGTTGCAGCTGATACGAAAGAGAAGATGAAGGAAGATCTAGCCTGAATGAACAGCACTGTGGATACAGCCTCTTGGAAGAAAAGTTGCCTCTCAACAGCATTAAGAGAACTAGAGTTTTTAGGATGTTACTGAAAACTTGGCTTGCAATTATACCACTTACAATTTTACACCTCCTGTTAAGTACGTTAATTTACTTGAATTCTTTCACTTGCCACATACGAGCTCTTACTGCACACGTACTTACTGAGAGGAACACCTCATTAAATTGGTATCATGGTTTTTTATTCCAGTAATGGACCTATTCATATTAACATAGACACAGTTAGATAGAGCACTTGAGTTCATTCCAGATTTTACTGAATGCCACAGCAAGATTCCTAAAAATCTCAGTATCACCTGGCTCTTCTTTTACAAAGCAGCTCTATCAATATCATGTCTCTCTCTTATTATCAGTGAGGTTTGTGATCCAGGAAGACTCTGGATACCCAGCTGCTGAGAGTTTTAGGTACATGTACCAGATGCCTGTGCCTACTGTTGCCTCTGTGACTGGTGTATAGATTGTGACTGTTTCTTTTTGTCATCTATCTTCCAGTAGTCTCCCCCAGTCACATACAGAGTTGGAAAAGTACATTTTGGGCAGCAAGTAACTATGGTTCCTGGGGCTGCCGGGGCTGCCTTTAACTGTTAGTCCTTCTGGAGGGTTTGCTTTCTTTCCAACTTTAAATCCCTGCTCCCTCTATTGAAAACTGTCTTGTCTTTGCTTTCTCGCCTCTTTGCTGATTTTTACTGTCCCTGTTGCTCTTTCTCACTTTTGTGGTTTCCTTTGTTTTAAAGGAGTAGGATTTTGTCCTACAGTACTCACAGGCGCAACCAACTTCCAGTCAATTACTGTGGGAGAAAGTTCCTGCCTGCCCTGTTTCCACACAAGATTTTTCTCTGTATTAACCTTCAGCCTCCACTTTCTACCCTAAAGTTGTAATTCTGGTGGTCTTTTTACTGAGAAACACAGGATGGCTGTAACTCATAGGGAATGCACTTGCAACAAACCAGGCCTAACTAACCATTGCCACCACCTCCTTCTTACAGAGATACCATAGAATCAAAGCAAAAACTGAGCTAAGAAGGTTATCTTATTCATCCCAAGCTTTGAGGCAGGTTCAGCCATAACTAAAGTACTCATGACTGACATCCCTCTCGCCAAACTAAACATCTTTTGTTTTATCATTGCTTCCCCTGGATACTAGCATCCTTTAGGATGTCAAAAATACAAGGTGAGGTGTGCAACCTGAAAGAGATGGCTTCAGGCATGTTTGCTGTTGTCAAATTCTCCACTAGAAATACCAGGCAATCAGTTAAAAAAAGTCTTCTTTCCTCTCCACAGGTATGGAAATTTGCATTGCTACAGCTCAGAGATGCTTAATTTTGAAAATCAAAAAATAGCTTCTGTAGCTGAACAGAAGCTGTTGGACAAAAGTGGCTTTCGCAGTAAGGCTGACTGTTCTACAGAAGGAAGAGCACACAGCCTCTCACACTACGGCTTTCCCCTTACCATCTCAAAACACCTCTCTGCAGGAAGCCAGAAAAGCATCTTAACCAAAGTGGTTGAGTGTGGTGTGGGCAGACTTTCTGCCGAAAATTTTAGGCAGGTATAACTCAGGCTTCACCTGCATGCGACCCGTGTTGAACAGAGTTCACGCACTGTACAAATCTGTGCAACAGAGTTCTCACCCGAGAGCCTTCATGTTTTCATAACCTTTGTCTGTCTTAATGTAGAAAAAGGAAATGATGCAAAGTAAATAACATATCAGATTCAAAATTTTAACACCGTTAAAGAAATGCTTTGACAGGCTAAATGATTTGTTTTCCCACTACAGCATCACCACCATGTCTTCTGAATCTTCAAACAGAAGCATGTAAAAGTCATCCAGATAATGTCATAGAAAATGTAGAAGCCTTATTTAGCTTAAGCACAGTTTTAAAAAGAAACGTCAGAGTTGACAGAAACTTATGAGACAGCTTTATGCTTCCCTGAAAGAAAGGCCGTACTTCTTAATTTTGGCACACTTAAAGGTTAGAGAATAGAGTCTTAGTATCACAGGTGCATTGGAAATAATTAACACTATTATTATTTGACTACAGACAACCAGAGGTGTTAAACAAAACATCAACCTTGATTAGCTCAAGAATCATTTACCAAGAATCCTGGCTAACAGGAACATGGATTTTGATGAAACAAAATACATTCCATTTACAGCTGCATTTCATTCTACTGAGCAGAAATGTCATGTCAAAGCAAATACTAACCAAAACAGTAAATACTAATTTGAAATCAGTTCTTTCCATATTAATTTTAAGTGGTTATTACCTCCATCATTCACACTGCAACTTGTGTAATAGCCCTATAGGCAATTTTGTGGACAGTAAGCCACACAATGGGTATGCCATCAGTATTTGAATACAACCTGTATAAGAAATGAGGCAAGGGCTGTGGGAGAAAGCAGAACCAGTGCCTTAATGAGGAAATCAACAACTGCAGACAGATTCCTTAGAAATGCCTATACTTCCTGTTCCCATCCTTCTCTGCCCTCTCCCTGTATCTGGAAACAGACCAGAAAACACTGTTCGAGATTTAACTCAGCACACTATCTCAGAGGAACACTTTAATTGAGGGAGACAGAAGTGACTTCCAGCTATGTTTTTGTGTATAGAATTCCAGTTCTGTTTAGCAAGTATATCTTCTTTTCACTCTGAAATCTTGTTTGACCCTCAGGTAGTGCAGGATGTCAGCTAACAGAGAATTGGCTCAGTAGAAGACTCAAGGGAAAGAACTGTGCAGCACTGTTGATTTCAGTGAGCTTTAGATCACAGCATCAGAAAAGTGCTGGCTGGAAGAGAGGTCTGGAGGTCTGTAGTATGGCTCCCTGCCTAAAGCAGGACTGTCACCAACACTAGATCAGGTCAGCCATGATTTTGCCTGGCAAAGTTTGGAAAACCTCCAAAGAAAGAGAATCTGTGATCTCTCTGGGTCTCCTGCTCCAGTGCTACACCACCACCTGAAATGGAAAAAGTTTTCCTAGTGTCCTGTCCAACACTACAAAGCTACAACAGGTAACTGTTGCCCCTTGTTATACAACCTAAAACTACCATGGAACAATTTGGCTCTACCAGCTTTGTAGTTACCCTTCAGGTATTTTTAGGCTGTCATTAGATCACCCCTCAGCCTCCTCTGTCAGACTAAACAAGCCCGGCTCCCTCAGCCTGTCCTTGCTGGCCCCTGATCACTCCATGCCCCTGGCCAGCCCACTGCTGGACACTCTCCAGTACCTCCACATCCAGAACAGGATGCAGCATTCCAGGTGTGGCCTCACCAGTGCCAAGAGAAAGCAATAATGGCTCCCTCTCTCTGCTGGCCATGCACCTCCCAACACAGGCCAGTTTCCCATACTGACGTGACCTTGCACTCATGGTTCTTATACAATGTGGCATCCACCAGGATGCCATCTCCTTTTCAGCAGGGCTGCTGCTCAGCCTGTCGCCTCTCAAACTGTACAAATGCATGGAGTTATTCCACCCCAGGCACAGGGCCTTGTACCTTGCTGGGTTTCTGAGGGTTTTGCTGGTGCAGTCCTTATGCTTCTCAAGGTCCCCCTGCACTGAAGTTATGCCATTCATCTTTTCAGTCAGTGCCCTTAATTAAAAGTATCTTCAGCACATCTGCAGATTATTTTTTATGTCATCACTCAGGTCACAGATGAAAATGTTAAAGAACACAAGCCTCAGTGTTGATCCCACCTGTTACCAGTAAGCAAACCATCAATTACTAGCCCTTGAATCTGGCAGTTTGGCCAATCTCAGCCCACCTAACCAGCTACTGTTCCAGACCATACTTCCTCGCTTCCAAACCAGACTATTTGTACCAGAACCTTGGTACTTCCTTACAGGTCATGAGTCTAAATCAAGATGGGGACATATTTGTAGGACAATGGACAGAACTATCTTGACAACACCTCTTCTATATCAAGTACACTAGTTAAATAAAAGACTTCAGCTTCTGAAGCTGTCTAGCTGCTGATTTTGCAAATATTGATATTCCTGTAAGATAGGAAGTTAACTATTATCTTTGAGATACAGAAAAATGGAGAAGTTCCTCCCACATGTTTATGACTTTCACTCTTCAAACAGCACTGAAAGGTCCTATGCACCAAATGAAGCTTTATCCAGTGAATCACTTTTTGTATAATCAGAAAAGTCCTCTTCCTACCAAATTTTCTGTTCCTTTTGCTAAATATGTCTGCTGTATGATGCTAAACACAGGGGCAGCAGTGATGTTGAGGTGATTCATATTCAGTTTGTGTGGACTTTTGAACTGCAATGAATTGCCCATGGTTTTAAGCAAAACTGACTGGTACAGTTCTACATGGGCTGACAGAGCACTTTTCATGTTCCCTAAATTCTTTCCATTCCCTAAATGTAAACATATTCATCATAGTTACTATGCATATGAATACTGAAAGAGATAGTATTAGATCTTTCATGATTTCAGATTAATGCTTTTTTGGACTGCATCACTCTACTAATGCACGTATTCTCCCCACAGGGCTGTGACAGGGCAGAATTCTTATATTATCTCCCTCTCCACAACCTCATGTCAAAAAAATGAATTTCTAAGGCTTCTACTAGAAATGTTGCATTTAATTTCAGTTGTTAAAACAGCTCTGCAAGAAACACAAACATGGAGGAGGTTGTGTTAAGTCTGAAATTTCAGTATACAGGTAAGCCAATTGTTTATAAAAGTACTGATAACTTTGGCACCTCCTCAATAAAGAGCATTTGTCCTATATTGCAGATGGTTTTCATTACTTCCCTTCAAAGACAACACCAAGAAAAGCAGAGTGATTCTGTGTTGGGATTAGGAGAGGTACTTCTTGTGCTCAGCCTTGCAGACAGTCTCCTAGCAAACGTTGAGTTTTACACAACTGAACAACTTTTCTTATTGCAAGAAATCAGTTAGGCCAGGGATAGATCTGGGAAACAACCACAGAACCCTCTCATCAGTACCAATAGCATGGACTGCAATGAACAAACACAGTGACATCTTCACAAAACATGGGATCTTCGGCCATGCTTTGCACTAATGCCAAAGCCAAGTTCTCTATGAGAAGGTATTATCTGATCAGCACTTACTAAAAAAATCCAGTGACAAGTTTTCCATTACAATAAACCATTTGCAATGATTTGTGCCTGTTTTGGGCTATTAAAATGATGATTAAAAAGGCGAAAGAATGGGCAATAGGTCAAGGAACAGGCAGAAATTGCTGAGCCCACAATAATAGAAAAATCCCACTCCACAGATTATGCATGTTTCATCATTACAGAACCTTCCCAAGATGTTTCTACCTGGGATATCCACAGTTGTTCCAATGCCAAATACCACTTGCAAAATTACAAGAACTATTGAATGCTGAGAACAAGGTTCCACCCAGGCTTACCTGGGTGAGTGGCTCAGGAGGAGGAGGTGGTGGTGGTGGTGGAAGGTCTAAATCAGGGTCTGGAGGTGGAGGGGGTAAGTCATCCCCAAACTGTCCAGTAATGGTAACATAAGGACTTGATTTAGAATAAATGTCACGATCCAAGCCTGTTGAAGCCTGAGTGACTGTACTTTGCTGGTTCCCAGAAGTTTTCTGGGCTTGTAAAGTTCTCTGTTCAACCTCATTTATGTCTGCTACAAGATCAGCCATTAAAGCATCCAGGTCTTTGTCCTCTAGGGCACTTAGGGATTCTGTAAAGAAAACCACAAAATGTGTCAGTGAGTGCAATGCAAAACACTATGTTTCCAGTTCAGTGGAGATTAAATTGCAGAAGGCATGGGTTACTGTAAGATATAAGGGTTATGGGAAAAGAAACAACATTTTAAATGGGTTCAAGAAACAAACACATTTTAGGAATAGCCATTAATCTGGTGATACTGAAGTTCAGAGTACAAGGAACTCTATGAATACAAATTAAACAGGACAGGAAGCTTCACTATCAGTGATACAGTCTCAGGCCCTTATGATGTTACGAAACCCGGCCCTGATCCAGCAAGGTTTCTGGGCACATGCTTAGTGATACAGATGAAAGAAATTCCATTAGCTCCCATTAGGCTATTTACATAAGTTAAGTATATACGCTTAGCAAGTTTTGATATAGCACACAACAAACCATGCAACTGAGGCCTAGATCAAGAATATCTTCTATTGTACTTCTATTGTACAAGAATATCTTCTATGTACTACTATTCTACAACTCTAAAATTAACATGAAGCAGAATTGGAGAGTTCTAAGACACAGGAAATTGTATGGTATTATTTGTAGCACATCAGTAATTGTGTGATCAACATCTATGACATACCTCATGTAATATGCAGGATTTTGAGGATACTTTAAGCGAAGAACAAACAAGACAGGCTCTTTTCAAAAGCATCTTATCAATCATAGAAATATTGTAACTTTTGCTTTCTCTCTTCTACTCTGTCAGAGTGTAAGATAAAATCCTATACTGGAACTTCATATGCAATTTTTTCTTTGGTTGTTTGAACTAGGCATGGTATAAGAGATCCTGTGAAGTAACATCCTGTAGGATGATTTAGCTTTCTAGAAGAGAAAAGCTCTTTAAGAACCAACAGATTCAGTGGTTTAAACCTCTTTGAAGAGACTAGTTAAAAAAAAATAAAAACTCACAAATTGGGAAAGCTTTAAGTGGGATTTTGGAAAGGGATGGAGAGTGCTGAACTAGATACTCAACAATGCTAACACAGTCCAACAACGAATAGGTCATTCATCAGACTAAGTGTGAACATGTCACTAGACTGCCTCAGTTTAGTCTGCTTTACCTGTTATGCTAACAGAGTATTTTCAGAAGCTTTTCTTTTCAGTGGAAAAATTGGCTTATGATCCTCTCTATTTACATACCTCTACCCACTTTGCTGGCAGAGGCATTAGGTAGCTTAATAGTGAACTGATTCTGGGACAAAAACACAGGTTAAAACCAACTCAGGCAAATGCAAACAACCAGCCCCCAGATAAAAAAAAAAACAACAACAAAAACCTCCACAAACAAAACCAAAGGGAGGGTTCTTTTTTTAAACTTGGATAAATTCCCTTATTTGGTTCATCACACAGCCTCAACAAGCAGCTGTACATGCAAAAGTGACAGTGCAAACCAGAATAAGAATAAGCAATGTAAAGTGGAAGCAGCTGAAGCCGATACTTCCCCTGGACAAAAATGCTTATGCAGCTCTGACCTCACACTGAGGAACTTTGTCTTCTATTAAGTTAAATCTTTACATAAAAAAGGTGGCATTTTACAAAGTTATTTGGGTGACTTTTCATTTTTGTTTTCCTCTACACTCAGACTCCTATACAAGACTGAGCAATATGTCTTTAAAAAAAATTTGGCTCCTTGGAAGTTTCCTAAATTGAGACACACAAATATATCTCCCCCTCCAGCAAAACAGGTTCTTTTCTTTGGTTTGTTTTTTGGTTTTTTTTTTGATCAAGGGTGCCTGAAGTTTTTCTTCTCATTTGTTGCTGTAAGGTATTTTAAATAAGCATAAAAAGCATGAAAGAGTCCATTCAGCTACTTACCATTTAAATCTTTAAAACCAACTGTAAAGCTAAATTCATTGTTGGACACTTTGGGGGATGGAGGTTGTACAGTCTCCACTCCTAAACTCTGTTAAGGTAGAAGAAAAAAAACAGGTATCTGATGACATAATGACTATTACAGACATTAACATTTGTAAATCAATTACCTCAATTTGTCTAATGAAACTGATTCTTCTTCAAGGAACAGAATGACACACAGTAGCGTCTGGGATTATGCCTAGAATGGCAAACTAAATAGGGCCAGGACAAGGGTTCAAGCACTGTCTCACAATCATGCCAAGTGTTTAATGGTTTGCATGCTTCTCAATACAATGTTGACGCATGCCAACTGCAACTCTTGCAGGCAACACCTGGGCTTGGTGTGGGTAACAGCAGAGGCTAGGGCTGCTTCTAATAGAGACAGTGGATAAAGGCAGACTGATTTTTAGGTTTTGGTGGGGTTTTTGCAAGGGGACGGGGGGAGGGTGTTGAAAGAGTTTCATTGTGTACAAATTTAAGCTACACAGTGCCATTTGCTCCAGAGTGCTTTATTTACTAATATAAATGTAACCTAGCTGTTGCTTTCTCATGCTGTTTGCAAAAAAACCACCCCAAACACAACAAAGAACAAAACTTTCCGCTGTTTGCAACGTAAACTGCAAATCTGCATAGTTAAATAGAGAATTCCTAGTTTGTGCCTTGTTGTTCAGGAAGCAGGCAGGGAACCAGTGCTTCACAAGTTAGGAAAAGTGCATACAGTGGAGAAGAAAAAGATACATTCTCCCTTCCACAGTGAGGAAGGTGATAGCTCTAATAAGCAAACACTGTAGAGAAGACTGAAAGGAATTTCAAGGGTCTGTCTAGACCATTCACCTGTGCTAAGGCAGGTCAGTTACACCTGGGTCATACGTGAAAAATGTATACCTAATCCGATTTAAAAAGCTTCCTATTAGATAAATTCCATCACCACCTCTGGCAATCTGTTCTACTGCTTCACTATCGATATCGCTATTCCTGCCATCAAACCTTTCTTGTGATGCTCATTCTAAACTTCTTTGCTGCAGCTGAAGACCATTCCCTGTTGTCCTACTCTCCATGGACATAAGGAACCAAGTACTTCTTTCTGCTCTGCTGCTGCCTTTGATGTATTTTAAGATTGCTCTCAGTCTCCTCTTCTCTAGACTAAACAGCCTCATACAATCTTTTCTTACAGGTCATGTTTCTTTCCACTCTCGTAATTCCCATTGCTTTCCTCTGGATTTTCTCCAGTCAACCCTCCTTCTCCTCAAAGTGCAGTGCCAACACTGGACACAGTTTCACTGTTGAGGTCTTACCAACGCTGCGCAGAATGGAAGGATTGCTTCATATATCCTACAAGCTATACCCTTGTTCATATATCCTTGTGAGATGTTTGTCTACTGGTGCTCATAGTCAATTTGAACCAGAGGCATTTACATTTCGTAGAGTTGCCTGAAACTGACAGGTGTTTTCCATGAAAATTAATGCAAATGTTTTTCTTGGCATCTCTTTTCACCTATTTCCCACCCAGGATGTGTTGGTTTCTTAGGAAGTTATACAGAGCTGGAAACCAAAGCAGTGATAACTTTAAATGCTGTTTCTGTGTTAATACTCACTCTCATAAAAACTGATATGGAATAAATAGGGGAAGAGGGAGAAATGAAGCACATGAGGTAGTTTTACAGTGCCAGAGAAAAAAAAAATGTGAGAAAAAGGGAGGGCACAAAATATATTGATGAAACTGACTGTAAGAGCATAAAGGAAATACTTTCATTACTAATCTAACAAGAAGTCGTAACATCTCATAATGGCCATAAAAGTGCAGAAAAAAAAATGAAAGTACATGCAAAGGAAAATTAAAGATAAAACTATCAAAATGCTAAAAAAAGTTTAAAATTAAGTACACAGAAATAGAATAAAAGCCCAATTCTGAATTTGCATTTATTTTTCAGCCTTGTTATGCAACGTGAATGCACCTCTGTGTGCTTCTATCATTTACGCTTACTTTAGGAACAGACAGATTGGTGGAAAACTATCTACAGTCTCATTTTGGAAATTAAGAGTTTAAAGGAATTAACAGATGCGAGTCTGTTAACTGAAAGTCTTCAGGCTTTCAGACATGCCTGCCTCGTTCTCCCACACAATGTTGAGGTAAGAGGTGATGCCAGCACTTCAGAGAGGAGGAGGAGTCAGCCTCCATCTCAGGAACATGTCCCATCCCACCCAGTACTGCACTCATCGGCAGAGAGAGAAGAGGCTCACTCTCTTCCCATCACCTGCACTCATAACAGTGCTGTGTCCAATTTGAGGAGGTAAAATTTATCACAAGCAGTCTTTTGTTAATTTTCATAATAATGAAATGAAATTACCCTAAACCCCTCCCTTTTTATATACATATAAAATAAATATGCATGGTTATAAAAAGCCCTTAAAAAACAGGAAGGCTACCAAGGGGCAAAGTATTGTGATTTGACAGCTAAGAATGCCATATGAAATTTTGGCTTTCACACAGTTTAAGCACAATTCCTATGCTGTGGCTCAGAATTACTGGTATTTAATTTGGGAAGCACTGGGATGCACCAAGAGGAAAGACCCCTCAAAGCAGAGGCTGTAAGCAAACTCGCACAGAATCCAGGATGACAGCTTAAGTGTTTTCGAGCATGCATTATTAAAATATAACAAATGTATTGACTTCGTGGGCTTTTTTAGAAATAAAAATTCTCCTTTCATCAGCTTTTGCAGGAAGTATTCCATGACTATAGGTTTAGAAATAGGCTCATGCTGATTTATAGTTTCCTCCTCAGTGTATTCTGCACTAGCAATAATGTCTCTATAATTTCTTGCATGCCACCCTAGCTGTATTTTAGTATTTTGTCATATCTAGAGATTACTCTTACGCATATATTCAAAATGTCATTTTCATTTCCAAATTTTACATTTGACACTCAGGCTACATCCCATTTACCCATGTATGCAAAGCATTCATACCTGAAAATTCTGAGTCAAACTCTTCCTGCTTTGACAGAATCTTTGAATTTTTTGGGGACCAAGTCCAGAGGAATTTAAATTGCCTTTTTTTTTTTTTTGAGAAAAGGTCTTTCATAAGCAGTTAGCTCTCTTTAACAATCTAGCCTGCACTGGTATTACCTTATTCTTCAGGCCACTTGTTTTAAATGTCAAGCAGAGAAACTTAGTTGAAGGTTTTTCAAAAAAATATATCTGTATTTATTGAGAATGGAAGTACATGAAAAATGTAGAAAAGTTGCCTCTCTTCTCTAATACATAATAGCTATTTTTCTTAATGGAAAAAAAAGAATTATTTACCTGCGTCAGTATGTCCATCTCCCCAAGTAAATTGCTGAACATTTCATCTATATCATCACATGTTTGCTCCATCTGAAAGAAAAAAATCCACAGACAAGGAATCATCACAAGTTCATTTCAAAGCCAGCAATGGTCAAAACCAAAGGATATGCAACGTTCTTTTATATTGTGTTCCAAATTAACTTTAAAACAACTGTTCAAGACTTGCAAAAACCTCCATCCATCGTTTAGAAATAACTACTAACAGATCAGAATCTCAATCCTGTACATGCTTAAACACACGAGTTCCAATACCCTCCTTGTATTATTTACATTTCATAGGAAGTCACTAGCTCATAAACCATTGCTGTATCTTAAACATCAAAGAAATGTAACTAGCAAGAGATGGAGAGGGAAACAAAGTCTGAGGTTGAGAAATTCCTGAATGCTTCATCTTGAAAGTTTTCTTTCATTGGCTTAGACAACTAATACAAGAGTTTATTAGGTGTTATCTAGTGTAGGACCTGGTTATGGTCAGGTACATGACCAACCTTTTGTCTCAATATTTCTCCCTATTTTCTTTCAAACACTAATGCACTGAGAGAACTCCGGTCTTACCTAACCACAAGACATCTGAGTGAGAGCAACGGGACAAGGAAAATGGGTGCACGCTGCATGACAGCAAATGGTGGCTCTCGTTGCAAGAGGCGGGTGTGAGTACAGCACCACAGAATGGTGGTGCTGAGATACTGGGGAGATACAGCTTCTATAATAACCCTCTTCCTCTTTCTCATGAATTTGTTCTTTGCAGTGAGAGAAGTAGTGTAAAAGGTGTCTGAGATGGAACACTACCAGACAAGAACTATAAACACCATTTTCTTAAGAGGCTCAAGCCTGCAACTGATTGCATAAAACTAGGGTTCAAACTAGGGTCAAACTTTAAACATATAAATATAAGTAGTTCTGTTGGTTCACTGGGTTGTGTATACCTATATTGGGTTTATGCGGCAAGGTTTTTTTTTGGAGGGGGGGGAACTGCAGGGGTGGCTTCTGTGAGAAGACACCAGGAGCTGCCCCCATGTCAGAGAGACAGTAGTTCCAGCTGCCTCCAAGATGGATTTGGCGCTGGCCAAAGCTGAGTCCATCAGCAACACTGGTGGCACCTCTGTGACAATGTATTTAAGAAAGGGTAAAAAATGCTGCGCAGCAGCTGTGCAAGAGGAGTGAGAAAACGTGAGAGAAATAGCCCTGCAGACACCAAGGTCAGTGAAGAAGGAGGGGGAGGAGGTGCAGAGCAGATGTGCTGAAGCAGAGATTCCCCTGCAGCCCATGGTGAAGCCAATGGTGAAGCAGGTTGTTCCTCTGCAGCCTGTGAAGGACCACGCCAGAGCAGATATCCATACTGCAGTCCACGGAGGACCCCACGCTGAAGCAGGTGGACATGCCCTGAAGGAAGTTGCAGGCCATGGTGTGCCCACACTGGAGCAGGCTCCTGGTGGGAACTGCAGCCTGTGGAGAGAAGCCCACATAAAGCAGGTTTTCTGGCAGGACCTGTGACCCCATGGGGGACCCACATTGGAGCAGTCTGTTCCTGAAGGACTGTACCTTGTGGAAAGGACCCATGCTGGAGCAGTTCTTGAAGAACTGCAGCCTGTGGGAAGGTCCCATGTTGGAGAAGTCCATGAAGGACTGTCTCCCATGGGAGGGCCCCCACACTGGAGCAGGGAAACAGCATGAGGAGGAAGGAGCAGCAGAGACAAAGCATTATAAACTGACCACAATTCCCATTCCCTGTCCCCCTGTGCTGCTTGAGGGGGAAGAGGTAGAACAGCTGAGTGAAGCTGAGCCTGGGAAGAAGGGAGGGGTGGGGGGAAGATGTTTTTAGTTTTGTTCTTATTTCTCATTATCCTACTGTCTAATTAATTGGCAATACATTAAATTAATTTCCCTATATTGAGCCTGTTTTGCTCAACAGTAATTGGTAAGTGATCTCCCTCTCCTTATCTCAACCCATAAGCTTTTCCATCATATCTTCTCCCCCTGTTCTGCTGAGGAGAGGGAGTGATAGAGCAGCTATCCTGGCACCTGGTGGCCAGCCAGCGTCAACAGCCACAGCACCTTACAGGATGAGGACCAACCCGATCCAAGAAAGCAATCAACTGAGGCAGGAACAGCCCTAGTGACTATAAAGAGTGAGAAAGAAAAGAGGACCAGCAAGTATCCTGTTCTTCAATCTTAATGCTCTTCCTTTAATAGAGCATCCTGAGTCACGTAACTATTTCATAGTTAAATGATAAAGGCCACTGAACCACTGAAGTCAGTATCTGTTGTTTGAAGATTATTTAGTAGGATGTCTTTAATATGATAGTTAATACTGGAGCAATCTAAACTGCTCTGTCTCCTTAGGACTTGGTCTTTCTGGCACCTACATAAGCAAGATCAGCCTAATTTCCACTTGTCCTCTTACCACCTGTATTATCCCCAACACCAGAACTCATTAGGATTAGGCATGTACAGCTTTCATCAGTCAGGCTCGGGCATATTCTACCTGCTTTAGACTTTTTTTGTGGCTGGTGTAACTAAACAAGGCACAGGCAACCGGGAACTGGACTTTGAACTTTCACAGTTCTCTCAGATTCCGGAAATCAAAGACTTAAATATTTGGGAACTGGATGCTGTTAAAGACATTTTAAAAGGATGTGGTTGGCAGGGCTGAGGGTAACCCTAGCCCTATGGTGGAGACAGCCCAGCTATGCCAATGTAACAGGGAACACGTCACACATGACTCAGCAAATAGAGAACTAAAGTCATCTTATGTGTTTCATTTCCAGCTGACAAACTCACACTGGATGGCTCACTCCCTCTGTATATATCATAGTTATACAGAGCTTTCTATACAGAATTCCCTTTCTGTAGATTCAGCAGTATACTGGTTGGGTAAATGATTACTGAATCCTAATTAATTTACTTGAATCAACAGCTGTGTAGCTTCCTACACACCTGGCACTGGGAGAATCAATTTTCATAAAAAGGATAGATAAAATAGCACTTATTTGATCAGGCAGAGTGAAGTCAGATTTGTTACATGACAAAAAATGGAGCTGCAGTTCATACTGACAAGCACCACATCAGTGCTTAAATAATACTGAATAATTTTATGTTTTCCTGTTTTCTGATTTAGGAGAACAAAATATCTGCTGGGGGAATCTTACCAGCTCTAGCCATTTTTAAGTTTTTGTGGTTTTTTAAGCACTTGCTAGATCTACTTTCAGGAAGAAGTCTTCATAATGGTTCCTTTGACAAACTGAAATCCTGCTTTGCTGTATTTTTCCAGAATAGAAATATAAAAATTGCAAAAAAAAATATTATTGGGTTACAACCAGGAGACCTTACCAAGAGGAGGAGTAAGAACTGTCTAAAAAGAAAAAAAAATCCAAACCCAAAGAACCCTCTTCAGTAGTTGACAAAAAAGAAGGGGGGGGGGGGGGGCAAGAGAACTGAATATTGTATTACATAACACTTTAACCAAATTATGGGATTTTTACAGGTTCTAGTAAATTTAGACCTTCTTTCCTTGCAATTTTATGATTTTCTGAATCTCCAGACACATTCGATTCATAAGGAAAATAATGTAATCCTATGAAAAAGCAACGTGCAAAGAATTCTCTAAGAAATTCTCCTGGAAATTGGAGCTGAGTTAGTCACTGATGACTTTTTCTTATCAGTTCAAATAAATAACATTTAATACTAGCGGGTTTTTTGACCTTAAGCACATGGGGGAAGGGAGAAGGACTGAACCTATATTTTGAGAAGGACTGAACCTATATTTTGAGAAGGAAATATGCCAGTGTCCCTTTTAAGTGTCACTTTCAATGAACAGTCATCCATCATTATCAGACTGATAAAGCCATGTTGTCATCAAGCCAGTGCCCCTACTGGTACCTTTTTTTTTCCTCTTGAATTTTTATTGATTGGGTTTAGGAAGACAAAATTAACATCATAATCACCAAATACCCTGAAGATATTTTTATGTTCAAACACACTCAGTGATCTCTTAAACTGATCACAGAACTCTCCAAATTCATCAGGGATTTTGTCAAGAGCTAGAAAAGCAAGATAGTAAAGTGAATCCCCAAAATGTGGAACTGCAAAAGAGTGCCCATCCACTTTCCTCCTCTTTGACTCCTTTCCACAATCATTTCCATTTCTTTTATTTGATTGCCACAGTAGGAACAAACAGACAACACAATATGCAGATTTGCGAACTATCCCATTCAAGGAAGATGTTGCTGCATTTTGGACCAGCAAATTCTTTTGACTTTTGTAAATGGCCTTGAACTTATTCAAACCAGGTCAGAGTGAAACCTGCAGGTGTATGAGCTATTATTAACAAAAAAGGGGACAAGATTTACCAGCATAATATTGAGTTTCATACTCAGTCCTCCTCTATACCCACTAAACAGTAACTTTTCTGTCAGGTTTTTCTGTATGTAGTATTAATACTAGTAACTCTTAAAATCACTATCAACTACAATAAATTGAAGAGGAAAAAAAAAAGACAGTTCTTTTACCATACGTTTCCCAAGTTATGCATAAGATTTTAAGCAGAGAAAAAATCGGAATTAAAATAAAAAGAGGAAATTGTGGTTGTCAAGATTAAACATGCTAAGGAGGGGCTTGTCGGAAGGCATATATGTGAAACCTAACCTATTTTTGAAGGGATTCATCTTCAAACTTACGTCTTCTAGATCAATTTTTGAAGTAATAGCAAGCATACAGGCAAAGGTATTCCTTGTCTTTTATTGCCCACAGAGTTCGCATTCACAAATCTTCATTAGGCTCTCATGAAAACCTCTTTATTTTTTTTTTTTTAAAATACTCCCACATTTCTCATACTATATATCTAAGGGGTTGAGGCACTTTCTCTTCAGCTTGCTAGTCTAACCACCAAGCCTCACTATTTAGTTTACGCATATTAAACTCTCACACATTTAGGTAATACATAAATATCGACTCATATTTTGACTCATCAATACATTTACTCACCCTACCAGACCCCAGACCTCCTAGACCTATTATTTTTTTACCTTCCCAATTTCAGATTTAGCAGCCTCTTTGCTGATAAAAATAACTTGAATATAAATTAAGATATCTGAATAACAAAATACCTTGTATTTTATTGTACTCTTTGTACTTCTAGAATCTTTGTATTTCAGCTTACTAATGAAAAAATATGGTTTCTGCATATTTGTTTCTACTTCTCCTTACTTGTTAGCGTCTGTCTTTTGTAGTATGTCTTTTATCCATCACGCACTTTGTTGCCATTTCCAAAGACCTACTTGCATGCATTCAGGTGCCCCCGTGAGGGGGCCTCCAACCATTCTCTTTTGCCAAGAACCAGCCCTGCTGTCCTGGATGACAATACAAAACTCCTGTGCACTGTATTTCTAAACTTGGCAACAGACCCCCACAAACCTTATTCCCTTTCCTAAATATCTACTCCATAAACACCCTTATTTTGAAATTGAGATGTAAACTTCTACATTTTTGAGCTGTGGGCTAGGAAATCAGAATTAAATTATCTCACTTCTAACACCAGAGAAATATGGCAGATGCACAGAAAGAAAGCTAGCCCACAGAGATGGACAGCAAACACTCCCTGGTCCAACTTGTGCTTGCATGAGCAACGTACTTTGCTGACAGTGAACAACACTCTTCTCCCATGGGGATGGGCAGTATTCAAGGGCACCAAAGAAAAGCACTGACTGAGAACTCTCTTGCTCAAATGCAAGAATGAAGAAGCAGTCCTTGCACTCAGTCTCAAGGTGCACAATATCACCTGGGTTAAGCAGAATCTCACCTATGTTATTTAGTGTCATGCACTGACAGGTGGAACAGAAACTGCCTTTCCTGGTCTACAATATGAACTCTATAATTAAAATCAGGATATGATTTCTGCATGGTTGCATACATTTTGATAAGATACTAGAGAGAATAATAAAACAACTTTATTTTTTTAAGAATGAAGAAAGTTTTGCGATTCACACACATAAGACAACAGCACTATGTCTATGAACAATACATAGGAAATGGAATCGTATGATAGAATCATTATCACTTGGCAGGAAGCTAACAGAATGAGTAGTAAAACAATGGCACCAAATTCACCCTGCTTAAAAAGAAACAAAAAATATGAAAGCTGACAGGGTGATGATATGGTGTAGCTCAAAAAACAGGCATGGTACTATACTCATCAGAGTTTGAACCGTTAGTATCCGATAGCTCTGAGAATTACTGAAAGCCAGTCCCTTTCAACAGGAAGAGTGGTCTAAGTCACATGGTAACAAGGCTTCTGCACTGGCAATCTGAAATCAAACTCAAGCCCTTGTGCAACGCCAAACAGGAAACACCAACGGTATTGCACACAAGATTACCATCTCTGCAACACAGTCTCAGTTCAGTTGATGCAGTTCAATCACACTAAGGGCTACAAACAAAAAAGGAATGAGGAACAGCATAGTATCAGTAGAACAAAGACATACAGCGGATTCATGCTACAAACAGTATTGGGAACCAGTCCACTTAGTAATCTGGTGAACAGTTACAGACACATTCATTACATTCAAAGCATTGTTGTTATTCTTAAACTGTTACATATGCAAATAGCAAGGAGAAAAATACATGAAGTGTATTTTTACAAGTCACACAGAAAGATCAAAAGCACACCTTCATATCCTAGTCCCTGCACTACAGCGTGTTAAGTGTCGGGGTACCAAGTCCACCAAAACGAACAATAGCTGTTTGACTATCCAGATGACCACTACCAGCATTGTTACTTACTGCTAATGCTTAATGCTTAAATGCTTTTTGGAGTGGAATGAAGAAATCTTCAACGTTTTAGAGAGACCCACCAGTAACCCAATGATTAAATCTCTCAAATCAGAGATTCACCCTTACCTATGGAAGACCATGCAATGTAGATCATCCTACATCAAAGATAGAATAAAAGAAGAGAATTAGGGAAGAGAGATGAAAGTGACAGAAGCCCCACCATAAAGAGCAAAGCCAGAAAGAGGGTAACTGATTGTCACAGGAAACAGATATGAAAGTAGTGTGATTAAAAAATGCATCAAAACCTAGAGGAAAGTTACAGAGGCATCATTTCATCCTGGCTTATAACACAATATCAATGGGATAGTAAATGAAACTGAAAGTCTGCACAACTTGTTCCAGCAAAACATGCACAGTGTAATTGTGAAACTCATCACCAAAACTGGTGAGTTAGCAAGCTGAGGAGTTGGTTTTCTCTACAACCAGTTACACCTAGAATTGTTAGTAATTCAGAGAGTTTCACGCAAGGGCGATGAACCTCATGTTTCAAGACCTAAAACAAAGGCTCCACCAATTTGGAACCAGAGTAAAGCTTTCATGATAGACAGGTTATGCCATACCTTCCAGCACAGAATTTCTTGTATGTCCTTCTGAAGCACGTGATGCTAGCCACTGTTGGAGACAACTTGCTGGCCAAATTGATTGCAGGTCTGAAATACATCTAACTAGTTTTCTTACAATGATTTTACAGTTAGGTGTCAAGAAAAACTCTGACTACTCAAATGTCTCTCACATACTTAAGTGAGACAGGATGGAAGTTCCTTAACCAGCTATTGCATCATGTCTAGTAAAAAGTCCCCAACAGCCATTTAGGTCAATTTTTATGAAGTAGAATATGAGAGAACATCTATCTCTGCAGAATCCAGCCTAGAAGAATAATCCAATTAGTTACTACTTCTAGTAGATACTAAGAAAGGAAACTGAAGTTTTGGAGTGATAAAGTAGAAATGGCAGCTGCCCCCAAGCTTTCAAAATGACAATCAGATTTGGCAATTAGCATGTTGACTTTTCTCTTTCTTACCTACATAACATGACCCTGTAACTCTCTTCTATTTTAATACTAACTCATATTTTGAAAAGGATGGATCAAAAGCAATTAGACTGCTTTGAGCACTGCACTTACCTAACATTGATAAGTGTGGCATTTTCCAAGAAAAAGCTTGCACACATAGATAACTCTGAAAGCAGCGTCTTACTCATATCACCTATTCTTCTGGGAAATCTGGTGTGCCAATAACTGTAGGTTTATCTACAGCTGAAATTACACTGCACATTTGTCTCAGGGACGGGTGTGACATGTCATAACTCTACTCATGATGGAATAAAAGCTACACACTAAAACACTAGGAGCTGCAGGAAGAGTGATAACAACTGCAAAGTATCCTTCCTAGTTTAAAAGTAAGTCACATTTGGCTTTGGATTAAAAAAAAAAAAAGGCAGATAAATACAATCATGTGAGAGAATCCTTTTCCAACGTAACCTGGGGCACTAGAGCATCTTCAGGTGACCATGCCACAAAAAACACTTCTAGCATTTTCCATTGATTGCTCCAGACACATTTTTACATACACTGTGGAACTGATTTTGACTCCAGTTGCCTTGTTATCTTTTATCACATTGCTCAAGCTGACTCTAGCAACACTAAAGGCACACCTGATAATTAAGCTTTTAATTCACACTCTACTAACTCTAGAATCATCCACCCAGATGTAAGCACAAATATCTTTAGATAAGACACCCCAAACTCACAGATCCTACTTCTGTTTCACAGAAACTGTAACTATGCCATTTATACAATTAAATGTCTTGAAAGCTTGTTCCCTTTATGTCTTGAAAGCTTGTTCCCTTTTTTGTTGTTTTGGAAATTCACAGCTAACTCATTTGTATTACAGGAACAAGCCTGCAATTAGGACTGAATTTGGAAGGAGTCTTTATTAGTCCAAACACCCAGATTTCGTAGACCTGAAAGCTACACTGCTGCACTTTAGTGTTGACTGCAGTGTATTTTACCCTTGTTTTGCCAAGATGATTATGATAATTTAAACACCACAGGAACTCCTATGCACGAGTACACCAACTGAGCACAAGTACACCACCATTTTTTTCAGTGATATATATTTGAGTACTTCATTTTCCATTGGAAAGAGAAAGACAGAAAGAGTTTTAGTATGTTTTTAAAGTACCACGGGACACTGAGCCTGAGGCCATCCTTCAGATGATGCTGCCTCAGCATCCATCACCTCTGTGCTCCCCAGCCTTCCCCTCTCCCCCATGCACTGCCCCAAACACATACTCTATCACACTTGCTGAGAGTGGTGTTTGGGAGAAGCAGCTGTGGGTCCTGTTCTTAGGGTGAGGTGGGATAGCCAGATTATTGAATGGTCCCAGAGGCTCGGTTAAGAGAGGCTGAGAGGAACAAGGAACTACCTAAAAGCTTATCCACAGTATGTCAGGAGGAAGTTACTCAAGGCCAGAGGAGGGGGTTAGCAAAGGGCTCTTGTAGGAAGATGAGAGAGGACAGGAATAACATTTAACCAGTGACAGACAGCATATGCTATGGCTACGGAAAAGGAGCACAGAGGGATATGGCATGCAGGCTGGGTGCAAGACAACTCATTCATCATGCTCTTCTCCAGGATCACTCTCAGGCACAGACACAGTCTGGATCCTGGGCTCCAGAAAACGTATCCCAAATCTACTTGAGCAGCCGGGGACTGTGACTTAAAAGCACTTTATGCAAGGGGAAAAAGAAACCCCAGTGTAAAGCACAAACTCAGGGAGGAGAAAGCTGGGGAGCAATTTCTAGGTACCAGAACTTCACTTTGTAGCCTCCTGTCAGCTCCCAAAGGGAGCTGCTTTTATGGAGCTTGGAAGCAGTGCCACTTCTGTTCATTTTTATATAGTATGCTCCCAGCAGACAATGTGCTTCAGTCTGGCCTGTGGGTCCAAGAACATTACAGAAATACTGTATGGCTACAGACTCGGCCATCTTCTTTTTCCTTTGTCACAGAATTATTTACTGCAGAATGGTCCAGTTTGGGGACTTTCTCCCCATGAGCCATACAGGCAGCACAAACTCTCTGGGTAGAATGAAATGGTAGGAGGAGACATACTTCCAATCCTACATCTTCACACAGATTGGTAGAAGAAACAATTCCTATTCTGTGCCAGATTACTGGCAGGCAGGAACAAAATCTCCATTCCCCCAACTTATCTTCTCCTGGGAAAGGCAGAAAGCTGGATGGAAGTGTGTCCCCTGAGCTGGATTCAGCTCATGAACCACCAGCTGATCTAGGCTTATCCATCTTGTGTTGATAGATGTCTACTTCAGCTCTACTCAGGTATAAACAACTGCAGACATATGTTACCAGAAAATAAGAATCTCATTTATAGGTTCCTCCCATTCCCTGCCTTGATGGGAGAGCAGAATAGTGAAAGAGTAATGTAAGTCTGAGTAGCACAAGTTTGTTCTGTTTCCACATTCCTTCCCATAATCTGTAGCTTGCTGATGTTGGTGCAATGTCTTCCTTCCCGTTTTTTCCAGTTACCCAACACTGCTGTACAGAACTTACATGACAAGAAGAAACTGTCTTGTACTTAAAAAAATTGCCATCAAATGAGAATAGTGCAATTATTAATAAATTTTGGATCCAGCAGAATGCTTAACTTAACTGCACCCTGCAGTTGAGCAGATAGGCTACAAGCATTTCATTCCCATTTGCTACTTTTGAACTATTCCCAGAATTCCCTTATCCTCAGGTCAGTGAGCTATGCAAAGTGTGTCTTGAGGCTCTCTACTAAGTGAAGATTTTGATATTTAGCTTCACAATCCATAAGGTAGGCTGATCCTACGTGAATACATTGTCTAATGAGCAGAAAATGGTAGACAAGGGAGCCCACAGATGAGAGGAAGACATACAGGGATCCACAATGGGGGAAAATCCTTCCCCTCCTCAATTCCCAATAGAATCAAGAGATATTAAGTGTGGAATAATGGAAATAATAGCACAAACTTAGGAAGAGGAGAAAAGGAATGAAAAGTTAAAATAAAAAATTTAAGTGCAGGAGCTGCTACATTGAATAATCAATGTCTCATCTTTTCCAACATTCACCCCCCACCCGCCTGATAAGCCATTAGAGATAAATGCAAGATATGCTATAAGGGTCCATGACAGAACTGTCTACCCATACAAGTAACATATTCCTAGGCTGTAGTCATTGGCAAAAGCTCTAAGTCACCATCTTATCTCTTATAATCACACGTTCTTACTACTGCCAGAAATGTTTAAGGGAGGGCATACATGGTATGGGAAGGGAAGACTGAAAGAGGAAAAGACACTAGCATAAAATGCTTTAACAGATAAGAGTGAAGCAAAAGTGTGAAAACAAATCTGTAAAAATTTTACTGACCCCATCTGTTTGCTTCATACACAGTTTGTTTATTAAAATCAAATAAAGCAAGTAATGCTTTAATATGAATTTCTAGGTGTTTCACTGAAGTACAGTGCTCAGCTCCATAGTGAGTGGTAGAAAAATTAAATTAAGATTTTTTCTAAACCTTTTTCTCAGTTTTACTACTGACTGAAAAGTCAGGTACAATTTCAAGGCCTATTATTAACTTTCCACCTAGAAAAGCTGTTTCTTTCAGTCTATATAATGCACAGTGATCACAAATAGCTATAAGCAGTGGGTTTCAGACGAAGATCTGTAAGGAAAGTGGAAGCCTGGAGTCACCACAGATGGGATGTTATATTGGTACGGCTGTGGCTGTTTTGCCACAGCCCAGCAAGCCCTGAACCGCACAAAGGAAACAGTTATGGGAAGAAAACGCAGCAAGAAAAGAACGTTGTGACATTTCCAGTGTAATTCTTACATTTCTGTAAGGTTTTCCATGAGAAGGAAATGCCACCGCCTCCCTCTCTTTTTTCCTTATCATGTGGAGGGATGGAACAACTGATCTGGTCAGAGATTGCAACTCCGTCATAACACAGGGAAGACAAAGGAGGTCAATCTAGTGACAGATATGAAAGGCTTTGCTGAATTTCATGGAAGAACATTGCCCGCATGGGACAAAACTGCAGTTAAGTTTATGCTGAATTCCTTCCTAGGACTTGCACCCAAAACTACTGGCTCATTTGTATTTGCTCTGTCAAACATTAGGTGTGCCGGCTTTCCCTCAGTCATGCCGATGTGGTCACCAAAGTACAAAACTAAGCTGTAACCACAAGTCTTTGGAAATGTTATCTGTGTTCATGTTTTTAACATGTATTCTCACTTCCTCAGGGTTACCTCAGCAACGTATGCCCTCCAAGCCACATGTACAGCAGACCTTCCAAATATAAGATTTCATCAAAAAGCACAAAGAACAGTAATGTAGACTTGACTGTTATTTAAATGATTATTTTTTAAAATGTGCAGAGACAAAAAACACAACAACTTTCAAAAACGCTTTTTGAGCTGATACATCCTTCTTGTTTCTGTGCTTCAATGAATTCCCACAGCAAGTGAGAGAATGTGGGCTTTTAGTACTGTCAGAAAGTACTAGGAAATCTTCAAAAGTACATCAAAATCTTGCTCTGAAGCAGAAGAGAAGTAAACACGTGTCTGCAGTCTGGGCTACCTGAATATGCAGTGAGAGTACCAAAACAGATCAGCTAAGGTCTCTGAGGAATAAGTTTTCATTTGCTGCCTATATGGTCTTGATGCTAGTAGGTTAAGTGACAATTCTGTAGAGCTTGCCCACTCTCTTGGTGAGCTACCTTCTAGGCAGACACATTATTTTGCCTAAAACTGGGGACTCAGAAGGTCATTTGTGATTTTTATCAGCAAAAGCATCCAGTGACTGCCTCTATGATTTTGGCTCCTAGCTGTTCTCTCTGTGCTTGATGGACTAACACTGCTGCTAGAAGCAGATTTGCTCCCCATACATCCCCACTCTCCCTGATAGGTGCAGGTATAATGACAAGGTTTTCACCAAAATTTGTATTATATCAGTTGGATTGTCTGAGGGCAACGGAGAATTTTGCATTGTTAGTGATATCAGCCATGTAGGGTCTGCCCATCGCTGATAGCAGACACACAGGAAGATTCATCCTTTAATATTAGTGTTACATGTCACACTTTTACAACCACTGCTTTAGATTACAAGCAAATACAGAGTGAAAGTAAAAATGGAAATGGACTGAGGAGATGCATCCAGTGCAAAACTTCTATCAGAAATGTCTCTGCATGCCTTTCTAAACAGAGTATCCTAGAAAAATTTGGTTCATATATACTGAACCTTCTTTTTCTTCTAGGGTTCATAATGTTTCTACTCCCCAAAATACTCCTAATAACTGTAGCCCTAATTTATTTAAGCCTAAACTCATGGCATGCTGGATCAATGCTCAACAAGAAGAAACAGTGCTGTGTGGGGGCTGACATAGCTTCTGGTAGCAAAAATTATGAGAGCAATTAGCTAGCCACAGATCTAAAAGGTCACTTTACTGGAAGACAGGCTTTGAAACTAATGACAGACTTAAACTTTTTAAATAGTCATTATCAAACCAGTTTGTAAATTCCCACATTAAAGTTGTAAGTCAGATCAAAGTAATTTGTGTTTCCTTTTCATTCACAGCCCAGGAGCAATGCTATAAATTAATACTGAGGAATGGTGAGGAACACATGTTCATATATGCTCATGTAGATGCTCAAAAGTCTCCTACAGAAACTTAAGAACAACATGGCACCCTAGCTTCTTTCCTTCACAGTGCAACATACTATCTTCTATACTGGCAGCTATACTGTTAATATCTAGGGTAGCTACAAATCAGTAGGCTGGATGATAAGGAAAGCTGCCCAAAATGCCTGCTTTTCCAAAAGCAATTTTATTGTATCATGGATCACTCCTAATCATGAAAAGACATATAGTGGAGTTTCTTTGACATCTGCATCTGACCTGGTCATCCCAGGCTCTTTTTAGTCAACAAAGGGAAAGAAAGGCAATTCTATAGAGCATGATTCATGGTAGCTGTCTAAAACTGGGCAGCTGAACCAAGTTTTAGCAGTACCTATCTCTCTCCGTTGACTGTAAAGGTGACTCAGAACCTCAGGTGGCTAATTAAAATGCTAATGTCTAAAGTTGGGTGAGGAGGATCCCGCCTATAAAGTCCAAAAAATGCTTTGGAAGGTCTGCATGGATGCAAGTTACCAGTGTCACTAGAGACCTTCCAAAAGAAACAGGCTAAAGCTTCTATACTGCTGCAGGCAAATAAGAAGTCTTACTTTCACTTTCACCCCAGATCAGTACCTGACTACATGAAGTCATCATCACAACAGGTCAGATGGACCTACAACAAAACAAGCCAAGACATACTGAAATGAAAGATGAAAAAAAGGTCTGCGGGAAAGAAAAACACATGTAGTTTGCAGAGAGAGCAGGAAAGGATAGGGGCCTTGATAGCTGAATGATATGCAGGAAAACCAAATTCAGCTACATTCCTGTAAAGCCACCTCTGAAACATAAACACTCTTCCAAGAAAATCCACATTCCCAGATCTTCTCAAAGGATAGATGTTCATGAATCTGCAAACAAGACAAGTATTCTCTTGAACAAGGCAACCCCTCCTCTCAGCTCCAGCAGCACTCCAAAATGGTAGTTTTCTCAGGCATTTTGTAGGGCCAAAGAGATGCAATAGTGGATTCCTCCATCCATGGGTTACCCAAGTCCTACCTCTCCCTTCACCACATACTGCAGAGCAAGAGAAGGAAAGCTTTCTGCCTCTTGCTCCTCTCATTGCTGTAAGCCATTTCTTCTAACAGGAAGGGTGAAACAGTTAATGCAAAATCTTAGTGGGTTGGGTAAATTCTTTACTACCTAATAAATCTCAGGCCGCACTACCGAGTTAAGCTGTTAGAACATCCAGCAGGTCCCTCTGTTCATACTGTTGCCCCCTTTGTGCAAATTGTTACCCTCCCAAATGTGTTAGTCTCTAAAGCTTTATAAATTAAAACAAAAGATCAAGTTCACAGGTACATGAGTTACAGTGTGTGATCTAAAAGACACTGCTCAAGTATAGTGAGAATCAGACTTTTGATCTGTAAAAATCAAACTTAGCTGGAATAAATACATTTGATAACAAAATAAACCAGCACTTCAAAGGCATCATACCCTGCTTGAAGATACTGCACATCAAATAATCACAAATTCCAGCATGAACAATTAAAACACAATTTACTCAAAAATTACTTTGAGCCTTCAGTCATATTTGCCTCCAAACACCAGGAGAGTCTGTAGTACCCACAGGAGGTATTTAAAGAACAAAGAGAAGACACAAGGAATGATTAAAAGTACCCTTTCAGAGACAGTACATTTTTCCAGTTATGTGTGCTCCCAGATGTATCAGAATTCTCTGAGAATATAAAACAAGGCTCACTCAGCTATCTGTAATGCTCCATTGATTAAACCTCCCAAAGACATTTGTAATCCATATTTCAAACCAAATTATCTCCATTTTTAAGCAATGCTTGCACAAAGCATGGAGTACAATTAAATGTAATAGTTTCCTTAGAAAGCCCACAGGGGAAAACAGAACTGAACAGGTTCAGCAGAAAGTTAAACATTCTGTTTTAAACATAAGGTTTTAACCTAAAGTCACATTCTTTACAAAGTTTCTAGAAAAAAACTTTGTAAAGTTAGTGAGGACAAATGAGTAGAAGCCTACACAGGTGGAGCAGGTCATGTAGTACAGCCCTCTGAAGCACTGGGGCTTACCTATTTGTCTCTAATGAAGCAGATGTACTAAATCGAGTCCTGGAAACACTACATTTACCCCACTGTTGCACAGCCGCAGGGTAATTAATTAAGTGACATCAATAAAGTCATATGTGAAATGAGTATTAGAAGCAAGTCAGGAACAGATGACAAAACACGCATGTCATATAGTTCACAAAGGGGAACTACAACCATAGGAAAGATGACTAGCAAAATCCTGCAAACAGAAGGTTTGAGGGGCAGTCAAGCCGCAGCCATGCTAATCACAGAATCAGAGTAAACTGGGACAGGAAGGGACCTCAAAAAGTCAAGCTGTCTGTCCGTTTGGTGGCACCCTGCATATTTTGTTTGTAGGCTGTATTCCTGCATCCAAATTTTTAATGACAGTTAAGACAGGCTGGATGATACACTGCCTAAAAGACCCTACGGGATACATCTTCCCAGTGTGACAATGAATGGATTTAATAACTTCTCTTTTGGTGCACAAGGGATTGAAAAACCACCCCAAGCTTTTGGAGACTGTATTTATGTTACTTCTCCATGGTATTCAAATGAGGGTATCATGCAGGATGGGCCTTCCCAAAGTCAGGAGATGCATCTATTTCTTCCCTAAACCACGTGGCCACATACACCACCAGCAGAAAGATGAAAATCACGTTCCTTGGAAGTCTGTAATGGCTGTTTTGCCATAACCACACCACCTTCTTACATGCTTAGTTTAAGACTGGTAGATTAGCACATTCACATGGTGTATTTTTTGGCCGCTCGTGCCAGGCCGCTTGGTCTGCGGTTTCTCCTGCCTGCCTTCACTTTCCCAACGCAGCCACCTAAACCGGGGCACCGTGCGTCCCCGGGATCCCACCTGCCTCACGGGGCTGCAGGGAAGCTTTCGCAATCCTGCCTTGCAAACGATCGGTCTCCTACTCGCCCCCTCACGGTCTGGGCACAGTGAAGGTCTGACTCTGGTTAACCCTACCGAAAAGAACAACCAACACCGGGACCCCGCACCGCGGCACGAAATCCCATTCTTCAGCCCACCGAGGCCACGTTTGCCGTCGGAAGGCTCCCCGTCCCGAGGGGGAGGCTTGTGTGTGTGTGAGAGGTAGCTCTTGCCACGGGCTTCGCGGCCGGCGAGGCGGCGCGGCGGGTGCTGGCGGGCTCCGCTCTGCGGGCACCCGCGCTGCCCACCCGGGGCTGCCGCCCTCCAAGGGCACCACAAGCCGTGCCCAGAGCGGGGTCTGCCGCCGCTCCCCACCCCGGGGACCGGTATTTGCCGGCATCATTTCTCACCACAGAGAGTAGGACACCCCGCGCCCCCCGCCACGCCACAGCCAGGCGCCTCACGCTTCCCGCGGCGGCCGCACCTCCGCCCTCCCGCCCCGTCGGGGCCCCGGGCTGGCGCTGGGAGCCCTTGGGGGTCCGGCTAATCCCTCCCTGCCCGGCTTACCTTGGCGGGCAGGCGGCGGGGGCCGCCGGCTCCCGGAGACGCTGCGAGCAGGAGGCGCGGGGCGGCTCTCCGGCAGCCCTGCACGGCGGGACCTCGCCCGCCCTCCGCCTGGGGGGAAGTGGGGCCGCGCCGCGGGCTGCCGGGCGCCCCGTGGCGGCCACCACCGCGGGAGCCACGCCGGTGCACGCAGCACCGCCCTCCGCCTTCGGTCCGGGGTCAGCCGCCTCGCAGAGCCTGGGCGGGCGAGCTTCTCCCCGGGCCTTGAGAGCCCGTCTGAGGGGGGCAGGAGGAGCCGGGCCCGCTCCCTGCGACGGCTTCCCCTCGCGGGGACTCGCCGCTCGAGGCCGACCCGAGGGCTGAGGCGTCCCCTCCGCGCTGTGGAGAGGCCTCCTCCTCCCCGGAGCCTTAGGAACACGCGGGCTGCCCACCAAGCGGAGCCTGAGGATCGCCCTGCGAAGGCTTGCGAGGCTGGAGGCCCGGGCGGAGAGGCTGTGGCCGCTGCGGGGGCAGTAGCCCCACGGGGGAGCCCCGGGCAGGCCTGGGCAGCGCAGCCCTGCTTCCTCGGCTCCTCTCCTGCGGCCTCCTCCCCTGGGCCACCTCAGCCGGGCCGGGTGGCTTTCGGGTGGGCGGCGCTGTCAGGTGCTGTCTGGTTTTCAGTCACTATACTCCATGTAGTGACTCTACATCTTTTTTAGATAATGCTGCATTTTTTACGTCATTTTGTAGCATTGCAAAGTGCTCCTTTGAAGTGTACTTTAGATTTTATTCACTGAGTAGAAATTAAAGGGGAGGAAAAAAAAAATCTCAGAGGTTTGCATCTGAAGTTAAAAAGGCAAACGTCAGAAAATTCAATGAAGCCTTGGTGGGGTTAAGGTAAAATTAAAAAGATGAGATTCTAAGTGCTGCAGGCGGGGTGCAAACAGAACCCTCTCTTGATTTAAAATCCTATTTTCATTGTCCATAACTTTTCCAAACCAATGCTTTTGGCTGATTTTTTCTTGGGTATCTAAGGCACTGACAGACACTGAAGTATAGTGAACAAAGGTGAAGATGTCACCATCTCCTACTTCTGTTACTTCAGTTTAGAAAAGTCATCAGGTAGTTTAGTTTAGCTTAATCTTGCGTTTACAGGCAATTTATATTAAAACTCCAGGTTTTGCTCCAAAGGAGCTAAGAAATCCTATGTTCTGTTCCTCCAACCCTGCTGGAGATAAAATAATTATAGCAGAAGGATGGTAGCATTTTAAATTACCACCATGTTTTGCACAGCAAATATGTTTCAATGCTTTAAGAGGTAATTGCTTTGAATAATTCCAGCTGAGACAGCTCAGCCATATTTAAGAGTGCATTTAGGGAATAGTACATTGTTCCACTCGTGTTATTTAAAAAAACCCCAAGTTATTTTACTGAGGAGCTGGCTAAAATTTACCAGAGACTTTGGTGAGGTCAGAACTGCGTCTTTGGCCAGGCACATCAAAATACATCTAAATTTGGCAACCTTCTTAGCATTTGAAAGATCATGCACATAGTTAATAAACAGTTACTAGTTCAGCAGCTTGGGAGTCTGAGATTCCAAGGATACTGCATATTCTCTTTGCTGACTTTCTTTGCAGTTGCTCCTTTTGGCTTTTGGGATCGTTATGCTGCCAAGGAAAGAGGTAATTTCAAAAGATCGATTGGCAGTTAGTTGTTTGGTTTTTTTTAAATTATCCCAAAGTCAGTTTTTAAATTGGCACTTTGCAGTGAACACTGTGCATGTATTAATAATATTTGGTGGTGCATTTTGTTGTCAAAAAGTGGTTTTTCACTTCTGTATGTGACCTACCTCTAATATGGCCACACCCTGATTACACTAATGGTTTCACACGTACTTTGCTGTTGTTGAAATACATGACAAATGTATTTGTTATGATAATGTGGAAGACATCTATTCTGCTTGTACAAATGAGCCTTTGTTTTCTCTGTATCTAGATTTGTTCCTGTCCTCTCCAAATATCCTGAAATAAGGCTGACAAAGTTGAATGGCAGTATTTTCCAGCTCTCCTTGTACCTGGCTGTAACAGATAAGCATCATTCTTGCTAAGAGGAACAATGGAGATGAGAACAGCACATCTCTAGAAAGCAAGGAGAAAATCATAGAAATCCCAGAAAATCTTGCATGCTATCTGAGAAGTTTTTGGGCTGCATTCAGGACCATGAGCACTGTGCGCCAGTGGGATGGGTGGAGGCCATCATGTATTCATAAGGAAGAAATGTGATGAGGGAAATGCTGTGGCAGATATGGACTCGATTAACAGTCCTAATGCTAGATTAAGACAAATTTTGTGGCAAAAGCAGGTGAAAATATGTAATGCTTCCTAATTTGTTTTCTCTTCTTTCAGCTAAAATGAATACGCAGCAGAATCATTCCCCTGAATTCCAGCCCTCCATTCTGCTCTTCTCCAAAAGCTTTCTGTTTTCTGATGGAAAGACGAGACATGCACCCCACCCACATTACAGTTGTGTGTTTCACAGCAGTTGCATGACTCAAGATCTAATGCATGCAATTACAAATAGTTCTTTTCCTTTTCTTATCATGGGAGAGTAGATCACTGGGTAGATATGCTGTCTGGGTGGGGGTGGAGGAGGGGTTTATTAACCTCCACAGTACTTGTGGATTGCATTTCATTGTAATGTAAGTTTCTATAAAGCAGCAGATAATTTAGAGTTAAAGCAGAACATCTGTTTTTGAAAGGGAACAAATAGATGTGCTTCTAGTGTCAGGAAACCAGCGCTTCACTGGCAAAAAAGTAATGGTTTATTATATATGCATTCCCTTAAGTTTCACTGCCATCACTTTATACACTGATAATGACATGACTTTAGAGACTGACCTTCATTTTCTCTACAGGGTAAATGTAACACTATGCAGACTAGGATCTTACCTGCCCAGAGTAATGCAGGATCAGGCCATAGCCCTCAGAGTTATGAATGGAAAGGCTGCAGGTATGTAAAATATTGCCAAGCCATTGTGCTACTGGCCAACAGTTAAAAAAAAAAAAAAAAAAGGAAAATAAATATTAATCAGTATGTTAATTAGATCTTTTGTCATAGCAAAACACATAAAATACAATTCAAAGGTTGGTTTGTTTTGTTGTTATTTAAACAAAACAACTTTCAGAATGATGGAAGAATGAAGGTTTTTATCATAGAGGGCAAAGGCATAGATACAAGCTACAAAACAGGATAAAAAATTTTAAGGCAAATGATATCAAAAGGATGGAGTATCCTCTTTTCAAGCAGTACTCTGCAGACGCTGTGAGAATCTTTGGTACAGGGACCGGATGATCCTCTGGAGTACACCAGATAATTTCTTTCACCAAGACACTTTTTTTCCAGAAACCCTAAAGAGGTTGCAATTAGTGTGAAGTGAATCACAGCACCACATCAGAATGCGATGTCAGGGCATTCTGGAAAAAATTTTATCTGTGTTTGGCATCTTCCTAGATTATAAGGCCAAAAGCAGAAAGTATAGAGTTAAGCAAGTAGCAACTGTAGCTTTTATGTTCTTCCAGTAAGAATTAATTCTATTTAAAGTTGGTTTGGGGTTTTTTTTAATATCCCTTTGTGATGGTGCAGTAGTGTGGAAGACCTGTAAACTATAAAACTTCCTATGAGAAAGATGGAAAGCTCTCATTTGAGAGTTTATATGGAAGAAACTACCAAAAATAGGTTTTGAAAAATCACAGTAAACCAAATTTAAGTACAATTGCATTGAATGCAGAAGCTAGCTAACAAGCACATCACGTGTAATTCTTTAAAATTAGAACAAATGAAGAAGCTAAAACTGAATGTGCTAAAGAGCAGGTATATGGCCAGATCAATTGCCTTTTACCCATCTGTCCTTCCATCCTTTCGATGGCATCTTTCAGCGACTCAGAACTGAGAATTCTTTCTCCATAACTATTCATAGGATAGCTTATATGCATTGGTTCTTACAGTGGAAAACCAAAAGCAAAACAAAACCTCAACCTGGATGAAAAGCTGAAGAAGAGGTTCTAAGTCCATCTGAAAATATCAGCAGTGAAGCTAGCAAGTTCACACTTTTAACTGCAGGAAATTAGGACAGAAGTACTTCTGAAAAGTTTATGGTGAAAGCTTAGTTACTAGAGTTCTGCCCACCATGATGATTTTAAGATGGATTTCCACTTTTTTTTTTCTCTGTGTATGGTAGGGCCTCAGGTTAGTCAATGGCTTCCATTTCTACGTGCAGAATATGTTTAGTCAACAATTTACATGTCCGCACTTTACACTGTTAAAATTTCAAAGGCCTTGATTGAAAAGCCAGAGATGCCTGGGGGAGCCTTTTACCCTGGATTCAGTGAGTTTTAGATCAGAGTCTAAGTTTTTCCAGCTCTCACATGTAAGTATCACTCTGTTTACATCCATATTTCTTGTGACTGTTTATACATAGCAGATATATATCCCTTTCTGTTCTTCAAAAACATTTGTTCAAGTCAGCTCATTTCACTGTGAGAGCTGAGCATCTAACACAAATTGCAGCTGAGGTAGGAAAAGCCTGACTACCATATCTTGTTTATTAGCATTATTAATCTCATGATAAAATGAAATTGTCTGCACCCTTAAAAGGAAACCTGTAAATGTTGTGAAATGGAGTATTGAAATCTCATCTAACTTATTCAGAATGCTGCTTGTTATTAACTAGAAAATTATAACCTGAGGGTCTTCATTTGAAAATGTCAGGATTTATTATTAAGATTATTTCTTTAGCTTTACAAGATAGGCTTTTAGCTATTGCTCAGAGCAATGTGTATAAGAGTTAGCTTAATGAGAAGCATCATTTTAAACAGGACATTTGATTTTATTAATGCCATGTGTTAGATTTCACATGTATGACAAACTAAGCATGATATGAGCATGGTTTTGAAGCTTCTCACTGAAGTGAATACAAAAGGCATTTGAAGACAAAAGAAGATGGAATTACCTGGCTCTGTTAATAGAAATAAATTAATGATGTATTTTACTCATTTCAAGCTGTTCAACCGTTTCCTTATTCACTTCTTTCCTCTGTGATTTATTTCCCTATGCACTTTTTTTTCCTGATTGTTAAAATGTTGTGAGCATGATTTACACAGGTAGAATGTTCATTTAAAGTTTCTTCCATCCAAAGGTCAACCTGTGTTAACTCTAGTGAGAGCCAGCTCTTAAGTTGGTCCTCCAGTCATTCCAGGGTTAAACTTGCTCCTTTACTTGCTACATGTTGACTGTTTCATTACATTCACATGAATATTAAAATTTACCCCATTGCTTGAAGGCCCATGGAAAGCCTTTGAAACAGTGGTCTTATTTTGACTACACAACAGTAGTTGAAAACAACTTCATAATTTTATTTTGAGATTTTTTTTCTGTTATTGAGCATTCAAAATAAACGTGTAGCACACCCCTCCCACTTCCCACTCCCGCATAATTTTCACAGTGTTTTACAGAAAGCTTTATGGAAATAGTTGTCAGTATTTTTTGCTTGTCAGAAAGTATCCCCAAAATCTGAGTATGTATTTACTCTTCTTTCCATTTCAGTGGGTAGTTTTCAAGCCAAAATACTAGGTTACCTCTTTTTGCACACGTATTTGATTTTCTGTAGCTGCATGTCAATATTAGGCCGTAAAGTTCTCTGCTGTTTATAGTAAATATGTCTGTCACTTAGAGCATATGTATAGTATATAGCATTTGGCCAGTGTGCATATAGGGTGAGGGATGGTATAAGGAAAGTAGCACTATGAACTAGCTGTATTTTCTCTTCTAATGTGAAGAAATGAGAAGTGGATGTTTTGCACAATCACTTGTTTCCCATCAGTGTAAGTACTGTCTGCAAGGAACTGATGGAAACCTTCAGAAATAGTTGTCAGACCTATTTTTTTCTACAGCAGAAGATCCTGATAGTTCCTGCAGAATAGGTTTTAGGTGTGTGGCCCTTACTGCTCATAAGGGGCCAAAGTAGGAAGCAGAACTTGTCTCAAGTCCTTGAACTAAATATGGAAGGAGATGGGGAAAACCTACAGAGTTTCATCTTCTTGCCCCACCTCAAAGGGAGGTGCATATGAAATTAGCTCATGCATACGAAATTAACAGATAGAATTTGGGTACACAAACAATCCTTTTTGGTAGGTCCCAGTGAGCCAGACCAAGTGATGTCATAGCAGTGCAAATCTACAGAAAAGGTACACATAATACAAAAATTTGAGGCTAAGAACTTTGTCATACCATGACAGCTTTGTCCTGTCTTGGGCACCTCAGAACATTATGTTAGATTTGTGTAAGATGCATGAAAATTGATAAGCAAATAAATATTCATCAGTTTCCACCCTACCACACTCTTACATAGTGAATGCTAAAAGAAAAGCTACTTGCTAGAGCTTAACACACTGCATCAGTGGTCTCAGCTCATGCCTGATGGTTTACACTGCTGGTGCTAAATAAGTATAATGTTGGCAGGGAACTTCTTTATTTCACTTGAGTCCATAAAAATTTGCCTCCATAAAATTGTAGATTATCTGAAGAGTAGTACGTACCTTGCTCGGGTAATGAGCTCTGAATATTACTATTAAGAATTTGGGGACCTTTACTCTTCTGTCCTCTCTTCTACAGCTCTCCATGGCCTATAGTTGGTGCTGTGAGCCAAGCAAGAATCAACATGGGACTCCTTCCACTGTGCAAAGAAATGATATCACCCCACCTGTGGCCAGTTGCATCACTTTTATTCAAGATAAGCATCTCACATGATTCACAGGAGCATAAGACAATGAATAGTTTACTGAGATAGATGTAGCAAGCTAACAGTATTTTCCAGATAATGTTGACAATATAGTTTTCCATAAAATACAAGTCAAATATAAACTCTATTTGAATTTAATAGAATCATTAATATGTAAAAGAGGAACTTGACAATAACATTGTGCTTCCTTTGGTACTTTTTTTTTTTTTAGTTTTAGTATGAGGAAGTGAGAATTCATTTTATAACTCAAGTTTCTACACTGCACAGTTGCAATGTACACTGTATTATTTTTAGAATACGGTTATAAATAATATTTTAAATACTGTCATATTTTCCTTATATGATAGTTTGAGTGTCCAGTTGTCAAACATTTGTATTGTTGCCTAGTGACACAACCATCTGCTGACCACAACAGAGCTTTCTATGAGAATAAGGTAAAACAAGCTTTGACCCAGCAACAGTAGTTAAAATCATTATACAGCTTAAGTCTTCCAGCCAGAATCATATGCTTCACTAGTCTTTCATGTTCCTGGGCATGAGGGTTCCTATGTAGTAGCTATGTCAGTGGCAATTATAGGAGTTTCTTGCAGGACACATTAAGGTAGGATGTGGCTTTGGGTTTGGGGTAAAATTTTTGCAGAAAGTATTTCAAATAATGTAGCTCACCTTTGAGAAAAACTGTTCCTTCTGCTCTAAAAATATGATAAGCATGAAAGATCTTTTGGCTGATAATGTTTGTCTGAAAGTAAGCAGATTATTTTCTCAAATAGACTTAACAAATTACTTAAAGCTCTTAACCAATTTTGTGCAGGATTTTCTGGAAAAGGGGTGTGTTCTGGTTTATGGCTGTATTTCAGCAAAGCAATTAAGGAAGTGCTAGTCCTATACCCATGTTCAGTCCACCATGTTTGGTGTTTATACTCTGCTTTCTTCTTCATCTTGAGGTTTCTGTTTCCGCTCACTTTTTGCCTCAGTAACACTGTTCTCGTCTCTCAGATTATCTCTGAACACAGTTCAGATTGTTTGTGTATTCTTCACATTTCACTCTTCAGTATTATTTTTGCTCATTTTTCAAATGAAACCCCTTTGCAGCAGCATTTAGATTATTCCCAGCTGACAGAGACCTTTCTAAGTACTGGTAGCAGTCGTAGAGTAGCAAGTATGTGTACTACATTGTCCCTGGATTTCAAAAAAAGCTTTTGAAGAGGCTTTTTAGAAGTTTCAGATGTGAAGAATAAAACATGAAGGCTCTTGTAAATTTTAATAAATGGGCAAAGGAGAGATGAGAGCTGATAGGTCTATAGTGAAAGAGAGGTGGGGTGGAATGTGGAGAGTCCATAGAGGGACTTGAAAGTGAAGATCAGCAGCTTGTGTTTGATATAAGTGGGAAGCCAGTGCCAGCTAAGGAATGCAGAGACTAAGTGATACAATAAAAGCATTGGGCCTAGAAAGTAATCTTCAGAGCATGAAAGAATAAATGAGAAGGGAAAGACCACATCTGGAGGCCAAGGATAAGGATATGAAATGAGAGCCTTGCTTCAAGCTTTGACGTATGGAAAGAGGGTACCTATTTCAGTGCTGCAAAGAAATAATCAGCAATCTCTAGACACAGCTGGTAGGATTCGGATATATGTCTGTGTCAAAGTTGATGTCTAGTTTGCAGCATGGAAGGAAAGCATGTGGAAGAAAATATTTTCTTAAATCTCTTCATTGGCTCAACTTGAGCTTGAGTTGACAGCTGGATAAAGAGAAAACTTGAAAAGCATACATTGCAAGTGAACCTGGAACATATAAATGTGCATTCCAAGTGAATTCAGCAACTGGCATGCACTGATATTTGAAGCAGTCAGTATTGTCACGTACATATTATGCACTTGATTTGTTACTTGTGAAGACTGTGAAAAGCAACCTCTACACTTTGTTCTGGTGGTAGAGTATTGTAAAGATAATAGGACTTTCAGAGACCAATGCAGCATCCTTAATCATAACTTTTTTCTGTATTCAGTTTTCTTTTTCTTTGCTATGCAGAAAGTATTCCTTGTGTTAGGATACAGACACATAAAAGGAATGTCTCATTTATGGGAACATATTTCAGAAAAAAGTGTTAAACATGTACAACTTTGTGAATATGTTCTTGTCTCATAAAGTGAAGATAGTCTTGCTTGACTATATACCGCTTTCCCTATATAGGGATCATATGAAATGAAAAGTGTAATCCTCTTCAATTAAAAATGAAAATTTCCATAGGTTTAATCTCTCTTACTGGCTGCTTTTCCTCTAGTAACTCTGGGTCTTACATTCTCCAATGTATCTGCCTCAAACATTTCTAGAGGGTAAGGAAGCCTGCTCTTTCACTTAAAGCACAGAAGACTGGTAATAAAGCAATGGAGAGTGAGGCGAAGGAGCTAAACAAGGGTTTGGAAGATTTGAGTTGTTTTTCCAAGTCTGCCACTGGACATTTGTAACCAGGTTGCTAAAGGCATTTAAAGCCATCTAAAGATGTCAAAAGAGCTAAACGTCACCTCAGATTGTAAAAAATATTTGGGTCCCATTAGCTATATGACTGTGCCTAAATGCCTGGAAATCTGCACCTTAACTATCAATGAATCAAATCCTTATGGGTGAAGAATGGGGAGAGAACACTTCTTTAGGTCTCAGATGTGTTCTGAACATTACCTGCATTGGACTGTGACCTTTTCAGAAACTCTGGCCAGGTAAATATCTCAGAGAGCTAGATAAGTGATTTAACCACAGCATAGAAACCACAGCATCAGCTCCTGAAAATACTGAGGAAACACAGGATGTAAGTGAAACTAGTGTAGTACATGAGAAGAAAGATACAGATATTTAGCCTGCTCAACAGCCTTTTTCTTCATAGAAACAACATTTTTGCCAGGTTAATATTATTTCTAGAAACAGAGGCCAAAACAAACACTCTTCTTGGACTATCTGATGAAAATCTATCTTGAGTAGAATAAACTCAGCTGGGTCTTGATCAATCAGTGTTTGAAACATTTCCAGTTTGACTGTTAATGTGTTTTTTTGCCAAAATCTTAGGCTTTAAATTTATTTTAGAACTACATTGTTGAAGAAAAGTCTTTGTAATTGATCCTAGCCTATTTTTAGGATTACCAAAATAAGGTCTTGGGTCTTGATGGTGGGCAAATAGCCATGCTGAAAAAAGATGCATAAACATCTCACAGCTTGGAGCAAAGATCAATGTAAACTGTTTACAAAGGGTATTTGAGAGACCACCAGACACTGGAGCATTATTGAGAAGAACCTTGTGAGTTACTGTGCAGAATTCTGCACTAGGAACCAAGAAAGCTAATTTGCTTTTCTTTTATACAGCAAGAGTGGAGTTCTTCTCTAAGGATAAAGCTGAATTATTCTTATTGATAGAAAGGCACTAAGATAAGCTAATATGGGATGTTTGTTGCAAGAGGTTTTATAATAGGTTGGAAAACACACAGAGCACCTGATTTACATCTGTAGCAAAGCTCCTTCACATGGGGTAAATTAGGATCAAGTCTACAGTATTTAGTAGCTTAAACAGTCTTAATTTAGTCGTCTTTCCGAGAGTAGCCCCCCTTTTTAAACACTCTGAGCTTGCATACGGAAATGCACAGGTCTAAATTGTCAGCTGCTACAATGCTGCCTATCTTTACAGAAGCCATTTGTGGTGATGCCCTCTCCTCAGTTGTTCTTGGATGAATGAAGATAAAGGACTGGAAACCTGTAAATGCTCCATGGTATCACTCCTGTGCTGTTTCTCCCCTTGTTAGTCTGGAAAACTAGAAATTTGCATGAATTAAAAGAAAGGAAAAAAGTGGCCGTAGCAATTATTACAAGGAGTTTTCTTCCCATTTTTCACCCTGAAGGCAAAATGCACCAGGATACATTCCCATCGTTCTTGTAATTCTGCAGCCTGGCTTTTTTGAAGTTACACTACTGTAGGTTGTTCGCAGAAAAATTATCTGTGATCTAGCTGTCTTTTTTGTTCTCTTTGGCAACCTTGAGACTGAATGGTGATATTTTTCAGCATTAGTGAAATATAGACAACACTCAAGATTTTGTAATTTTGATTTCCAGGTTCAAGCTCCCATTTTTAACAGTGATTTTACACTTGTCTGAAACAAAGTAGAAACATCAGATTCATACCTGATGTGTCTCTAGTATGGAAGATTTCACAATTAATACTTTCCTTGGTTAGATTTCATTTCTTCATTGTTAGCCAGTGCTTGACATAGTTGTTTCTAACTCTTAGACATAAACTGATAAGAAGGAACATTGCCAAAAGCTTTTCAAAATGTTAAGTATATAATTTCAAACACAGTTACTTTTTTTTTTTTAAGTTTCAAGAAGACTAATCTCAGCAGAATCCAGCAACTAAAGTAAAACATAAACAGGACCATCTTGTCCTACTTCCATATTGACAAGTCCTGGTTCAGAAGTTTTGGAAGTGAATGTTAGATCTCTTAGTCTGTTCTTTTTTATAGCACACGTCAAAAGCCTCTACACATACACTCTGTACTAAGCCAAATATTTTTTGTTTCGGAAAAACATTCTTTTGTGATTTGAAGACTTTTAAAGATAAAGAATCCAGTCTTGCACCCAGCTATCTCCAGATTTTCTAGGGTTTGGGGTTTTTTTTCTGCTTTGCTTTTCTGTATGAAATCCTGACACCATTTATAGCTCTGGATGCTTTACCATTTACTTTAGTGGGTCCAGGACCTTTTCCTCATTTTTCACTCATATTAGCTTTTAAAAATATTTTGTTTAACCACCATCTCTTCTCCCTCATGGCTCTTTGATGTTGCAGGAGTAGTTGGTACATTTTAGTCCAACCTATACCATACTTACATATGTTTACTTTTGCAGGGGCCATGGAGTTTTGATAGGTGGTAACCTGCCAGTGATTTATTTTATACCAAATATTTAATGCAAACATATACAAAACCAAAGCTTTTATTAAGGCTGCAAAATGAAACTTTCATCACTTAGGAAATGCCAGAATTAAGACTGCTGGTGTAAATGAATTTCTGTCACATTCTTTGCATACCGTATATAGCTTTTTATATGGCCTCTACGCTTTTTTCCATACACCACTGCCAGAGGCAAAAACCTACCTGAATATGTATCTGTCCAAACAGTTAAAAACTGGCAAAAATATAAAAAAAAACTCAAACCAGATCTTATAATGGGAAAATCTGAGACAGTTTTACTAGTAAGTGATTGTTTCCGCTACTCCTGTAATGAAAAGAGACAACAGGTTAGATTTGAGGTTGTCCTCTAGCCATTAGAAACAATATAAGGAAGGAAATACAGCAGTTAATATGGAACAGTTAGGTATCTCTTGCACTAGATGACATTTATTTTAAAACATTATTTATGTCCAGCAGGGGACCCTGGTCCACAGCTCATGGTAGCCCAAATATATGTTAGTGTGATGTACCTCAAGCACACCTTCTTCTCTTAGTAGAAGACCTGCGGAACAAGACAGACTCCTTGTTAAGGTTGTTTGATCATGAAAATTTCTGGGCAGCCTCGTGATCTGTATTTAACTATAAGCCTTCAAAGTAGAATGCAAAAGTCTCTGTCCAAGATATTCTCTCTATCCAAGCATGAATACATTAACAAGGATTCTGTGCTGTGCTACTAGTGCTCACATGTGGCATTACTGAATGAGTGCAATCAGCAATTAGGAGAACAGAAGGTGACTCAAAGTTTGCTACTTCAGGAGGCTGAGACTTGTAGTACTGAACTAATGCTGATCAGCTAGTGTAGCCAAGACTGAGATGTTTTTATCATTGTGTCATCCAGCTATGAATGCATCTCTTTGGAAACGCCATTCTGCTGGCATGTTTTCTGTCAAAAGTTGCTGGTTCATTGAGAGTGAAACATTTCATGAAAGCTTATCTCAGCGAGCCTTATAATGGAATACAGATAACTTTTGATAGTTCTCTGCTAGGCGGGTCAGCTGCCAGTTTTCCATTCAGTCAGATCTACTCCTGTATGGTGGCCTCTTCCTTGTCTTAGGGATCCAGGAAATACAAGGACCTCCTGGGATTCAGGCCTCCACTGCTCTAGAAGAAATCATTGCTTTTTGGAAATGCTGTGGATCTTTGTTTCCCAAATGAAGTTGTTACTGGAATGTCTATTTCCTAGGAAATGTTTTATCAGCTTTCATTCTAGATTGGGACAAATTAAGATTTCAAAGTGGTGAGATTTCTCAGAAAATGTAAATTCTGACCTGTGACCCATTCTAACCATGAGCAACTTCTGAGTATTTGTGGTAAGCTCTGGCTGTAAAATCCTAGAATAGGTGGAGTCTAAGAGCCTGAAGGCTTATCCACAGGGCAGATAGAGCTCACTTGGAGGAAGCAGTTGCAACACAGAGCATGTCTGCAGAGCTGTGTGCAGCCCTGTGAGCCAGCGCGGAGCAAATTAGCACACCAATATGATGCAGCACACTTGTGCAGAGAAGCTACACTGGGTTGCGGAAACAGTGAAATGGTATCAGTAACCTTTCAAGCTGTGGTGTGTGCATTCTCCTGCCTAGCAATAGTACAATTAAGAACGACATTGTGAAAAGGATCTAGTTTTCTCTCAGCAACTTTGTACTATTTTAACCATGGACATATAACTTAACAAAGACTAAGCTTGTACTACCAAGCATATTTGATGTGCTTTTTTTATCAACTTATGCAAAATTTATTTTAAATAATTCCTTAAAATTGTTTGGATAATCAGGTCATTCCCAAACTTACTTAGAAAAGGGGATTCCTCTTTTCTTTGTAGCTACACTGCAGAATTGTTGCTATTGCTTCTGTGCAGGTGGGGGTTGGCAGTATGAGTCATCAGAGGTCTATGGCATTGATTTTCCCACACAGAATAACTTATTTTTTCCAACTCTAGTACCCATATGCCAAGATAACGACTTCTTCTTGTGTGCAACTTAGCAACAGTAAAGTATATCCTTTGAACTACATTGTTTCCCTTTTTTATTCTTTGCATGAAACCCTAGCATCTCTGTGGGGCTATTGTTTTATTATTGTCAGTGTCAGTTTTATTATTTTCTGCATCTTCTCCCTTTGGACAGTTGTGAGTTTACATTTCTTCATTTCTTTCCCCATACCAACTAGATGGTAAACTAGTTACCTGTAAAGGCATGACAGTCTAGACATCTAAGGGAGGTTGGCTATCTCTTAAGATTTGATGTTAGTTCTTTATGGAGGACATAGCAGCGAGAAGTACTACTTCAGCGACATGGTGCTCTCCTCTATTATCTAGTTGTTCAGTCCTCTAAGGTATTACAGGCAAATTAGTCATTACAGATATCATTGCATGACAAAATCATTCAAGGAAAGAAGGAATAAAAGTTTGAAGACTATTCACTCTGTATCAGCAACTCTAGGTCATGGCTCTTTTAGGAGAAACTTGTCAATCCCTAAGCACGTACTATTAATCAGCTCATCTATACTTTGATTAGGAATCCTTTTACAATGTACAGAATAAATTGCTTAAAAAGCCAGTCAAGAAGTAAAGGCTGAAGGTTAGTGGAAATTAAAAAGAATTTCTAAATGGGAAACTTAGCAGTTCTGAAAATACTGAAAACACCTTGGAATTTAAATTTGATAATGCTTTGAAAACCAGTGAAGGACAAAAGGCATTGAGCAAATTTAGGGTGTTTCAAATGCTGGCTGATAGTAAGTTAGATACATTGTAGCAGGATTCGTTTCTCCTTCTTTTCTTTTTTCTTAACTAATGATCATGCAAAAATCCCAATAGCTTTAGTGGAAAAACTCAAAACTATTCCCATGCTTTTCATCTGGTTCATAATTATTTATTTAACTATCATTCTTCTTTGCAAACCAACATTTACTAAAAATGACAGTAATATATGGAATTTTAGCCTGAAAAATAAGGATTTGTAATAAATAAATAATTGAAATCAACCAGACAAAAATATTTATTTTGTTCTGGTTTGGGTTTTGACTAAAGAAAAATGCATATCTTGAAAGGTATGCACTGTAAGCAGTCCTGCTGGATGTAATAGTAACTCGGATTGCTAAGTTAAGCATGTCTGTAAAGCCTGTAGGATCAAATAGTTGTAGTATGTTGCTATTGTAAAAGACTGTGAAAGGCAGGTAAACAAAATGGGGCTGCATAGTTAAACTAGGAATTTAAGAAAAATTGATCATATTGAGCAATCATGTTTATGTATGACTGCTTTGGATGTTTTTTGTTATCCATATTGCAAAATATCATCCAACTTCAAACATGCTTAATACAGGTTGTCCGGACTTCTGCAAAATACTGGCTCGTGCAGAGAGTACACAAAAACCCCATTTTATAGCATCCAGCTGCCTCAACTGGTTAGAAGCAAGGAAACAAGCAGAAAACAAATGTGCCGCTCGCTCAGGTTTCGACAAAGCAAACGGCCTTTAAGGAAGCGGTGCCTCCTCCCGGGTGTCCCCAGGAGAGGGACCCGCTCCCCGCCTGGAGAAGACCCTCCCCCGCTTCGGGCCCCGATACCAGGGTCTGGGCCTCGCTGTACGGCCTCGAGAGACCCCCAAGACACCGGCCACGGGGAGCAAAATCGGAGGGGAAAGGCGGGGGTGTGCGGGGAAAGCGATTTCCTCGCTCGGGACGGGGACGGGGACGGGGACGGGGACGGGACGGGGACGGGACGGGGCTTGCCCGGCAGGCGCGGGGTCCTGCTGCCCTCTGCTGGCTGCCGCCCCGCCCCGGCCTCGCCCCGGGAGGGCTAAGGGCCCCTCAGACCCCCTCAGCCCCTCGATGGGCTCCGGTGGGCCTTGAGGAGCCGCTGAGCCTCTGCAAAGGGTCTCTTTGGCCTCGGTGAGATGGATTTCGAGACGGGCAAAGCCCACCTTGCGCTGCACGGGACGCACTAGAGCTGCTGCGTCTACCTGAAGATGGTGCTAAGCAAATCGACACTGGGTTCTTTCCGGGTTTTTGTGCTGGTTCAGAGCAGCAGGGCAGTTTTGAAACAATTATCCCAGTCTTCCTCACCTATCACATTCAGTTTTGGTGCTTGCAGAGGGGGTCCCTTTTGGAGGAACCAAACACATAAGCTGTTTTCTGGACAGACACCAAATGGACACCAGCGCCTGATGGGGGAGGTAGGGGTCCAGACCAATTCTGTATGAATTTTAATCATTGCAAAGTCTCAAGTCCCCTCCCCAAATGACACAGAGTGTAGACATAGGAGCCTCCTTACTTCTTTGATCTGAGACATTCCTGTTGTGCTAGTGAACACAGCCAATCTGAAAAATGCCATGAAGAGGAAAAAATGCCTAGCACCAAAGCATCTTGCAAACACATGAAGTAGGGACTCTCCCTGCTTGCACAGAGCCTGTGCAGGGAAGGAAAGCAAGGGTGGGATAGGTACTGCTTTATGTGTACTGACATACAAGTCACTTAATTCAGTTTGGATCTTTGGCAGGTGTGCTGGGTGAATCTATTGCCCCTATGCACTGGTAGACAGTACCTACAAAGAGTGTCATATAGCTTATACGTGATATACTAGACATCAGCAGAACATCACACACACACCCCCTTTAATTGATGCACACTTTCTCAATCATAAGGCATAGCATATACATGTTTATGCTACTTGTCAAACTGATGGCAGCATTTCACACTGCTGCATTCTGCAGTATAGGCACTTCCAAAGTCAAAACACATGAATCAGTACTCTTGTTTGCAGTATCACTTATACGATGTTTGCTTATCCAAAGTTGTTTTTTTTTTTCCTGCAAAAACATTGTTAAGACTCAGGTTTGAAGTGAAATTTTGTTCTTATTTTTCCCAGCAGTATATAAACACCTCTATTTCAGTAGAGGTGCTCTTGATTTGTGCTGTAACTGAGAACATCAAATGTCTCATGTCATTTCATGAATTATTAGCCTGTAGGTGTAGCTATTCTGGGAATCATCCCCAACTCTATAGCTTTTCTGTGTCATTTCTGAAGATGATCCAAAGGTGAGTTTGCATCTTAGGTAGCTTTATATGCACTGGCATGGATCCCCCAAAATACATTGTGGTAGCAATGTATTGGCTGCTATCAAGGAACCTGAGAAAATACAGAGGTATTAATTTAAAAGAAAAAATTAGCTCATGCAGAACTCCCTGGAGTTCCCTGGAGGGACAGATCCTGGAGGTTTATCCCCATTTATTCCATGTCTTTTTGTGGTAGAGATATTGGAAACCGTAGGAAAACCTAGGATCTCTCAGGATTAATTGACCCTGGAGTCCTACTTCAGTTGAAGGTCAGGGCAGAGGGTCTAGGAACTGTTGGGCATTTCATGCACGACTTAGTCTGGCAGAGCTTCCAGGTTTCCCTGTCCCAGGCAGGAGCCCTGCAACCTGTCAGGCCACCAGCCCCGCAGAATTCAGCTGGGGGTACCACCCCTCTGCCTCTGGAGCCTTTGCTGCTGCTGCTGCTGCTACTGCACAGCATTTCAGTTTTGACAAGCTGGTGTTTTCAAAAGAAATAATGCTTAGTCAAAAAATGGCTGGCCAGTTTAAGTGATGTATTTGGTATGCTTTTTCTGTAGCAAGGGAAACAGTAAATCAGCCAGTCTGGATTAAAAACTTGATATTCCCAACAAGTTTCAAACAGAATTTGGGGGGGAAGGAGGGGGGAAGAAGAATATGCTGTTTCTCTTCTTTCCTGTATGAGTGAGAGCAAAGGGACTGTGAGAGCATTGCAAAGATACTCTGAGGGGGTTTACATGTGTGTAAGCCCATGGATGGAAGGAAGCTGAAGATAATGAATCAATAAATAGCATTTTCTGTAATTGTTCTTCTGTCCATAGCTATTGTATCTGTGCTGGCCAAGCTCCCTAAGACAAAATGCGGCATCGCAGTTACTGCTGAAGTGGACACATACTTGGTGTCGCTTTCCCCCAGTAGCATGTGGAAGAGATTAGATAAGTGAGGTGGCTCCTGCTGCGGGGAGTTATTCACGCTTCGGAGCACTTGAAAGGTATGCTGCTTCTCACACATCGGTGTGAGCGCTGCCAGGAAGGGTCTAGGAAAGCTGCTTTATCAAAAAGCTATACACATCACCACAGCCGCACATCTGATTTAAAGTCAAAATCAGTCTTCTGCTTCGGTTTATGGTGCGGCTATAGGTAGCCTCAGAGAAGACGGCAGCTGCCGATCGTGATTAACTTTGATGTAGGTTCCTGACGATCAAAGTGAGAACCAAGAAATCCAAACTACCGGTAACTTTTTCCAGCCGTGTGAAATTTTCTTTATTGGAAACTGTGTCGCGCGTGTACTTCATTCCTGTTGTTTTGAGGTCGTTATTATTTTTTTTTTTCCAGGCGAAATAAAACCACTCGGAATTCAAGCCAACCTTTTGAGACCTGTACATATCCCTGCCGGGCGCCTCGGGATAACGCTTACCGCGAAGAAACGCCGGCGGCCCCCGCGGGAGAGCCGGAGCCCGGCGGGCAGCGGGAGCCGCGGGGCAGCCCCCTCCTCCGCCCCGGGCAGCCGGGAGGGGCTGGAGGAGCGAAGGAGTTAAAGGGAGGCGCTTGGGAAATCTGATGCTAACGAAGCCCCAGGAATGTTGCACATTTCCATTCCCCTCCAGCTTTCGGAGGAGGTCAGTCGCCGCTGCGGGCAGCCGCTCCGAGGAGCCCAGCCCCGAGGCCGCACTTGCTCCGGGCGCTGTCCCGCACCTTCCCGCAGGTTACGCCGGGAGATGCCGGGGAGGAACAGGACGGGACGGGACGGGCGGGGGGCGCTGGGTGGGTGGTGTAAAAAGTTTTCCCTGGATGCGGGACGCGCTGGCGGGACCTGCAAAACCGAGGGGGAGCGGGGTAGGGGGAGCGGGGTGGGTCCGCGGCTCTGCGCGCCCCGGGCTGCGGCGGAGGGAGCGGCGGGCTCGGGCCGCCCCGCAGAGGGGGGCAGCTCCCCTGACCCGCCGCGTCCTCTCTTCTCTTGCAGGCGCGGCCGGAGATGCCGGGGAGACGGCTGTGGTGGGCGCGCTGCTGGCTCGGGGTCTGCCTCTCGCTGCTGGGCGCGGGGGGCGGCAGCGCCGAGCCCTGCCGCGGTCCCCCCTGCGGCGGCGGCGGCGGCGGAGAGGCGCCCCCGCCGCCCTGCCGCGGGGCCCGCTGCGGCGGCAGGGCCGGCCGGCCGGCGCGCTCCTTCCTCCACACCGCCACGCCGCTGCGGCCGCCGCAGGGCAAGGCGCCGCCCGCCGCCCCTCACGCCGCCCCACACCCCGCCGCCAAGGGGGGCGCGCCGGAGGCCTGCCCCGGCGGAGGCTGCGCCGCCAACGCCACCCGCCGCGACTGCCAGGGCCTGGAGTGCCGCCTGCCGCCCCGCCTGCGCCCGCGGCCCCGCGGCCCGGGCTGCGCCGCCGCCGAGGGCTGCCCCGAGCCCGCCCTGCTGCGCGCCGCCGAGAGAGCCGCCCAGTTCGCGGGGGACGACTTCGCCTACGCCGGCCCCGAGCTGGGCGGCGGCGCCCTGGGGGTGCAGCTCACCTGCGACGTCAAGCCAGGTGCGGGGCGCCCTGAGGGGGCCGGGAGGGCGGGAGCGGGCCCCCCGGGACGGCGGGCGCCGAGGGCCGCGGTGGCTCAGCGTGGCTCGCCGGGAGCCGCAGTGGCGGGGGTGCTGGATCTCCGCGTGTCTGGCGGGAGCCCGCTGGGCCGAGGGGCTTGAGCGGCTCTGGGAGCCCGGCCAGAGGGGCGCCCGCGCGGGTACGCCAGACCTCCTCGTTTTGGGAGAATGAGGAGGCAAATCTGGCAGTGGTCTTCGTGACGCCGGGGAGGGGAGGTGCTGCCCTGGCTCCCCTCTTCTCCTCTTCGCCTCCCCTCCACATGCCCATGTGCACATAGGAGGCCCACAGCGGACGAAACACGGCAAGAACGTTTTTAGTGCTATTCTAAAACAAGTGTAAGACCTCTGTCTGCCTCTCTCTTCACAGCCTGGTATTTCTGGGATTTTCAGTTCATAGCAACATTGTACAAGGCTTCAATGGGGTGTACGCTCCACACCCAGGATGAACAGGGTGGTGCCATTGGTAAGAAACTTGCTGCTGCTGACAAATTGTCTCGCTGTGATAGCCAGTGAAAAAAGAAAAATTGCAGAGCCTCTCTTACTGCACATTATTCAGAGCACTTGTGTGTCGGTTGATGAGGGCACAGCTCTGGTCAGTTCAGTATCCCTGTAGGAAGCCAAGTATGTCCGTGGTTAGGCTCACAGGTCAGCAGAAGGTGTTATGTAATTGCCTGGGATATGTGGATTTATCCATATGAAAAGCACCAGCAGATCTTTAATGACTACAAAACAGTTTGGGTTCTGGTTTCTTGCCTTATCTGATAGATATAAAATGTATGAAGAAGGGTGATTTATTTTATTCCCCATTGATGTTAAAAGCTAATGGAAAGCATGAAGAAGGTAATTTAAACTTCGTCACATCTGTGTGGGTAATCCGAAGGCTGTGGCTGCTTCAGACAGCAGAGCGCATGCCAAGCCTCATTGCCAACCTCTACTTAGGACATCTCCTCCAAAGCAGACTCCAGCACTTAGTGGGGATTCCCGTCCCAGGGCTGAGATTTAACCCCCCTGTGCCTAGTGCAGTGACACTGTCTACCTTCATCTTGCCCCATACTGCTTCCAGATGTCTTACAGAACCTCTGTATGCTCTCTGACCAAAGGTGAACAGAAAACAGAGAAGTCAGTATGGTTAGCTTCCATTTTCTCTGCTTCTGGGCATACTCTTTGTACTATCATCATAGCTGCCATGCCTCCCTTTTGCAGAAGGACCCAGGATACTTGTGTTTTCTTTGTCCTTAGCAAAGTCCATCTCTATGTAGTACAAGCCCTGGCAAATAATAAGGGCATTCTGCGTGTACAGAAAAGACTAATACTTCTTGGTTGATGCTGAAAGCAGACATGCTGTATCTCCGTGAAGGTCTTACAAAGAGCATCCAGCTCAGCATGACCTCTTTCTCCAAACATCCTCTTATTCTTTTGCCATCTTTAGAGGACCCGGATCAGTCTGTGCTGCCCAGTCTCCAGTACCATCAGCACTTCCAGCTAACATGGTGAGTTACCTGCACTCCTCATCTCCTAGGCCTTAGGGTTAGGTCCTGTGTCCTCTCTGACATGGGTCAGAGGAAAACAGAATAAAGGAAATTAAAGCAAGAGGGTTGGAGAGTGAAGATGTTGGGGATTTTGGAGACTCGATGCAGAGTTCACTGTACTCTAAATTTTATGCTCTTTGCAGGCCTAATGCTGGGTAAAGTCTTGGAGGAACAGAAGTGTGGTTAGAAGTTTCCCGTAACAAAATCCTTGAATGCATCAAGAATGGATTATAGCTTATGGCCAGTGGCAGTCATGGATTTGTGCATTCTTCCTGTGGCAGAGAGAAGCATCCTATATGTTGGAGGAAAAGCAGTGTACAGAGCTGCCCACTAAACTGCATAATCTCATGGAATGCACTGTCAGCATGGAAGCACACAGTGAGCAAACATGTGATAACACATGAGCTTCTATGTACAAGAGAGTTTTCAGACGATGACGACTGCACCCTCAGAAGTTCTCCCCTCTGACTGTTTTTGCCTTGTGGCCAGCAAGTGACAGTGGTTGGCACTAGCCCACATCCAGGCCCACTGCAGCAATTGTGGCTGCCGTTGGTGTGGATGAGACCTGCTGTAGACATACTTCCATCCAGACTGGACAAAGGACATCTATATATGTTTTGCCCAAAGACTGGACCCTTCACAAGGCAGCTTTCTCTCCTAGGAGCAGAAGAATAGCATACTGGATTCATTGACACCTAGCAGAATTTCCATGTTCTTGGCATTGGGAACAAAAAAATAAGCCACGTTGACGGTCTTTGGTTTCCTTCCAGTCAGTGTACAGGCAAGAATCTGCTATTCTGCTCTGCCTGCAACCTCTAACATTCTCTGCATTTGCCTGAGACCTTTTGAACACAGGTCAGTGGGTTTCCTGCATTAGTGCAGAGAATACTTTGTTCAATTCTATCCCCATTTGCAGCTGGAGTGGTGGGTCTTGGAAATGAGCATGGTTCTGTGTAGCAATTCCAGCATGGCTTGTCTACTAGAGCAAACAGAACAACAAAAATGTGATAATCAGGCATCTAATTAGGGGAAATGCATTTACGGTTGTCTGGGTAGAGCTGCTACTCGAACAGCGTGCAATGAACAGGACAGGGCAAATGCAGGTAAGGATCATGAAACGAATACTGCAGTTCTAGTCTTCTAAAGACTCCTGCTAGGGAAGACTGAGAGCTCACTCAAAAGCTGTGCCCAGTCTGTATGGTAGAGAGGGTGGCTCTTCTGCCACAAAATTTTGTGGGTAAATCTCAATATGCAAGTCTAGGAGGAGTCTGTCTTATAGATGTGCAGTACAGATGTAACTTCATGGAGAAGAACCAGATTCAGGAAGAACTGCCTGTGGTGGTCAGTAGCATGTGGGGACCAGCAAGAGTCCCTCTGAAGGAAATCTAGGGACCTCTTCAGTGTGGAAGTGAATATGCTGCAGAAAGGCCTAGCTGAGCTCTAGGAGTCTCTGGGGTTAGTCAGAGTGCACAGAGTTGCCTCCAGTACTCAGAGCGGCTGCCGAGTGTTCCCAGTCCTCTTTGCAGTGTCTTGTGAGATAAGGCTGCTCCATGTGCTCAGCATGTGACTTAAGTGAGCAGGAGGCAAAGAAAATACTGCAGTATTTTTCCTTTGCACAGTACATTTTTTGCACGACTGTTGGGTGATGTGTATACATTTTACGGACAGCGCAGGTGTATGCCTGCAGCCCAGGCAATTTTATGTTTAGCCTCCAGGAACTTGTCACACAGTCAGAAGGAAGACAAGTTTATGACAGATTATCTGCCACCTCTACATCCTCACCCATCCTCCTAATTCTTCCTCAATTAATCACCCCAAAAGAGGAGGTTTCTCTGGCAGCCATGTGCAGAGAATTAATCTTGGGGATTTCTAGCACTTTTAGATCAAGGATAAAGGTACGGTTAGTACCTGGTGGAAGAAAGAAACAGAAGGCTGCCTGGCCCTTCAGTTTCACATCTAAGGTGCTATAGCTGAAAGCAGAGGAAACCATCTATTCAAGAAGAAACAGGTCAGTGACTGTTCCTGTTTTTCCCTTGTTTTTAGGGCAACATTTCTGTCTGTTTACCATTTCAGCACATCATTCTAAGGCCAGCTGTGTGGGGTGTTTCTTTGCCATTGCTCTCTCCTCAGACAGCAGGGGAGCTGGAATACACTGCTTAGGTGACCCTAAGGCCATTTTTCTGCCTATACTAATTCACCATCCACAGGTGGAGACCTGGTGGCCCACAGCATCCTATGACTACCAGCTCTGTGACAGTGCATGAGTAGATTTGCAATGATTCTTCAGTCACTAAGAGAGACCTTCCCTCCACTTTACCTGGTGGAGAAGGCTGTGTTTTGGTGAGCAGAATAATCTTTGTTCAACCTGTTGTGTAGCCCCATTCATGTGAGGTGCAGTCTAACTTGAATGCTTGCTGAAGACCATGCCTGATACCAGCCCTCAAAGATACAGGCCAGTATCACGGGCTATAGCTGATTCCTGCACTGTGTCTGTGTTTTGCAAACTCAGGCTCATCTGCCTGAGGCAGGTGACTCTTACTCTCCACCAGCTGCCTGCCAGAACCAGCACAGTCCTTCTTGGGGATCACACAAACATCTTCATCATCTTTTCAGCCAGTATCACCAGCACCACAGCTACTATCTGGAAAGCTCCTACCAACTGCACATGCACCACCACTTCTGTTGGCAGGTGAAGATGCTGGAGTGCAGGCTTGTGCTCCCTTTTCAAATCAGATAAGCCCATTCCTCCACGAGATTATCACTGCTATTTCTCAGCAGCACCGTGACTACACCTTACTTCAGATGAAAGACTGGCATCCCAAAAGAAGGAATGCACAGGACCTGTTTTTGTTGTCTTATCATTTTGTATTCCTCTGTGTTTCTCTCCTCACTCTAATTGCCATTAAATCCTTCATTTTTCCTGTCAGACCCATCTTCCTGTTGTTTTCTTTTGGGCAGATTTCTCTACAGCTGCAAACACGTGCATTTGGGCAAAATGATGTGCAGCTGCCATATCTCATACCTGCCAAACCTGGTGAACAAGGTTGTAGGTTCTCATGCTGTTGCTATCTGTGCACTGAGCAGTGCCTGCAGCCCACTGCTTTCATCTCCTGTGGTTACTGGGAATGACTGGCACTGTCAGGTGACCCTGTGCTTCCCATCCCAATCAAGATCTCACCTTCCCTTCCTCGCAGTAGGATGACTGCCTGCTTTTAGCCTCTGGCCCTTGTGCAGTGGCAGATTGTGCCAGAGGACACCTTGTCCACGCAGCATGCCCTCAGGATGACGTGTCCTTTCCAGGCATACTAGGGAAATGTCGCAGAGGTTTGTATGTGGTATTATGTTTGCACCATGGATTGATCCTGGAAGCATGGAGCAGATGTCTGCAAAACAGACCTTGCCATGGCTGTGTGTGGCGTGCACATGCAAGGAAACTAATATTGCATCTGTGGTCATGGGAACATCTGTGTGTTGCTGGTGGGCGTACCTGTTTGATGTTTGTCTGGGCAATGTGGAAGGGTACTTAAGTGGGATTGCTGGCATCTACTAATGTGCAAACATAACTTGCAGTGGAATTGTCACAATTTTAGACATCCCTATCTGACAGGTTCACCATGCCTTACTTTTATATAGTTAATGGAGAGAAACAAGGCCATATTTAGGGCACTCTGCATCTGAGTTATTTTAGACTTCTACTTCAGAATTCTTTTGGCAAGTAAGGTATCCCTTCTGCTTAATTGGATGTAGTTTATTTTCAGTAGAGTCTTCTCTTTTATGCAAGAGCTTTATTATGCCCTCTGTTGCTCTGGCATTGTGAATTGTCTGTGCAATGAAGGGCCTCTTGTACTGTAAGTATAAGTTTAGTCATAGTACTGCAAAATGGATAAAAATGAGAGAAAGAAACCTGTCACAAGGGATTTTTTAGGCCTCATATTCTCACCAGCTGAGCTTTAGACAGCCAAAAGGAGCAAAGCTAAATTGACTGACTGGAATGTAGCTGTTGTTACAAAGTTCTGGAAGGCCGTTTAGGGCAGAGATAATAGAAAGCTGGTCCATCATGTGAGTAAGCTTCACTGTGATTGGTACTTAAAATTAAAGCCATTGTTACTGCCAGCAAGTCAGACAGTTACTGGCTGAAGACAATGCTCCTTAAGTATGTGCTTAAAAATAAGCTCTACTTTATGTCTCTTACTGAATCAGGGCTTTAGTTAACCTCTCTTTGCTCTAATAGTTTTGCTTGTGTGTGTAAGAAAAGCCTGGATTCCTGGGATAGGAAGAGCCCAGTAACCCTGTGTTAGAAGAGTCTGTATTCTCCCCATCTATAAATTTGTGATGGCTGGAATAATTCAAAATGTTATTGTTATTTGTCCCAGAATCTCAGCCACTGAGAACTGGAGGAAAAGTGGTTTTGGAAAAAAGTGGGTTGGTAATATATCCTTGACTATACAATTCACTCCCTCTCACAGTTCCCCAGAGGCAGTTCCCTAGGCTGACTTTTAAGTGGTGCAGCTGGACTTTTCCTCACCTCTGTGAAAGTTATTTCTTTTTTTCCTTTTTCACTGAGAAAGAGGGTCAAAAGACCTAGAAAGGGGAATTTTAATGGTGTTACTTTCATTACTATTTGTTCCTTACAAACCTGGATTTGTTAACATTTCAAGCTTAAAGTCAAGATCATCTCTTTATGAAGTTCTTGATAAAGGCAGACATGTACACAGCTCATTCAACAGTAAATGCGATGGCTGTTAGTACTATGTAGCAGTTTCCTAGGGGAATGCATTTAGATTTTAGGTTTTCTGGTATTATAAGAGTATTATGCTTGTTACTTACCACATTTATATTATTTTTATCGATAACTGTATTGCAGGACTAGCATGGAGCCCTGTTTCACGTGTGATCCCAGCATGTAATAAATCATATTAATGCAGGACAAGAGGATGAAGTCCTCAGAAAATGTATAGGGACATCTACCAAGAAACAATTAAATAACAGTAGTCAACATGGTAGCCAAAGCCTCAATATGCCAGGTTTCATCAGCTGTTTTTCTAGGTGCATATGCTTTATTTGGCCAGGTAAGAGCTGCCCTTTTCCTCACAGACTTTCTGTTTTGAAGACATAACTCTTCATGATACGTGGCATGGTCTTTTTGCACTGTGTTGTCACTTGTACAGCCAAAATACTTGGCAAAGACCTGTGCTCTTCTGCCTGTATTTTCTGTTGTAAGCCAGGCTTCCAAGAGCAAAAGTTTTGTGAAAAGAAATTTGTTCATTTCGTTCCAGCCTCAAGCACAAATGGAGCCCATGTAGGTTGATGAAAAATCTTGATAGGCAATCACAGTGTGCTTGTAACTGTCTTGTTGCCCAGCATCTGTCAAACCTATGGGCTGATTTCAGGTAAATTTGAGAACAGGCAGAGGTATTAAAAGTAGACAAGGTTGTATAAACTTTGTAAGAGATGATTAAAGAGAGAAGAGAGTAGAATATGAACATTTGAAAGTTTGCCTCTAGCTGTTAATCCTTTCAGCTGGTAGGACAAAAGCAGCTTGGTTGTTGCTCTGTATTCTGAAGAAGAAAAGTAGCGAAGGTAGTGCTACTCTGGTCAAATGGAAGACAAATCCACAGAGAATCAGAGGACATTGGTTCTGCTCTTCACAGGACTACTTGTTCGTGTTAGACGGAGATCTGGGGGTATGATTTACCAGATATTTCAAAATCTGGAGTTTCCAACTTGGATGGGGAGTGTGGCCTTTCCTGGATCCTGGTCTTTAGTTTCTCCAATCCAGTACCCTCAAACTACCTTAATATTTAAGTGAATACTGAAAAATAAAAATTAATGTGTGCCTTATGCCATGAATAAAAGTAACTGAACAGCAAAATATTTTAGGAATCGTAAACAGGAACTGGCTATGGTCTTTTTCATTGCCTCATCCTTGATGTTCTGCACTTAAAAGAAGAAAATTCAGTGCTGCCTAAGAACAGGTGAGTGGCTGTATTGGATTCAGGATTGTCTTTCAGGCAGTGTCCAGCAGCAGATACTGTGGAAAGCATGGTGTGATATTTGCCTAGATCATTTTCCCAGCTTCGACAGTTTGTTGCTCAGATTCCTGAACCTGATTGATGTCTGTGTATCTTTTAGCCCCAGACTGATTTTATTTTATATATTGGGCCAGCAACTTTCTGGACCTGGTTGAACTTTTAACATGTATTGAAACTGCTGCCTTCATTTAATGTCCCCTAATTCTTGTATTGGAAGAAAGAGTGAAGAATCTTTCCATATCCACTTGCTTTAGGACACCTGTAATATAGCACAGTAGTTTGGTTTCTTCTTTTTTTTCCCATACCTGCATAGTCCTGCTTACTTTCTCATATTGTAGCAGTAATGTACATTAGATTTTCCTTGCTGCCCTTTTGTGAACTTTTCAAGTTCTTCTGTGCCTTTTTTTTTTTTTTTGAGATGGGGAACAAGGACTGCATGCTGTATTAAAGGTGCTCTATTGATTGATATAATGTCATAATGATGCATTCTCTTCTGTTACGTATTCCTCTTCTAATTAGTCCTAGCATTTTATTTGCCTTTTTGACCTCTGTTGGGCACTAAACTGATGATTATATGGCTCTGTAGCCCAACATCTATATCTAGAAATATTACCTCAAGATTGTTTCCAAGTGGTAATAATAATCTACAACATTTGATATAAAAAACTTAGAGGGTTTTTGTTTTTTTTTTTAGTGGGTGCCTCATTTCCCCTTTATCTCCTTTGATTATTTTTTTTCATTTTATTGCTGCTACTCAGTATCATAGACTCCTTTTGCAGGTCTTGCAATTGACCCTTACTTTTACTACCCTTAATAGCTTAGTATTCTCAGCAAGTTTTATCATCTCATTTTATTGCCTCTACAGTGAAAATTGACTGCTTACTCTTTACTATATTTGAACACATACATAGGAATGATTAATCTGTTATTGAACCCCAGTGATGATTAATTTATGCCCTGAAGCATGGGGCTTGATTATGACTTTTTTAATGTCTGCAACTATAAATGTTGTTGCTTATGAAATGGAAGACCTTGTGATCCCATGAAGGGTCTACAAAGATAGTAAAGGAGCTGGCCTTATAATCAAGACTTGAATTTAGTAAGACTTTTCATTAACTTATTAAAATTTGAATGCCTTTGAAGAGATAATACAGCAAGCTGGAGAATTACTTTTCTTGGACAATAATCGATCGTTTTTATTTCAGGAGAAAATGAAGTTCCATCTGAAGATGCCCTAATACTACAGCTGCACCTTGCAAAAGGGCATGAGAAGTTTACTGAAATGCTAAAAAGCCAACAGCAGATAATTGTCGATTTGCAGCAAAAACTTGCTGAACAGCAGCACGTATTGGTTAGCCAGCAACAGGAGATTCTTGAACAGCAAAGAAAAATGTACGAACAAATGGATCTGATCAAAGTCCAGTATGGCATGCTTTTTGATACGGTGAAACAAATGTCATTTCAGAGTTTGCAAGAAGATATTCAAAATTATTTTGAAAGTCATCTTCAAGGACTTCAGAACCAGGTCAGAAATCATCTCCAGAAGTCATACTCTGTGCATAAAATAGAAGTGGATGCAAAAGTGATTAATGTTGGGGAGTCTTTGCTGGACTGTGGCCTTTGTGAAAGTGATGAATTTTGCAATTTCCAAAAGACACCTTCACAATGTGAAAAATGCACATTGTGTCCTGCTGGTTTTTTCCAAATGGCTGAGTGTTCTGCAAACTCTGATCGGATTTGCCAGGTGAAATATAATTCTGTATCTTTCAGTTATTGCTCATGAAGTATTGCATTGGACATACTGGGATAATGTTCTGGAAATAACTACTTACTTGGAGAGCTAGAGAGATCCAGTTGAAGCATGTGCTTTACCAAATGGGTCCATGGCACTTCCACGTCTGCCTGAAGTTTTTTGTGGGTTTTCTCTTTACCATTTGCTGCTCTAAGTGGGGCACTAGTTTGCACCTGCTGGGTGTGATGCTTTCCCAAACCTGACAGCTGGCAAGACTTTGATTCTTTTTATGATGGTAGGAAAAGACATCCTAAAACATGTATACTATGCATGCTAAATTTGTTTCTTTAATCCCAGTCCACTCTACTGGAACTTCTAGATATCTCTAAAAAGCAGAGGAAAGCTTTACTAAGCAAAACTAGAGGTCAGATACTTATTTCTAAGATTGGAAACAAAAGTTGTCAGTTAAAACAAATGTAAAAACTAGTTCCAGCTTAAACATAACATACAAACATATAAATATAGAACATGGATGCTTTTATTATTAAATACATTTTATTATAAAATATATTTTGTTATACAATACAAAAACAGCATGTAAGGAAAATAGATGGTTCTTTGGTCACTTTCTCTCATTTAGAAGTCCTAAGGTATATGGGGAACTTGATACTTAAAGCAGTGTCTTGTTTGCCAAATGTTGCCCTCAATTTTTAACATGAGCCTGAATGTCTGGTGACCTAAGCCCAAGATACTGGGAAAAGAACCTGAAAAAGTCTGTCTGGTTCCTTCTCTGCTAGTCTCAGTTTTCTTTAATGCTAGCATTTAAATGCAGATGTAGCCTGTTATTGTTTCCCCTCTGCCTGCTGTAGGGTGAAAGGAGGGCTTGTTGATGGGAAATGCTACTTTATCATTTACCTTTCTTGTGTGTGTTTCAGTTAGAGCCTTCCTTCCAGACTAAATGTCTTTAAGAATCTTTCCTAACACTGTCTCAATTGTTGCAATGTCCTTAAGACCAGTCAAGTGATGCAAAGCTCTTGGGCATGTGGTACTGTCTTACAGATCATGCATCTAAGTGTTAGTTGTACAGCCAATCCATTTAGCTCATCATCTGCACACTGCTAGCTTTCTGTGGACACCACGCAGTCTTTTTGGATACCTTGTTAAAACAGGTGACAGATCCAAAACAAGTTGTCTTGCTCCAACATGCTTATGAGATCAGCCCCCTCTCCATCCCCACGTATGCCTTTTACTGGCAGATGGGTGTCACAGGGCCTGAAGAAGTGCCTGTTTCAAATTTCAGTTGTTGCGTTAAAGTGTTTCAATATAATTCTTGTGATTTACAGGACAGAGATGAATGCACTGAATCTCCAAGCATTTGTGGTGAGAGGATAAAATGCCTGAATACTCCGGGTAAGTTATATTCTCTGATAATTAAAGAATGAAGATAATTAGATCTTCAGGAGCAGACCAAAGAGATAGATAAGGACTCAGACCTGTATGTTTGTGAGTAATGACATCCTCAGCTTGCTGGAATCAAAGGAGCTGAAAAACATTCAGCTGTAAGTTGATAGCAGTTCTTGTGGACAATGGGCTATTTAGGGCATAATAACCACTAGGAGCATTTGATGGTCCCTCTTACCTTATTTTTGTGGGGTTTTATATGCTTTGGTTTTAATTTTCACTTATGACCTGTCTTTCTTCTTGTTTATGCTAGTGCAAATGGGGTCAAAATCAAAGATATTATTTCTAATGGAGAAAAATAGTTGCCATTTTCCTTCTGCTACACTGGGGTAGATATTTGATTTGATCTAATGAAGGTTCTTATAAGGCCTCACTCCATCAATCTTATTCTCCTTTAGCAACAATATTGTCAAATACTGAGGAACAATCAACAATTTCCATCATTTTCAGGGGCTTAGGGGAATTTTTCAGACATTCAAGAACAGATTTAACTAGAGTTCTGCACTGCAGACTTTGCCTTCATTACTTCTCATGGCAGTCAGACACAAAAGAGCAAAATTAATAGACATTCTGAGCAAATTATATCCAGGTACTAGGTTTTTTTCTACTTGTCTAATTTTTGGTCAGCCAAAAAAACTTGAACTCTGTGATCAAATAGAGCATTTCACCAGTCTTGACCTCTACCTAAGGGCTCCCAGCCAAATAACTGAGGGCGGGCTTCATTAGGTTTCATGTTTTTCCTTCTCTAGACTTCTTGTAAAAAAGAGGGTGGCCTCTCTGAGGGGCAAGGGCTGTTTTCAGCTGATTGAGTGATTTTGTACTATTCCTGCCTTGCCACTGGTGGAGATAAAAGTGGGAGAGGATTGGTCCTAGGAGAGGGTTAAAAGAGGACATGGGCTCACTTATATTATCCTTACTTCCTTTGTGCAGGAACTGTGGTGGGTTGGATGGTGTTACTACAAACACCACAGGAAACTGGAAGTGACTACAGGAAGAGAGCACTTAGTGTTGCCTTATGTGGCAAATGCTGTAGAGGAGGTACCAGCAGACTTACAAAAGAAGAGGCAAGACACTTTTAGACAGCCTTAGTGGTGGGCAGTTAGAGGCAAGATGGCTTAGGGCACAAAATTTAAGAGGGAGCACTGGAGAGGTGTAAGGCTTTATGTCTTCTTTAATAAGAGACTGGGTTTGGTTGAGTTGGTGGTTTTGTGGAAGGAAGCCCACAGGGCCCCAGCCCTAGAAAAGGAGAGCCACCAATGTGGTAGTCATTTGGTGTTGCTCTAGTCTGTGGCTTGTAAGAGGGAAGGCGGTATGGAATTTATCCAGTGGGTTTGGGGGGGGACCCAGACCAAGAGTGGGTCTATACAGCGGCTGGAGGAAAGTAAGTGAGTGCAAAATACTGCCAAGAAACAGGCGGGTAATGGTAGTGTGTCAGACCACAGAAAGGCAGTAGCAATGTATTTGAAAGGAAAGGCCTCTACCCTTGATTCCTCCTCTCCCAGTTTTAATGGTGGCTTGTAAAGATGTGAAAGCGAACTATTTCCCATCAACTAGATCAGGAATCAATGTCCTGTCAATGTTGTCCCCATCTGTCATGGAAGAGAGAGCGTTCTTTTTATTTTTTATTAGAGAGGACTGCTACTTTCAGCCTGTCTGTTCATGATAACTCATTATCTTATACATGTGCAATTAACTTGTCAAAAAGGAGGCTGAAACTGAATGTCTGTTTTGGGTAATGTAGGGGAGATAGGGATGTGATCTGACATATGAGTTCCAGATGTTGAATGTGGTTTCTTGAGCTGCACGCAAAGGTTGTTGCATCTGTAGCAACTCATGTTCACTGTACAATGTGAAGGGAGGCTGAGCAAATAGCAATAAAGAAACATGCAACTAGGAGCCTCTTTTGCTTCACCCCTCCACTTTCCTCTACATCATACCTTCTTCCCCTGCTGCTTTTTCCTGCTTTTATCTGGGATTAGAGTTGTTAGATTATTTCATTAAAGGCTAGTCATCAAGGAGCAATGACAGTTGGAGGTACCTAATCGGCGAAAATGGAGGCCAGTGCATGTTTTCCTTCTTAGACCATGGGGTGGGTGGTCAGACTGTTGTCTTTGGTGTGAAGCCACCAAGCGGAGTCAGCCAAAGGCACTCTCCCCAGAATGCCATGCAAGCTGAAGAAGACTTACTGTAGAACTTACTGTGGGATGCAGGGGGAACCTAGACTGATAACCCTGATTTGTAATTAGCCATGTTGATTTGTGATGATCCAAATTTGACATAGAGGGTTTAAAAAGAGATGGATTCTTATACTTAACCAGCTTGAATGTCACCTTTGCTTCAGGCAGTTATGAGTAGTTAACAGCAGAAAAATGCATGCATGGCTTTCTCCAATTGTCTTGCAATTGCCTGGCCTCCATGAGTGGCAAGGGCTGGTGAATGTGCTGCAAAGAGATTCGATTTCACAAAACCAGCTTGAGTACAGCTGGGCTGCTCACTGTTAAACCAGGTGCAGCCGTGCCCAGAGCAGGAGCCAGGAAAAGGTGGGAGAGGTTGTCAAGAAGTAAAGAAAAGTAGGAAGCAGTCACAGCATGCTGCTGTGCTGGCTTTCTGATGTTTGGCTGTCATTGACTTCTGGGCAAAGGGTAGGATGCTGCTCTTGGCACTGTGTCCACAGTATAAAGCAGCCTGTGTGCTGCTTTGAAGTCACCTGTTTGAAGTACATGCAGGGGGAACACCTGCTGCAGATCTAACCAATAAAAGACGAGACAGCAAATTGGTAAGAGTAGTCACCACATGTATTTGTAAAACTTGATATTTATAAAAATCCTTAAATGTATTTTAAAATATTTTAAAGAAGCAAATAGCATAAAAAGTATTTCTAGGCACTACTGCAGACCATCTTTGGTATGTGAACCAGCTGTATTTCTATACTCAATAGCAGTTCATCCAGTATTTCTCAGTGATGGGGGAGCCATTGACATGAGAAGTAGAACTGGTTAAGAAGTGTCATGTGCGCAATTACACCATAGTTAAAGCTGATTTCAAAAGGAAAGTTTGTCTGGGATTTATTTTTCTGTATTCCCTCTAGAATGTTCTTAGTTGAAAAAATGTGATGTTATTTATTTGGCTTTTGTTTCTTGTAAAAAACCAAACAAACAAAAGGAAAAGTGCCAGAAACTTTCAGGGGGAACAAAGTGTTAAGTTTTTCTTGACTTTTTTCAAATGGAAAAATCTTACTGTTCTGCAGTGAGCTCCTTTGAGAAAATGATACCTGGTCTCAGAAAGAATGTTCTCACATCATAAATTGTATAGTCCTACGTATCAATGTTAGTGGAGAATCATCGCTTAAGTGAATGAAACATAAATAGACGAGATATGAGGGTGAATACATGAAGCCTGTATAAATTAACACAGTGTCTGGTGTTCTCTGCTGAATAATGTAGTATAAGAAGTGAATTTTAGCCAATATTCTGACCTCCCTTGTGGGCCAGGTGCATGTATACTGCTTGGTCTTGCAGTTCACAGTACGTGTGGCATGCTTTTTTGCCTGCATCAGCAGTCTGCATAGCCAGCTCCACCCTGGGGTTAGCAATGGAGAAAAATGGCTTGTTGGGGTCCACAACAAATGCATGTAGTCCCAGTCTCAGAGCAAATCCCAGCCCAAATATAGCAACTTTCCAGCTGAGGAATAAAGCAAATGTATGACACAGTATTTAGACAGTAAAAGATATTTAAGAAGAGCTATAAGAAAGATGATTATTGAGTTTTGATTATGGTGGTAAAAAAGCAGAAGCGAGTGCATTAGCGATTAAGCTTTGAGGCACAAACTGCAAGTGGTTAATCCTTAGGGTGCCTCAAATCCTGTGTGTCGATTTAGATCTTGAAGGCTCTGTGCACAAAGGTTTTGGGCACTGGTTGCTACAGCTGGAGGCGTTGGCAGCTGGCGGTGCTCTTGGAAAATTGCAATAGAAAATTGCAGGCTGTTTTTAAAACCTGCTCTTTGGGTGTGCATTCTTTGATCCACTGAGGTCATGGTGTACCATTTAACAGCACAAAATTGCTTTATGTCAAATAAAGTAATTTCAAATGGCACCTCTAGATACTCTCTTTAGTGTTTGCAGCATTGTTTTATTTTAACTTTAGACTGTCACAACCACTGAAGTCCTGTGTCTTAGGGCAGTGGTTTTCCACCTTTTAAATGTGTGGACTTCTGCATAATGATTTTAATGTTTACAATTTTGTTTTTCCTACTTGTCTCTTGCAGGTTCTTTAAAACTGTACGCAGAATGCCTGGGAAGCACTGCTTTAGCAATCACAGCTATAGCAGTGCTACCCCATAACATGGCTGGGCAGACAGCGCACATTTCTTCTTGTATAGGGGAATTCTCCATTAGTTGAGTATATCTTTGCTGCTCAGTGCACCAGTTAGTCACCATGCCTTTCACCTAGGGGAAGGGAGAGAGAGCCCTTCCAGCAATATCATTGTATCAGATCCATTACAGGGTTTGGTTAGAATTGCCCCTGTGCAGCCCTATCTTGCTCCTTTCCCACAATAAATCACTGGATTTGACTTCGACAAGGTGGGTTATCCGTAGTATTTCCTCTGTTTGCTATCAAGGATCCTTTAATAGGACAAAATGATCTAACATCATAATTGTCTTCTCTTTTCTCTCTAATGATTAGATGTGTTATTGAAGATACTTGATATATGGAGCTATAGGGTTCTTGGATATATTGTTTTAAAGGTATGACAATAAATATTGTCCATTTCCTGTAAACAGGTGGTTTCCGATGTCTTGGAGTTGCTGAGAAAGATGCAGCTTTGGGACTGTGTGGAGACGAGTATTTCTTTAATAAGGAAATGCAGGAATGCCAGGCGTGTTTAAAATGTGAAGATGGAATGGTGGCCATGCCTTGTTCTACTGTCAGTGATACGGTTTGTTCAACAACCAGTGAAAACAAGCTCTCAGAATCTTGGGCTGCAAACATCATTCTACCCTCTGTAAAGTCTGGCATCTCTCAGGTCTACTCTGGCTTGAACTTGAAGATAAAGGGAAAGCTTCCCTGTGAAATCCTATCTGTTGAAGATAACAGCCTGGTATTCAGGCAACATGGTCTGTTGTGGACTGACCTAAATTTTGCAGTAAAGCACAACTGCAGGAATTTTTTGCAACTTTCCTTAAAGCTAAATGGCAGTGAGGAAGGCTATGAACTGAGTGGTGTTCGCATTGAACAGCCAGAAGGAAAGTATTTCCAGAGCACTAGTTTAAGCAGTGCTGCTGAAGTGGAGCCCAGCCAAACTCTTTCTGTGTATTTGAGGAGCCCCAATCAATTCTGCAATCAAAGTAAAGACTTAAATATTTATGATCTTAATACCCCACTCAGTTTGTTTTGGTTGTCCCATGACACGGGTGCTGTGGCACTCAGCGCACAGATGTCAACAGCAATGCATTACCAAACGAACTATCGACCTACCTTTAAAATAATATCTGTTTCCGACCCTTACATGCTAAGTTTATCTCATGATGGCAGAGCTATAAAGTTCACTGAAACTGGTGTTGTCAAATTTGTGTTCCACCAAGCATTGTATTCCATGGGTCATACGTGTGTCCGGGAGGGCTTCTCCTTAATTTCTTATATCAATAGGAATGGTACCAACAGAGAATTAATGAACGTATTTAAATCTGGGGTAAACTACAGAGACACATCAATATCTGCTTCTGGGGCCACAAAAGTTGGTGCTGGAGATCTGATTAGCTTTGAGATACTCTCTCCTGCACAGTGTAATGTTCGGTATTTTGGAGATAGTTCTGGAATTAGTATCTTTAGCCTCATCTGGATCCCTTCAGCAGTTTCTAGTGCCATATCAGCCACAGTTTCTGTTACAGGTCTGCCTACTGGAGCTGTGAGAAACAAATTACTGGATTTCACCCAGGTCTCATCCAATGAGAAACAGATACAGCTGGTTTCTTCTGGACAGCTTGCTCAGAAGTATTTCATTTTTACTGAAAAGGGAGTTGCCAGCCTTGCATTTAACTTGAAGCTAATCCACTCATGCAATGTGCTCAAAATGACTCTCAATCAGTTGACCATGGATCACATGCAACCCACAGCAATTGCTCAGCAGATTGGAGGTCAGATGCCAGAGGGAAGCATATGGACTAGTGTGTCCCTCCGTGCATCTTTTGAAGTATATAATGGAACACTGATAGCAGTTTCTCTCGACTGTGTGCGTGGAAGGATCAATCAGATCACTCATGAACATGGAACCAGTATATCTATTTTATGGATTTCATCTTAATTTCTGTACAGTGAAGGTAGCACAGAACTGGGGTTTAAATTGCATTTGGATTCTACTCTGATTCTATACATATTTGACACCTTATACTGTGTCGACATGAGCAGATTGTCCCACTAAAATGCTCTCAATTTTTAGGAATATTTAAATATAATCTTAATTGAATGATTGGTATGTAAAGAAAAGAGAGCTTTCAGTGTTCCAAGATTTTACTTCTTTTAACATCTTCAGGCAGGGAAGCTTTGAATTCTGGTCAAACTCTCTTATTTTTAATAAAGCAGCCTCTTAAAATGAGTTATTTCTGGACCACAAGAAATTGCAGGTGAGGGTAAATACATACCTTTTAGTACTGCAGCTGAAAGCAGCACAGCCAAATAATGGAAACCTGCTTTCAGTTTCTTCACTGCAGCAGGCTAATAGCAAGACTAAATGTACTTTGCGGCTAATTTGTCTACATCTTATAAAATGTTGTGCTTTCTATAAATGGAGAGAACATGCCTCAGACTAGAGGTTCTACTATGGTAACACTAGAGTATACATGCCTAATGTTATAGAAATGGACATGGGTCAAAAATGGAACATTGTTTAATAACTGCTCTCAACAAAAACATTAGAACTAATGACTGTTCTAATTTCATTTGGAAATAATCTGCATTTAAGTAATTTGGGAAGGCTATTTCCCGTTTTTAGTTTTTGTCACTGAAAATTTGCAGGATGAGAAGAAACGAATTCTATTCTAAAAAGTAAGAGTATATAGGAGAAAAGAAACAAGTCTTAAAAGAATGTCTTGAAAATGAGACTTTTGGAAATTCAGCAAATTTTTATTCAGTTTCTTATAAATGACAAAATATTTTTCTGACCAAAAAGGAACACCATTCACAAACATACTTATTTGCTGAACAGGTACTTAATTTAAAAAGGTTTTTTTTCGTTGGTTTTTTTTTGTTAAATAACTCTGTGAATTCTAAAAAGAAGTTATTATTCAGTGACAATGATTTTTGTCTTCTTCCAACTCTTCCATCAAACTATGCTTTCTTTTTCTAATCTATGTAGAGTGTTTTCTCCCATTTTCTCCTTTCTCCTCCACAAATGCTGCTTCACTCTCCTTTCTCATTTCTTTTTCTGGAGTAAATGGCATACCTTGTCATGTATCTCAACTCTTTCCAGCCTTCTTTCACCATCCCTACTAAAGAACAGATGTATGTATGTCACATATGTAATTACAGAAGAGGGACATTAATAAGGCACTCGCAGGCTGCCTTACATCAACCTTACTGAAAGAAGGAATACTATGCACGATATAACTTTTAATGTCGGTGTCTGAGTTATGTTTATCTAAAATAGATGTGCTTTCCTGTGCTCTTTGTCTGTTTTGGAGTTTGTCACACTGCTATTGCTGTATAGTCTCCTATAATTTTCTGTAGAAGCATGAACCCAAATGCAAGAGTGTATCGGGTGGTTCTGTTTTTACTTGTAACTTTATAACTGTGCCCTTAACACTTGTGGTTGTCTTTCCCTCATCCTTTTTTCTTCAAGTTTATACTCAAAGGTATGCGTGCTTTGGACAAATTGCTCTCCTGCTCCAAACAGAGAACATTAATTTTTCTTGCTTTCAACTGTGAAGTCTAAACAGTCCGTCACAAGATACCTGACTAGGTATTGTGTTGAAGCCAGCAGAAGTATGCAAACCACAGTATGTTCAATCCTGGTGTCCCCGAAGTCTGTGACAGAGGTCTTGGTGCCTTTGTGTAGCCAGGCTCATTTGTTCTCATGAGGACATAAGGAAAGGTAGAGTAAAGCTAATATTAAAGGTGTTCAACAGTTGCAAAATACTGTTATTCTTACAGAGGCTATTTTGTAGTGGTAGAGGAAGACTTCTGGAATGAGAGTACCTACATCTATTATGTACAGAAGAGCTGCATTACCTAGGAGCAGACCAGTTTTTCTGGGTACTTCACTCTGGAAGTCTACTGAGACTGAACAAAGATGAAATGCCACAGGAGTTAAACTTTTCTGACAGACCCATCTGCTTAGTAAGGCAAACTAGCAAAATGATTCCTAGGTGATATCAAGGCCATCATACCTAATCGAGCAAACTCCTCTCTACAAAGAGGTGGTTTTGCGAGGAGGGGGTCAAAGGGCTTCTTCCTCACAGAAGCAGGTAGCTCATGTCTGTACAAGGATGCATGTGACATAAGAGGAGCTCTGCAGAGAGCAGACCTGGGTTTCTAGGGTAAGACTTCAGGGGAAGACAATGTTGAAATTATTTTGATTTAGAGGAAGTTAAGAAAGTCACTTTCTCACGAAGCCTGTTATTTTGCTTTGCTGTTTTGCTCTATGCAGTTGTGTTAAAGGCTGCCACCCCCCAGTATAATGACAATTTAAGAGCCGTTCTAGATTTAAACCTGTGTAGCAGATATCAGGATCTGATATTAGACATAATCTGACATATATTTAGCAAAGTGCAGGTGTTACTTGAATATAATAAGCATTTGCCTATATATAGCATATAGCAAATCTAATGGCATGATTTGTATGGGTATGCTTTATTTGAGTTAGACTGTGACATCAGTGGAATTGCTTGAGTATGGAAGAGACTGATGCTCAAATCCTGTTATTATGTACGTTGGTGGTACTTGCATTTAAATGCACCATTATTAAAGGATGCAGAAACTTCCAGGGAGGTACAAGTGAACATTATTACAGCTAATAGATTTCAGAGTATGAATTCTTCAGTGTAGTAAATCTCCTCTGAGGAGTCTGAGGGGAGTGCCCATAATTGCCCTTAAATTCAGAGTAGATTTTTAGATGCACGGTAGCAGAAATGTAGTGTTTGCACCCATCTGGTGGTGATAATGCATCTAATACTGTTTTGCTAATATCATCTGTGATAAGGTACTCACATGATAAAAAAAAGCGTGCCTTATTAAATATGTAGTACTCATTGCAACTTACAGCAAGCTTAGCCTTATTTCAAGCAAGAAAAGGCTGATCATTTGAGCTTCTTCTGCATCTCTCCCTTCAAAAAACAAAAGCCTCAATCCATAGTTCAGGCCACTTGCTGACCTTGGTTATAGTAACATGAATTTGGAATAAGTGTGTTGGAATCAGTGTGAATTTATTAATGTCTAATTAATGGCGCAGTATATAGCCTTTGCATCTATTATATATATTGCCTCATACCATGCAACATTAAGTGGTGCACTATGATCCTAAGTAAGAGAAAGTTCAAGAGGAATCAGGCGATAAACAATGAATGCTAATTTAATGGCACTTATCCCATTTGCTGTAATAAATTGCATGTTTTATTGACAGGTATATCTTATTATATTTACAACTTTTGAACTTCTTTAAATTCATTTTTTTCATATGGTTTCTTTCTGTTAGTAGCACAATATAATACTGTGAAGTGCAGAATTAATTTAAAAACTTTTCTTTTGCATCTTTTGATACTACATTCATGAATATGTTTAAAATAGCTGGAGACAGTCTCTCCTTTCTGCCAGAGAGCATTTCCAATGGAGGTATTAATAAAGTAATAGAGTAAGTATGAGGCTTGCAGAATCTAGCTGTACAGAAAGAGTTGAAGTTAATACATCCAGGAAGGTAGGTGGTTATTTCACTTACGTTATGCAGATAATGGGCAACAAGTTGTTACAGCAAACTTGACCATTACAGGAGGAAGATAATTTAGGTTGTGTAGTGCTGCACATACAAGAGGAAAAAGGATTTGGCTTACAAAAACCTGGATTGTTTTGTATTATGAAACACTTTGCAAGTTCAAAGATTTTACCCAAATATATTTTATTACCTAGGCAAATTTTTTATGCTTTCTATGAAGTCAAAACTGGGCAGAATATGTGAAGTCTATTTTAATATTGTGGACGCTTCCTCTGTTCTGTGGTCTCTGCAGATTGCAGTACACTGTGAAAACTACACTAGTTTCAAATGGTGCTTTTTAATGAAATTTCCTACTTTGAAATATTACCTTGTTTTAAAAATACCATTTAGACACTTGCCTCTGTTAATATTATGTTGTAATATGTTTTAAGAGAACTTTACTGAAATAAATAAAACAATAAGGCTTCATTGGTGGTTTTCTTCTGTTCTGAGGAAGACTGATTGTGACGATTGCCATTTTTACCACTGACTCTTTTGGGGCCCAGATTTCACAGATGTTATCTGAATTAGTTACCTGTGTTTGCTGAAGTGGCACTAAACAAAAACAGTAATAGTACACATTTCTAGAGATCATCTAGTCTACCTGTTTTCAGTTCCCACTGTTGTAACTGTAGATCTGAGAAGGTCAAAATTGCATTTGATGCTACTATACTAATAAATACTTGTGTCAAAAGGGCAGTGCAGTTTATCTTGGTCAGTGCTACCACCCTTGTAATACAGAGAAGAAAAATGAGAATACATTTTTTTTTTTAAGAAGAAATTTGTCCTGTCTTGGTGCTTCATAAGCTCTCTGTCAGATGTGGAAACTTTGTCAGCGTTGTGGGGGGTCCTGGTCAGACCTTTGCAGTAGAACAGCTATGCTTTTGTCAGGGTCTGTTTAAGTTAAAGCTCACGTATTCTCAGTAGAGACTCTTTACGATTATTTTAGATTATACAACTATTTCTTCTTTTTGGAGATGTTATTATTTATTAGATCTGAATGAAAGAGGGATGCTGTCAAATGATCTCCATTTAGAAATAATTTTGAAACAGATTGCACCAAAACCCAATTTGAGACCAAATTGGTATTTATTTCAGCCTTTTCCATTAAAAGCAAAAAAAGAAATTTTACATGTGTTTTTCACCAGTTGTATTTGTACTGATTTGAAGGGCTCAAAGAAATAATTCCTCTAAGAAGGGGATTACAGACATCATTAACATAGCCTAAATTAGCCAAGGATGAAATTCAGAGGAAGGAGAAAAGTATTTGTGAAATACAGGTGAAAACAGAACCATCCTCCTCTAGGCTGGATCCAAAACTGCCCCTTCTCTTCTGGCCTTCAGCAGCTTATGTATATTAGGAAGGGCAGTATATGCCCTTTCCATAACAGCCCAAACCATCTTGATCTTTGACTGCAGCGTACAATGGCGCTCTCAGATTGACCTTATGTTTACCTTCAGAGGTCTGACGTTCACTTGTACAACATCCATACATATATGTCTAGAAACACGCTGTGTGACCGAGCCTCGTGCCCCTTCCTCTGCTTGGAGGGTTTGCCTTAAAATAAGGCTCAGCATATGTTAACTGTGGTAGTGCCTGTGCTGCTGTGGTAGTGCTGCCTGATGGAAATATGCAGTGAGTGAGCCTCAGAACAGCTGTGTTGCCAATACGCTGGACTTTAGCAGCTCCGTATCTATACATGTATGCATGTCTTTCACTGTCTGGCTCTGGGTATATGAAAGCCAAATGACTGCAAAAGGGGGATCCAAGAAACTCTTGTTTGCATTAAATAACTGAATAGTTATTGCTAAAACAGGGTTTCTTGGCCAGCTGCAGTTTGTGCAGCTTTCTTCAGTCCTTCCTTGGAGCTCTGCAGGCATGTTGTGACCTGCAGGATCGCATCTTTTGTTTATAGGCTCTTCAGAGGAGAAACTAACCACTCTCCAGACAGTCTAGTGCAATCTTGTTAAATGGCATCTCTTGAAAGTAGCCTTAAAAGGCTGGATGTAATTTCCTTGCTAGAAGGGTGTTAATGCCTGGCTTTAGCAGAAGCTTGAAGTAAAAGCCTGTCATGTTAAAAAAATATATATCCTTGGGTTAAATAGCATTTTCTCTAAAAGAAGAAATGTGGAAAAAGGATTTTCAAAAGTTTCTACATCTTATGAGAACAATTTCTCCAACTTTGCCATTTTTTCCACTGGAAAGGCAGAGGAAAGAAAAGAAAATAAGAAAGTGAAGGTAGGGGGAATTGAGATAGAAGGGGAGAAAAGTAGAAAGAAAAAGGAATCTCCAGTGTTTAGGTAATTTAATTTATGAGAATTTAAACTAGTTTTCTTCAGAACTTTCTGAAAGAAATTCTTGTTTTTTCAACCGGTTGTAATTGAAAATTTGTTCAACTGAAAATTATGTCTATCACATTTGGCTTCATTTCTGTCTCTTCATCAAAGCACTTCCCACCCACCAACTTCTGTAAACTTTAGTAACATTAGAATATCCTGAATATGCTTAAGTATTTTGCTGAGCTGGAACATTAAGTTGGGTAATTGGGTTAATTAAGTAGCAACTTCTATTGGGAAACCTCTGGATATACTTGTGGGTTTTGGCATGCAAACCTCAGTTTTCATCATTACCTCTTAACTATGTTTATATTGGGAACTGCTTCTCATTAGACAAATGAGCCTTCTCTGAGCTCCACGTTATCATCACTTGACTGCTAATGGTACCTAACGTTGCTCATTTAAGTCTCCGTTGGGTATTTTTCTCTTATACTGCAGTCAATAATGTAGACATATACTAAGTGTCTTCAGGACCTCTGTAGATGTGGGATGTCAACAGAGTGTTCTTGTCACAGTTAGTTTTTCCTGACTTGCTTCATTGTTTTAAATCATAAGTTGAAATCGGTTCAGGAGTCCATATGATGGATATGGGCTTTCAAAGCAAATGTGACCTGGTGAGTGATTTAAACTGGTAATCACATCTGAATTGCATGATTGCAGCATTCTCTTGCAGAGTATAAAAAACTTCTGAGAATATTCATAGATTAAATGCAGGTGTCTTGAGTAAAGAGCCGGAGATTCTTTGCATCAAACTCAAATAAAAGCCTCATACTTTATGTAGAAGATTGAAAAAATAAAAAGATTTAGTATATACTGTAAAATATGCTGTTTGCTGAAAGCAAAGTACATTTGTTGGTTTTATTAGGAGAGGAGAATGAAAACGTGTGCTTTATGCCAAGTAGATAACACAAATCGCTTGAGATGCCTTTATGCCTGAAAATGCTCTGTACTTCACTTTTTCTTGAACATGTACCTAGATTTGTTTAAACCTTTGCTTCAAACTACTGCCATATCAATGACTTAATACAGGCTTGATTCATGCTAAAACTTCTTTGAGGATATTTTTCCCCCCGTATGCCAGACAAACATAATACATTGCAAACACATCTGATCAATCCTTGGAAAATAGTGCCCAATATGGCAAGTCTCCCAAGAGATGTGAGCCCCATGTTTCTGGCTGATGCAGCAGTTGTTATCCTCAGCTGCTTCAGCCTCCTGAAGCCCTTGTCCTGAGGTGGTCAAGCTTTTGCCCGCTTTTTGGCATTGCTAGAGGGGTGCAGTGACAGCTGTCTTGCCTGGGTAGCTGCAAATACTTGTTTTGGATCAGCCATGAATGTTTTTTTCCCTCTGATTTCTGCCATTCTGCCTTCCACGGTTAGCCATGAGGCTGAAAATCCACCATTCCCATATCTCCACCCCTGACATGCACCTTTACTTGTGCTCTCTCATGTTTTGGTGTGTGACTGGTTTGAATCATTGCTTTGTTGGCTGTAGGCTTCCCTCTCATACTGATCTGTGAAGCACCACATACACTTAAGCACCACATACCTCTGAGAGGCTTAGACATGTGCATAACCAGAGATGTTCTGTCCCATTTGGACCTGCCTACATTCTGCAGGAATGGTGGGAGTCATAACGGCAGCATTTGTGAAGAGCACGAGATAGTTAAAGCATGCAAACCCCCTCCTCCGGTCAAGACAGGGTTTTGATATTCTGTGTTTAGACTGTCCTCAGGGGTTCCTTTCTTTGGTTAAAAAAGGAAGTAAAAACTTATAATGCCGAGAACAAATATATATTTTTCTCTGCCCAGCTTTTCTCCCTGTAACTTGTGTATCTCAAGCTAAGGCAGCAAACATCCTGCTTTCCTCTTGTACAGTGTCACTATACTTCACGCTGCAAGCTTTGAGAATATTTTGACAAGCCTGATCCTGCCAGCCTGCTGTGAGCCTTGAAGAACCACTTCATAGCCAGAGCCCAAAGTGAAATGGGGAAAAATCAAGTGCACAATTTTAGATTATCCGTCAACATCATACAGCTCTGCTCCTCAGAACAGTAACTTTTTATGGAAATGACATTTGGTAAAGTAAGCCATAAAGATCAATCCAGAGCCTACAATGTGCTTGCTACCATGACAAAGCACGCAGTCATTTCTCTTCTATTCCATAGCTTGGGGTAAGATTCAGAGTGGGTTTTGGTGTACCGTTCACCCATAGGCCCTGTTCTCGGCAGAGGTTTTCACTTTCTCAGTTCCCACTTCTGGAAGTATATAAATTCAGTAACAGATTCCCATGGTTTTGCTTTTCATACTTAGAGATGACCTGTTTCTGTAACAGTGCTCTTGCAGCATCTCACACCTCTTGGTACTATCCCTTGCTCTAAGTAAGGCTGTTGAAACACTGATTCCTTGAAAACTTCTTTCAGGTCTGTGTATGCAGGTGCACTTGAGAATTCACTTATATCCCGGGAGAGGAGGGAATACCTCTCTTTCGTATTTTTTCAATTGCCCACAAAGTCAACTATATAGAAAGGATCTGCTTTCATCCAGTCTTCCTGGCACTCGATTTCCAGAAGCCAAAACACAAAGCAGTGTTTGTTGCCTATTCTGCGTATAAGATGTTGATAAATACCTACAATATTATTGGTGTGCTACTGATAAAATCTATTTTAGAATTGATGATCTTTAACTTCAAGGTAATCCAAATCCTCAAATACTTCAGCTGGTTTCATGATGAATATAAAGTTAATACGCCAAATATCCTAATACTAATGTTAATATTCTGACTAACAAGAAATACAAGTTCTTTAAGGTTTGCGATACATGGCTGGGGAAATGGATATTTTAGCTCGTGGTCACAAATACCTTTTATAAAAGCTATTTTGGTGAAGGCTATCATAAAGATGCTTTTTCTCCCAACCCCACTTATTTAGATGTGGTCTCTGGGATTGTTGCAACTACATCATGTAGAACGGTTTATGGTTTTTTTTGAAGTTATGCTAGAAGCCATTTTATTTCTCGTTGCTCTTACGGCTGTGAAAGTGCATAATTGGATTAAATTTTTCTTTCTACCAACCTGCTCTGCTCTGCACAGCTCTTCTGGTATAAATTTGGCAGCATTATCAGGTTCTGAATTGGATATAAACAGTAAGAGTTCCAGTGGGCAAAATAAATGGAACAATCCTTGATACCTGGTAACAGTGGTTGGACAGTTATTTCACATGAAATATCCCTTAGCAAAGTCCCTTCAAGAGAACTTTATGTGATGAAGAAAATACTAAATGCAGACCTTGATGGTGCAAGGAGTTTGTTTGTATAAAAGGTATTGGTATGTGTAAGTGTAAAAGTGTAAGTCCTAGAGGTAACGGGAATACTCATGTGCACAATAAATGTGGCCGATGGTTAGGATCTAGGGGACTTGAGCTGTAAATGCTAGCATTTTATTTACATAAGGCAAATGTGGGAGGTGTATGATGCTCAATGACTGGTCTGTGACCTATTGGCTTGACTGTTGTTTACTAAAAGGCACCTAAGTGTTAAAGCACTTTCTGTAACTTTGCCTACGGACACAAGGGATAATGAATTTGGCCAGCTCTGCAGGCAGTATTTAAATCACAAAGCAGGTATCAAAGTCTTTGAAGTTTTGTTTCTGTCCAAGCTGGGCAAAATATTTTTTGACCAGAAACGGGTTAGAGAGCGTGCGGAAACGCTGAGTGAACAGGCCAGGCTGGCTCTGCGCGAGGGACCCCTTGCTGAAGCTCAGGAGTTGGCGTGACAGAGGGTCCTGCTGCAGCCTGGCCCTCGCAAGAGCAAGAGTATGTGGGACCTGACCAGCCTCCAGGATATGCTAAGCTTTAGATATGGGGTGTGTTGAGCTTATTTTGCTGTTGTAGCATTTTTGTTGCTGATTGCTGTACTCCTAAGGGTAAGTAATGCTTTGCTTGGAAGGCTGCCCATATTCAGTGCTGTATCTAACTGCAACTTAAGGGAAATTTGTTCCAGGAGCCCAACCTGGTTTGAATATCTGAGCAAAATGCATAGAATTTAAAGATGCTGTAGCATGGACATCTTCCCGAAGTGGGCTGAGTTTTCACAAGTCAGTAGGGGCAGAGGACATGTCACTTGGCAACAGAGAGACTTAGGCTGGAACTGTAACGTATACCCTTAGTTTTTGTACTGTAAAAACACCACTCTGGTGGGTTCAGTGTGGCATGCTAAACTATGCAAGTATCCAGTCTGAGGTCTGTATTAGGAATGGAGGTAATCTTGTGGGTACTCTTCGCTCAATAAATAAAAACTGGTTCTGACATAACTCAAAGACGACCGTTTATTCTGTCTGTGCTGTAGTTCACCACATCTGTAGCATGTGCTGCATACCACAGTGCCTCCCAGGAAACCAGTGGATATAAATTTACTGGACTTGACTCTGATGGAGAAGTGTTGAGGGATCCTAGTCCCATGCATCTAAATTTATGGAGTGAAACTTAGGAAATCTCTTCTGCAATCATTATTTCCAGCTATCTGAAAGATCCACATGGATCTGCTCACTCGTAATAAATAACCACTTTGAAATAGGTATTTGAATTACAGTATTTTTGGTAAATTGAAAACCTTTACCTCAGTAGCACTACTGTTATTTACTGACAAGCTACGTCACCGAGGTCTGGATCTTTGTTTCCAGTGACAGCTACTCAATCCGTACTCAAGCTGTCAGTCCAGACTTCAAAACTAAACCGCCCTTACCAATCACCAAAGTGTCACTGTAGCCCTGCTAACAACAGTGTCTTAGGGGCCAGCCAGTAGCAATGACTGTGTCTACACCAGGATGGCAAGTGAGACCTTGGAAGAAGTACCAACCCCCCCCAAAACGCCCAGTGCCCCCATTCAAAAGTAGAAACTCACGCACCCGACACCGACACTTCCTCTGCCGCAGCGGCCCCAGCCCCTGTGCAGGAACATTCCCCCAAATTTCATGTCCTTGCAGCCACCCAGGTGGAGGGGAGAGCCAAGCCGGGCACTGCCCGCAGCAGTGGCCATGCAGCGCGGTTCCCTGTAGCCCAGGGAAGGGGGCGGATGGGGGGGCTGGAGCAGCCTTTTGAGAAACAGAGCCAGGAAAGAAGTTTTCTGATTTCAGGGCGGCTAAGTGCTGATTGTGTTCACATTGCCCCAGAGGTGTTTCTGTGCCCATCAAGGCTGCTGGTAGCGGGTTAGACTACTAGAGGGGATTTTTTTCATTGCAGTGAAAAGCTCTGAGCAGGGGAAGGTTTTATTTATCACTGCCTCGGCTTAGCAGTCATAAAAGTGGCAATAATAGTTAGGTGATAAGGGCAGTAAAAAGGCAGGTCTCCAACCCTGGGGAAGGTTTTGACAAATGGCTGCTCACTAGATCGGAGGTGTTGCTGGCTTGGAGACAGATGGGCTCATCAGATGAATGTAGGTAATGCTACAGGTAAATGATAGAGAAATTACTGTGGGTGTAGTTGAGGTAGTTACAACAATCTCTTTATCTATTGTTGGCATCTTTTGCCTTCATAGTTAACTCATTTTTCTTTTAAAGAGACCTTCAGAGACCTGGGAGTGAGGGATGAGTAAGCTCTTCAGGCACAAAGAAAAGGAAGTCTTTTGATTTTGGTGCCATACATTAAACAGCTGTGTTTGCGACAAGTCTTTGCCCCAAATTGTTTTGTTACAAGTTACATGAGCTTCTGATTTGCAATCAGTTCATGATAGCTTTTCATTTTAGTCCTTGCTCTTACAAATTTTTGTCTTTTCTGTTTCCTTAAGTGTATCACAATATGCATCAGATGATATTCAATGTATCCATTTGTTAGAAATTTCTGTACAGATTTAGATGAGTAGTAATTGGCTGCTAAACGCCCATACACACTCATTTTCAAAAGGAGAGGAATACACAGTCTGCTGTTTGCCTTGTACAGTGTTTTGGGCAATACAGATTTTGTTATATTTCTCCTCTCTAATTTCTGAATGATCAAATCATTGTAAAAAATAAATGTTATGTTTCGGGTAGCTTTTCTTTTGGGCTTGAGTCTATTTCTGGATGTGAACAGTCATACTGACTTGTATTAGGTGCCCTAAGGTCAACATTGAAGTCTTCAAAGACTGAATTAATCTGACATAAGAAAATACTCAGACACAGAGGATGTAAGAATGAAAACAGAGGAGGTCACAGTCACCCTGTTCCCTCAATTTCTGTGGATTCCAGCTAAACCCTTAACCTCATTTGATATGATAGAATGTGTTGGTCTGCTTTATTAGAAAGAAAAACATGTATGTGTGAAGAAATCTGGGAATTTCTACATCACAGGTGTTGAAAATGTTTTGGGGCTTAAACTTTCATGCAGAAGTATTTAAGAGTGTTTCTAAAGGCAAATTAGATGGGATTCTGTACTCTTGGCACTTATTTATTTTTATTTGTCTCTTTGCAGCTTGTTCATATTTAAAATCTGAGAAAAATCTGAGAAAAATATTTCTCATGGGCAGATGAAGAAGTTTCTTAAACAAAAGTAGACAGTAGACATCTTCAAAGATGGTTTTAGGACACAGGTATTTTCACTTTTGAGGACTATTGAGGTAGGGTCTGTATTAATAAAGGCAAAAGTGTCATCTTCAACCATCTAAGTGTATTAATGCTCAGTTACCTATTTGTCCAGACCAGACAGTCCAAAAGGAAGCAGTACCTTTGACAAAATAACCAAAGACTAGCAGAACAGGACATGACATTCCTCCTTTCCATAGCTCACATTGTGCAATTGAGCCACAGCTCAGAAAACCCCCCTGTTTTGAAGAAAAGATGTTACCAGGCTTTGGAACGGGTTTTCAGAACAGGCCCTGACACACAGAGCTCATAACATTGACTCTGAACTCATCGGACATCCTGAAATCTCTATGGACTACTCTGTTCACCATGGACCATTACTTAGCTTTTTCTTGTGATCTTGCTACTTATCTCCAGATTTCTTAAAAGGGACTGAAAGCCTATTTCCACAGCCTGTGTTTTCAGTGTATTACCTGTCAACCACAGCTTACCCTGAGAGCCCCGTGCTGTTTCTTCTTCACTAGGAATCTAAAAAGTACATGTCTCAGCATAGCAATTTCTCCTATAAGAATAATGAGAAATAATGAGTGTTCTAATTGTTTCTTTGTTCTAATAAGAACAAAGTTTGCTAGACATGTGATAAACTAGAAATGAAAATGAGAATAAAGGGCAAGAGAAATACAGCTTGAGCATTGGGTAGCATGTAGACGGTGTATTTGCCTATAATTGGGCCATTCCTTCATCTTCCCTAAACAGAGAAGACCTCCCACCCTTTCTTCTCTTCCAAGCTTATAGGGTGCTGTGCTGGTTTGAAGGCAGAAGTGAATGGAGCATGATAAAAAGTTGGATTTTTACAGGTAATGTCTGCTCATTTCCTTATCTCTATCATTCCATTGAATTTTTAATAAAATTACCATTATGCCTGTGATAAGAGATTTTTCCTATACCTTTATTTGATTCTGAACTACAGAGCCCCAGACCACATCCATGTTTCCCTGCTACTTCCAGGGAAGAAATTGTCACATATCCTTGGAAATGAAGCTGGAACAGTTCCCTGGCAATGGTCTGGTGGCCAGTATCAGGAGCTGGAGTTTTGTTATCTTTACGGTCTTCCCTAGTAGTTTATTGTTGACCCATATCAAAGTCTCGATGCTGGCTGGGTGACGGGTACAACCACTGTGTTCTTGTTTAGATTTCAGGGGTCTGACCACAGAGTGCTGGTATGACTGGGCAGGTGGTTCAACCTATTTGTTTTCACTCCTTTAAAAATGGGATAAATTGCCACTACACTACTGGGGTGTTTTGAGGGTAAAATTCATTATTAATGACTGAGGTATTCAGATGCAGTGGTAATGAGGCTATATGGATGTCTGGAGTATGTGCTTCACCGCACATCTGAAGCAAAACACGTCTGTTTCCTTGGCAACGCCTCTGCATCTGTACCATTGTAGCTGCTCTCCACTGTACGTGGAAATATCAAGCATCATTACTGAAGCTTGCTCACATTTTGCTCCATTCCTATTCTGCTGTTAAAAAAATCCTGTTTGTTGCATTGACAGTGTGCTGCTCTGAATGGTGCAGGCCCATTCCTCCCTGTTCCTTCCTCTTTTCCTCCATCCCCCTCCCCAGGGGTGCAGCCCCCCCCTTTTTCTCTGCCATCAGGATCTGTGCTCACCCCTTCAGGAGGCTGATTCGGTTCAGTTCGCTGCTAGCAAACTAACCTCATGCAAAAATGAAATAAAGGAATAGTTTTCTGCTGAGCTGCCTTTCAGAGGGGTCAGACCGGCATTTGGTGCTGTGGGGAATTTGGTGCTGCCAAGCAAGAGCAGAGAGGAAGGAAGGAGGGGAGCCGTGGAGCCCTCTTCTCTGCTTACAGCAGAAGCCTCAGGGACACCCCACCAACGGTGGGAAGCAGCAGCACTTCTCTAAGCGGTGCACAAATGTGGCAATACAGAAACACATCATGTCCATGTCCATGCATTGCCCTTGAGAAAATTAAAACGTGAACTTTCTGAACAACAATTAGTGCTGCCATCTGTTACTGTCAGCAGATATAAGTGATAACCTTGTGTTCGCTTCCTTGGAAAGAGCTGTGTGTATTTCACTTATGTTATCCATAAATGTTTTCCTTTTAGCAATGTAGAGATATGTGATATTATCTAACAGTTTTATCTTGACATGTGTCATGGTTGTATGAATGCCTTTACATAAAACAAACAACAAAGAGATTTTCTGCAGTTCTGAGCTGCATATGGTCACTGTTTCTAGACAGGTGAGTGTTTATAGTCCATGGAAGCCCAAGGACTGCCTACATGAGAAAGTGCTCACCACAGCACGGAAACTTTGTGCAGCCTCATCCTCCTAATTGCAGCCAGTGTCTGTGTCCTCCTTGGAACTCCTGCATGTTAAAATGATTCATGGCTGCCAAAGATCCAATCCTATATATGGAGAAAAGCAAGTATGTCGTGTTTAAATAGTTGTGACCAATTTAAAAATAAAAACTTCAGGTTTCAAGAGGTCAGCTCTTCTCACTGTCTGTCTAGCCCGATTACCATGTAAAGCAATAAGGGAAATATAGGCAACAGAGTCATGGAAAGGCACCTGAGTTCAAATTCTGATACTGTGCTTGTTCCCAGCACCTATGTCTCTGCAGCTCAATTCCCCAGGGGTTCACTGCAGTGATCAGTACTTCGCTTGCTTGCACCTCTGTTCATGAACACATTTGCAGGTCTGTGCATTTGCACTGGGTGATGTCCTAGGAAAAAGTGCCAAGTAAGAGGATTAAGGTGCTGCAAAACTGAATATGAAAATCAATTTCTGGTTAAGAAATGTTTTATGAGTAAAAGGGAAAGGAAGCACAGAATGTGGGCCACAAAGTCTGTCCTGTAAATCTGCCCATTCATTCAGTGTTTATGTGAGCATGATATTACCATAATTATATCTTTAGTGTGAGTGAGACCTCCATCCATTATCTAAAAGCTGGAATGTGAACAGATGCAAAAGAAAGGAGAATCTTGCCTGGTTTTGGCAAGCACTGAAGGCAGGTCAAGGAGACTTTTCTGTGTGAGGTCTAGGAAGCTTATCCTAACAGTTCGCCCTTACAGTGCACGTTCTACCTCTTTCAAGTTTATACATATCCTCTTGCCTAAAATAGGTTGGTCCCCACTAAAATCTGTTTCTTGGAGTAGTATTTGTTGCAAATTAAGACATAAGGAATTGCTCTGGAGTATTCCGGGAGGCCATTTTCCATTTTAAAATCAATGCTAATTAAGTGTATATATTTTAATGTGAACATAAATCAGTTCCAAATTAACATGCTACCAATACCTTACAAGACATCATTTTCCTTGATTCTAATGAGATCTTCTCTCAGCGTGTTTTGTGCAAGTTAATTAATTATGTGCCTTTGTTTTTACATAAACATAAACACACACACACATATATAGAATCTACACAGGAAGTAGAGGGAAAAAACAATGGGGATTTAGCTTTTTGGGGCAGTAGTGGGTTGAAATTTCCCTTAGGTATAGGACACCACTGAAACCAAATCTTCTAAAATATCCTAAAAGTAGGCTGTTGGGAAAAATGACAAACCTCCTTATGTGTGTTTGTGAGAAAGCACTGACACAGATGTCTAATTCCAGGACAGGGCTCAGGGTTGCTAATCCAAACTGAAAATAGTCACTTTCTGCAACTTTCATGTAGGACTTAAAATTCTTGGAAGAGATGGAACTTCTCTCCTCCCTGTTTCTTACTGTTTCATGCAAATCCCCAATCTCCAGGCATACTGACTTTTGTTAGGGATATTAAATTTCTCTGAAAATTTTGAAGGGACTTGAGCATTTTCATGCCCAACTGGTATTTTAAACAGCTGATCATGGACACAGCAGCAGAGCTGCTCTATAGGAAGCATACACAGAATGGCAGAATGTTCTCTGCCTTTGACGTAGGTACCAAGAAAGCATTGGCTACGTGACAAAGAGATCTTATGGTACACATGTTTACTTTAATGAAGGGCAGGGTAGGAGAACATATATATATATATATACAGACAAAAATATACTCCAGAAATATGGGAGCCATATGGGGAAACACAGCAATTCTCTGTACTGGGAAAAAGACTCAAGTGTGACAGAGACCTCAGTGAAAATAAACTTCAGGATTCAGTAGGGACTTCTGCAGGGGATTAACGAAGCAAATGTGGACTTGCCTCTAACAAGAAACAGAGTCCTAAATTCAGTCCTAAAAAACAATTAGCCCATTATATTTGGGTCATGGCAAAACTGTGAGAAGCAGGGAAGCACGCCCCTTTGTATTATGGTTTGCTGTAGCTCTGCAGCATGTTTTGCACTGATAGGACTTCTAGATTGCCTCCAATCAATACAAATCCTAGGACTCTCCACTGTGTAGTACCTAATGGACTGCATTTCTGTCGTGAATCAAGTCAGGCCTGTGTGCTGGCTACAGTGGGAAAGCTGGTTTAAGAAGCTCCTTCCTTTCTTCATAACAGCCATGAACAAGTGCTGCAAAGCTATGCTGAAGTTTACTGCCTCTATGTTGTGAAGTTATGGCTGGTTTTGAGGCCATGCTGTAAACCAGATCACTGAAATGTTTAAAATAGTCACCAGAAGCTCCAGGGCAGGTACCTCTGAAACCAACTTTGTCATCACAGCCAGCACTGCATAACTGCACAATAAATGTCATAGCTGAGTGCAAGTCCATGAAAGAAACATGGAAATCCATGAAAGAACATGAAGAATGAAGAATGCAGCCTACCTGTGCCTTCCAGCTATATGATAAACAGCTACTGGCCACAGCTGCAAAGAGGAAATGGAGCAGCATCCAGACCTCAGTTTAGTTATTTACAGCACATCTGATCACACCACATTATTGCCAGCTACAGATTTGTTAGCAACCTGCAATTGTTTCACGATTTTGTCTTGACTTTTAGAACTGTTGGTGGGAAAAACCCTATGTGATTATCCTCAGGATGCTCTTTTCTGAATGAAATTGTTCCATTTTATTAAAATGGCTTATTTAAATTTATTTAAAGTTAAGAAGAACCAGCAACTGTAAAATGCCCTTACATCTAAAAAGGTGTTTCATTTCATCCCAGCTCATCCCCAGCCTTCTGCTGATAGACTTTGGCAACTATTTGGAGAAGGAGGGGCTTAAAACCAGATGTAAAATCCCTCTTGTATGGAAATCAACGATCCTTCTTTCAGAAAACTGCCTTCTTGCAAATCCAGCAGTGATCTTTCATACATTGACTTATACTTCTGACCTATGATTTCAGCATCTTCTAAATAATAATCTGGAATAGCAACCTTTCTGTTGGCGGACCTCAAATGCTTCTGGAGGATTAAGGAATGTAGTCATAGTGTCCAGACCTCTGATTTTGCAGGCAACTCTGCCAAGCTCCTAGAAATGTACACTGAAAGCAGTTCTGGGACACTCTCACTTGAGTTCCTGCCCCTACAAGCAGATCTGGAGGATCGTAGAAGTAAAAAACCTCTATCATCCTTCAGAGCAGGAATCACTTAGTACAAACTCAGAGGGGGTATGCTGTAAGACATAACCTACAATCTCCAGGTACGGACATTACCCTGGACCAGAATGGGCTGCTTGATACCAAGAACGTGGCAACTCTGTGTTGCTCACTAGCAGTCCACAACACTCTACACCTCAGAGGACTCTTGGTCTGCTTTAGTTTAAACGAACTACAGAGTCCGTGATAGCTCAGTGTTAGAAGGCTGCAAAGGTGACTTACACCTCATATGTCTGTTGTGCTTCACAGTATTTTCCCCTTTTCTTGCCTGCTGTGCTTGGTGGTTAATGATTATAATTGCTTTTAATAAATCCAATCATGCAGTGGTAACACAAGTCCTTTGCGGCTGCTGGGGTTGCAAAACTCTTCACGTCTCAAAGAGATTTCAGTGGGTACAATGGAGGCAAGGTATGGGCTGTTTAGGTCACTCTCCATGACCGTGCTCAATTACAGTGTTGGGTCATCACAAGCACACTGAGAATGGAAATTTAATCATGTACCAACAGGTATTGCCTTCCGGCCATATTTTCCTTAAGCTCCTATTTTTTTTTTAAGTATCTGTCAAGGGTTATAATCCATCAATTTGAAAAATATTACTCCTTTGAGTCTATCCTTAAAAAAGGACTCATCCATTCCAGAGGGCTGAAAGAGTTTAACATCATCAGCTGCTCTATTCCTGGATCACTACGTGTGTGTAATTGCCTGGAATCCCAGGCTTTCCCATCTGCTTTCACTAAAGGATAGTGCTTTTCTGCCTTAAAGAGATTGAAAACAGACCTAGTACTTTTTTGGGGGCTGTGACCATCAGGCATCAGAAGGAGAGGACACTAAAATTTTGTTTGAAACAAATTAAGTGTAACAGGAGCTTTCTTGGGGAGAGTTGCAGCGTCTGTGTGTATTTAACACATAAATGATGCTTTATGCTTCACCAAAGCCAAAAGCCAAAAATATCCATGGAATTTACACTGTTTGAAAGTGTCTCTGAAGGGGCACCCTAAAAACTTGAAGCAGGGGGTAAGTCTTAATTTTCTAGTTTAAGGATAAAGACTGAGCGTTCCTGGGGACAAGTCTAAAAATATAGTCATGAAGAATTTCTGTTAGGGTGTTTCTTCAATTCACTTGTCTAAAATTGGCATAGAGCAGCAAGGAGGCTAAATGCCCAGTCAGGTAGCATCCCAACCAGTACAGGACATGACATTTCACAGACACACACTGAGCCCTTGAGTGGTAACAGAAGAGAAAGCAAAACACATGTAACAAATATTAGCTGCATCACTTGATGCACCACTGGAAGATGTTCAGATTCTGTGGTATTATAGGAATGCACAGAAAACAGCATATGATTTTAACTCTCATGGTTTTTATCACAGAAGTTAAATTTTCCTGGTTTTATGGGTTTGAACTTATCCTCTGTAATCTAATTCTTCTTGACTTCAGATAGAGGCAACAAGGGTCACTCGCCCAAAGAGCAACTGTATTAGGGCACAGATGATACATAGATGAATTATTGAAATCTGAGTCTGAAGACTTGTATTGTGGACCAGTGCGGTGTTTCCATCTGTCTGCTTCTGACCGGTCCTTTTCAGTCAAATCTCCAGGAAACACACGTGCCCGAGAGACACAGCTGTGTGTTTGCCCACCACTCTCCACGCAATTGCATTTTCTGCTTCCTAAAGCTGCCTCAGGGTATCTTTGTAAAATAGTGGAGATATTCATGATGGTGATAGTTGCACAGACTTTTAAAATATCATGATGAAAGATTTGTTTTTATGAAAAAAGATTTTCATTGTCTTCAATAAGCTCTGAAAGAGGTGCTAAAACAAATTGATAATTTAGTCATTCACAAACAAGATAGTGCAACACATAAAAGCTTAATTCTGCTTCTAACAAAATCAATGGCAAAGTCCCCACTGATTCCACTGGCGTAGAAACTGGCCTTGGGTGCTTGATCTTGTGTCTTCTAAAGGCAAGAAGTTTTGCAGTGAATATAATGAATGCACAAATAGCCACTAGAATAGCGATACAATATTCAGGAACACAGAAATTCAATACTCCTTGTAATTAGTTAAGAACCAACAAGAAAAAAATTACATGTCATTTGCCCTGCTCAAAATAGAATCAGATTTAATTGTGTTTTCTTAAAGTTGCCTTTTTTTAAAAAAAAATCATGATTTAAATATTATTCAATAGAATTTAAACATTAATGATCTGCACTTAATGCAACATTTTAGCCTCCCCTTGGAGCACACCTGCCCTGGAACAGCTCTGGAATTTGGCAGGAACACTGCTGATAGCACCATGTAGCAGCCACCTCTCATGTAACACTCTTCACAATGTAACGTATTTATATTGGTTAGACTCAAGGGTGCAGTGCTGCTGTATAATCAATACTGCTACTATTTCTATTTCTTGTACTCCAAAGGGTGATGTGGGTAAGCAAATTTGAGAAGGCTGTCAATACATTTATATATTCAGTACAGTGCAAGCTGTATGTGCAGGTATGTGTAGATATATAACATGTGAGATATATATATATATATAGTTTTCTGGAGTGAGGTTCACTTACCAGCTTTTACTCAAAACTCCCATATTTTTTTCCAGGGGAAAAAAAAAAAAAAAAAGGAAGGGTCCAGCAATAAGCACTTATAAAAAATTTTATAGTGCAAGGTACTTTTCCTTGAGGTATGAGATTAAATCTGTTGAAGCAGAGGAGAGAATGAAATGTCATTGCCCTGTCTCTGACCGTGGATGCCTGAATAAAGGACAGAGCAGCGTCTCCATGGGTATGTGCTGAACCTCGTCTGGGTTTTGTACATGAGAGAAATCTGCAGGAGGAGTCTATGGAATCAGATGGTAAGAAATTCAGTTTGTAGTCCAGAAAGGACTACACTGAGCTAAACATTCACCTGGTTAGCTATACCAATATATAGGTCTTTCAAGGCACACCCAGAACACCACCTAGTAGGGTCCTATACAGACTGGCTGTATTTGAGGACATGTGTGCCTCAAAATTTCTTATGTTTCAAGGTGGGGCTGCAGATTTTGAGGCTTTATTGGTGATTAGACCTAGTTGCTTTTGTCCCATGTTTCTGTCCAAAATAAGCCTCTAGCTTGCAGTGCTGCACTGGCCACAGAAGTATTTCTGTTAACAAATCTACACATTAGGGATCATACTGGTGTTCTGAGATACATGGATTTCAAGTGCTAGTTGTTGTTAAAACCATTAAGTGTACAAATATCACTGTCACTTTTTCACAAAAAAACCCACTTAGAGTTCATATCATGCCATAACTATCTGGGTATGAGAGGCTTTGCTTTATAAACAGGATGAGCAATACGATTCTGCAGTGATGAACCAGGATGCCTTCTTGAAGGAAAGCACTGCTCAAGCAGCTGGTGCTTCTTTTCACAGGTGATAATTTCTTGGTGCCCCTCTGACTCCATCTTGCTGCTGAAGCAGCACAGGAATGCAAGCAGTGATGCTCTCCTTACATGCACCAGTAACAACTTAAAAGAGGAAAAATCTCAGCCCCAAATACCATTTTCATAATAGTGTAATTAAGAAGGATTTGCAGTGAATAATCACCTTGGGTTTTTGTATAGTTTTGGATTGATTTTTTTTAATGAAGTAATTACTTGCAAAATTTTCCGAAACAAAAACCATCAGTTTTTCCCCACCTAATTCTTCTTGTTGGTAGAAATGTATCATTACCTTTGGCAGAGTCTGAGTGTGTTCACACTTGCCTTTGCACAGCTACTTGAGCTTTCTGCAGCAGCAGCAGGTAAGATGAGGGTCAATAACCAGAAATTGGGGTCAGTTTTCCAGATATCACATTACATATCTCAATCACTAGCTCTTTCTGGAATGTTTCATCTAAAGACATTAAAGTTTAGCAGCCTTTTAAAGCAAGGTCACTCAGTTTCTCCAGATTCTATCTCCGTCCTGCGGCTTTTTACACAAAGACCCAAATAAGATATGCTCACAGCTGTTTCTTAGCACATGAGTGGGCTTAGTTTGCTGGGAGGTGATTTGAATATCGACTGAAAGTTGAAACAATGCTGAGTTAGTGCTCCAGTCCAGTGCCTTCTTAATTTAAAGGAGAGGGAATTGAGCTTGAAAAAAGCTACAATATCACAGCACTATTTCTACTGTGGGAATTTTGCATGTAAGTCGCAATAAATGTGTGCAATTCAGAAAGCAGAGTTTCCTGCTGTCAGATGGGAGGGATCAACGCACGAAGTAATTGGATTACGAACAGAGCAATAGCAATGAAACACTTGTTCCCAGTATGTGAGACTATGGGGGAAACAGAACTTTCCCTGCTGCGCTGTAGTGTTTGACTTGCCCCCTGGGAAATCCCCATCCCCGATCCCTGGTCCCCACGGAGGAGAGCAGAAGGCTCCATAGGGAGCCGCTGCACCGGGAGCTGCTGCAGCCAGCCACGAGTGAAGGGCACAGGCAAAGGCAGGGCTGAAATATCTGTCTGACGTGACTCAGAGGAGACCCATGTAGCCAGCTCCTGTTTATTCGCGTGCTAGTCCTCAAACTAGTTGGTATGTTTCACAAAAATTGTATGATGACAAAGCCTTGAAATATAGTCATTCAGTGAGATCAGAGCAGTGAGATACGGCTCCTTGCCATTGCTGTCCAGATGATTTGTGCTTTTCATTACAGCAATATGATAATAAAATCAGAGTCCGGAGAAAGAAAATGACAGACAAAAGCAGACGCTTGCCAGTAGTGTGGTATAACAAAGTCCCTTGCTCTGTCTGGAAATATAAGCTTCTTACATCAGTAGAAAGCTGTTTAGTTCATTCTCATTAAATTTATTGGTAGGGCAACTTTATATAGGTTTGACACAATGATTTGGTAAAGCTAGCCCCTGCATTTTTCTAAGTGTTTTTTTCCAAACACTGAAATGGCCCGTCAGGCAGTAAACCTGGCTTTGGTGGTCAACTTTAGCAATTAGTGGGACAAAATAGCCAGAAGATGCTGAAGTCTGCAAAACAATTCCTTTGTCTATTTTTAATCACACCTTTCTGGAGAGACACTGAAAATTTCAGAACATGCTACCAGGGAATCCAAGCTGCAGTACTTTTCTCTGTGTGCGTTAGGAACTATACTAGGGAAAAAAGAAGCAAAAGTAACAAATGTTGCATGATTAAATAGTTCAGACAGAGGGGAGAGGCTTGACCTTGGTTTAAAGAAGAAGAGTAAAAAAATGAAATTAAAAAAGGGTCAATTTTTCCAGTGGAAAAAAGCTGATGTCCAGCTCACAGCAATTTCTCACATTCATTTGCAGGAAAGATATGGGAGTGAGATCACAGTAGGGGTAAAACTCAAGGAGGGTCAGACAGTGCTTGGGAGGGATGTTTAATGAAGGGGGATATCTGCAGAGGCAGAAACAGAAGATAAGCTCCTTGGGTAAACATTGGTAACGCAATAATGTAATAACCAGGGCTCAGGATTCTGCCAGGGGCAGAGTGCCCATGGTTTTATATTGCACGTGATGGAAACACACCTTAGTATGGTGTGAGTATGAGTTGTGGGCGGTAGACCTGTCTGCCTTTGTGCTAAATCTCCTGTGGTTTTTTAAGCTGGACAGTAGCAGTTTCTCCCTCCACAAGGGAATCTTCAGGGGATGGGGACCCAAACCTTTGGCACAGAGAATAAAACAAGATGATGCCTTGCTGCAGGGTGGCTGGGCCAGCAGAGCTGCTCTCGCCCTGTGGTGCTCCAGCCCCCAGCAGGGTCATGCTCCTGGGAACAGTGAGATGGTCCAGCCCTGCCTCGCTCCAGCCCTTAGATCTTCCCACATACTGCTTTTCTTGCACAGACTAGTCCACGTCTGTGCCAAGACCTCGAGGGACTGAGCCTGCAATACATCTCTCAGTAGGGCCCAACTTTTCAAAATATTGTCAAACTGGTATTTTTAGCTCCACATCTGTCACTACACTGTATTGTAGTTGACACGGCATTTTTCAGACTGATTTCAGTAGCTGCCTGATAGCTTTGAAATTATCGACGTTTGTTTCAACAGGAAAGCCTGTACTTGTGAAAGAAATAGCTTTTCTGATTGGTATCCTGAAAAGAGCAACGGGGCTGATGACCATGACAGCTGAGAGAGGAAACATGCACATGACTGTGGACCACAGCAAGATCTTCTAGAGCTCCCAGAGATGCTGCAACAGTCCCCAGAAGAACCTCCAGGATACTCAGAAGCAATAAGTGAGCTGAGGTAATGCTGGACAATTTCTTGCTGAATATTAAAATGTCCCACTTAATTCAATGTTCAGCGTGTTGTCATTTTAGGGCTTGGCAAAGGAAAGCTGGGAGAAGCATCAATAGTGTTTTGCTGTAAGGTGGGGTATGTTACTGGTTTCATTTAAACAGTCATTTGTACCTTAAGGAAAGCAGAGATTACCTTCTTCCTAATTGTAGAAGAATACTAAAGACTATGAAACACCAGACAGAAAATGAGGACTGGTGAGCACTCCTGACATATTAAGCATTGTAGGGCAAATTGCTATACATAGTGTGCCTGCACATTTTCTGTGGGTGTCAGATACATACATGGAGTATCTATTCTCGTTAGATAATTGTGGTTAATAAGTGTCCATATGAACACAGTAACGGCCACATCATTCCTCAAGTGCTGAGTTTTGCAAGCAGATTTTGCTTCTGGTTCTTTATCAAAATAAGAAGAAGGAATAAAAAATATACAGTAGACTTTTGTTGTAAAATAGAGGGTGAATCTGAAAATCAGTATTTCTCATGCACCATTTCTCAATAGTTCAGTTTACAAAGCAGATTAAACAACCTGAAATCTATTAAAAAAATAAAAAACGTATGTCTGAGAAAGTAATTTCCTGTACTAGAATCAGACCAACACAACAGTGTCCATTTACAACTACATATGCAGCCAAATACTTATAATTTTCTTACAATTCTGCAGACTAACTCATGACTACTTCAGAAATACCCTTGTCTTCCCTGGGTTTACAGAAGACTATAATGAGTTTAAAACCACCATTTAAAAACTGAACCACATTTTTTTTTCAGAATTTTAGAACTGGGAGATTGTTAAAACTACAAGTTTGGGTTGGTTTTTTTTTTCATGGCATCTCTATGTAGTACGGCCTCTTGCTTACTAAACATTATGACTAAATGCAGCTGTGTTTATTTCTTTTTTTAAACTACAACTCTTACAGTAGCAGCTAGACTAAGAACATGTAAAGTTCTTTCATTAGACCAAAAAATCCTTATTCTTTCTTAATTCACACTTAGAAAATGTAGCAATTTCTTTGTAGTCTTAGCAGCTCATAAAGAGGAAGAAAACTATAGCATACTTTTAAGTATTTTCCAAGTTATTTCTTTAAAGATATAGAAAAAGTAGCAGATTAATCACTAGCCATGAAATGAAGCTGACAATGGAGTTTGTGTAAATGCTAACAATCATTAATGCCTCTTGAATAATAGGGCATACATGTATAATCCACTTTTTTTGTATACAGAAAGGCACAAGCTAACACAACATAGGCTAATGTGTACTTCAAGGTTTTCATCATCCTAGTTAATCTTGTCTTGATCCCTGTTCTTCTGCTTAAAACATCCCAGGCACATTCCACCTAAAGCTCTTCTAATAGAAAACATCAGCTTAGGATAGTGAATGAAAGACAATGTCTCATTGGCCCTGGTAGAATTACTTTACTTTCATTTTCCAACAAATGCTTGATTTCATATATATTTTGTGTATATATATCTTAGACTCTCAGCAGAGCTGATACCTATTCATGACACATTTTCAAAACGCTTCTGTTATCCTTGCACTATGGAATTTTGCAGAAAATAAACCACAGTGCAGAATTAACAGAGAATGTAATCCCTGCCACGCGGGTCTCTAGGATGCTTCAAAAAACACAGGCAGGACCTTGCACTCTCCTTTGAATGTTCCAGTTTCTATTTATTTATATAGCAGTGCAATACTTCTGTAGACTATTCGCTAAGTTTTCCAAATACTTTTTTAAACATTATAGAGGCATCATTTTATAAGTATTTTAAAGCCATTGCATGCATTTTACTCATATTCAGATGAAACACAAACTCCGTGCTTAATTTTTGGCAAAGAATTGTTTTGTCATGCTACAGTCCACCCAGAATAAGGGGCAACAACTCTCTTTGGTGTCCAGGAGCTGGACAAACTTATACAGTTTAAATTCTTCTTTCTCTTTGACTTCCTTGGGGAGTAAATCAGCATCCATCTTTTTGGAAGGTGACTGGCAGCCCCCTCTTACCCCTGGCTCTGGAGGATGGACCCCCAGTCTGCCCATCTCCATGCTAGCCTGCAAGTTTCTGCCCATCAGTCTGCCTGAAGGCAGCAGATTAGAAGTAGCTAATTTTACAGCCTCAGGTCCTTTCTATCCTCTGTGCGCGCCTAGGGTGCCTTTACAGTTTAGCTCTAAAATGGCCAAATCGTCAGTCTGTGGCAAGCTTGTCCTCTTGAGAAGTGCAGGATCTGGAGAGGCTACCACCTTACCAGCTGTCAAAATGCAGCCCCTCTGTCAGTGCAGCTTGTCAGCATGCAAAAATGCCATCAAACCCCACCGGCTCTGGTGGGAGCAAGAAGCAAGGATGGCCAGTGGGCTCCTGGGACCTCTGGAGTCAGCAGCAGTTCTACCTCTGGTTTCAGCACGGTGGGGATTTCAGCCACCAACTGAATTAGACAGGTTGTAGGAACTGGAGTTAGCTCCGAAGCACTTCCACTTGCAACTATTTTTTTAATGTCATCTTCTGACATACAGATCTAGAGGAAAGCATTACCCCGTGCTGCGGTGTGTCAGGATGCTCGGAGGTGCTGCAGCCCAGCCCCGCTTAGCTGCACATGGTACTCGCAGCAAAAGACTTGGCTGGAGGTGGTAAGACTGCAAGCAGACATCATCTCAGCCCAGCGCAGTATCCTCACATCCACTTGCCTTGACTTTTAAAAAACCTTCACAGGCTTAATGTGTATTGAAGCAGGATTGAGAAATAAAAGCACCAGGAACCTCTCTGCTCTTTGTTAGTGCCCACCAAAATTAAGCTGCCTCCTACACTTCAGCTGTTCCTTCTTAGTGGCCAATTAATGACTGAAATGTGAAAGCTTGACTTCGTGCCCTGCTCTAATCTCCCTGACTCATTCTTCCTCAAACCAGTTCAGGTACCTGTGCTTTAAGCTTTTCTTTTTTAAGCTACATTATGTAAAATATCCTCTACAGAAAAATAAATGTTTCCAGGCAGAAAGTTACCTACAAAGTACAACTAAGATTTCTTTTATTCACAGCTTTGTAGGTTTAATTCCACACTGCTATTCATCTCTGACATGTGCCTTGTTGATAAAAATATTATCTTTATAGACATATGGCAGCAAAAATTGGATGAAGTCAAAGTATGATATAGGTATAAACATGAGAGGAAAAAGAAGTAAAAGAAAATGAGTTACTGAAGAGAAACACAGATTCATGCATTAGAACCACATAAGAAAATGAGAGGAACAGTTTTATCTAAAGAATTTATAAATATTGATTATTAAAATGCTTAGATGGAAATATGTGACTAGGAAAAAAATTAAGAATCACTATAATCATACATAAAATGCTCTTTAATTGTATCAGCAGCTTTCTCTGGCTAGCTACTAATGAAGGGTAAAGTACATCCCAACTGCTACCAATGTATTATTAGTCTGTTTACAAATTTAACAATTCAGTTGCACAGTCCTGAGTCAGCTTGTCTCTTTTTAAAAATAATATCATCCAAGGTGAGAATGAAACAAAACATTTCAGGTTGTTAAATTAGCCACTGGGGCAAAAATTATAAGGTCTCCTGAATACAACTGAGGTACAGAGAAATTACAGGAAAGACTAACAAAGAAATCCATCTTCTTAATGATGGCAGTCACTTTTACATTTAGTGGCCTCCCCACATGGGTACCAGTATGTCAGGTAAATCCTTCAGCCCTTCTAGGTCAGTGGAGTTCTGTATTATTGATGTCTGATGTCTACAGCAGCTTTCTGTCCCTTCCCCTGTCAAATTCAGATTTCTATTAAGCAGTCAAACCTGCTACTCACTGGAGGTCTGATCCTTGTGAGAACAACCAGATTGCAACTGTGTGATGTAGAAAATAACTGCCTACTCTGGAAACATCATCCTTTTCACGGAGGAAACCTGATCAAGATCAGAATGCCGCAAGGATATCGGAGAAATCCTGCAATCCTTAACAATAGATGGGAGTTTTACTGCTGACTGCTGCAAGGCTGGGATTTCATCTAGCAGCTGGACTGCGGAATCCCTTCCCATAGCCAGGGTGCCACAACTTGGAATATTGTAATTTCTCGTGTAAAAGACAGATCTTTGCTTGGTACTTCTTTTTCCCCCTTCTGAATTGAAACTCTTGTAGTCAATAAAAATTGCTCATTTTCCATGCCATAGACCAGCAATTGATCTATAAGTTTAAAATATCCAGCCTACTGTAAGGACTGCACCTTCACTCTTTCTGTACAAATATAAGTTGTCCTTGGCTGCAGGAAAGCCAAAGATTTTCATCTGTATGAAATAAATCTCTGTGTACCTAACTCTTCTCTGCCCCTCTAACTTGGCTCCTAGTCTGAAGCAAGGCCTCTTTTATGAGGCCTTGAAGAGGCACCCACCTTTCTTTGTGAGCTGTATGAGGAACTTGGGCATTTAGGTAGCTAAATTTCAAAAAGCTGGAATTATCATATCAGAGTGGTCAAACCACACTGCCATTTGGTACTTAGCTGTTTTACCCTGCAAATACTGCTTGCAAGCAGAAGACTTTTGGAAACCATTACATGTATGGCTTGGGTAGGGCATCTGGCTCCAAATTAAAGACCCCGTGCTCTCTCATGCTGCCCAGAAGCAGAGACAGCATCGTGCCAATTCCTTCACTGCTTCAGAGCACCATGAGAGAGGGAAGGCGTCCCCACAAAAGGCAACTGCTGGACTACATAGCACGTGGTAGGCGTCTCAGACAGCTGAAGAGACTATTGTGAGCCCCGATGCGGCGTGAAAAACAGGCCAGCTCTAAACCAAAAGCACTTGCCAGAGCAGAAGGGCCAGCACATGACACCTTCCATTTCCCTCCGCGCCCAAGTGCTGCAAACATGCTCACATGGAAATTGCTATCATTTGTCTCGGTGCACAGTTTAAAAACACTTTAGGGTCTGCAGTTGTGAGGGGAGGACTTTTTCTTCCTTGGTAAATGAGTGTTCTCAGCATAATGTGATGCTGCAGCATTTTTTATGTGATATGAGCTTTTCTTCCTTCTACTCCGTTGGCCAAATTTTTGAAAACACTCCCAGTGGAAGATACCTGCAGAAAATCAGACATCTTCCCCCACTTGCCCTTTCCCCCATTTAGTAGAAAAAAATTACAGTAAGTTAAAAACACATTAATGAGCGGCAGTACCCATGGGAGCATCTGCTGCCCTCTGAGCCGCCCTGTCTCCTGCCAGCGGTTGTGTCTGCACTGTGCATTTCAGCTTTCGCCTCTGACCTCTTCCACTGTCTGATAAGAAGCTTTGACATTAACCAACAGCGCTTGATTAGTTTTCTCTCATTTCTTTTCAACTTCAAAGAGCTGGGTGCGGTACCCAGTGGTTTGAGTGGAGGGAAGGCTGCATGGTCACACGATGCTTCACCAGTTCACAAAATCCACCATTTCATGTGGGATGGCTGCCAGGCTGCCTCTGCCTCTACAAATATGCCTTCAAGGTAAATGTCGCAAGGAGTGAGAAACGAATTTATGACTTGATGAGACTGAAATGAGTGAATTTACACACATGGTAACTCTGCGTTGGTAGAAGTTTTTATTGAAGACCCACATTTCCAGACTGAGGGCATGCATGAGGAAAAGCCACATCCATCACGGAGTGCTCCGGACACATCTCTCGTCGCTGTGCAGTGGGTGGTGGGTGGCCAGGTTTAAACTGCTTCTTCTCCCCACACCTTTGCCTTACCCTCACCAACTTGCCACAGGAAAAACAGTACAGAGCGAGAGTGCTGACTCACTTTATTGTAATTAATGCACAAACGCGGTGCCGTCAGGAGGCAGTGCGAGGCTGCCTCAGTCTCCAGCTGCCTCATGGCTGGCTGTGACCGACTCTTTCCCCAGGGCTTGGCAAGTGCGTGGGGTGAAGGAAAAACTCCTCCAGAAACGAAGTGAGGTCTGGGGAGAGAAAAGGGCCAGGTGGGCTCTAAATGTAACTTGGATCAAATCAACTTCGATCAATCACCTAGTTATGCTGGACAGAAGTGTAGTTACAATCTGAACAGGTTTGAGATACGTAATTTCTGCATTTTTAAGCTGAAGATATGACATCAATTTTGAAATAACAGCTTCTGTTGAAAATCTCACCTGTGTTAAAAAAATAACAGGTTTAAGAGGCTAAATAATCCCCAAAGAAAGCACATTAGTTTAAACATAATTTGGTTGACCAGAAATTAAATTGTGGAGGGACATGTACGTAGTTTTTCTTTCCACAAAAAAAAATTCATTTCAGGTCAACCTGAGTAGATTTTTAAAAAAATCTTTTTTTCACCATTGAACTGAAAAATCCATTATTCCTCTTCCAAGTATCTTCATTTTTATTTCTTTATTTTCGCCTCCATTTTTTTTAAGGTAAATATGCTTTCTTAGTTGGACTGCCAGAATATAGTAGCTGTTACGCAGTTTCTGGTGCCTGTTTTAATCCCCTCATGCATACAAACTGAATATTTACCTCCAAAAATATCTGCAGGTCAGGATCCTTTTTTTTTTTTTTTTTTTTTTTTTTATCCTGTAGACCTTTATAATGGTTCGGCAGCACCTTACCTGTCTAGAAAGCAGATGAACACACATCACTGGCCACCACCTGCCACGGGTGTGAGGACCCAGCAGGGCAATGCAAGGATGGGCAACCAGCTGCTTCCTCCCACTCCAGCTGACCCTAAAGGCACCCCCCTGCTTGGGTAACCCCTCGGCTGGGAGATGAAGAGCAAGCACGTGAGTGCTGCTCTGGGGAGGGCTCCCTGAGAAATGGCCAAGTCCGAAGAGCTGCTTTGCAGCAGCAGTGACAGCCCAGGTTTCCAGTTGGCGTTTGCCTCTCAGGCCCTGTCTAGCCCCCCGGGGCTCAACCGATTTGTTAGGTGTCGTAAATGGCGTTGGAACAGATGGACATTAGTGCAGGCAGCCAAGACATCCTGTAAATTATGTGGCTCATAAACTCGGTCCAAGTCCATTTGCAGTCAGTGGGGTTTTTGCCATGGACTTGGGGCTGGATCAAACTCAGCTTGTGTGAGTGTAGAGAAGTGGGATTTACAGCTACCTTTCCTCCAACACGTATCTGTCAGTAACTAAGGCTACAGGGATGTTTTATCACTTGTTCACCACTGCACTGGGTTAATTTTCAAGGCGAGTCAGGGTGAGAGAGCTTCTAAGATCACCCAGCTGGAAAGATGAATTAGAGAGCAGTCGCCACCAGCCAGATCTGGCTTCTGTATTTCATCTGGGATGAGACCAGGGCTGTCCTGCGATGTGCAGCATCCGTGCCTGTCCCCCTTCTGCGGCCCCAAGGGAAATCGCACCCCCTGTCCAGCCACTTTGCTCCTATACCCATCCCTCCCTTTTCCCTCCCTGTTCCCTGAAGGCACAGCCTGGAGTAGGAGATCTCTCAGCTCCACACCCTGTTTTATCTACTTAAAATTTTGTAATATCTTTATAAACAAATGTCTAATGTGCCAGCACATAGTGTGGTGAGAATACATAGGCAAGGAAGCTGACAAATTTGAAAAAAGCACAGAAGACTGAGTTTGTTTCCCCAGTCCTGGTTTTAAGGGGTCAAGATGAGCACCCAGGCTGCTCCTCCAGCAGATCTGGTGGGAGTGAATCCGAACTCACCCCCTTTTCTCTCTCTTCCCGTTTTTACTTCATTACCTTCAAAATTCAGTTGCAAGTGTAATCTGGATTTCTTGTTCTGACCTCTCTCACAGTAGTTAGATTTTTTTAGGAATTTTCTGCTGTGTTTTGCAACAGTTAATGAGTTAGGAGGAGACAACTAACTGTATGGTTAACGTAGGGCAGCAGCTGTCTTGGGAGTTGGCAATTCAGAAGGTCACTGCCTTTGCCAAAGGAGGATAATCAGTATAGTTCCTTATACGACATTGATTGCCTGAGATCTTTCCAGCTCTCTTGCTACAGTGGATTTCCTAGAAATTAACTTAACATTGATCCACAGCATGGACACGGTCTTGAAAAGTGTCATTGAAAGGAGTTACAGGTAGTCACAGACTAACCCAGGGCTGCTGCCTTGAGTCACAGAAAAATACAGCAGGAAGGACTTAAGGAGGGTCCTTGGTACATCCCTCTCCTCAAAGCAGGATCAGCTGTTCCTCACTTAACATTCATCCACCCTGATCTGAAGACCTCCAGCATCCCATGGTCTCCCAATGTAAGCTGTTTTGAGGCTTTATTACCTTTACGACTGGAAAGCTATTTCTAATATTGAATCGAATCTCTTCTGCTGGAGTTTGAACACATTATTTCTTCTCTGAGCCTTCACGACCACAGAGAAAAAAAAAAAATCCCTTCCTCTCTCTAGCAAACTTCTAGATATTAGAGGACTTTCGTCATAATTTTTGAGGTGTTTTTTAGGCAGACAGTTCAACTTTCAGTATTTCCTTGCAGACTGTATGTTTTTAGATTGCTAATAATTATTGTTGCTGTCATCTTAATGTCTTCCTGGAAGCATGATGCCTAAAACTGAGTATTATGTCCCCATTGAAGCTGTACCAGTCATCACTGGTGACCAGATCAGAGGGATGACTCAGTCTGTGGTGCAAGCCATTTTCCCACTCATATATTCCAGAATGACTACATCCTTTTTCTCTCTGATAGGACATTGTTCACTAATAATTGAGCCCCTTTTTTTGAAAGGCTGCTGCATAACCCACCCCCCAATCTATGACTGTGATTTGTCCTGCATGAAGTGACACCCTTCACTTGCCTTTACGGAGCTTTAACCTATTTTTTCACACTATTTTTCCAGGTTGTCAAGATTGATTTGAATTCAGCTGTCACCCTTCCCCTGTTCTTCCCAGACTTCTGCCCCTCCTTGCACCATACCATCTAGGCACTTGATAGACGTAGTCTGTATTTCACTGTTCAAGTCATTAGCGAGAAGCTGAACAAAATCAGGTCTGGGACAGGCTCCTGCAGAGCCACACTCTGTGTGACCTACAGAAAACTCTCTGGGCATATTTATTAACCAGTTTTGCACCAACCCCAGCATAGCTTCATCCAGATCACATATCAGCAGAAGGGATTAAGAGCATTTCTTGCCTCTATAAGGACCAATGAGCACTTTATTGGATTCAGGTGTCATTAGAAAAAAATTAGAGTTTGGACCTGAGACCTCCTGGTGTTGTTTTTGAAAGTCCCAACCACTGAGCCACTGAATGAGAGGGGAGACCTCCTCCCCTGTGAGCCTTTCTTGATCTGCAGCCTGTTTTATCTGCTGTTTGTTGCTTTTCCTGTGGCAATCCATCATAGGAATGAACTTTGAGTTAGTTCACTTCCGATGACCATGTAGTAATATAGCAAAGGATCATGGACAACAACAGCCAACAGCTCATGCATGGTACTGGGCATTGAAACCAGCGATGGGTGGCCAGAAATGAGGATCCACCCTTAGTTTTCTAAATTTCTGCTTATGGAACTACTGTGGACAGTAAAGACCTCCAGGTAGGGTTATACTAGCTGGAGCAATAACAGAGGCCTTTGCCTCCTTACTGGGACTTACTGTATAAGGCAGCTAAGAACACAGTTGTTTCCATTCAATTTTTTTATGGCACTGAGCTAAATCCTGGAGCCCATGACTGTATACATTCATCTTCCTACAGAAGGGACAAAAGACAACAAAGAAACAAGGTGCTGGAGTCCTTGCTGGGCGGAGAAGTAGGGGTGCTGCAGTCTCTGCAGGACAGAGCCTGGCTCGCGCTATGGAAGAGCAAAGGTCCTGTGACAGGGTGAATTTTCTCAGTGGTGAGAAGTGCTTGGGTAGCATGAGTTCCCTCTTCCAAGAACAAGGAGAGCAGGCAGCATCTTGGTTGGGCTAGAAGGCAAGAAACACAGAGAAGAGAGCTATTTATGGCATTGCTCCAAAATGCTGTCCCTTCTGCTGTGCTCTAAATATTCACGTGCCAGGTAACGGAGCACAGCCTTTTGCCAGCTACCTTTGAGGTCCCCCTTGAACAGCAGCACAGCAGTCTTGTAAGAGATGTGCTATCAGTGAGAGCCCTGCAGAGAGGCCATTGCCACTCATGAGGACGAGTCATTCCCCATTTCTGAGGATCTTCTCCCCGTCAGGTCCAAGACAGCCAGAGATAAAATGAAACCACTCGCCATCTTACTGTAGTGCCTTATTGGATACACTTGAACAAAGATATCCTGGCATATCCTAATCCCTGCTATGAGGTGTTTGTCTGGAGCAGGAGAGCTCTCAGATTCATTTAATGCACTGGTCCTGTCACTATGTCTGTCGTACCTCTGTGGACTGACCTGAAAGACGCCTTGGGACGGCTAGATGAGCTGCCTTGTACCCACGCTGCTGAAGGCCAGCATGTTGCCCACATCCACACTGCATAGCACTCTGACTAGGTTTCTTCGGGGTACTGTGGGGTAGTCCTGACACATAATTATTACTTTTTCAACACTTCTTGAAAGACATGTAGATGTGGCAGTTAGGGGCATGGTTTAGTGATGGACTTGGCAGTGTTAGGTTTATGGTTGGACTCAATGATCTTAAGGTCTTTTCCAACCTAAATGATTCCATGATTCTATGAGTTCTGAGAAGGCTGTTACAGCCTGCAGAATAATGTCTTTATGCATGACACTGGGGTATTTTCTGTGTACCCAAGAGAGAGCAGGAGTATTTTTGAAATTGCAACATCCCCTGTGATGCAGAAGTCAAACTTGGTGCAGTTTGGATCTATGCTGTCTGCTTGGATCAGACTCTGTGGTGACCTATCCTGTCAAATGTGCCCACTTTCCCATAGAAAAGGATTAGTTGGTTCACTCTAAAAACAAGCCTGGGAGCAAGTGAGGCTGCCTACAATGTGAACAAAGAGCCAGACTCTCTGTGTGGGAAATATGAAGGCTAGTGATCAATAGCTACAATTTATTTGAGATTCCTACCCGAGTTACTGCAAGAAAATTGCTTTCAAGAACTGTAATACATCAGTAATTTCAGCTGCATTGGAATTGGGGTATCTACAATCAGATCCAATCACTGGAATGTTTTTTGAGTTTGATTATTTTTATCTCTTTTTTTCATAATGACTGTAGCTGAACTAGCTGAAGAAAAGGAGAAAAGTGATTGCAAATTGTCAGCTGTAGAAGACAAAGTCTATCACAGTGGTAAATGAAAGGCAGACTGTTTCAGAAGCAATGGCAAAGTAGTGAGATGATCTGTGCATACCTCTTGGGTTGCCAGTGTCATATCAACAATACGTGCTTTGCTTGTAGATTTTCCTGCAGCACCAGCTCATAAAAACATGACACTGTGAATTAAGAGAAATGGCAAAGGGAGAAATGAATCAAGGCAAATTGAACTGTATTATGCACAAACAAGGCACTAAGTAAAGTGTGTGCATCAACTGACATTTTTGAGCACTGCTGTTAATTGTATGTATTTTGTATTTCACTTTAATGTGATTATTTCTTTCAACTACTGACATCCACTGAAATTTTAGTAAATGTGAGATGTAAATAGGCAGATCTCTGTTTGGTTAAGCATGAAAACACCTCTGTAGTAAGCTGTATCACAGCTCATTTGTATTGAAGGTAAAGGGACAGAGTGAGATATGGAGGCACTTGCACTATTTCATAACCCTGCCATTTATAATTTGCCTGTTGGATACTAACTCCTGAGGCAGTTTATTGGGTATGTAGACTGTGAACAGGAAACTTTTTATCCAAAGTTATTACAGAAAATAACCCAACGATAATCTTGCAGTCTAAAAATTTCTATTGAAGCATCTATTCAGAACTGTCATGAATCTCACTGAGTAGTAGGAGCTTACTTAAGGCACTCTGCATTTTATTAATATCATCCTTGCCAACGCTCATTAGTATAACTATTAATACAGTTGAATTCTCAATCTCCCAAATTTAATATAGACAGGCTTGTCTGGAGTAGCAGCCCAAACTGTTGGTGCAAGAGCCATAGCCATAGAGTAAGGGATGGGGAAGGTATGTGGAAATAAATGTTGCAGGGGTTTCAAAACTCATCTATATGTGTTCTGCTCCCAGGTGGGTCCTTGGTGTCTGCTGCAGGAGGAAGGTGCACTCTCCCACATCACCCAGGGAGGACAGCTTTATTGGCCCGGTCTCTGGGAATCCTCTTTGCAGGCACTGTGCAGAGGTAGTGTCCTGGTTTCTTCGAGCTTTCTGCAGCCGGGAGGATTTATCAAACATGCAGGTGGAAGTCATGCATCCAGGAACTGGTGAAAGGAAATGGAGCAGCTCTGAATACCCCGTGTCCCAAAGTCAAGTTTGTTGAAAGACGAATCTGAACAGGGAATTGCCTGAAAGCCTCATATTTTATTTCCACAGTCTCTCCTGATCAGAAGGAAAGATTGGTGAAAGAGAAAAATTATCATGTGAGACAAAGTCCTGAGACAAGCTCTGTGCACCAAGTCTCTTCCATGTTTTCAGATCCTGAGCTGACAGCATTATAGCTTTTACTGCTACAAGGCTTGGGCTTCAGCTGGTTGCCAATGTAATACAAACAGCAGTGGTTCTTCTGAATGGGGAAATTAGCTGGATTAGCTTTAGCAGAGTAAGCCGTTTGGAGGGACTATTGTGGAGTCGCATCCCATGGTGGGCATTGCCTTTCAGCACAGGAGCACCCGGGGAGCTCTGCTGGGCAGTCCCGCCGTGTGTGCAGTCCTCAACCACACTGCCTCATCACTCATTATAGACTGTCTTTAAAAAGCTGTGGTCTGCAGCTAACTATTTTAACACAAGCCATTTCCTTTTAGTTTTTCAGAGCAGCAACAGCATGTTTACATCAAGTCCCAAACATCTGTTCTTTCTTCCAGAACCGCTTTCATTACCAGGACAGAGGAAGATGGGTAGGAAAATAGAAGTCCATCATGTAGGCAGTGCAGAATTGTGAGAAAATTGAAATTTACTGATTATATAAAATAATAAAAATTTCTAGGGTAATGGGGCATATTATGTATACCTATTCTTACACTCCCTGTCCTGCATGTTAGTTTAATGCTTGTTGTGCCGAGCATATCTTTCAGCTGCTATATAATTAAAATCTTGTATGATTGCAGTACTCAGTGCAGGTCAGATGCCAGTAGTACACTAGACTCTGTTACTTGTAATGCAAAATGAAGTGTTTTAGAAAGAAAGGTTGCCTAGTTGTGTGGTTTTGAAGCTTTTTTGAGTCATGAGTCTCTAAAATCTTTCTATGAAAGGTGAGGACCCCTTTAGAAATTTTACATACTGCAGAGCAGTACATGAACTTGTTTTTCCTGGTTATTGGTCACAGACCTCTGGTAAATTATCCGTAGGGGTTTACGGGTCACAGGCTGAAAGTGAGCAGTCTAGAGGACTGGGATTAAGCAATCTGAGTTGACATCATGGAAGTTAGGTATCTGAATGCCTTTGGAAGACTAGGCACCAGGCATCAGCTGGGATAAGAACATGCACAGTGGCAGTTGAAGAGTAGTGGGAAAACTGGAGGTTTCCATCCTTGCTTGCCTTGTGACTTTTCTGTGCCCTGAGAAAATAGCCTCTGCTCTGTTCATGCAATGTGAATATATAGAACAGATTTTTTTTCATCTTTCTAATGCAAGAATTTCAGCAGCAACATACATAGGCTTTTATTCTAATACAAAAAGAGGTATGTATTCCTTTTCCTCTGACTCTAAGCTCAGACCCTATTTCTTGCTCCAAAGTATAGTGTAAAATCTATACACTTGCATCGTACAGTGCTGTAATGAACAGTGCCACGACCTGCAGCTGTTCTATCTTCTCCGTGAAGAGCAAAGTCAGGTTCTGTAATTCTTCCAGCTGCAGCACTTGGCCTTCCCTTAATGGCTGAATTACTCCCTTTAGTTAGGCTGGTCAGGTAGAAAGCTGATAGTTCAGACATCATAAGTCTAAGACATTAGTGCATTAAAGACAGTATCCTGTGGCTTTCTATGGGGCTCACTTTCTACCTAGAATGGTTTTCTACTTGGCAGTTAGCCTGGCTAAGTCAGATAAAAGATATACATTTCCTTGAGCTCTGTCTTGCTTTGTTCCTTCCTTAACCATGCTGGAACATGAGTTTGATACAGCTAACTTGATATCTAAACTTGCCTTCCTTGGAGCCATGGGCTGTAGGGTAGGTGAGGACTTCTCTCTGGGTCCCTCCTGGAGGCCATTTGCAGAAGAGCAAGCAGCATTCATGAGTAGCCAAATTCGTTGAGCCCTAACTACCTCATCAGCCATGTCTTTGGGTGGTCTATCTTGTGTTATCAGGCCAGCTGGGATTAGAACTTCTCCTGCCTCTCATCTGCCCCTCAGCTGCTCCCATGCTCTGACCAACATGGCCCCAGGCCCGAGGATTTGCAAAAGCTGCCGGAGAGCCCACCTACACTCTTGTTTCTGCATTAACCCCCACAGCACCTATTAACTACTGAGTATTGAGGCAAATATCATGTCAAGAGATTGCTTTTACATATTGTCTTGCTATTCTTTATAGCTATGGCCTTCAAAATCATGTGCCAGTGCTTGTGACCTCCTCTCCCCCCAAATAATAATCAAGAACAAAAAAAAATATCCCACAGGGTTTATGTAATTTGGGATGTGGCTTGCTTTGGTGCAGACACACTTCTCAGTCTGCAGTTCTGCTGGCACTAGATGGTGGGTGCCTGTAACAGCTGTTTCAATAGCTGAATTTGTTTCCTAGTTCTTCATAGCACAGAGGCATCATCAGTAAAATATTCTGCTGTATTTTGTTGACAAGATACAGTTTTGCAGTCTGCCCATTTCCTGACACAGCATCCATTTAGGCAAGAATGGATATCTTCAGTAGTGGGACGAGTGTGTCTCTGGATGAAATGATGCACCGCAGAGTAAAATCCCAGAGGATACCACATACCGGTGTGTCAAAGCAGCACACGGCTATGTACAGGCAACGTTAGGTTTGCTCATTCAGCCTGTCTCTGCTTCACAGAACCTGGTTTATCTGAGCTTTACTAAACCATATTTTACTAAACGCAGGTTTAAGACGTGAACTACAAAACAATTTATCAAGAGCACTAAATGCAGTCAGTGGACTGTGATTGTGAGTTGATTGGGATGGCTCCAGGCAGGTTTTGAGGCCTCCCCGTGGGGCTTTTCCTTGGCACTCTGCCTCCTTTTGCAGTAGACTGGCTCCAGGATGGGGTCACGCATTGATACCACGCTTCTTCTGGAGTTAGCTTGGACCAGGAGCACCTCCGATAAAGGAAAGAACAGCCACTTCTTGGATTGAGGACCCCAGTCTCATTGTGGTAGGGTTTTAACTGAATTTGTAGGCTGCATTCCAAAGGAACCTTAATCTTTTCAGGAAAAAAAAAAAAAAAGGTTCTGTCAAGTTACGAATATGGTTAAGATGCTCACATACATACACATTGTGGGAAAGGAGTAAGAGGGAAGAGAGGGATGAAAAGGTGGAGCACGGCACTGGTGCGGAGAGGCAGAAGTAGCACAGTGGGAGGTGGGGGGAGGCAGAGTGTCCCATGGGGGCAATGGCTCCTGGGAGCTTTATGGGACTGTAGAGCAGCACGGGAACCCACCAGCCGCAGACGTGAGATCACCACGCCGGTATGCTGCTGCAACAAATTAGGTCATCTCCTCTTCTAGGTCCATGATTCTTCTCCCTGTGCAGGGTGGTCTTTTGGGGGTTTTGTGGTAAGGAGCAGAGAAATCACAAACCAGAGCTTTTTTTCTCCTAGGAGAATGCCAAAGGAACCAGCCTTTGTAAAGAGCAGGCACTTGGGCTCCCTCTTGCTCGGCAATTTTGCTTTGCCTTCCTTGAGCACAACCAGGACTCTGTGCTCAACTTCGCTGGGCAAAACCGTTCCAGGCCCATATCTCAGGGAGACTCCACGCAGCTCTGAGTGCAACGGATTTACAGCAAAGCCCAAACTTCATGCAGTCCTGTGGGGGTAGTACTCAATACTAAACCAGTGCTCCCTCTCCCAGTGCCAAACAAAGAGCTTTATCGGGGTAAGGATAATATCTTATTCCCACATCTTCTCCCTCTCTGTATTTCCTTAAAGAGCTCCTATCTGGGGTTTGTGCAGGTACTTGGCATAGGCATTCATCTCAAATTCTGCTGCAGACTTTAAGAAATGATACAGAAAAATCTCATTTCAAGCATAAGCTTTCTGACTGCTGCTGCTGTCGTGGCACCGTTTTGTTTCTTTCTCTGCTGCTGGCATCACGCTGTGCAGCACTTCAGAGGGTAGAAGGAAAATAGAGCAGACAGGTGGTGGATTTTGGAAGAATGAGGCCCTGGGCCAGGGGAGACGTGAGGATTAAAATCTTAATGTTTGTATCAAGTTGTTTTGTCTTTTTTACTTCATGGCCCTTTTAAATTGTTGCCATCGTATAGTCTGTGTCATCCTGGAAAGTGCCCTGAATGCTTTCACTGCTGTGCTACAGGCTGATTAGAGTCTATGGTTAATTTGGGGATAAGTGCTCGTGGAATAAAAAGACAAAACAAACCATAAAAAACTGTGGAGCCTGTCTGAGAATAAAGCAACTAATCTGTCTTGTAAAGATAACGTAAAGGAATACCAGATGGCAGATTTATACCTATATGCTGGTGCTGAGTATCACCTCAAAAAGGGTCTGGTGATGGAATTTTTTTTTAATGTTACAATAATTAACAGAATGCATCTTCTAATGAAAAAAAATCCAGCAGGAGACATAGAAAGTTACAATTAAACATTCTCTTTATTGGGGCCTTGCTCTGAAATGGCTCAAGTGAGAAATGCTCAGAGTGCCCATCAGTGCTGCTAATGAAAAGACCCAAAGTCACGTTTTTCACTTTTATTTGGATTTAGATCAACACCACAGATAAGATACTTTGGTCAAACACAAGAACAGATTGCTATGCCGCTCTTTCCTGGCTGCAATAAGTACAGTAACGTGGAAAAAAAATGCTGGTTCTCCTGGAACACTGAATGTAAATCTTAGCTTGGCATATACAGCTAATAAATACGTTGTTTGCACTTAGCACTTTAAAATGGAATTGCACATGCAAGATGTAACCAGGCTACTGATCACCTTCATCATTGTCCCTGTACTATTTTTACTTCCTTAAGCTCTTTGCTTGCCTTTTTCCCAGCAAGAAAAAGAATATAATTTGCTGCTCTACTCAGTATTTCAGTGATTAGTCTGCTGATTTTGACACGTTTAGCAAAGGTCACATTGAAGTCCTTCCTGATAGAATTGGTATCGGCTCTATAGCTTGACTTGCAGTACTATGCATCGCAGGTAGCAATGGAAGTCCACCCAAGTGAGGTGAGAGGTCTGCCCAAAAGCTGACGAGGACAGAGGTTAATACCAAGCAAAGATATAGTAGAGGGACTGGCGTGAATGCAGTTCTTACAATATCAAGAGTCAATACTACTACCACACAAATAATGACATATCAATAATATATTGTACAAGCTTATACAGCAACACATGTTGATTTGCAACATTGTACAGTTTAAATCTAAAGTGCACAGCCTCAATCTGAGGTGACAAAACAGTACTATCAATATAATAAAGGCAACACAATTACAGACACAATTTATTTCCTCTTACTTCATGTCCTCATGATATTACATTGAATCAATACTCCATTTATCTATTTTAGATGAAATTAAAACCACATTGCACTTTTTTTTTTTACTCTTCAAGTATTTTAGAGACAGCAAAACAATATTGCTTCACAACAGAAGTTGGTTGTTTAGGCAAAGTTAAAACCAAAACTTTAGTAGGGTTATAAGTAGACAGGCCCGAGCCGCAGAACTCTTACCAACACTTCCAGACGTTGGGGGAAAGAGGATAAATTTCAGTTTCCATGCCATAGTCACCTCTAATGTTAAGGAATGATGCAGCACTGAATTCTGCAAGAGCTGTGCCCATGGTTTCTAAAAAGGCTGTGAGGCTCCGCGTGGGCTGTTTTACGCAGATGTAGCCTTATCTCAATTTTTTCTGCCATTTCAAAAGCCGTTGCAGACAAGGATGGAGTCCAGCACCAGGAAAACCTTTGACAAAGCAGTTTGTTACTCAAACCCCATCCCTGTCACTCAGATTACAGTCACACTTAATTTAGGCCTTGTCTGGCAGACCTGTACATCTCTAAGAAGTCCTTACCCTCTTAATGTAGCTGTGAGGTTTCATGCTATTTCTTTAGTAAGGATTTCAGTCAATTTTAATTTTGGACTGCTCATAGCAGAAATGGTTATGAGATAAGCATTTATTCAGACATGTGACTTTTTTTTGGATAGGCTTTTTTACCACAGAACACAGAAACCATCCAAATACAACCTTATTTCAGTCTTGGTTAGCACTGTATATTGATTGTGCGTCTGCTGAGTTAGGCCAAGTGGAAAACATAATTAGGAATAATAGCATCCTATTGTTGTACTGTAATTGATCTTATTAAGTGATTTTAAGAGCTGCAGTACTCTTGAGGTTTTTCAGTAATCAACCCTGGAGATGTACAATCCATATGACATGGAGAAATGAGGTATTGGTACCTCTTAAGAATGTGGTATGTGGGCTTGTATTTTAAAATAAGCAGTAATAAATATTTGAGGCACCTCCATCAAAAGAAAAAGAATTCTAGTTAATTTTCAGCTTCTGTCCTTGCAGTTTTATAACCCATATAAAATAAAAATATATAGTTTACAAAATAGGATTTTTTTATATATATATATTTCCTTTTGTAAAACTATACCTATTTAAATACATTTGAAATGTTACTATAGGTAAATTAGAAATTCTGTTCTAATACTACGAAAAAGGCAAAATACTTTCACTTTTAAACATAGAGCTTGTATACTCTGCTTCTCACCGCCCCCTACCACTTCCCCCAATTTGACTTTGTCATCATTTTGGGCAAATTTGGCATCATTCAGTCCGATTGCTTTTAATCTAAAGTAGTCTGCGTGTTAAAATTGGGGATAAAATTTTAAGTATCTTCTGTTCTTCTTTATTTGGTTCAATGCAGCTTTTTGTGCAGCTAATTATTAAGGAGGCATTCTAAAACTCAGGAAAGGACTTTAAAGGAGCCATGTTTCTTGATTTTAAACTGTACTCTACTCCAACGCCACAATATAGAAATAGATTTACTTTGGAACAAACTACAAATACATTCGCACAGTTTGTGACAACTTAATTGTCTACTTAGAGGTCCAGGAACAGACTTTCACACCCAATTATTATAAATCTTGTCCCAGGCGTTCTATTTCATCAATCAGGAAATCAATGTCTTGGTGAGTTGCTGCAGGGTTTGAGATGACCATCCGGAAGAAGTTCACTTTGTCTCCCAGGGGCTGATAGCTCACCATGGTCGTGCCATACTCCATCATCCTGGCTTTTATCACTGGTGCCACCTGCAGCATAACAAAAAGCAGGGGATGATGGTGTTTATTATAATTATTTTAACTATTTCCATTATTACCATCTTCTTTATTGTTATAATAATAACAAAACACAGAGTATGTTTTCTTTTTTTTTTAAAAAGATGAAGAGCTACAAGAAGCAGTTAAAATGAAATTACATCCAACACTGATAAAAATGCTAACCTCCATTAAGGAACAAATGTCTCAGTGAAAGACACTAGGTTTGTCCTGTTTGTTTGTCCTGCTTTTAAAATCACTGGGGAATTTGCCCTCTACTTTCTCAACACTGCTGACAGGGACACAGTAGCTGTTTTTTGTAGTGCTCAAAACATACTGTTACAATCATTTTCCATTTTCCTTTCATATGCCAGAGTGCCACGGTTTTATTGAGCTTTTGTTGCACATGCTGGGTTTAGTGATTGCAGTTCACAGTAACTTCAGTAAATATACACAGAACAAGTAAGTGCTCTAGAGACATGGCAATCCCAGGGAGTACCAAACTTGGAGACCAGAGTAAGGTGGTACCAGACCAACCTGCAGTAAAATGACTACAGAGGTGTCATTTGCCAGAATATCACGAGGTGACCTTGCCCTGTGAGATCATTTTGGCGACTGCCTGCCTGCAAGGGTTTCACTGTTCTCTGCATGATGTCCTGGAGGACGCTGCTTACCTTCATAAGGCGGCTCATTCTTTCTTCATTGTCTTCCATACTGCGCAAGCTGGGAGGTATATACCAGAAGCAGACGTTTGTGTGCTGAGGCTAAACACAGAATAATAATGGTTTACACTGTAAGAAATGCTCATAATATCTCAATTGCAATTAAGTTCATGCCCTCCCTCCCTCTCATACATCATGTTGTGACAACAGTTAATGGTTTGCATTATTGTGGTCCACTGAGAGTCATCATCATTATTAATGCAGAAAAGATAATTTTAGGCAATTTATTCCCAGGGTGTCAGATGCAGAAACACATCATCCAGCTGTGCAAATATATTTATGCCCTACTGAGAGGCATCTAAATTTTGTAGGTGCTGTCCCCTCCAGAGGCTGAAGGGATCATGTGGCTAAGACAAGAGTCTATTATGGATAATTCAGAGGTGAGGACTGTGTCATTTACTTTTATTACATGACAGAGTAATATAGAATCTGGTTCTGTAAACAGGAGTCACAGGTGGTGCATGAGACAGTCTTAAGATTTTCTTACGTTTAATGAAATTTATTACTTCTCCGTTTGATTCAGCTAGCTGCTGTATTAATACGCATGCACCACAACATCTTAGCTAGTTTAACTTACATGGGAGCACCAAGTAGAAAGGCATAAAGTAAGAACTAGTTGACATTTTGTGTATTTTTGCAATCTCCCAACAGTTGCCTGCCTTCCTATGTTCCCCTTTGCTGGATGCTATATGTGTGAGTTACAGCAACTCCTGCTGCCAGTTCCTTTACTCATCATCAGACCCAGTGGACCAAATTCAGTGACGATGTGTGAGGCAGGGGAAATAAATAACACAGTGGCACGTGGGTATGAGCCCATGGTCTCTGCTTGAAGAAACATAGTGACGTTTATCCTTGTGCTGCAGAGCACTTAGGCATGCGCTAAGTGATTGCTACCAGGGAGCAACATTCTGAGAGACAAAACCTTCCAGGGCAAGTACAGAGAGCAAAAGCCATCCAAATAGGAGCAGAAAAAGCTAAAATGACATCTTTTTTTTCTCTTTTACAGGCAAAACACCAGTTAACTTTGTAACAGAGGTCTCCACCAGGCCTGTCCCCAGCCATCACAGCTGGAGAGGTTTGCCCACAGAGAGATGGCCAAACACAGGACACTCTGAGTGCAGTTCAGAGGTACAGCCATGCAACCTGGGCTGCACTACCTTGCCCTCGGCAATGTGCTCCAGCTGAGCACCTGGCAGCCAGGGGTCCCGTCTCAGCTGGACTCCCTCCACAGAAACAACAAGCCTAGAGATATTTGCACCCCACATGGTGGTGTCACTTCTGCCACGTGAGCCAGCTGGGCTCCCATGAAACGCTAGCCCCTGCCCCACTGTGCTGCACCCCATGGCAGCAGGGACTGCAAGTGCAGATGGTCCCTCCTGGTCACCCCAGGTCCCTGCAGGTCCCCTGTGACTGCCCACCTGAGAATGCTGATAAAAGCACTTTGCACAACTGTCCTTTCAGAGTTGTGCAGGACACTGTAATGCCCACTTGTAACAGACGCTGCTATCAGGAAAGCGCAACTAGCTTTTATTGCTTAAGAGCTGGTTCTAACTGTGTGTGTGCTGCGTTAGCCCAAGATGCCAGTGTTTAGTTTCAGCAGGGTGAAACTGAGCGAACTGAAAACTTAGGCACAGCTGCCTCATCTCCCTTGTCCCTGGATCCCATGAGGAAGAGAGATAGTGGCACAACAGGTTTTGTTACAAGGGACACTGCTTTCTGTCACGTGCTGTTTGGTTTGACCTGCTGGTAGTATCCCAAGAGATGACTAAGGCAAGTGCTGTTGACCAACTGTGCAAAAGAAGTTGCAATACATACCTTTCCATCAAACACCATTTCATACCCTTCTCTGTTCTTTATTTTATTGTACAGGTATTCTGCAAGTTCCAAGCACTTATCAATTTGTGCTTCAAATCCTGTGGTTCCCTTTAGAGAGAGGGAGGAAAAAAGTTATGTGACTATCTGTTCTGTGAACCCGAAGAGCAAAAGGACCATGCAGCACTTGCCAAAGCATCAGCACAAGTCACCTCTCAGAAGTCTCTATGGGACAGATCAAGGATCTGATTCTATGAGATGAAGGACACTTTGCTAAGCAGAGCTCATTTATCTCTAGCTCTTGCCACTGACCTCCCTATAGCCACCTCTGCAAAATAAGCACTGGGTACTAGCTTCGTTTTCAGCAAAATATTGCTAACACCTCCAATGAAGTGTGCCTTTAGTAGATTTTGCAGAGAGGCTGAGCATGGTTTTGGACAGGCTGGACCGGCACAAAGGAGGGTCTCTAGAAGGTGCTGAGTTCCAGACATGGGGAGCCTCCTGCTATTTTCAGAATAGGGGATTTTGATCTTCCAGGGTGATGTGCTGGGGGCTTTTCCAAGAATAATTTTTCTTTTTTTATTAAACAGAATGGGCAGATACGCTTTTAGAGCCCGGCCTGATGCCTGTGAAAACGTACATTTTGTTTAGACACTGCCCTGCCTCTGTAGTGTTTTTCTCTCTTTTATAATAGACACCATATAAACTCAGAAGCTGTGTTTTTAAGAGCTGCAGCAAATCCTGCTTTTTCTTCTCTGGCAGAAGTCACAATCTCTGACATCATAATTGTTCCTGCAATCACCAGCTGTGATGCCACAAACAAAGGATTCAGCTTTATGAGGGAGGAAGGGGAATAAACAGCTGGAATAGATAAACTGTTTAAGAAACACACATCCTATTCTGTAACATTAATATTACAAGCGCGGTGTGAGAAGAGAAAAAGCAGTAGAAGGCATGTTGGAAAAATGGGGTTTAGAAGACGAAATGTCTCTGAGTAATGGATGCATGTCCCTGCTAAATCTGTTCTGGCAGTGCAGAACTGACTTAAAAGCCTGCGGCATTATCCCTCTGTGTATAGACATTGCAGAACAGGGTAGAGCTAGCACAGCCGCAGGAGAAAGGCTTGGAGTAAAAGAAAGACATGTGTCTAAAACTGCCTGCCCCTCTGCAGACCCCAGTTAGCGCAACGGTTATCGTGAACCACAGAGACTTGCATCTTTCTTTACAGACTCCCACACCTCCAGCTACATTTGATGTCTGTCTCAGAATTGTTTTCAGAGTTTTAATGAAGCACATGAGGATCTTTAAGGTTTTCTGGAAATGAAAACAGTGATGTCATCTCTGAAGAAACCTGAGGCAACTTGACATAATAGATTGGATAAGTATACAGAAGAACTTATTTAGCAACATTCTACAAATATAGATGAATTAATCATTAGAGCTAGTGTTTTCAGATTATTTCCCAGTGAACAGATTTTGATGAGTTTTCCTCTACTCCTTCAAAAGATGACTTCGTATCTACTGCATGCAATGAAATGAGGTATTCCAGTCTTGATTTGCCATGTTTAATTTCTGAGTATCATTAAAACATCTTTTTATTTCCAGAAATCTTTGTAACAACATTCCTAGGTGTATGATTTATGCTGTTAGACTCCTACAGTTACACAAAGTAAATGCTATGCAAAGCCATGGAGTTCAAGTTTCAAAATCATGTGTGCTGCTTTGAAGCTAAATTGTTAAAAGTATGAAAAACCAGAAAATAATAATGTTCTTTCTTTCATGTTATATATGGGAAATTCAGGTCAGACATTTTCTAAAATGATGATTACAGAAGAAAACCCTGTATCTGGTGTGCATTATTTTAATGCAAACAAAGATACTGCAAGCAGTCCTACCTTTGCCCTCCACATCAGCCATAACTTGAAGACATCAACATGCCGCCCACATTGCAAAGCCTTGTCTCCCGTGTCATAAGACAGGTCGTAGTGCTTGTCTTGTTGAAAGAGGTAGGAAGCATGCATTTGATTGCAACTCTGCATCAATCCCTTATAAAAACAAAGACACAAAAAAGTGATGTTGGCACAGATGTGACTACTGTTTTGAGGGTTGCTTTGGGTGAGAAATTATGAACACCCAAATTCAGTAGAATATGTGTCCAAGTGCAAAAGGAAGATCAAAAAAAGGATAACACCAGACTTAGCTGCTCAGTGCACTAAGATTTTCATATCCCGTTCAGTGCCCAGGACACCTTGGTACCTTATCCAGGGATGTGTAATCCCTTCCCAGAGCTAAGGCATTTAAAAAAAAAAAAAAAGCTGGACATTGTGCTTCCTAGCATCATTATGCATAAGTTCATTTTTGGATCTTGCTTTTTCTTCCTTGTTTTGGTTCCTTTTCCTCCTTTCTTTGGAAAGCATCTTTTCTGGTTGAGTCAGACCAAGCCAATTTGGTGACTAATCCAAACAATATCCCACTACTTTTCTAATTGCTTTGGTCTCTAAAATCCTGATTTTCATTGTTTTCTTTCTTTGTAGGCACAGTTGTTTTCTGCAAAGCCCTCAGCTGCAGACTGGATGCTTAAGAAGTATAGAAAGCTTTGAACAGACAGAAGAGCATATGGCCTTTAAACAGCCAGCTAGAGCTATTTCTGGGTTGCAAGATACCATTCTGAGAGGCAGCTTTGTGGGAGGGCCAGAAGCCAACAAGGTGAAGAAACCTGGCTCATGAAAGCATGAGGTTTCCTTTCTAACTTTTTAAGTGAAATGCAGAGAGTAATGTTCTGGCTCTAGTTAAGTCCTCAACCAAGTTTAAGGTACACTTTAGGGCTGTTGCCTAAAACTGCAATTTCCAGTCCAAGAAGAATCAAAACTTGGCTGTTTATCATCAAGTCTAATCTTTACGTGTAACTCGAAACTGAGATAGTAAAATGAGAGGGAAAAAGAAATTATTTTCTCCTAATCTGAGCCATCTGTTCTCACTAGAGGTCAAGGATGGTACTGACTTCAGCCAGGCAGGATTTGTCTCAGGGAACTGACCCAGAGGGCAAATAAAAGCCAGCTTCTCTCTTCTTAAGTGCAATCACTTTGTATATAATCTGTTGTACAGCTGTTAGCAAATCAGTAACCAGCTTTTTGATAGCTGGTCTAGTAAGTGGTGGTTGTATAGCAGCTGTCCCAGTAACTGATGGTTGTATGAAAATTACAGGCTTGAAGGGTAATTCAAATTCTAGTACTAAATGAAACGTCTACTTTTTATTCCAAGTGAACTTAGCGTTCCATTTTTACTTCCATATGCCCCAAAGTGGATATATGGATCAGAACTGCGTGAAAATATCTATCATAAAAGTCTAGAAAGTGTAATGATGCCTAGATTCTGGACCAAATGTTGTGCTGCATGTATACCATACCACTCATCCCAAGAGGACTAGAGTTTGCCTACAGTTACATTTTATACTACACACCAACTAGTAGTGAGGTTACACAGCTATGCACCCACAACTTAACTATGGACATTTTGAATGGAAAGCCACAAAACTCTGTAAAGATATTGCCATTGACTGGATCTATCATTTCTGCTAGCCAGCTGCTTTAATTCCCTTTGCAGTCATAGCCCGAGCACATAACTTGAGGTCTAGTTCTCATTTTCTTTTATAATCCTCATCACATCAGCAAGTATTACCTATGACACAGTTATGAAGAAAACATCCAGGATTTTCAGAAGCTAAATGTCACAAAGGATCAGAGAAGCAAGTATATTGCGACATACCTCTTCTCTTACTAGCAGCGCTGAACACTGCAGCGGGACGCCCATCATTTTGTGAGGGTTCCAGGTCACCGAATTGGCCCTGGAACAGCAAACCACATGAAACTCAGACATTGTACTACGGTGGTGAAAACAGGGAGATATTTAGAAATGACTAGAATAATAATGAACATGTAGCAATGTACACCTTTTTCTGAGCAAGCAAAGCTGAAAATAATCATGGCTGACATTAGGAAAGCAATGCCTTCATAAGGGACATAATCCACTCTAGTTGCATTTTGGAAGACAGTCCTGGCAATTTACCACAGGATAATTGCTCTATCCACTAAACTTAATCAGTATTAAACATTCGGGGGAGTCATCTATACTTTATAAACCTAGGGCAAACTTCCTAAAAACACCCACTTGACCAATGAACTTTCTAAAGTCACACAGCTGATTAAAGAAGCTGGCAAACTAGCAGATTCCCACCCATTGATTTCAGTTTCAGCAAGATTTTGGTAAGTAGCTCACACAGGCTTGTTTTAAAATTCCTTTAAATACTTCCGAGTACCTCTAAGTCTCTGAGTAACTTGGAAAACCTGGCCCAAAGTAATTTTTCTCATTGGTTTGCTGAAGGTAAATTTTCACAGCTCCTTAATTTTAGCTTGGCTATGGTAATTCACACAACTGGAGGACTGGATCCAAAATTCCTGTAGTAATAAAGATAGAACCGATCCACCCTTCCACAAAGGAGTCTGATCCTGCCTCCCTTCAGGACACATTGATTGCAAAAATAGCTGTCAGCCTAGATCTTGTGAACAAACAGGGTGCTGTTGCAATACAGCCTAGAGAAGAGGCATTTGGGACTGTGGCAAGGGCTGAATGGAAAATTGTCCAGTTGTTTATTTTAATTTTGTGTTATGCTTGACTGGCTGTTTTTTAATTACTATTATTACATATGATGATTAGCTGATAGATGTATACATTTGCATCCTATTTGGCAGGCTGTCAAGGATGCATAGTGCACAGGATTTCATGTAGTGCAGTGATTTGAATTTTGACAGTATAAATTGGTATAAATCAGTCAACTGGGGCATGTAACAACTTAAAGGACCCAGAACACATTTGCAGGTAACATTTATGTGAATAGAAGTGGACATGTTAGAATCTGGCAGTATTTTCCTTTGTAGGACTGGGACACAGTGCTATAGGTTTATGCATGTCCTTATCATTTCCTGCCAAATTGCTTCCACTCCTTCAAAGCAAGTAACTCCAAAATTCACGTGGACATTGGGCAGCACTTCTGTGCCTTCTTCTTAGCTATTTAAATGGGACTGTGCAAGTGCCTGATGCAAAATCTGTAGGGAACAGTCTTCCACAGGCAACATCTGGCCACTTGGCTTGGCTTTTCAAGTATTTGGCAGTTTTAATCGGCTCAGAGTCAGTCATCTGATTACAACACCAAAGCTAATGATTCTGAACATGCATTCAGGTCTATGAATTTCCTTTGATAGGATACTTTTAAATTTTTACCTGTGCCTATGCAGAATTAGGCAGGAATTCTTTGAGACTTCTAGGTAACAGAAGTGGTATGGGTTTCTCGAGCAAAAGGATTATTTACTGACAACAGCCAGATGTTAATTATCTGCCTAAAACATTTAATTTACCCTAAGATCATTTATTTCCCCAATTATATCCCAATTGCACACAGAAAAATGAATTATGTAAAATAAAAATCCACCATTTTTCATTTGTTATCAGTTATTCTGGGCTTCAGTCATCAGTATGTGCTTGAAGAAATTGCTGATTGAGACAAACAGTGAAGTAGAAAAGCTACATGGATCCACAGATGGTTTTTTAAAGCACCTCATGTTTGCCCAAATAACTGAGCACCAAGCACCTATGTGATTTTTTGGCTGTGGGTCACAGATGATAGAAAAAAGAAAGAGGAAAATTATTCCTTTAGAGTTTTCAAATGGGTTACAGGAGAGTTTCAAGACTGGCAGAATTTGGTCCTCAGTCATCATTAAAAACAGACTGAGGTGCTTTCGCTGACCAGCCACGGCCCCGGGAAGGATGCCCAGACCCTGTATGGGAGCACTCATTCAGCTGCAAACATGCTTTTCTTATGTAGCTGTCACCCCCTACCCAAGCCTCTGGGACACGGACACCAGACTGAAACTCCTGATGGTGGCCAGACCTATCTGCTCCAGACACCAGGGGACATGCTTCCGTCATGGTGCATTGCAGCAGCTTGAAATCTGCCATGTGGGGACTGGAGGGCATGGTAAGGACGGTCCTGCAACTCCTCCTGCCTTTGACAGGAGTACTTTTGCTGGACTGCCTGTTACCAGAAGGATGTGACTACTCAGAGCACAGAGTGCTCCATTTAATGCTTCCTCCTTGTACCCCTCCTCCCTATCAAACATGAGTACCAGCTCCAGTTCTCTTCTATCCAGACCTGTAATGACTGGGTTGTACTTTAATATCTACCATGAAACAGGAATGTCCATAAAAGTTGGGGCTCTAAAGGTACCCACATTTGAGACCTGGACAAACTGGAATGAGCCACTGTGTCCATCAAGCAGAGGAACAGCACTGGAAATGACAAATTTCATTAATTCATTGCCAAACATATGGAGATGGTGCTTATCAAAGCACTAGATAAAATCCAAGGGAGTTCTGGATCTAAAGCATATTTGGAAAATTCTCCAATATAGATTCAACTTGAACTTCTCATTCCAGCAGAATTTGGACAGCAATTTAAGAGGCAAACACTTTTTTCATACTCTGTCCTCACAGGAAACTGGGTAGATTTTTATAACTTGCTGGGATATTTGGACCTATGTCCCTTTAACACAATATGTAAGTTTGGAGTGCTGGAGGCAGTCTTAACGTAACAAAATCGAATTCATAGAACCATTGTCTGCTTTCCAAATTTTGCATGATATATATGAGAAAGGAACTGAATCATCAAGGTATCCTCCTCATCTTCATGAACAGGATGAGGAAGTTGTTTCTAATTTTAATTGGCAAGGAACAGCAATTTGATTTAGAGATAAAAAAGGCGGAAGGGAGTAATAATTTACTCTCAAACAGCACGAGCTTCAGAAAATACACAAATGTGAGAGTGACTCCATCTAGTCCAGCATACTGCCTCTAGCAAGTGGCCTAAATAGGTGCCTGGGAAGAATACAAAATAGGGCAAGCATATATGAACTTTCTCTAAATAGTCCCTGAGCTCCCACTCATTTGTGGGTCACAAAAGTCCTGAACTGTTTTTGTTTGTCTTTCCTTGAATGCAAGTAAATCTTAACATCCTATGGCAAGGAATTCCACAGCTTAACTAAAAGTTTCTGAATAAGCAGCTATTTTTAAGCTCAGTCCTTCCAGACTCTGAAGTCGACTGGCATCACTTATGTTCATCTGTACGTATCTGTAATGTTCATGAGCTCATGACTACAACTCCGTATATATCCAGGCACAGATTTACTGAGAAGATGTCATTAACACAACCTGGAGGCAGGTAATGTCCCCAGAAGTAACAGAACAGTGGTCAGTGACTGCAAGGACACCTGTCCAAACTGCAGGTGCATCCACCTTTTATATTCAGGACTTCAGCATGCATTGCTTAGAGAAATGCAATTGCTAATTCATGCTGGATGCTGAATCAGAGAATGCTGCAGAAAACACTCTGGACCTGTGAATGTATGCTGGAAGGAATAGAAAAGCAAACAAGAAATGTCTGCTGTTTATACTACAAAACAAAATACCACACTACTGTAGCATTGAACAAAGGCACTTAGCAATGCTACTTCAACTGGAAGGACAGTTTGCGTAATTTCTTCATACTGTATCTTGGAGATAACATTGATTTTTATTTACAGACATTGCTAGGGTACTCATAAGTGTGTTAAAATGCATTTAATAAATGTGTTTAATTAGCATTAATAAAGCATACCTTTCAACGCCATTTAACTTCCATTTGTGTTTTCTTGACATAAGGAGCCCGCCACCCCATGCTCCCTAGAAGGCAAGACACATTATCTTAACGAGAAGAGAACTCTGCTTTCCTCCGTGATGACATCTGTGCATTCACATCAGTTTGGGGCCCTTTCTTTCTTCTTGCTGATGTGGCACATTCCAAAATGACCAGGCAGATGGGGCCGGAGGCATTAGCTGTGCTAACAATTTTCTTCCAGTAGCTCAGAAGCAGAAGTTTATAGCCCATAATCAGAGTGCCCACCCTAATTGTCTGCTAACCCCTCCCTCGCCACCTCCTCTGACACTGACACGTTGGGCTACCCCATGCTGTAATTAATGACTTGCAGAGCTGCTCCTGGCTACGCTGCCTTTTCTTTTTTAGTGATGAAGTGATGATAACAAACCAGACTAGACTGGGATCTCAGCTGCCCTGGTGAGTTTTCATCATATTTCAGACCACTACTGGTTGCCCCCTACCCATTTGCTTTCGCTCACCGAGATCTGGGACAGGCAAGTGTTTCATGTGACTGAGAAGTAGCTTAAGGTAAATATGAATTCCTCCTTTGAATTGGACTGATTTTGGCTGACGCAGTAATCCAAAAGCAAGATACCCGGCCCTACAGAAATTCAATTACCAATCCTTTTTGGAGAAAGGATTTGCAAAAATGACACAAAAGCCATTCTAGGGCTGAAAGATGATCCTTCAGAAGGATTTATTGGCAAGAGCCCAGATAAAGCTAAGCAGCCAATCTGATAATTTTCTCTAGCATTTGCATTAACCTGTTCAGCAATTTGCGGTACTTTATTCCAAACAAACGTAGGCTTCACCTTATGTATTTACTTTGCAGCTGCTGCAGAAGCTGAGCCAGTGCTCAGTATGGTTCTCAGGTATTTCTTGTACTAATGGCATTCTGAGAAAAAGCTGAAGGCCAAAAGCACTCTAACTAGGTCATCTTAAGTGTCCCAGTTGCTAAAAGCACTGCACCGTCACAGCTCCTAAAATGTCCCCCTGACCTGAGCCTTTCGGAGGAGTGGGAAGTCAGTGCTTGGATGTTAGACTTAATTACAGGAACCAAATACCACCGATTTTGTAGAAGATGACACTGTCCAAAATGAATAAATTAATACTGATACACCTTGTAATCCAGCCCCCCACATAAAATGATACTTACATCCACGTGCATCCAGATTTTGTATTTCTTGCAGATGTCTGCAATAGCTATGAGAGGATCAAACGCCCCGTACACTGTTGTCCCAGCTGTGGCGCTCACCAGAAAAGGAACAAATCCCTGCAAAAAAGCACAGAGGTATTTGGCAAGGTCAGAGTGCTGCAGCCTCCTCAGCCTGCAGCAGCCCCAACTCCTCTTGTGCTGCCTCCACAGTGAGCCCACAAGTGTCTCCTAGAGGACATCCCTGCTACATTACACCGGTTTTCTCTTAGTCCAAGATGCTAGTGATATTATAGTTTCTACCTTAAGGTGGCAGCAAATTTCCAAACCAGCACCCTCCATTTATTGAGATGCACCAGACAGGTAAGGGCTCAAAAGAACAATCCTGCTCCACACCACATGCCTGAAACAAGGTCTGCTCTTCACGATGCCGCGTAAAACAAACCTCACCCAGGCACCACAGTGCAAGAAATACCTCCGGTGGACTGTGCCCTGGGCTGCATTATAATTATCCCAGCGAGAGTCTGAAGGTGTGGTGGCCCAGTCCTGTCAGTGGGAGCCATCTTGTCTGGGGGTGTCTGCTGGGGACAGTGCACAGGAGAGGTGTGGGGCTCGCCTCCAGCCCCATCCTTCGTGCAGAGCAGGGAGACAGCTCTTCTGAGGAAAAGATGGCCATCTCCACAGGGGCCAGGGTCTCCCTCTTGGATTCCATCCCCTAAATGCTGTGCCTCGCAGAAGAGCACTCACTGTCCATCACATGGCTTCTGTGCTATGAGGTCTTGGGTCTGCCGTAAGTTATACCAGTGTTTCATTTTAAATTTATGTGTAATTCTGTTGATTTCATAAACAGTACTCAGTGCTACGAACGTAAAGAATGGCTACATTTTTTGCAGAACTGGGGTTTAAACTATCAAAAAGGTCTAAACTTCCTTCTGCAAGGGTCAGTAGGTTTGAGTGGCACTCTACTGTTATTTTGCCTTATTTTTATCTACTGTATTGCTTTTCGTAGAAAAAGGGAGCCTTTAATGAAGATTTGTGTTATTAATGAGCTTTGAATGCTGTGTGTCTAATGACTATTTACATAAATGTTAAAGGCACAGAGCTGAGTTCACTGCATACTTTAATCTGATGTTTTAATTCTAGCTTCTGTTAATGAATGCATGCAAAATAGTGCATTTTTATAGATGTGTGGATTTTAGTTTATCTTCCATTGATTTGGTGAGTCTATAAGGAATATTTTCAATGTATTAAAATACATACAAATTCCCCAAATGATTACTTTGGTTTTGTCAATATACAGCTGAGAAACTACATCATAGGCTGGTAATATAAAAAAGGAGAATGTTATGCAGAACAACATATTAAAAAAAAAGCCCAATAGCTCACGGAGATTATAAAGTAGCTCAATCTATATTCTCAGCAACTCTTGCCTCACTAATTGCCAGGCTACATTTCTGAGAAATAAATCAAAAGTTAATGGGCAAGCCTGTGTCATTTTACCAAGGAAAGCAAAACAATGAGCTGTATAATTCTTGGGTTTTTTTCTTCTTTGGAAGCAGAAAAGCTAGTAAACTTACTTTTTGTTTGGCTTCAAGAATTCTTCTTTCAAGGTCTGATGGGATCATTTTCCCTCTGGAGCAAGAGAGAGTTATATCAGAAATTTGATCTCGAAATCAACTCTTGCTGTTACTTCTTCACTTAACAGGAAACCCAAATAAGGAACAATGTGGTGTTTTGGCCAAGGCTTATGCAGCATTGAAGAGCACAGAAAGATTCTGTCCATTAGTCTGAGTTTTTACCCTAATTATTTTGTCAAACAGTTTGCATCGATATTGTGATGGTGACTGAGAGAAATTATCTTGTGGCCACCCCCATTAAAGACTGATGCTGCTCCATGGAGCCTCCTGGTCCTGTTTGACATTGCAGCCCTGGGAATATGCTCCAGTCTCCCAGAGAGAGGCTCAGCCCAGGGTCCCACAAAGTTCACTGGGTGCCAAATCCCATGGTCCCCTTTCAGCAGGCACAGAAAACGCCAGATGAGCTGCATGGCCTTCAGCAGCGCAACTCAGCTGTGGTGTAAGCAGTTGTCTCTGTGTTTCCATCCCAGGGATGAACTCATTTCAGAGCAACTATTCCATGTTTTGGTGCATTACATGTTTGTGTTTGCCTGAAGCAGGGTATGAGAAGAAGCTACCAGTCTAGACTCATTAAATGCACTGTCAGGCCCTTTGTATTGACTGTATACTGTATTTGCAACACCTTTAGTATGAACCATTTACCTGAGATTCAGACTCAGTGGTATAAGGCTTGAAGGCTAATTTATGAAATCCTGCAAATGAATTAGACACAAGATAAAACAGTGCTGATGCTGATTATTGAGGGTAAGGTTTTCTTTGCTTTACCCACAAGCAAGACTATCTAAGAAGAGACAGTGCACATAACAGCAATACAAACATGACAGCTCCCCACATTACAGGAATAATGTCTTCACTGGCTTTGAATGTTGTCCATTTAGGCTAATATTATTTTTTAAAGACTTTTTTAGATTTTTTCTTTCACTAAGCACTGATTTCCTGTTGCTATAAAAAAAGAACAACCTTTACTAAAGCTCAAAATAGTAGTTTCAGGGAAACTAATAAAACCATTAGTTTTATTTTAGATTTTACATTTAAAAAAAACTGAAGTATTTTCATGACATTTGGATGGATGTAAATAAATAAAAAAAATGTATTATTAATTTCTTGTAATAAGATACTGCCAGGCTTTCTAAGTTTTCATCCTTACACAGCTCACAATAAGAAAGTAATTATTTCAGTAGAAATGGGTTTGTACTGCTGGTTTTTTTGCAAAATCTGTCCTGCATTTTACTTATTCAAAACACTAAACCACTAAAGAATAACTGAAAATAAAAAGCTCTACAAGTTTAAAAATTAACCCTGATTTCTTTTTCAGAAGCTCAAGGTCTAAAGAGTATTCAACTCATTGTGAGTTCCCCCCAGTTACATGTATGCATTCAGAGAAAAGCAGTAGTTGTTTTATCTTCAAAAACTGTTTCTGGGATCATTAGAGGAATAAAGGGGGAAAAAAAAAACCCAACACATGCCAAAGGAAGGCAATGAGTTCCTCCTCCATACATAGCTTAGATGTTCGTCTGTTACAGTTTCTGATTTATTGAGCTTGTGCACAGGAACACACACAGAGCTGGGCAGATCCCTTCATTGCCGTAATTTTTTTACCAAGGCAAGTGATTATCCAGCCCCTGGTCACATTGAGTATGTGCAGAAATTCATGGCCAGGACAGTGCAACGTATAAGCAATGTCAAGCTTTACCAAGGAGCAAGTAGTAGGTTGGCTTTGAGTATAGTCCAAACACATGCTGCAGCACACAACCCCCCTGCTCCAAATCTAGCGAACTAGCCGACAGCACTGCTTACTTGCACAGCATTTTCATGTGTTAACACCTAAGCTCAGATGACCTACAACACTTAAAATGCTCTGCAAAATAACAGGCTTGTCCTTAGACAAACCTCACCCAGATAATGTGGCAGGGGGTTGCATGAGATGTGCTAGGCAGCATCAGAGGCAGAAGGGCTACTGGGGGAGGCAGAAGAGACTCAGCAGCAAAAGGACACTGAGGATAGAATGAGTGTTAATGTCAAAGTCTTCTCATATTACCCATATCTGTACAGTCTTCACTGCTGCTACACCAGACTTAAGTGTTTTGACCCCAAACCTGCAGCTAATAACACTACTGCTACCAATATGACTGCATGGTAGTAAAAGAGGCAATGGCAATGTATGACTGTCCAGTCTGGGGTATGAGAAAGAACATGATTTTCTGCATGTTTTCTTGGCTTAAAATTCACCACACATTTACATAGCCCCATGACATGGCAAAACCAGGCAAACTTGGCTGGTGTGGGTCAGGATGGGGAAGAACCACCAGGAAGTATGCTTGATCATGCTGGAAACATCAACAAGATCTCATGGTGCTTCGTCACCCTCCCACAGGTCCACATCTTCACAGAGGGTTGTCTCCACCGCACCAGCCCACATCCTGTGCAAACAACCTGCTTTGTCCCAGTAGCATCTGCTGGGATTTGGTGAGACATGCAGTAATCCTGCTGTTTACTTCAGGGTGGGCAGGGTAAGCATTGTGGTCTTTCAGAGAATCATCACACTGAATTTGCACAAGAAGAAAAGGAAGACAGGACTTCATTGATCCATGTCTGTCTTCAGTGAATAGAAACAATCAGAGGTTTATTTTGATGTGTATTGGTTGTGTTGATGTGGTCATTAATTCCTCTTCAAGGTGTGCTCAGTCTTTTGTTAATGAAGAGATAGTAAGTCCAGAAGTCAATATGCAGGCGCTGTGATTAGCACTGTAAATTGCTTAGTTGGTGCTCTTCTTTTAATGTGGGAGCAGAGTATTTTGATAGCAGCAAAACCTTCCATTTATGCTAGAGCTATAAATAATTCAATACCTTTTAACAATGATATTTGGGACTCACAGCATGTTCTACTGAAAAGATTCTCAGTAGAATCAATAAGGATTGTTCTATTAATTTTTGTCCCATAGAAAGTTTTTTTTCCCTAAAGCTGAAAATCTTCATTAGAACATTTTGATTTTGTTAATATACCTTTGGTTTCTCAAAACGGGCTTTCACAGAGAATCAAAACCTTTTAGTTGGGTGAGTTAAGCAAGAAGTTATCTACCACCGGTTTTGTAGAGCCTATGGGACCTGCAGGGTAGGTGCTTGCTGTGCTACTCCTTTCCAGGGGCCATCCTCCTCCTTGGCCTATGCTGCCCACAATGCTGCCAAGACCCTTCTCTCCACATCCCAATGCAAGGATGTCCCGATCAAGGGCACTGCAGGAAATGTAGTCCAGCTGAGAAAGATGGTGAGGGCATGAAGCAAACAAACAGACTTACATTAGCAAATGTTCCTCTGTATTTTACTCCTATAGAAGGTCCACTTCAGCTCATTTTAATGGATCAAAACGTGAGTGTCTCTGAACACTCTATTTTTGACCAAAACAAGCTTCTTCCTGGCTTCTTAGCAGAATGTGTGAAGAATGATTGTTAGTTTGATATCTTGTTTCACTTCAGGATGAAAGAAAACTAAGTACCAGAAATTCTTGAGGAAGGGAACTTTTAAGATTTTTGATGAGCTCCAAAACTGACTCATAAAGAAGCCAGTGACAGAGCCAATTCCTCAAGTGGGATAAGTCAGTGTAATGCTGTTGAAGATGACAGCGCTGTGATGAATTACACCAACTGCTGACTGCATCCTGTATGCTCTCTCTGAGCTGAGCACCTGTTCTATGTACCGATAAAAAGGGCTGTATTTGGCATCTTTACTTACCTTTCATCACATCTAATCAAAATCACACTATCTGTACCAATACCCAATGCCGCAGCTCCTTTCTTCACAGAAAAGTGACTCTGAAAAAATACATTTATTATTATTTATTATTTTTATTATTATCTATTTTCTAATTTAATATAAAACACTACACTCTTGCAGGCCCTTCAGTAAGTAGTCCCACACAGGCAGTAATTCTATTCGTAGCCTTTTTGGAAACTGTTCACTGTAATTTGAGGCCTCATATTAGTTCACTACAGTCAATTAGAAAAACAGCAATCACTCTAATCTGGATTTACTCCTGGAATATTAAATACACAATTATGGCTGATGATGGACCCAAATTCTGTCCTTGATGCATACCTGCAGCTTCTATTGCTTGTACGGATTCAGCTACGAACTTGATTTACTGAAACAAAAAATTCTCCCCTAGAGAATTCATTTAGTTTGTGGCATCCAGAGTGATGTGCTTCTGCTATGTAACTTCTGGCCAAATAATATACTGAGAGAAATTAAGATAGGAAGCCTAATTGTGATCTCATGCCAGTGAAAGCTAGTAATAACTCCCATTAATAAATAGAGCTACTGCAGCTTAAAATCAGAACTGGGCTATTAGGAAGACTATTAGTTAATCTGTATGTACAGAATAAAATGTGGAAGTTACATACTGGAGTGCAAGTCAGCCTAATTTTCCCTAGCTCATAGGACTTAACTCCTGAGCCAGTGTTGGTTTATAATTCTAATTTAAATCCTAGTGATTATGGTAATGAAATAGTTTTATATCAAATTATACCACCAAGAATCTGATTTTGTATTAACTCAAACCCAGCAGTAACAATATTGTCCAAAGTAATTTTAACTACAGATTATTAAACTTTAAAAAAACGGAAATTCTTTATGTATACTACAGTGCCATTAGCTTAGGATGTAACACTATAAAAAAGATCAAGGAGATAAAAATCTAAGAGGGTTTTTTAGGTGTCCATGAAGTTAAAGAAGAAAGGAAGACATATAGTCTGCAGAAGACCACAAAGCAGAGAAGTAATCACTATTGCTTTGTCAAGGGAGTATCTGGCTTCAGTGGTAATGCAAGCAGCAGAGAGATGTAGGGAAAGAGAGGGACATGACGGTTACGCACGTCTGCATCACTTAAAGGCCGTGAAGTCAGTGGGATTCCACTGCACACTAAAGGGCTCTGTATATAATGAACACTTAGAGAAATGAAAATCAATTCTAAATTAACTTTCTGAAAGAGAGAGGAAGAAGAGTAGAACTGCAACATGTACATTCCACTTAAGAAGTAAAAACCCCCATGTTTTAAAAATTGCTTAGGGGGTAGTTTTCATTGGGTCCTGACTACTCTGACTGCTATGGCTAAAGTTTTGTAATTTTCAACTCCAAACTCCTTTTTTCATATGCCTGTATCTCACCATTTTGGCTGAAATGCTTCAAGTTTTCATGATGTCCACTGACTCTTTCAATACACAGACGTTTTGAAGAAGTTCAGATTGCTCTTGAGCCGTGATTCACTGCTGATACATGGACAATTTGAAAATACTTCTTCAGGTAAATGATATTTTTCATATGACATTAATATTTTTTTAATGCAATGAGTTGGTATAGCTTTCCCCATGGGGCATGACTGCAGTATACCAACAATGTGTATTGAGCAGCCATTGACCATATTGCCTGGACCTAAAATCAGCTTTTAAGGCGCTAGTACAGCAAACTATCCTAACCCCTGAACTAAGCACGTTCTGAAATGTAAATACGCATGTCGGGCTGACTTTCACACAAGATGATGATCAAATGAAACGCATACCCATGTGCTTAGATGAGCAACAAGGGATTTGTGCCTGTGCTTAAGTGTTTTGGTGAATTAGACTGGGTTCATTGCAGCTAGTCTAATCAGGCTTAAGTTATCAAGTAGGCTCCCTCTGCATTCTGGGGGAAACAGGCACCTCCAGGGAAGGATTCATCCAGCGTGAGGGTTGCTGGTTTGGAGTGGGGGCTAAATGACATCCGATGAGGAGATTTCTACCCCTTCCCTGTGGACCAAGCCCTGTGATATCTGCTGTCTGTGAGAGTGGAAAGTGTACAGCCCCTGCAGGCACCATCACTTTGGAAACTGGTAGATGTTTGATTTTAACATGCTGTTATTGTCTAGCCTAGTAAAGCTACAGGTTAGTGGTATGCTCAGATTAGATACGGAGTTTGCCCTGTTGTTTTTCTGTTGGAGTCACAAGGTGTTAGAAAGTATTTATACACTGAACATCAGCGGCCTGCTTAGCCATCACACTGGTATTTTTCATGGCACACCCTTTATTTCATGAAACTGAATTTTTGAACAAACACATTTCCACAGGCTTCATCAGCTTCACTAAAGTCAGGGGACTTCTCCCAAGTACAAATGCACTGTAGATTAAGGCTTGGACTGTGACCAATCCACAAACCTTTATACGTGGAAAGTACTGAAGTCTCTTCCCAGCGTTTCAGGTCTCCCTGAGACCCATGGTGCAGCAGTGCAACTTCATGAGAGCAGGGAGGAGGAGAGGCCATGAGGAGGCTTATAAAAAATTCCCAAGTTTAGGAAGGTATTTTTTAACTTTGCAAGAACTGAAACAAAGACAGAATATTGCCAGCATAATGACAGTTCATTGATATGCTATGTGAAGCCAGAATTGAATTTATATACTTAAAAAAATTAATCTATTTTTTATTTAGGTATTACACAAACTGATGTGCACATACTGGGTAATGTAATATATAAATACAGGTAGAGATGTAGGAGTGAAGAGTCACAGATGTATTTCACTGAGTTTTGAGTCAATGACATTATGTTGATTAATCTTGCTCCCTATTCCATACTAGTTAAAATAGATTTACTATTGTGATTTGTTTTTCTAATAGAAAATAGAACTATTCAAAGTGCCTTTTAAAAGAAAATACAGATTTGAATGGTTTACTATGAGGAAGAAAATTAAGCCCATGTGCTCAAAGGCATGCACTGGAATATGGCCAAGTTCAGCTGCCTCATTGAGAAGTCTCACGGCACTGCTAAAACAGCATTGGGGAAAAAATGAATGTAGTGCTGATAGCTTGGTTGCCTGCATGCTTTTTACAGACTGAAGGGAATTCAGCGGTCAGGAACCAAAACAGGTTTAGGGATAAATTGGGAAGAAATACAGAAGTCTATGCACAGAAGGACAAATGCAATTACAATTTCTAAACAAACTTTGAATATGAAATTGCTCAATCTGTGTATACAGTCACAGATCTATGACTGCTTCTATATTTCTTTCTCAGGGTAACATCAGAGGAATTACTCCAACTGCCTGAGAGGCTCTAAAAGAGCCAGGATGACAGTGAAAATGGAAAAAATATAGTTTTAAGAGCAAAGAAAACTTCCCTAATGATGATGAATATTAAACTTTGTTTTAATATTCCTGGGATGGTGCTGAAAATTTGGTTGCCTGTGTAATATAAAGGTAAACATAGAAAAATATAAAGGTCAAAGAAAAGGAAAGGTTTGCAGAAATAAGACTGGTTAGACGGAACTACTGACAGATTCAGCTAGGCTAATGGGGAAGAAGGACATTAATTGTGACCCCTTGGGAATACTGGGGCTACAGGCTGTTTGGCCACGTAGAGAAGTGAGCTTGAACACCACCTTTCACGACACAGCCCTGTAGGAGTTATACAGATCTTTAGTCTTATGGTGAGAGAACCTGAGTCAAAAAGGGAGGATGGGGCAGACTGCCTGATGCCAGTCCTGAAGGAAAAACCAGGCTAGTAGAAGCTGGCAGGTCCAGAGTTTCACCACTGTCCTGTGCTTGCCAGAGACAGGACAACATGCAGGCAGGAGTGGGCTGTCACTGAGGCTTTCTCCCTCCCTCCCTTCATGCACTGCAAATGGGTGCATGGAAGACTATAAATACATCCCCAATAGACAGGAACCTCAATTCCTCTCTGAGAAGAATGTGGTTAAAATTCAGTGGTGAAGGAGAAGTTAGAGAGTATTAGCCAATATTAGTGACAAAAGCATATTTTTGGTCAGAAAAAAACCTGGTCATTTTGAGCCAGAGGAATTTTCCCTTTGTCTAAAATTTCAAATGCTGTTAGGAATAGGTTTGTTTACCCGATAGCCATTTTTCCACAGTTAGCTTTGTAAAGTAAAAACACATTGTAAATTTATTACAGGAGAAATAATTAATAGGCCTTTTGGGAAAAGGAAGAATTAGAATAATTAAAAATGTTACGATGCTGAAAAGTATGGCACAGTTATCTTAAATGAACAATGCTTCAATATACAGATGCTTCTATTTTTATAGCTTGCTAAATTACTTGCTCATGACACGGCTGAAGCTATCAGGAAGAACCATCCTAATGTTCTGAGCCCCAAAGGCCATGGCTGTTTTTCAGACTGCAGTTTCTCCTTGCTCACATAAATCCAGAGTGGCACAAGCTTTGTGGAGGGAGCTCATAAGAAGTGAGTTCCCAAATGCTGAGCAAGCTGAGCCATCCAGCATCCAAATCCTCTTCGAGGCCTGCAGGTTTGGTTGCTGCCAGCCTGGTGCCCAGCAGACCTGGACCCCCAGCCTCACCCTATCAGCCACACACCAGCAAAGGAGGTGAACACACTTTCCTCTCCACCTCTCCTGGGCTTTAAATAATGTGGGATCCCTGGATGTGTAGGCTGGGCTACTTCTCTCTTAATCATCTAAATATGTGTGGCTGGTCTAGGCTTGCTGTTTGGGCTCCCTCAATAGTGGGGAAGAAAAGGTACCTCCAGAAGGCACCTCATCCCCGAGGCTTTGGCACCCATTTTAGATGAGGATGAGTTGTCTGCTGCAGATCTTGCTCTCTTTTTATTGGCTATAAAAAGTGTATAGACTAACTCAGATTAAATGTTTACACTTTAGGAGATTAAAGTGACACGAATCCTATCTTTAACACCTAGTTGTATGCTATAGCTTTTCCTTCAGTTATCTACAAAAGGAGTATACTGTGTCCCATTACACTTTTAAATACACTGTAATGACATATATGTTTGCTATTGTTTCCTTTAGCTACTGCTATTCAGTTTTTAAAGTTATTTGTTAATGTCAGGAGAGAAATTAATATATTAATGTTTCTGCACAAGATACTAATATGTCTATCTTTTGCATTTTTGAAATATGTAACTTCATACTGCTTTTCTAATCCAGCAAGACTCACTTGTTTTTTTCCAGTGCGGATAGTTTCACAGCATTATCTGTGGATAAGAAATGTTGCACTGAGTTCAGGAGGATCCTGTGGCAGTGTAAAAGTCATGAGATATCAACCAGATGAAGGATTAGACCCAAATGACGAATATCTCCTATGGGATAGTCTTCCCTCAAGCACTATTTTTCTGGAAAATGGTTTTACTTTGATTTGAATGGTGTTACTTGAATTAAGTTGCTCCTCAAGTAAGACCAAATTTTCACTGTTTCCCCCTGGCTTCAAATATCACCAAAAATACTTTTCTAGTTATTATGCATTAGGTAGTGCAAAGAAAGAATGTGTGAATCCATAAGTTTGATTTTTAATTTTGTTAGGTGGAAACAAAACTACTCCCTACTTACTCTGTATGCTCAGAAGTATAACGTATGGCTTCGTAACTTATGCTACCAAACAGAAAACATGACTTTCAGGCTCCTCAAATCTTTCCCTGGAAGCCCCACCACAGAGGCCACCCCCTGGACTGCTTCTTGCAGGTAGCTGTCCTGCAAACTGTCTCCTAAGTCGCCTGGCCAGAGGGCAACACTACGTGCTATGAAGTGGTGGGACTAGAGATCAGCTTTTCAATCTACACAGAAACGAAACCAAAATCTTCCGTAGGCTGTGTGAAATGGAGGTCTATGGAGCTCCCTACTTTGAGACAGAAGTCACTTTTTAATTTCCTTCTGCCTCAGTGCCAAGAACCTCCATATTAGGTTTCAGAAACTGTTCCAACAAAAACTTTGCCAAAGCCACTCTTCTCCCACAGCTATCGGTGTAGTTTGCTGTATTCCCTGCAAGTAATGGGGCTTGTCCACAAGGGGAAATCAGCATGCAAGAAGCTGAAGAGGTGATTTATTGCTAACTGCCTCCTCCCATCTAGTTGCTGTGTGGATGCTGCGTGTGCTATTGCTGAGGGTGCTCCCCTACCACCACAGACAAGCCACATCTCACAGGCACTCCCAGTGCTCCCCCAGAGGATGAGGTCCCACTGAGTATGTCTGGTTCTCTGCAATGCTGGCACCTTATACCTGAGCAGCCAACAGACCCTCCCTTCACAGTCCGTGGATGCCGGAGATGCACTCCCAGTGAAGCCTCAGGCAGGAGCTAGTCCACCCCAAGAGCGGTGCAGATGGGGGGATGCTAGAGGCAGAAAGAATCTCTCTGTGTCCCCTTGGGTCTCTAACTGGGTGAAGAGGTCCCTTATTATCAGATCAGACTCAAGCACTTGCCAGTTCTTACTCTTCTTTTCCAAAACTACGACAGGAGTTGTATTGCTATTTCCTCGGTGAGCACCTGACAAGGTGTTCCTCCTTAGGGTCTGCTAGAGGGGTAGGAAATGAGGAAAGCTGATGTGGACTACATGACCATAGTCTTGCTGGGTTGGAGAACAGAGGAGATGAGGAAATTTCTCTCTTTCCAATTATGCCCAACATTTTTTTCATTCTCTGAACTGTGGATTGAGTTTGTACGGCCCCTAATTAAACACCAAGTCCATGGAAAAGCTGTAAGTCTCTTAAGCTATTTTTATACTACCAATAAAGAGGCCAAAGGCTGTTTTTTAACCTGAACCCAGCTAGTTCTCTACAGCTAAACTTTCCCCTCTCTGCAACCCTTTCCTCCTCAGGGTAAGACGACTTTGTCATTTTTGCCTGCTAGGGGTGATCCCTGCTCCGTACTATTTCCAGCTACTATTGGATGCTGTTCAAGAGAGTGCTAGTTGGCCAGGTCAAAATCACAACAGGGAATGGGTTAAAATTCAACAGGACTTGCCTTACAGAGAAATGGATCAGCTAAAATATTCTGAGAAGGCAGCTCTCCCTTTCAGCTGCTTTTTCCACACTGAAAAAGAGATGTGCTCAGCTGAACACTGACAACAGCCTAAAGCTGATGCGCTGGAACACAAGAGCAGGCCTTCATCTTAGATTTTTCATTGTGTTTGAAACAATAGACTAAAATAGGTTTTTACAACTGGCATCCATCACTTTTACCCCTGAGTCAAGGTCTCTTGCATCATGTACAGTCCAGAACAGCTGCCCTGAAGGACACCACTTTGCTCCTGCACCAGTGCAGACGAAAGAACCACTGATGATGCACTGGTGAATACAGAGGATTGAATTAAGTCCTGAGGATGAATGCATCTCAGCGAAATTATACCTGGGCCAAGACCGACCCAAGCAGTTATAGTGTACTTCACCATCACTGGTGAAACAGAAATAAACAGAAGCAGAGTGAGAGATAAGTCATGGTCCTACTGAACAGCTCGGGGAAGATATGCTTACTGGGAACATGCATGGTGAATAGTCACATAACCTATTTTAGGCACCTAATGTAGGTTACGTATGTCCGGAGGCTGATCTCTCTTATGGTCAATGCACAGAAGCAGGTGAACCACTCCCAGAGGTGATTTAGAACATCTAAATTAAGTAATATTTAGGTTCCTAATTTGGATGCTCCGAGTGCCTCTCCAGAGGTGCCTTTATTCACTGGTTGTGCAGAGTGAGGCTCCTAATTTAGGAACACGATGCACTCCTAAATTAGGAAGGGAATTACTTAGGAGCTGTGAATTACTCCTCCCTTCCCTTCTCCCCCACTGGCAGCTGAACCTATCAGGGCATCAGACTGAGGCCAGATTCTGATTCCAGTAATATTGGCAGCAATTGTGGTGTAACTTCATTCATTTATAGTAATGGAAGCTCTAGACTGGTAGAAATGGAAATAAGAGTCTGGTCTGTGATGCTGAAATTCTTGTCTGAGAATTGCTGATACTGCAACCTTTGCTTCTGACTGAAAATTTTGAGACAAAAATCTCCAAGTTTCTAAACACATACAATAACTTTAAGCTTTGTTTACTATCATGCCACATGTGCAGAACATGGGGAAATGATAGTATCCCACTTATAGTCTGCTTGTTCCACAGCCATCATCTTACAAGAGCATCCAACGGTGGCAGAGAGAAACCAGATTCAGGCTGGGTAGTCTAAAAGTAGAAGATCAGCATGACGTTGTAAATCAGACAAATGACATTCTCATATCTTGGTGTCTATTCATGTTCTGCATGACATTTCCTATCTAAAAAGGGATTGTACTTCTAGGCCTCTGTAATTCCTCTAACAGCCTCTGCTGTTTTGAAGGTTAAACCCTGATCCCATATCCTCTGGGCAACTAAGGGTTAAAGGGTGCTGTCTTCATGTAGCGTGATTTCTTAACTTCCCTAGAAGATGTGCCATTACATACTTTATAAAAAAAATTGATTGAGGAAGGGACAAAACTGCAATTTCAAGATATCTTTAGAATGTAATGGATTTCAGATGCTGTTCTATGGATTCTCTAGTATATTTGATTTTGGAATGTTTAATTTGCTATGGGGACTGCTTCTTCCCTGGCATGAAAACACAATTATTAAAGCTCATTTCATTATTTTGAGACTGATAGCACAATTTGGTTCATTGTTTAACATTCCATAGCTATGAATACAATGAAATTCTCTAATGATTAATAGGATTTGTTATTTTAAATAATCATGCTGAACCTTATTTGCAAGACTTATTAGGTCTGTAACTTCCATATGAATAAGGCATGTCTAGCTGTACAGCCAACTTTGGAGAGTTGCCACTCGTTTGTAGAATATCATTCTCTTTGACTGCTTTGGGGACAATTATTCTGCAACACGGAGCCTGCAGTTGTGTATTGCATCTCACCCTACTGTCATGAAAGGCATCCTCAGAGGGACTTCCTCCTAGGCATTTCTGATCAGTTTTCAAGACACTTTGCTCTTCACACTTGCACAGAATGGAAACACATTCTCTGGCAAGTCAAAAAATGCAGACAGGAGGGTGTTGCTACTTAACATGGACAGCATCCTACTGGGCATCAGCCATGAAAGAGTCCTTTCTGGCTGGGCCCACACAGCTGGAGAGAAATTTAGAAGGGGACCATGAAGCCTGAAGAGAGATCACAGCCCCTCCTGGGTACAACCCTTCCTCTTCCCCTTCCTCCTGCACATGCATTCTCCACTATAAGCTGCAAGGAATTTTAAATGGCCATAAAGCTGAAATAACCTCCTCCAATACAGACAGAAATATGACTTCTGTATGGTTGTTCAAAGAGCAAAAAAGTCTGCGTTTCTCCCATGCGGACCACTCTGATTTCTCCTGTGCCCACCTCCCCTCCCCTCTTGCACTGTCAGATCCCGTAGGTGCCTGTGACAAACCCCAGTGTGCTGAAGCTTTTGCTTACAGACAGAAACCCAGAGCAAAGCCCAGTTGCCCACCGTATACCGCAGCTGCTCTGTTGTACACACACAGAGCATTTCCCTACTACTGTCTTCATGCATGTTATCACCCCCTCATTAAATAACAGCAGGAGTGGCTTCAGCTAGAAACGTTTTGATTTGACATTATTTTCTGTTCCCCCAGAGTGACCCAAACAAAAGACATTCCTGGCAGAAAGTGCTGAAGCCCAATGATGAGCTCTCATCATTTGATGTGGTCCTTACCATTCACATCGACATTTATACAGGCACAAGTGAGAGCAAAAAAATGGCAGTGGTTTGTAGAGCCTGGTCTCCCTGGGTTTCAGCCACAGATAACCGCTCAGATCATCCCTCTATATATCAAAAAGCCAGCACCTTCCCATTTTTTTATTCTCAATGAAGGAATAACACAAATGAAGACAGTTACTAAAAATTCCCGTTTAGCTATTTTCTTCATCATAAATTCATACAAGCAGATGTAACAGATAGGAAAAAACAGAAACACATACATGTTCTGATGTGAAGGCAACCAGTCTGGGAATAGCTGCCATTCCTTTTTCTTTAACTTCTGGGAACATCTTGAAACGTGCAATCAACATAGCATACATGTTAGATATGGCACCACCTGGAGTCCACAGTAATATACTGTTATTTTTTCTATGCATTGTAATATCATTGCAGAACAAATGACAAGTCTTGCTACAGTTTTTCTAACTCTAATGTTAAGGTTTCTGCCTCATGGCAGAAACATGGGTTCTTCTTCCTGATGCTCCTCACAGCTGGGTTGTGTAATAACAGGATCTACTACACCCAAATAACAATTTATGCAAAAAGTACTACTGAAAAAAATGATCTGGGCTTCCTTTCAACCTTGTTTTTGCTACCATTTCTCCTTTAGTCCCCAATCTTATCTTTCTATATGCCATCAACACATAACACCCACTCTGCTCCACCTCCCAAGCAGATGCCACCCCAAGGCAACTTCCCAAGGGGCTTCCAAGTGCAACCTAATGTGTGCTCTCCCCTCCCAAATCAGGGTGGCGTTTCATGCCCCGGGTCTGAGGGAACCCAACAGACACTATCTGCTGGATAACTGGAGGGGGGGTTGGGGAGAGAAAGGCAAAAAAGGTCATTCTAACAAATATTTTTCTTTTTATTTGTCCTCTGACTGGAGCAAGGGAAAAAGGTTAGATGTCCCTAATACTAGCCTTAAAATCACTGGCATACATTGACTTAAAACACCCATTTCAAGATGGATATTTTACCCCACTTCAAGATGGGTATTCAGATGACAACTCTGCAGTATTCTGTTCCCATATTTCAATTGCCAATGCATGAATTAAAACCAAGCACTTCATTTTTCCTTTTTGAGATTTTTACGAACTGAGACTCTGTGTCTACAGTGGAACAAGGTTTGGTTATACCTTAATGCTGCATGAGCACTATGGGAATATAATGCAGAACCTGAGGCAGAGTCTGAGTACTTTTACATATGTATGCATACAAACACACACACACACACACACACAGAGACATGTATACATAAAATCCAGCAGTTTTATCTTGTATATATATTATATATATATACAGATTGATTATATATTGATGTTTATGCACATATATTTATATAAAGCAAAGGTGTATACTGATCATGGGTTTAGGCTTTTAAATGAACAGGTCAGAGTGCAGCTGAGGTAGAGTTCAACTAGCCCAACTTTCATCCATCTAAAAATGGAGTGAAGAGCACAAGACATGCACTCCAGAAGATGGTTCAGCTCATCCTAAGGTAGCTGTTTGCGGTAGGTTGGATGACTTGCCCTGTGGACGCATCCACCCCTCTCCCTTGAATATATGGGAGCTGCTGTAACCAGCCCAGGGTAGACACCCAACGCTTGGACAGCCAAAGTGAGATAAGACAAAGTCCACCCTTTAAGCAGATCAAGGTAGTTCTGCTGAAAGCATCTATGTTACACCATGTTATACCAGCAGGTTATATGTGCTGGCAAATTTAACATTGTTTTGACTTTTGTAAGGTTTGTGTTTATCCCACTGGAAATATATATACTGTTCCACAGCCCACAGAAACTGTGACCCCCTCCTGTGAATCCAAGGGAAAATGCCACAGAGGGATGGCATAGCTGGCATGGGGGTCAGAACAGATCAGGCTTTTTCTTCCCCTTTCAACTATATTGAGAGGTATGAACATATTTCTACACCTCTTTTCAGAAATGACAAGACAAGAAATTGAGAGACTAAGAGGAAATGCTTGGGTACCTGTCCCTAAAAAATGCAGATGTCATGTAATGGCTGCTGTTGATGATTTAGGTGACTGAACTAAGGTGTCCAAGTTGAAAAAATTTGGCCTATCTTGTCCAAAGTCATTGGCTCAGTGTCAAAAGAATCAAGACTGTTAAGTTTCTTCAATACCAAGATTTCCTATTAGTATTTATTACCTAGCCATTTAACGTTAAGCTTATTAATAAGCCCACATTCTGCCTTTAATTTTGCAGCTGTGTTTACACCCACTGTTAATTGCAGGTGACGAAACACACCTACAGAATTTGGAGAACATAATCAGGCCTTTACGCTTTGCATGTATCGATACCGTGTATTTCACTCCAGAGAATGCAGAGAGCAAGAACCTTTTCTTTGCAACAGTAACGTCTTCAGCTGAAGTCATGACAGTTTGAAATGAGAAGACAGCATAGAGATGATTTTGATAATTGCCTAAAAAAGCAGAACCTGCACACTGGGTATTGCTGCCTTAAGAGAGTGAATTAGAAAGATGCACTTTGCACAACAAACCAGAAATTGCAGAAAGAGAAAGGACGAGAGGGGACAGCACTGCAAATGGCCAGCACAGGTACACACCTGCCTGAGAGCCCGTTCCCACCCAGGTTTCAGCTAGATGAAGTGAGCTCCAGCATCTGACCTACTAGCAACACCCTGGCCCCCCAGGTCAGGCAGGGACCTCTCGCAGACCCGGGAGGGGTGGCAGGTCCTCCTGAGGCATACATCTTTCCTAACTCACACTATCTCAAGCACGGTTTGCCAGACTTGGGCAGATCTGGTGCATGCACTGAGCCTTTCACCCCTGCCTGCTGCCCGTGCCCACCAGGTCTGGCTGAGCAGCATTGCTACACTCCTCTTGTCTCCGCTCTTAGGTCCCTGCCCAGCCCGGCGGGGCTACTGTGGCTCAAGCCTGCAAGGTGAGGAACTGAAGACCAGCTCTACTGAGTCAGGCCAGGGACTGGACGGTAACCAACCCTGTCCAGTTTCCAAAAACTTTGGCTTAGGTCCTGGGCTCGTGATACACGTTTAGATGCTGCCCTGTGTGATGGAGGCCATGGTTTTGGTCAGGACCTCGAAGCACTACAGTAAAAGCTGTCAGAGCTTTCACTCTCAGTGCTTTTTAAATAAGGACTCAACAAGAAGTAATGCAAATTCTTATATTTTTCTCCACCTCTGTGGAAAGGCCCAGGACAAAACTCCTGCACTACTTCCCACATATGCATTCAGATGTCAGAAACTGAAGATGAGCCTTGCCTGATCTTCTGCACAGCATGAACTTTACCCTTCATGCCCTTGGACAACTGAATATCCTAGGCTGTTATCAGTGAGGCCTTTCCTTTGCTCAATAGTCTAAACACTCTTTCCGCCTCCATTAGTCAATGAACTTTCTTTCCAGAAGGGCTCCTTCCCCACCAGCTACCAGTCTGTTATCTTTTGACAAGCCAAGATGCTATGCCTAATGTCAATTCTTTCAATTTTTTGCAATTTGGTGAGATAGGCCAAAATTTTTAGCAATGAAATTCCCGAGTAAGATAGGAGGTGACAAAGAGCATAAATCAAAAGACTAAGTGGAATGATTTAAAAAAAAAGTCTTACCAATGTAGTGTTTGTCAGAGTCAATGATTTCTCTATATTTAATCATGCTCACTTTTTGCCTTATTGACTTGCCCTGAAGGAACCAGGTTTCTGAGCCTTTAAGCACTCAGATTAACTAGCCACCCAAGTACCCCCACTGAGCTCAACACGCCAGCTCACACACGGAAAGCTAACTGCATACTGTAATGTCGGCAAGATCCTACTGACTCCACCAAAATTACTTAAAGGGATGCTACGTGTTTCCCTCTTTGCTCCAATTTCCCCTGCGGTGATGGTGAGCATTGTTGTGTTTCTTCCCTCCATTATTAACACAATAGTCTTTATATTTCATGTAATCCATAAAAAGTGGGGGCAAAGAGAAACTGCAAGGCAAATGTCTCTTCTGATTATGTTTCCCATGTGCCATTACAGCTGCTTATAATGCAGTGCAATTTGCTCAAACAGACCCTCATAATCACATCCCTGAAATTCATAAACATGCAATACTTTATCTCGAAGAGGCCACTGGTAGTTATTAGCAAGTGTCCTCTCAAACATGCATAATTATGTTTACTCTTTAACTACAGGGGATGTCATATAGCATAGTCTGAAAAATAAAGAAAGCTTGAAATGTCATGTACCAGGTGAAAATATCCCATCGCCACAGCCCCCTGGCCAGCCAACCATCTCTCTCATTTTCCTTAGTGTGACATATTCCAAAAGTACAAACACTGGAGCAATTTCATAGGTGAACCTGAAATGTAGTAATGTCCATGTTTAATGCTTTAATCTGCAACACTAACACATCTTTTTCCAATATTACATTACATTATAGCCACAATATACTCTATCTTGCACTGGGTAGAGTTCTGTTTTACAATAATTTTGATAATCTTCCTTCTGATTTGACATCAAATGTCTAGAAAGAGAAATGCTGAGAGTGCTTAAGACTCCACTTCCACCCATTTCAGTGAAACAATTCTTGCCCATCTCTTCCAGGCTCAAGGCTTTGCCCCCTATATTCAAGAACTGCTGGGCAGAGCCAGACCTTCACCTTGCAAAAACCTGTGTGCATGTCTAGAAGCATACACATCAGCAGTCCTATTCATGATGACAAGACAGTGCATGAAGCTAAGCAAGTGCACAAAAATGCTTCCTAGTCCCAAAGTGAAAAAAGACTCCAGACTTTAAATTCTGCACCTCTTTCTTACAGAAAGCAATGGCTCTAACTGCTCTGAGTATGGATTGTACATAACCCCTCTACATGAGTGCAACTGTTCACTTAGCACACCTTTCGTTTTACATATTTATGCATGCAAAATGCTAAAATATTCTTTTCTGTATATTTTTTGGGGGGTAGCAAAACTGACATCATGTTAGTATGATGAAATTTTATAGAAGACAGCCTACAGAACAAAGTTGAAAGTTCACGTAAATAGCAGTAGCAACCATTTAAAAAGCAGACAATTGTTTTTCCAGCAACCTTAACACAAAAGTATTCTTTCTTTCTTTCAGCTACAGCAGCTTTTTAGAGTATAACTGTAAAATTGCATTAAATATTACTTTGGAAAAAAATCTGCTACTTACATATTAGTATTTGCTGCTGACGTCAGCCAGTCTGCTGCCAATCCAACCATGTCCAATCCAGTTGAAAGTTGATTAAAATATCTAGGGTGCCCTGCATAAGATGGAAAATGTTATCAAAAGGCTGATGACTCTGAATGAAACTATTCAGTGCTGAACGGTATATTTACCTCCAGATTTCTATAGAGAAGGAAGTGCTTTCAAGGTACAAAACAAAACAAACAGCAATAAATACATTTCTTGGAAAAGGCAGGATTTCTCTTCTTTCTCATTCCAAACTCAGTAAAATCAGAGTAATTACACTGAACGCAGAATAATGAATTCCAACATTCCCTATTATCCTCTCAATATGCCTTGAAAATTAGCACATCGCTGCCTCACAAAAATAGCTGTTTGCTCCGGTTAGTGTGTCACATGTTGTCACTGGATGTGTTTTTGCCTGGCTAGGTTTGAAAGGCAAGCACAAGACACCATCTGAAGAGCTTGCCATTACATATAACATCAGTGATGAATGGCTAATGATTATAATAGACAGGGCAAAATGAGAAAATGGAACATTTTGGTGACTGCTTTGCACATGACTCAATGGCTGATGATTGTATGAAGATGGCAGGGAAGGTGGCGGTCCTTGTCATTTCTTCCCTGTCAGAGTGCAATTACAAATAGCCTGGCTGCTCGCAACTGTGATTTTAAACAAATGCCATGAAAACCAGCACTGCTGCCCCAGCAGAATGATGCACGAGAATATACTCAATGAGCTGATAGTCCATTTACCTGGTTAGTCTAATTGGTTCCTAATTTTTTCTAAAATTCTGGTAGAGGTTTTTCTTAAAAACATGCCTAGAGCCATTAAACCCAGGGACCATTAAAACTCTGTTTTTACTAGCTGCTCCCCGCAAGCCCCTGTTAAGTGGCATAATTACCAGTACAAATTACGGATGGTTCACAATTACTTAAAACGCCGTCCAACTCAAAGGAAGGCAGCCTCTGCTTGGAAAACACCTGTCCTGACCCACAGACAACGTACTGTTATTGCCATCACAGAAAACAAAAGATAAAGCAAGATGATTGAGGAAACGCAGACCCAGCACCAAGAGAAAACTTATCTTCGGTCTCTGGTGGCCTCTTATCAGGCACAGACACATGGCTGGCAGAACAGCATGGGGAATTGCTCCCCCGCTCCCACCTTGCAGCACACAAAGGCAGAGTAATCGGGCTGTGCAGGCAGACCAGAGCAGGGGATAAGGGCTGGCTGGAGACACACACATGCAAAATCCAGCTCCCTGCGCCCTTAACCTGAGACGAGCCCCATGCTGCTGCCATCCAGACTGACTGCATTTTGCACCGAGCCCTCCCCACCAGAGACAGGACCTGCCACCTTCCCGGGTCCACGCTGCCCAGGACAGGTGGCCAAAGCCCCTCAGGCACCAAGGGATGCTGCCGAGATCCAGCAGGATGAAGAGGATCCGGCCCCTGCCCTGCACGCTCCCGAGTGGGGTAGGTGGGCCTGGGACACACGTGCACCCTGCCACCGCCACCAAAGCCACAGCGATCCCACGCCAGGGGCTCTGCCTGCAGAGGACTGCATCTCCCCCGACGATGGGATTTTGAGAGAGATTTTGGTATTTATAGCTCAGGTTCAATCTCACAGCCAGGCTCCAAATGGGTTCCCAAATTCCACCAGAAAGCAACAGAAAATTAGGAGCTGAAAGCCTTTGGTGAATCTGGGCCACTGGAAGGCTCAAAGAGGCCAGAAAAACTCCTGCTTTGGAAATAAATCCACACTGAAAAGCTGGGGGATAGCAGAACTCGTATTTGCAGCTGCAGCGTCTCAACGGCTCTCCATCAGCCCCATGCCCAGCCCCAGGCGACAGCCCTGTTGTCACTGCTTGTTTCTTCAAGGAAACCTCGCAGCACACCTCCTGCTTTGGGAACTGCCGTAGGAACAGGGCCGGCTGCACGCAGGGCTCGGGGCAGCCGTACCCTGGAGCCAGCGAGGCGGGGGGAGCAGCGTTGTGCTCCTACAGAGATATTAGTACAGGGAGAGCAGGAGCTGCTGCTGCTGGCGTGGCTGCCGGCTGAGCCCCCAGCGCCTACACCTGTAACATGGCCCCCTCCACTCCGTGCCCTTCCCTCCTGCAGCACGGCTTTAACACGCAACGGCAGAGAACGTAACGCCCCAGTCTGACCCCAGCCTCAGCTGCAAGGGTTTGTCCGTCCGTGTGATACCCTAATACGGGAGCGAGCTCTCTTCCTCGACTAGGTGGCCATGGAAAATTGTGGCTTTGGTTAAAATACAGGCTCCGCCGGCCAGGTAAGAAGAGTTTGCGAGAGATGCTCAGCAATTACTACCCAGGTGCCGTCTGCCTGAAACGCACATCCTTTGTTGTTGTCACCGAACAAAGAGGTGACTGGAAAACAGACTGACAGGGCGCGGGGAGGGGGGGAGATGTGAAAATAGGATTACCGCTCACTGGTGGGTTTAGCAATACACAACATATTTACACACATCCCAGAGTAAATCGGGAGATGATGGGCAAGAACCGAGGCCGAGGCACTGGGACAGCCAGGGCCGGGCTCTCCCTGCCGAGGACGTGCCTTCGCCCCACACACCCTCCTCTCAAACACTCGGTTTTAGGCACGGACGTCCCCTAGCACGAACATGCAGCCTCCGCGGCCTCCACACAGAAGTGAGGAGAAGGGCCGGGCAGAGCCGGGCAGCGCGGATAAAGGCACGGCCGGCGGCGCTGGCGTTGGCCTTGCTCGCAGCCCCACCGCGCGCGGCCTGCCACCAGCGCCGGGGCCTGCCGGGGAGCGAGGCTGAACCAGCGTCAGCTCCTCGCGCCCTTCCTGGGGTTTCCAAACCATTCTTAAACGTTCCCATTTCAATTCCTCCCCTGGAGAACTTTGCACAGTAACCGAATTTCACATCCATCTTTCCCTGCATTTGCAGACACTACCTTTTTATATTCCCTCAAACAAAATTCTCGCTGGGGGCGGATGCCGGTAGCTGGTAAGGGGGTACAAAGCCGCGTGCGGGTCCCTCGGGCACCCCAGCGAGCCATGGCATGCAGGCAGCACCTGGGAGCATCCCACACCTGCCCCTCGGCCAAAAAATCATCCATCCGGCTCCTCGAATCCCAACCAGTAGTGGGACTTGGGGATCCAGCTGTGAGGCTAATCTAAGCAATACAATTTATTTTCCAATCAGCCTCCCCGGCCCCTGCAGCCAAACACAGCCCAGCCCCCCCGCCCCAGCCCAGGAGGGGCCATGTCCAAAGGGTTCCTGCAGCGGGAGCGGAGGCAGACCCCCGCCGCCAGAAATCTCACCACATTGTCCTTCCTCTGAGGGTAATTCAAGCATTTTACGCTGAAGCACATGCCAAAGGGCTCCGGGTGTAAACCCCGCGCATTTGGCGAGCCCCTCCGGCAGCCAAGCAAGGCAGCTCTGCACCCCCTGACTGAAACCCGCCACGCTGCCACATCTCACACAACCCCCCCAGCACCACTCCTTGGCCCTTGAAAACACTATTTTCATTTAAAAAGATTTTGAAATGCCAAGAAACGAAAGCCTTGCATATTTACAGGGAGGAAGAGAAACAGTAACATTGTTTTAAAGGGTCTTTTTTTGGATACACAAAATGAAATAGGTCCATTATCTGAAACAGGCTATAACAAAAAAAAAGATAAACGAAAATTGCTTAAGAAACCCTATTCTTTGATTTCCCAGATTCACAGATCTTGTGTTTCACAGCATTCTGTGAAAATACGTTTCCTATGTCCTACCCAGACACATCACATGGATCACTGGACTGATCGACTTTGTTCCTGTGGACATCATTTATCTAACTATTTATTCCAGTATTTTACAGACGCTTTGACAGCACCCAACTCATACATCAAAAAAAATTCAGCTGGCCATTTCCACCTCTAAAAGAGGAGGATTACACAGATCCCCCACAATCTTTAGTGGAATCAGTCTGTTCTGTTCCCAAAAGGTGACATAACCTGGTTTTTGTTTTCCCCTCAACCTCTATTCACAAGTCAGCCTTTTGTCTCTTTCAGTAATTGCTACACATTTATTTTTAAGCAATTTCTCAGCAATCCGAATTCTCACTAAGAGCTCCCGCACTCCACATTATTTCTCAATCACAGCTGTTAATTGCAGCTACGCTTTTTGTCTGCTCCGCCGCAGTTTATTTAAGGTGGCCCCGGGTGCGGAGCCGGGGGCTTCCCCACGCCTGGGTGAGCTCCACGCTGCCTCCACGCCACGAAGCCCACAGAAGGGCACGACTAATGGGGGGGGTGCTGGGTCACAGACAGGCAGGAGTCAACCCATCCCTGCCCTCCTCAGTGAAAACCAACAACAACAAAAGGCTATTGAAATAATTCGGGCGTTGCTTTTATTGCTTGAGCCTGAAGTTGAAAAAAAACCCTAAATACTTCTGTGCACAGTTCTGCCAAATTCTTCTATTTTTATGTCCTGCAGGTAAGGGGAGAAACACGGCAAATGGCCGCTCAGAGCTCCCACTTACAGGATGTTTATCGCGATTTTGCCTGTTAAATCGGCAGGTCACTCCTGCCTCCCTGCAGGGACACAACCACCCCGCTCGCCCCACGTCCCGGCTGCCTCCGAGCTCCGCACCCGAGGCATCCCCTGGGTCTGCGGGGAGCAAGGGGCGATCCCCGGGCCATCACATGTAAAATGGATGAAAAGGAAAGGAGGAAAGTCACAAGGGTGGTGAAAAGGCTGCTCAGTGGCACACTCGGCAACTCCGATGCATAGAAGCATTAATTTTAAATTGGAAAGGGTGTGCAATGCTGCACTGACAGCTACAGAGACAGGGTGCTGGAGTATTTTATCATTTAGGAAAACGATTTCTGTCTCAGCTAGAAATTGCTTGGAACTGACAAAATACAGTTGCTGCTTCAATCTTTAACGTTTCAAGATAAAATGAGATGATACCTTTAATCAATGCATGAGACCATACACGGTAGAAAATGAGCATGGCTATTACCTGTTTTAATTGCATACTTCAGAGTTGTTCTGCAGTTCAATAAAATTTCTTCCAAGGTCTGTGGCTGGTCTGCCAGTTCCCAGTTATATTCCTGGAGCAGCTCATTTGGGTAATGGAAATCAATAACTTTTGTTGATCTATCAAAACTTTTCACCACATACTGAAGTAAAATGTCCACAACGTCTTGTAGGAAAGACATAGTTGTTATTTCTCCATTGCATGCCGGCAGAAGATCTGGAAACGGAGAAATGAAAAGTTGACTTTGTTTTATGACCATATACAAAGATTTTGGACAAAGGCTTCTCCCATTTATGTTTAGGTAATCTTTTCACTGCGTTCAATACAAACGGACTTCGTTTTCATTTAATAAGCAAACTGGTGGGACTGTATTTTAAGGAATGTTCTGAGAGGTAATAGGTTTTAACATCCTACCTAAAATTGCAAATTTTGCCCACAGAGTATTTCAGACCAATTTTTAAAACAATGGGAGAGAGCAAGAAAAAAGGTAAAACGAATCTCAGGAAAAATAAAGATTGGGAAACAAATGCTGCAAGGAGCACTCTAAAAACTGCCATTTGCTTTGCAATAAAAAATACCTTCATCGTGACTCTCCAATGCAAGTAACTTGTTGATAATTTAATGCCTTTTTCTGAGGCGATGCTGCACAGCCTCTCAGTGCACACACACTGACATGTCGTGTTTAAGTGCGACAGCTCAGGCAGAGCCGAGCTGTAGCGGAACCCCGTAATTTGGGGGAACCCGGGAGCGGTCAGGTCGGCAGCAGCAGAAGCGCAGGGCGCCCGCAGCAGTGCAGGGCAGAGCTCGTCCCGGTCTGCCGTGCAAACGGGAGCGTTTCTGGCCAGCGCATTTCTGCGGGCAGCGGGGATCTATTTAGTGGCCGAGACGCTCCCTCCAAGGTCAGGAAAGATGAAGCGCAAAACCACCTCGAATTAAAATAAATCAGTAAGGGAGCGCTCTTCCTCCCTCCTCCCCTCAAACCTTAATTACATCGCAGGGACTTCAACGAGAAGGTCGCTGCTGTCAGTACTCCTTAGAAAAAGCAACCTGCATGCTCCATCCAGCACGCCGGGATTTTATTTCGGCACCTTTTGTGGTTTGGGCTCTATTTTGGCGGGTCTGAGAAGCGCCCGGTGGCCGCGGGTGCCGGGGAGGCGGAGGAGCGGGCCGGGGCTGGGGGCGCCGAGCTCCGCGGAGCCGCCGCCGAGCACCGTCGGGCCCCCCCCCGGCCTCCGCGCACCGCGGGCGGAGGCGATTTTCCTGACCGAAACGCTGCTTTTCGGTTAGTTTTCGAGCCGCGGCGTGGCCCGGGAGCGCCGTTACCTGTTGAGTGCAGAAAGGCGTAATTCACCTCCGCTTTTTGGCAGCCGCAAGGTTTTTTGTCGCAGGTACAGGCCGGCCGCGGCTCCGCTGCCCCGGGGGCTGCCCTGGCGCCGGTTTCCACGGGCTTCTCGGCATCTCCGTAGAGCAGGGCTTGACAGCGACACGGACACACGGCCTCAGCACCGCGGCACCAGCCCCGGTCCCCCCCGCCCGCCCCCCGCCCCGGCGCAGGGCCCGCGGCCGCCCGCCAGCGCTCCGCGGGCGCGCAGCCTTGCCTCCGCCGCGGGCTGCCGGGGCCTCCCTGCCCTTACCGCAGAGTTTGTTTCCGATCCCTCCCGTGAACTTCTGGGCGACCTGACACCAGGCTCTGGCTGCAAGACAAAATGGAGCGGAGGGTCCGTGGGGACGGGCGCGGGCCGGGGGCGCCTCGTCCGACAGCCGGCACTGCTCCCCAGGACACCCCCTCCCCGCCCAGCCGAGCCGAGCCGAGCCGAGCCGAGCCGAGCCGCGCCGGGCCGGGCTGCAGCCGCCGTCGGTCCCCGCCGCCCCGTCCCGCCGGTCGAGCTGCCACAAAGGGGTCTCCGGCGAGCGGGCAGCGCTGCCGCGGCGGCTCCGCGGCTCCGTCGGGCCGGTCCCGCCCGGCTGCTCGGCGCCCCCCTACCTGTGCCGGGGCTCTCGGCGGCCGCGGAGCCCTCCTCGGCCCCGAAGGGCCAGAAGCCGGAGCCGGGGCTTGCCATGGCGGAGGCGAACCGGCGGGGCGGGCGAGGAGCGGCGAGCTGCAGCCCAGGCGGCCTGAGCGAGTGTGCGTGAGTGTGAGTGTGCGGGTGTGTAAATGCGTGCGTCTGCGCCAGGCGGCGGCAGGCGAAGGGGCGGGGGCGCCCCGGGCACGCGTGGGTGGGAGCGTCTCCCGTGGGCGCCCCCGGGGCGCGCTCCGCCGTGCTGCCGCCGTCGCGCCCCGCAGCCGCCGCGCCGCCGGCCGCTGCCCCCCTGCTGGGACGGGACGGGACGGGACGGGACGGGGCGGGCGGCGCCGCGGGGGCCGGGGGAGGTGCCCCGCCGAGGCGGGGGGCGGCGGCGGCGGGCGGGAAGGGTCTCCCGCATCCTGCTCCGAAGGGGCGGGGACGGGGACGGGAACACGCTCGGGGCAGACCCGCTGGGGCCGCAGCTGCCTCGGGGGGCCAAGGGGAGCGAAGTGCCTTGTGCCGCCTGCACCCCACGGACGGCCACTCGGCCGCCGAGCGCTGAGGGGAGGGCTGGGACGCCGGTCCCTGGGGCTACGGGGAAGCGTCCCCAGTCTTGTGAGCTGCAAAGCGCCGAGAAATCTCCCCCCGCCCCTCACCGCCTGCACCGGGGCACCCCCGCGGCTGTGAGCAGGGGACTCCCGGGCGGCGGCGCCGAGGCCGGGACAGCCCCTGCCGCAGGCGGCGAGCAGCGGGGGAGTCCCGGGGCGGGGAAGGGACGGCCCCCCCGACGCCCCGACGCCCCCCCGGGCCGGCCCTGCCCTGTCCGCAGCGACCGGCGGGGGCCCCGTCGGGCCGGGCCGCCGCGGAGAAGGCGCTGGTGGAGGGGCCCGTGCGGGGCTGGGGCGATCCCCGTTCCCGGGCCGAGCAGAGGGGTCCCGGCTGCCATCCCGCGGGGGCGGCGGGAGGGGTCCTGAGCGACCCGGCGGCTGTCTGGCGTCGGCCCCTGGCTCCTGCGCCTGCCCGCCCCGGCATCGCTCCTGGCACCCCCGCGCCGCTCCCGGGGTCTCCCCGCAACGCCCCGGCGATGGAGAGCCCGGCGGAGCCGTCCTGCCCGCTCCAGCCCCGCGGGAAGCAGCAGGTCTCGGAGGGGAGACTGGAAGAGGAGGAAAACCACCGCTCCCTTCCCCTCCCCGACGTCGTTTCTGCGGGCAACCGACCAAACCTCCCCCTTCCACCCAGCCGCTTCTCCGCGGGAGCACGGAGCCCTTCCTTGCCGGGGCTGCCTCTCCTCCCGCACGGCAGGGATTTCAAGCCCTCACCCTCGGAGGGAGGCAGGCGGGACCACCCCAGGCCAGGATTTGGCCCTGCCGAGAGCGCTGGACACGCCAGGCCCGGCCCTGGGGGCTCCCAGGCTGTGTTCGGCTGGGGGCATCTCTCTCCGCTCTCTGCATGCACCCCCATGGTTACTAGGGCTGTCCCCTCGTGAAATCTCACGGAAATGTCTTGGTGTTTTAAAACACTGCCCCGGTGGGAAAGTAAAAGAAAACCAGCCTAGGCATCTCTTCGTGTGAAATGACAGGTCCATTCCAGTTCCCAGATCACATCGACTTTAAGGAAACGCAGGTGATAACTCCGGCTTTCCACGGCGAGAGGCTGCTGTGAGCTCTTCCCTGCCTTGCTCGTTCATGCCCCAGTCCACAGTGTTTCGTCAGTTCTGGGTGTAATTCAGACACAGCCAACCGTATCGGTGCTTTGTGCATTTTTATTTACTTCACCGTTTTAGTAATACATGAGAAAGCAACTTCAAAACAGATTTTGGAATTTAAACAATTTATCGCAAATTTTACATTGCAGCGAATTTTAACCCGGTGCACAGCCTTATGACTAGTTACAGATCAGGAAGCAATGGTTACCTGTCTCTGGGGAAAGGGCCAAGTGTGTGTGTGGAACAGACAAAAGCCAACCCCTGTGGCTGGCCGCTGCTGCCAGTCGTAGTATTTAGGAGAGCTAAGCAAGGGAGCAGGATCAGGCCTTTATACTGGCATCACGAAATTTGCCTTCTCTTGCTTTGCAGCAGGGAACATGCAATTACGAATCCTGAAAGGAACTGCAGCAATTATGTGTGTGGTTTCTGTGAAATAAAGTCTTTTGAATAAGGAATCAGGGGAAAATTTGAACACAGTGGCTATTGCTTTTATTTCCAGGGGAAAATTTGAACACAGTGGCTATTGCTTTTATTTCCAGGGGAAAATTTGAACACAGTGGCTATTGCTTTTATTTCCACTTAATTTCTAGTGGAACTGATTAAGAATGATCATTACATCTAGGCAGCAATCAACCAGAGAGCGTATTTCTGTTCCTTTCTTGGCACCCCAGAGATTAAGATTCCTAAAAATCTAATGCAAAGGAGAACAAAACAAACACGATTTAAAAGTTCATCACTTAGTCACAAAGCTCAGAGGTGGATATACTTCCCATAAATAGACATCTCCAACATAAAGATTATACACACAGTATTGACCTTTAAAACTGGCTACTAGCTTTACAGTAAAGTCAATAATGAAATAAACTGCCATAGTATGCTATCCAATTAATCATTCATGTTTGTTTTCATTAGAGGGACACTTGCCACAAACAGTTCATCCCCAAATTTGGGCATTGTACACCTAAAATAAGCAAAAATTCCCCTATGGTGTTCTTGTAATTTTTTTTTCCTGTAAAACAATTTATTAGAAACAATAACTAAGGTTTTCTGAAGGTGCATATGGGAATTTGAAAGCTTAACCAGGGAACTATGAACTAAATGATCTGTTTTAATTGGATGAGACTGATGAAATGCAAAAAAGAAAGAAATATACATTGAGGAAAGTGAACTAGATTTAAGCTGCTTAATGTCTAATAATTTTAAGATGTAGCAGTGGTATTTGAAAGAAAGCTGATTTTTATATTAATTTTTTTTAAAGTATGAGATATGCGAATTGACAGTGTCCCTTTGCAATGGTCTTGGGCTGTAAACCACAGTACTTCATATTCACGTGAACACACATGTTGTAAACTTGAAACATTGGAGATTTAAAAAAAAAAAGGAAGCACATGGTATAAAATGATAAAAAAAGATTATGCTATTAAAAGCCAAATGGCAGCAGGAACAGCAGCAGCAGCTAGAACTGCTGGATAAGGCGCCGGCGCTGTGAGGTCTTCCGCAGCAGTCGTCTGTAGTCATAGGGATTATCTTCGGTTTTACTCTCTTCCAGGGGGCTTTCTGCAACCCTCGACCTAGGGATTAAGCGCAGAAGTGTTTTAGAAATTAAAGTCAAAACATTTACCTTGGCAAACTCTCCTAATAGACTGCTTAACCTCCTCCCTCAGGGGGAAAAAATAAAGGGAGAAAGAAAAAAAATCAACTGACTTTGCTAGGCCTCTTCCTGCGGTGCATAAAGCAGGCACCTTGGAACAAACACATTGTATACTAAAAGCAGATGAACACAGAAGAACAACATGTTCTTCTACGAAGGGGACATAATAAAAGGACATAAACAGGATGAGAACATGGGGGTGCTTTGCAGTAGCGTTTGCCTGATGGTTACTGAACCAGATTTTCAGTTGGCATAAATTTGTTTGCTCTGTTTTTAACCTGCCTGTAGAGCTCACTGTAAGTGGCCATCTCTTTTTTTTTTTTTCAGATGCATTTTGCAAGCCACCTCTGACAGGCTGGAATGGTGACTTGGCACCATGTGTTACCATGGAGCAAGATTAAAAATAAAGCTCAGTTATTTAAAAAGGTTATTACTCTGAAATAATTACAAAAATTTGTAGTCTTCTACACTAAAGGTATACCCCACCACTGGTCCTACACCAGCATCAAAGGTAAAGTGCCAAATAAAAAATACTCGGTGCTTCACTTCTGTAGATAGAAATGACTATATGGTCTTTAGATCCAGGTGACCCCATTCGAGAGATAATGGAGTGCAGATCTGCCCTCAGAGGTAACAGTGTAAATTTAAAAGTTACACATATTTTTTTCACTATGTCTAATTAGGATGCAATCAGAGCAGCACCCAGTAAAAGGTAAGAAATTCCTTTTAGTAAGCCCAGTGGCAAAATTCTTACCCATCTAAACCAGACCTCAGGGTGAAAGATTTGGTGTAATTAACCACCCTAGAAATGCCACATTTTCCAAGGGATATAAACTATATGGTAGTTGCCTGATATTATTATTTTTAATTCCATGCCTTCACAACACCTTCCTGAAACTAATTTAGATCCTACCTGAAAAAATGCCAAAAATAAAATACGTAAGGGGCACAAAACATTCTAAAAAAATTTCCTCTATTACTATGGGTACATTTTCAAATTCAGAGATCATCCCAGGCTTAGTGTTTCCCTTAAGCCTTTGACCTAGATATTTTCCAAGTTTTTCTTACATGTATGAAGACACAAGAAGATTCAAATGTATCAAGATTTATAATTATGTGTTTGCACATGCCATGTGTGTGGGTGCATTGGCAAGAGTGAGAATATGAATTTTCTGAGCCCAGCAGAGGTCACCCTCTATGAAGTCTATATGGGAAGAGAGGAGGTAGAGCAAACCCTCCTTCCTCCCTTTAGGGTTTTTCTCCTGGCTGTCCACCTTGGTGGTGTCCATCACAGGCTGTAAACACATATGCTGCTACAGGACAGCAGGAAAAGGAGGCAGTCAAGCTGGTGTCTTATCTGCAGAAAGCAAGCAGAAAGTTCAGCGCACATCCACCCTATTTAAAATCTAATAGATCAGAAATACAATTTTTAGGTTCTGCTTCAGTTTAGTTTGATTTTAGATCACAGATTTACAGCAGGACATCTGTCCATCTCATCTGGCACTTGGGAAGCCAAAAACTAGCAGGTAGGCTGAACACCAATCATACTAGCATTTGTCCCTGCTGCGTGAAGATGGGAAATTTTCAGCTGTACATTTTACAAGTTAATTTGGCAAGATTCCATGAATAAAAAAGTATCTTTTTTTTTATGAATCTTTTGAGTATTTCAACAAGAATATACAACATTTATTTTTTCCTATGGTTATTTTGTATGAATTACCGCTCAGTAGCTCTTAAAATTGAAGTCCTGCGCTCAGCTGGGTGTCTCTTCTTTCTTGTGGTAGAACTGCTGTCCTTTGAGGTGGAATCAGTAGATGAAATTTCTTGGTAGTAGATATCTAAATCTAGCACTTTGCTCAGACTGTCAATAAATAAGTATACTAAGTTAACAGTTTTACTCTTTATTATTATATTCAACATTGAAAAATAAGGCAACCAAATATCATTATTAGTTGTGTTTATGTGTTGAGGATCTAAGGAATAATATATGTAAGTACAAGGAATCAGTTTCTGAAAACTGCTGTACGATGTAGATATTGAGAATTTTGAAAGACTAAATACTTTTAGATGTTCATAAAGCGGACATATGTATCTGACTGAAATTGTTTGGGTTTGCCATTATACTCAATGGGGAGGCATTTTTAATGGTATAATTCATCTGACCTATTTTAGATATCTCTTTGAGGAAGAGATAACTCATTCTCCTAAAGATGACTATTTTACCTCTCTGAGTACAAGAAGAATCTAAAGCAACTAGTTCAGATATCAGTGTCAATAATGCAGATGTCTCTTATTTTGTTAGATGAATGCTATCCAGGGTATCATATGTACAGAAAAAAACAATCCCAACATCTAGTTTAGAATGGGTAGGGAAAAAATAATATCCTAAAAGCAACTCAAAAAAAGAAATACAGAATTCAATTCTCACATTGGTAGAAACCAGAAATAACTCATTGATTTCAGTTGCTATGTTCTATTAATACAGAGTCAGCACATGAAAGAAGATGCAGTCATGGAACTGGTTAACTAGATTTAAGATGAGTGAAACCTAACAAGGCCAAATGAGAGAAACCACTAGATTTGGATTTTTTATTTTTTTTTTTGCTCAACAGGAGACAACAGTAGGTGTGAAATTTTTTCAGGATCCAAATGACATCAGAAAAAGAGCTGTAACAGACCAGACACAGGGGACATGGACATTAAGTGAATCCTTTAAGCAGTGGCATAATCAAGTGCAATTTAAACTGTGGTTGAATGAAGCTAGATGCTGAGAGCACGTATTAAATGCATATAATGTCATGTAACTTCCTTTAAGATACATATTTTAGATACAGAGTTTGTATTCTGCAACCTCAGCTGAGGATAGTGCTAAGAGCCCATTCATCGTGCATCTATGACTGGGCTTCCATAGCATGCATGCTATGGTACCATAGCAATGTCACTGGGGAGCAGCAAAAAAGCTTAAGTATAGAAACACAAAATAAAGCTATGATGTATGTCAGGAGCTGTGAACCAGGTCTACAGCGCATGTAAGGATCTAAGATACAGAAGGGCAGAATATATCTATTGCTTGCTTTATTTCTGCAGTGATCCATCAAAATAGGTTAGTTACACTGTGAAGAAAAGACTTCTGGCTGAAATTTCAAGGGCTACTCTTCTTTACCTGTTATTAATAATTATTGTTTTGATTTTTTATGATCTATTTCCAAACAGTCATATATTTGTAGGAGACAATTTTAACAGTGTTTGTATTTTTGCTAACAAAAAAGAACTGGTTGCTCATTTGCTTTGGCTGGAATTTTAAGCACCCTCAATTATTTTCTGTGTCAGAACTATCTTTGATGTGGACCTTATCTTAACTTATTATTATGCTTGTGTTGCCATGGTAAAGGGCCATGCTGTAGTAAAACTGAACGACTGAATTCTGTAATGGATTTTTGTCATTGAAAATTGCATATTTTAATATTGTATACAATGTCCTTCCTGTGAATCACCAAATTACCATGCTTTTTTTTAATGCTTTATTCTCCTGGTTGAAGTACAGCTAAGAACTATTTCTAGAGTACTAAATGACAATAGTGAGATAATGACAAAAATTACCTTTCTTTTCTTGGTTTCCGTTTTTCATCTTGTATTGATTTCTAAGAAAATACAAAGTAATTAAAAAATACTGAAAGGAAAGCTTATGCAAAGATACAATTCATCAATATGTTAGGTGGGAGAGTGTTGTATACTTTTCATTAAAAGAAAATATAAAGAATCTAATTTGCTGAGCAAGTGCTCCAGAAAAATCTCTTCTCAGAATCTTTGAGACTGAGAATGGGATTAGCATTGTTACTCCCAAATTTCAGTTGCCATACTGTGAAAAAAAGCTTAAGTAATTGCAATCAGAACAAAAAAGGAGATCTAAAACTTTCAAATATCTATAGTTGTTTTAATGACGTTGACAACACTACCTCACTGAGGCAAATTTGCTGTGATGCCATGAGATTTTCCATGAATACAGGCAACTCAGTGGGAGCAGGCATAATCCTATTCTCATTAATGCAGTCTTGTCACAGGTTTTAGTAAAATAAAATGGACAAAGGCCCCATTTAAAAAGCAGTATACGAGGTGGCAAAAGCACCTTTACGATACAAGACATCTAGAAATGCAGAGGAGAAAAGATTCAGAGGGAATGTGAATAATTTCTTATCTCTAATAGATTTCTGTCCCTACAGCCAAAACAATGCTATGTTGCAGCATCTAGTGCATCAAACTTCAAGAGCAGCATTTTTAAGTGTAGATGGTCTTAATTTTGGTTTTAATTGTGTTTCCTGCAAACGAGTGAAAACTTACTAGAATTAGTGACTCTAAAGTCACTGATTCTCAGAAGTCCTGATGGACTTCAGTGTGCAGGCAAATGGACAAGACATGTAATTGCAAAATGGTAGGCTGATTTAAAGAAATATACCCCAAAATAAACTTTTAGTGCCTTGTATGAACAATGGGCTATTGTCAGGCTTCATTTATACGTTGTACCCCTTTAGCTCATTTGATATGCAAGGAGATGAGTGAGAATGGAAGGTGTCTAATTAATAGAGAGAAATACCTGTTTTTGCAGAAGATAGAGAAAATTTTTCAAAAGAGGCACTCATTGTGTGCCTTCACTTTCAGGTGATCTGGGCTTGATAATCATCTGCGAATACCCGCAGGTCACAGAGGTTTTTAGTAAGGTGGAAAATCCATAATAGCTGGGAAAGCTGACTACCATCAAGTATCTCAAGTTAGAGCTCAATGACTTACCCAAGGTCTAAGAATTTAAGAACTAGTAGGTCTCCTTTCTAAGCTTCAATGTATAGACATTTATGCCGAACCTTTCCCTTACCAGTGAACTTAATGTCAGGAAGACAGGCTTCTCTTTTTTGCACCTTCTTGAAAAATACAACTAATTGAAGGTAATATTGATTAATACCTCGAAAAACTGCTGCTAAAAATCAGTTTCAAAATTCCCTGGCATTACTGCAGGTTTTGTTTGCACTGATGTGATGGCTGTTTTCTGATATGGAGCTGGCCATGTAAGAAATTAACTTTCAGAAAATAGCATGTTCCTCACTGTATAGTCTCAGCTTTCTAAATATGCATTTGCTTGAGAATTACCCTTCTCCTCAGAAATTTCCTAATACAGAATTCAGTGTCATGCCTTTCATTTCAGTCCTTTATCTCACCAATCTTGCTTTCACAAAACAAATCTTATTCTTACATGCCAATTTATTTTTAAAAATATACTTTCTTTTCAGAATATCACTGTTCCAAAGCTGTGTTATTTCAAAGCCCCCATAATAAAACATAGCCATATTTGTCTTTTTTGGTATGCCAGACACAACTCTCCCTAAAGGTCCTGGTGACACCTTCTGTTGAAAGGAGAAGCAATTGCTACGGTTAGTTTATTAGCTGGGCTCTCAGTGGCTGTTAAAATAGGTCACTAAAATGCAGGCACCTCAAGCAAATGAGTTTAATTGCTTTTTTGTTGGAACTGTTTTCTGAGCTGCTTTTACATTTTCTCTCTTTCTGCTTACTTTCTTGCCTTTTTTTCTATATTTAAGGGCACTGAAGTCAATAGTGGAAGGCAGCCCTTGGCAGCTGAACTTGGACCAAAGGCTATATATAGAGACACTCAAATCCATTAGTCTCCTGAGCTGTTGGTATTTGCCAATTCCTTCATAATCACAATCTGACACATTTGTAAAGGAAGTTACAGTGTGCATACTAATACAGCCTATTTTAATATTTGCTCCCTCTGCAAGATTGAGCACTAATTTAGACGCTCAAAATAGCTCTCCAAACAAACCTGTTTCTCTCCTGTGACTTACAAAGAAACTACGGAGACCAGGCACTTAATTTGGGTATTGAAGTGCAAATGCTGCTTATGCATATAATGAATGTACATATGTTTAGGTACAAAAGTAAGAATTGGCCTGACCTAGGTCCCTAATCAGGGTAACTCTGAACCTCAATTTCAAGTCTAGTTTGAAATGTGAAGTTTGTGGCCTGCCTCCTTTCAGCAGGGCACAGCTTTTATGCTGCATTAGAAATTAATATAGGGAATTGGGCAATCAGAAAGAAAGTTTAGGTAGGAATTTTCTGGCATTTTTAGCCCACAAAAACTTGCTAAACTCACATGTATTAGAGTGTAGTAGGTAGAGTCTTCTGGATTATTTAATGTCTTGGGCTTCCGTGGTCTCCTTGGAGGTCTCTGCATTGGGCGAGAGTCTTCTACTTTGGTTGCAACTGTGAAAAAGCAGAAGATAGCAATGCTTATTTCTTCACAGCGTGGGAGGCTTTTACAAAAACAGGAGAGCATTTCACTAAAGAGAGCAAAAAAATCCACATAGCCACTTCTACTGCTTGCTGTAACTCAAGAAAGCAAGTGTTTGGGGCATTTCCATCACCGGACTGGAAAGCAGAACTGGTTTATCCATTTGAGTCCTGACTACCCACGTGGACACATGCCACGTAACGAATGTCAGGTTGGAACAGCCCAGCAGTCTGCCTGGCACAGGCTTCTCCTTCTGAAAAGGGCTAATTCTCCACATTCAAAAAAGGGCTCTGAAGGGTAACGGACACTGGAAGGCTACCATCTCGTAACAGGGACCTGGGCGGTGAGGATGGTATCTTTTCAGACTTGAGTCAATCATGAAGGTGTTGAATGAGGGAACTAGCATTAGACCTCCGGTTCAGAGGTTAGTCCTCTACATAATCATGGTGTAGTTTTTCCCCAAGGTCTCCTGCTGAGGCTGTTCTGTTTCAAGCCAAATCATGTACCACTGGGCAACACAGCCTGACCATGTCCATCGCATCCAGCGTAATCTAGTTTAGTGTACTCAACTTCTGGTCTATTTCTACAAAAGCTTTCTGCAAACATGCAAAAAATGTTTTCATTCTAATGGAAACAAAACCAAGATTTTGACACAAAATGGAACTGCTGTCCTCTGGCAGTCTCCAAACTCTGAGTTAGGCACTGACTTGTGGGTTACATTGGCTGGCACATGGGGAACTAGAAAAATGTCTTGGCTATTTGCTTGTTAAAAATCTATATGCAGTTCTGACCGTGCTAAGATATAGGGCTGCTAAGGGTTCATAGGCTGTTTGTCACATAGCCGACATAGAATGCAGGGCTCCCAATGCCTTATTCTTGGAGACCACACAACTGACTCTGGCAGGCTGAGGGACCACAAACGTACAGCATGGTGAGCATGATCACCTTACATTTGGCTTCAGCTATAGGAAAAGTTTGCTACAGCAATTCCTTCATGATGGAGGGGGTTGCATGACAGCAGAACACCGACAATAGAGATGGGTCATAGGGACACATACAGGGTGATGAATGAAGTCACAGCACAAGGTCTAGGCATGGTGAACCATGTATCCACATATTTTCCATTATCCAGTGAGGTTTTATATTGTCCTTGTCCCATCACAGAAGTATTCAGAGGACAGTCCATGAGAAAAAACATCTCCTTATCATAAATTAATACAGCGTGAGGGTGGAATGAAGATCTAGCCCCCAATGAGTTACTGAAGTGTGTTCTGCTGATGTAATCCTCTTTCACATGAGGCAACTTTAACTCCGTAACTCCATATAGATGTGCTAAGTACATGTGACTGAGTCTTAGAAGGAAGAATGTATTTTGTTCTCTAATGACCATCAGAAACCCTTTTACATGATAAAAATAAAAACTCTCCCATGTACATCAGACATCTTTTTAATTAAGGAGGTAGCACAATCATTTAAAATGAGAAACAATCAGTAATACATCAGTGTTGACTCCTGCAAAATTAGCTGTGTAAGTTTTTTGTTATGTGTGATAAATAAAGGCTTGTAAAGGTCATGGATATACAGAGGAGCCAGAACGAATAATGTTAATTTAAATTGTAGTTGGATAATGATTACATTTATTGTTTTAGTTTCTTATCTGAAATGCAGACTGCTCCTCATGTAATGAATGAACAAGTATCTTTTTAACATTTTGCGCTTAAAAGAACAATGGTCTTTTTCTAAGCCAGGTTACAAATAATTAATGTTAAATAATGAAATTTAGATGCAATAAATTCATTTCAGTAACCTGTATTAAATATAAATTACATTCTTTGATTTGAATAGGTATAGCAGGCCTGACTGTGCTCATATGTGGGCTGTTGTAACCCTGCTGGATTTCAAATGGGCCACCTGGAGTTATCCAAGTTTCCATTTGTGAGAGAGTAGAGGCATATCTTCCCTATTTTATTTTTAAACACAACAGGAGACTAAACTGGAAACAATACCTTAAAAAAAACCCTTAAAAGTCAGTGTAGTTGAATGAATAGAAACACCTAACCCCTCTCTGTAGCACATTTTTAAAAATTGTGTCAAAGATCATGACTGCATGAAAATCTAGGAAAAAAAATGAAGCCAAATTGATGGCTTTAGGAAAAACACAGGGCAAAAGCTCTCATAATACCTAAAGATTTTTTGTTGTCCCCTCAGAATTCATCATTATGTATGCTGTTACGTTATTTAATTCATCACTGTCAAACACGTAAAGCACTATTGTATTCTAGATTACAATTATTCCAACAGAAATTACTTGTATACTTCTTGCATATGTGCTATGCAAAGAAGACTCCTCTTACATTCAGAAAACATCATTTTGACAGTGATAAGGGTTTCTGTAAAAAATAGCTTTTCATGTCAGCTTGTGTGTTGTACATATGTATAAGCTATGCAAAAGAACTGAGGGAATAAAAATACCATGCTGGGGCAGGCAGCCTTCTAAGCTTGGACCTCCATCGTTCCTTTTAAAAATTACATAGAGGGCTGAAAATGCAATTCTCAGTTCTGTCTCCAAATTACACAGTAAGTAAAAAATAGTTTGATGGGTTCAGCTTGATTTGTTTCACCAGAAAGTGAACCTGTGATTTCCTTCTGCACTTAGATTTGTGTGTTCATTGCTACTGAAATAAAGCTGATGTGTTAGTTGCTTGTATTGGGTAACTCACTGCACAAAGTAAAATTTGCTTTTTTATTAGTTGCTGATAATTCCAGAAACCATTTACTTAGTAGAGTTAAAGGTGGAAGGCAAATTAAATACCCAAGCCTGATAAATGGTGAGTTTGATGCGCTTGTTTTCCAGATGGCCTGTATCTTTCTGCAGTAGGCAATGAAGCAGAAAGAAGGAGTAAAATCATTCACTTATTAATAACCCAATTATGTTGCTTCTAGAGTCCATTACAAAGAAAAGCTTTTTATTGAAGCCCAGTCTCTCCGTAGTAAAATAACCTATAGCTTAGTTTAAGACTTCAAGTATCTGTAGCAAGACCTGGCTTTGTGCTTTATGTGTAAAAGGAAAACTGATGCTTTCTATTTAACAAACATTTAAATAATGCACATTGATATGAAAACCATTCACAAGAGTAGCTGTCAAAGCACTTTGGAAATGTCAGGTTGGCACTATCACCCTTATCCTACTAGCAGGGTAAATGAGATGCAGAAGGCAAGACACACCGAGACTTGCTTAAGGTTATGTCCCACTTAGTCGTTAGCACAGCCAAGGTGCTGGACTGAAGGACTGTGCTGAGACTCCCAGCTCTGCAGCCAGCCCATGCCCTGCGGTCCTATCTACCCGAACGGGTGCTGTCAGTGCCGTGATACAGTCACATGCCTTAGAAGCAACGCGTAGGAAAAACTGGAAACAAAAACAATTGATGCTACACAGCCGTTCCTTTTTAAAGGTTTTACCAAGAGGAAGACAGGTTGAACAAGTTGAAAGGGAGAAGGATTTTCCTCAAACTGCCTAATTGCACGCAGTCAGTACTCAATCAGTCAAAAGAAAGAGGTTTTGCTCTCGTGACCTGGATGCTTTGCTTTTGAACCTCAACAGCGAATGTCAGCCATGCTGTAACCCATGGCCAGGAAGTTAGATCTCTCTCCTGCCCAAACCTGAAGCAGACTGTCAAAACATACATTTGATCAAGTGATGATGGAAAGTTTAATGAAAGTTAAGGTCATTCTCCATGAGAATGAACGAATTACAGAGTTAAGGGTCAGCGAAGGCATGTGAACAGCGTGGCTGCCAGGTAACATTAAAGAAGGTCTAGCAAATCTAAGGAAAAGTCCTTATTCCTATCAGTATCTCAGCTAGCTCGTTTACCTCAAAGGTTCCTACCCAAGTTACACATGCACTCTGACTCTATGGTGTTCAATTACAAGGTATTAATACTTTCATACTCAGCCCTCACTGAAAGCTCCGAATACACTGAAAAAAATAAGAAAAGGGACAAGGAAATTTAGGACCAGGTCATTTAATGTATGTGTATCCTGAACACCACCACAAACTATGGAAACTGTGGAGATCTGCATGTGCTTGAAACATTCAAGTTTCAAGAAACAAACAAGAAATACTTGAATAAAGATGAGTCGGTATCAACAGCCCTTTAGGTTAAACTGTCTGCACATTCTGACATACAATGATAAGCTTGGAAGACAACAATCTTGAGGAATCAACATCCATGGATGCTAATGTAAATTAATGTATGACTTAACAACAGATCTTATACTGACGACTGGAGAAATAGTGTGGTTACAGCTGTGATAAGCATCTAAGTGATGAAAGGTCTCTATTTATTAGACCACCTGGAGAAACAGATAAACCCGTCTTCAGGTCATTTAAGTGAAATGTTACATGTTTGATTCAGCGCTGTTCCACATCTTACAAGGACAGAAGTATAAAGCCAGGCTCAGAATAAAGCATGAAGAAAAACAAGAGTAAGAGCAGTAATTGTATGGGTTTTGTAGAGGGGCTTGGAAGTAATCAGAAAAATGCAACCGGAATTCCAGGATGAGAAGTGAACAGCTATTACTGCTTACAACATTTACGTGCATACCTTTTTACTGTCCTAATTATACACAGTGTGAGGACGTAATGACTCAAGTTTGGGATTTGCACATAGAAAAACACTGCTCTGGTTAGTAATTCTTAGGTATTGTTTATTCATGGGATGTTCACCACAGTCAGATTTGGAAATTACTGTTGATGGGTGCAAATTCTTAGAAATCTGGAAAAAACAGAGGGATTATTCTGGCACAGACCTAGGACTAGGAACTGCGAGAGACCGAGAACTCCCCGATTGCATCCAACAGGAGCTGAGTGTTTGATCTCTCATGCCTAAGTCCCACCAGCCCCATTGAGGGAAGCAGTTTCAGTCTCTGACTGACACTAATGCTCTCATTTCTGAGAGTCTGGTGACCTGGGATTATTGCTATTTAAGAGAGGATGTTCAAGGAAAATGGGCTGTACTCCACTTCCATGACCTCCCAAATCTTATGCTCTGCCATGGATCTGACCAACTCCCAAACCAGATCCTGTACGTCCTGGCTGCATCATGTCCAAAGGGCCACTCCAGTGGCTGAGAACAACCAGACAGCAGAAGCGCTTGACTAGCCTGCTTTTCTCCAGGGTAGTCAACACCTCAAGTGCTCCCTGGCTGGCCACTCGCTTGCGAAGAAGAAAGACCGGCCAGTGAATACTGCTCTCCTCACCCACTGCTACACAGGCTCCCTTTTCCTTGCAAAGGCTGCCCATGAAACCCCCATAAATAGTGCTGCGGCAGCCTACAGCAGGAGGAATCCTGGATGAAAACCCTGCCTGTCTCACTCCTTTGTGTAGCTGGAAAGGTCCTCAGCTGCACTGGAGTTCCTCGTACCATGTGAATTTCATTCTAAATATAGAAAATTCTCTTCCTGAGATTTTGTACTTGAACTGTCATTTAATACTTAGAAGGATGGGCACCATTATTCATCTGGAGAAAAAAGAAAAAATTTGCTCCCATAATGATCAAATTCCCCTCACTTCAGGCTTTGACCTCAAAAAACTTGACAGTGGCCATTTGTGCATCTATTCTGACACCACAGTAACCCAAGGCTCACTAGCAGTCCAAAGGTGCAGTTCTGGGATGCAGCCATTAAGTTTAGCTGAAAGCATTTAGCAAGCAAATAAAACCTACTCAGAAATTCAAGCCACAGGAATACTGTTTATTCCAGGAACCTCGTGCAGCTTACTTTATGCATTTTTATAAATACAAATAAATTCACTTAAGAACAACTTAACCTTGTGGATTTAAGATTCATTTAACCTTTTTGCTCATATGTTCTTTAAACTGCAGGCTTTGTATTTTTATTAAAATAAACAGTTTTGAAAATCTGAACATTTGTCACAGTATGCCATCCAGCTGTCCCACAATTCCTTCCCTTCTGTGGGTAGCAATGTAATAAAATATTTCATCAGGGGAGCTGGTAAGTTCTCAAACTGAACAATGGCCACCTACCCACAGATGAAGGCGGACAGGTATTCCTATCTGGCACAGAGCTATAAAATACAATTCATGTGTTATAGATGTAAAAAGACATATGAAACTAGTGAAGCTGAGGAAGAAGTGTAAATAAATGTAAATGACCAAAGTAATTACAAATAGGTAAATACTACATGATTTAAAGAACAGCTAAAGCTCAACAATCCTTGCCTTCATAAGGGTAGGACAGCAAAGGTAGCCCTAGAGGGAAGCCTGCAGTAAAAGCATATCTTTCAGTAAATGTGTGTATATAAATTATACTGTAACACATAATGTAGGCAAGAGGACAGGAAGGCTGCTCCCTGTTTAATAGACAGTGGATCACTCACCACGTCTACCTGCTTCACTTTAGCATGATAGTCTGCAGTACATTACCTCAAGTCTTTGTTTTATGTAGTTATCTTACTATATTGCATACAGGAAGAAAGTACGATATCCAGAATGCTGATAACTCCTGTGTTGTAGACAGCACAACCTAAATGAACTGCACACAGGCGTATTTTTACTTAAATATTCTCTACATCTAGTTAGATCATGTTTGCTGTAATAAACATTTACTTAAGACAGTGCAGCTTTGTGACTGAGTTCTGTAATGTTTAGGCTCCAACCGGCTCAGAGGCAAGCTAGGGAATTACTGCAGTGTATTCTCTTACTTCAATATCCTGTGGATTGGTCATAGCTGGAACGGAAACAGTTTTCCTGTTGTCTGAATTATGTTCAAATGTAGAAAAAGAAAGTTCACATTCCACACCAAGACAGGTCTTTCAAGTGGACTGGTCAGAAGTTATAAATATGGCCGTGGGAATGTGAGAAATCACGGCTCAGGTCCCTGCTGCCATCGCTCCATACCCTAGGTGAGCAGCTGAGCCTGGCGTCCACTGTCAAACCCACTGTGTTACAGAGAGTGAAACTTCATATCATGGCTGGGAAGGCTGGCAGAACACAGCACTTAACCAGAAACCGGCTGGCCTTCCTTGGTGCTTTTTTAAAGTTCAATGTCTAGCAAAAGTCACCTTCCTTACATTTATCATGAGTAGCCACACACATTGTACGAGGTACTTGGGTCAACAAGAGAACACAGCAAACACAAACTATGGCTGCTCAGCTCAGACCAGCTGGGCAAGAAGGGCCAAGAAGCCAGACCCAGCTCAAAGTATAATACTGCCTCTTGTATCAAGGGAAAGTTTGCTACAGAAAGACTGGGAGCAAGAGTTCTGTCAAGAACTGGAGGAGGACTGGTTTTGGGGTGGTTTGACTTACTGGAGCAGAGCATTCAGTAAGTGACTAGCTGGACAGCAGTAAATAGGCTGGAGAGGCTAGTTTAGTTTGAGATAGAAGGGGCCAACTCATGCTTTACAGTGTTTAAGGGCTGGTAGGACAAATTCAGCTGGCCTGTGCTTTAGTGACACATTTCTCTATAGTGAGTTCAGTCATTGCCTCTTAGTCAAACAGCACCCACTATTTCATTTTAAATGCATTCAGCTTTGGAAAGGGTAACTCCTTCTGAGCCCTGTACTCACCTGTCTACATGCCAGCTTGCAGCAATTTAATCAAAACTGAAAGCATGTGTCCACCATATTTATTTAAAAAAAAAAATTTGTTAAAATTCTGCAGGAGCCATCTTGAAATGAGCATGCCTTGACTGAAAAGTATGTTTTAATCTATATGAATATGAGCATTCGGGATTCTCTTTTTGATGCTTCCTACTGTTTTAAAGTTATGATTGCTATTGCTGACATTTTTTGTAAAAGACAATTAGTCAAAATAGAAAACATTCATTTTTTGCATGCATAAGATAAAGAGAAGAAAAGGGGAGGCTTGTAATTCATTAGAATTTTCTTACAGATTTTGCCTGATGCACAAAAGAGCTAAGTGCTGTCACATCACACATACAGACATTTGTCAGGAGAAAACATAGAGAAAATAAATCCTCCTTTTGTTAAGCCCACCCAACATTACCTGGTAATAAAATTTTATTTCCTTTTATTTATTAAAATGAGGCCAAGACCTGGTCTCTTGTGCAACTCAACAACTGTGTCAGTGTTGTCTTAAAAAGCATTTTGACTTGGTTCAAAGAAATGTATGACTTTTTTCAGTGTTCAAAACGATACAACACAGTACTTCCACACACCTTACCACTGGAAAACTGCTGTATTATGACACCACAGAGTTTTAAAGCAGTGGGACATATTCAGAGATGAAGGGAAGTGGCTGACCAGTCACCACTTTAAGCAGGGTTGCATGCACAGGTGCGAAAACCTGGCATCCTTTTGCCTCCTGTAGAGCTACTTAAATTTATAGCAATGTGAAGGGTAGACTTTGCTCCATTTTGCACGTCATGGAAATACTGGTACATTTTCACCTGGTTCACTTGTGTAAGTAATGAGATCTTTAACTGACAAACCAGGGATTTTTTTATTCCTTTTCCCTCTACCTATATTCTCTAGTTTCTGTAGGAAAATGTCTAAGAACCAAGAGTTATTTTCCAAAGCATGCATTTTTAATTCCTCAAGATTACCTTGTCAAAAATCAGCAATATTTAATAGAGCACTCCGTACAAACCCATTAATGACAATCACAAACATTGCTCTGTCTTTAATGAAAGATCATTGCACTTAGTCTTCCATTTCACATTTCTTTTCTCTTGCAGACTTTGGTCTTGGAAACATGCTGAACTACATAGATTATCTATCAGCAGCCAGTTTACACTTAGAGGTTTAGCTTTGGTAAACAGCAAGCCCTTATTTCACCAGCTTGCCCATTTGAGAGGACTGCAAAGCAGGGCTGAAGTACTTCTAGGATCTCTTCAATGAAGCCATGGGAACAGAAAGAAGTATTGGCATACATGAAACTGAATCCATAATGTTATAGTGAAAATAGCTGTCCTGGTTTTGGCTGGGATAGAGTTAATTTTCCATCTAGTAGCTGGTATAGTGTTATGTTTTGGGTTCAGTATGAGAATAATGTCGATAAAACACTGATGTTTTCAGTTGTTGCCAAGTAATGATTATACTAAGTCAAGGATTTTTCAGCTTCTGATGCCCAGCCAGCAAGAAGGCTGGAGGGGCACAAGAAGTTGGGAGGGGACACAGCCAGGACAGCTGACCCAAACTGGCCAAAGGGGTATTCCATACCATGTGATGTCATGCCCAGTATATAAACTGGGGGGCGTTGGCTTGGGGGGTGGATCGCTGCTTGGGGACTAACTGGGTATTGGTTGGGGAGTGGTGAGCAATTGCATTGTGCATCACTTGTTTTGTATAGTCTAATTCTTTTATTATTATTAACATCATCATCATTTTCTTCCTTTCTGTCCTATTAAGCTGTCTTTATCTCAAACCACGAGTTTTACTTTTTCTTCCTGATTTTCTCCCCCATCCCACTGGGTGGGGGGAAGTGAGCGAGCGGCTGCGTTGTGCCTAGTTGCTGGCTGGGGTTAAACCATGACAATAGTACAATTAGCTCTGGGCAGCGAGGGACAGTCCTGGATATGACCCCAGCTGTGCAGAGGTGAGCAGAGATCTTCCCCAGAGGCAGTGCAGTGGCATGGGCTGGCACAAGGTCCCTGCAGAAATGGAGACCTACCCAGTGATCTGCAACGCTTGCCCTCATCTTCCTCCACATCTGCAGCCCAAGACACAAGCTGAGGAAATCCCGTTACATCTATTCCAACTGAAGAGGCTTGAGCAGCTCAGTCAGCTCTTTGTGGATCTCCTCGTGGGGCACAGGTCTTAATGATCTGCATGCTCTGAATCCTGTGTTTTCCACCTTTATTCTCCCAGTACTCCTCCCCACTGCCACCAAACCGGCTCCAAGTATGCTTGCATTTTGGGAACCCCCACTGACCATGTTAACTGGAATATAAATAACTTCAGAGTGTACCTTCAGAGGTAATGTCCTCTTAAGTGCATGAGTTAAATAGGTGCCAATTACTAATAAAACTTTACTTGTAATTTTAAGGACATACCCACCAATATGGGTAGAAGTTCCAAGTTCTAATAGCCTCAGCTGTATTTGTGGATAGCTAAACTTTACTCAGCATATGTGTGACAAACTTTGGTAAATTGTTTGACATAGTATCTAAAAAAATATTTTGTTTTTAAAACATAGTCCCATACCTTACCAATAGCACACACAGTTGAGCAACATATGAGTGAAAAAGAGCCAATGTGGAATTTTTACCAAATGAAAGTATTGCTAGAGATGCTATGCCTAGGCTTCACAATGATTCATTCACCAATCTTAAGAAGCACTGAAACAAAATACCACAAAAAATGGTAAATATGCAAATCCCAACCAGGCTCGGATATTTTGCTGGAAACTATGTTCCAGACATGTACTGATACAGGGCATAGTACAAAAATGTACAGCCTGAGTTATATTAGAAGCCAGAGCTAACTCACCTCCTAGTTCCCTGGCCTTTAAAAACATGACTAGGAGTCAATTCTTGACAGTCCTGTTTACAAATGAAAATTCTGCTAACAGTAAGGTTCAACATTACCTGACTGACAAACATGAGAAGAAAGTCGGCCATTAGGTTGCTTATCTTTGGACAGCTTCACGGGTTTCAGCTGATGTGACAATATCATTTCATTCAATTTTTGCTGCAATGCTAAGTAGTCTTCGGATAATTTTGATATCTGAAAAATATAACACAGGATTTTACATTATTATATATAAGTATACATGTTCCAAGGTAATCAAAGGTAAAATAGTGGACTAGAGAATGAATTTAAAAGGTATTGCTCTGCCTACTGCAGTGTAGACCCCTACAACATTTAACTCCCATACTCCTTAAAAAAGAAAGAAAAAAAGATGAAGAAAAAAAAGACATGTAGGAAACTCCACACTGCAGCCCAGTCCTGCAACTACTTCATAGTAGTTCACACATGTGAGCAGATGGTGCCTTGCTAATGCAAAATAGCTTCTACAGCTGTAGGCATACTTCTCTGCACATGTGTGAGTCCCTGACATTGACACAGCCACCTTTAGTTTCATTTACAGAGACTTTTCACAAGTTTACTGAATTAAGGTCCTTGCCTGGTAAACACACATTTCAACAAACAAAGGCAAAGCTTCTGCATTTAGCCTAAACCAGGTTAAAACTAACATAATTTTTTGCCAGTGCTCTAACTTTGTCTTTCCCTTCTTCCTGAAAAGGGTATTTTCTGTTGCAGCCCAAAATATGCATTTTTATAGAACGCTCATTACAAAATCTCAGTCTTAGTTTAGAGACTAAAACCTTGGTGCCACTGAAGCCAGTAAAATAACTTTGCCATTCTGTTATTGCTCAGAGTATTATGCTCAACATACATAGCTTATGAGCTTCTTACCTGCCGCGAAAAAGCTGCCAAATCACAAGCATCTTTCTCCGAGTCTCCCTTCAGTGTCTTAGAGTCTTCAGTCTCCTTACTGGTGCTTTTCCTATCTTCTGCTGTTTGGGGATCATTTTTTTGAACATGTACTGCCTCTGTTGGCTCCTTTGTAGTTTTCTCTTGACTTTTGCAAGGTAGTTTCCCTTCTTTTCTGAGTTGTCCCCTCCTTCTGTAACCCCGGTAACTGCTCTGAATAACCACTGCTGCCTTCTCTTTGTCTTCTGAACCTTGTTTTTCTGCCTCAACTTGCTTCCGTGAGCCTCTTAGTGACTCTTTTCTTGTAATTCCTTTACATCCTGTAGGCATCACTGCTTCATGTTTCAGGTAGTTTCTTTCCATATCCCTGTCAGTCCTGGGCTGGACCACAGCTGATTCTTGATTTTGCCCATCTGCACTAAGCTTATCTTGATTATTTTGCTCTTGCTGGGGACTAGGTTTAACTGCGATTTTGACAGTAGATTTGCTGGACAACTTGTCCAAAAAGGCTTGTTCTTCACCTTTACCAACATGTTTTACCGCAGGGTTCTGCTTCACAGAAGCTCCCTCTCCTTCAGTAGATGTTTTCTGTTGCTCCTGGACATTCCCTGTGTCACTGCACCCAGAGCACTTGCTGTCAGTAACAGCATCAGCTTCATCTTGAGTCTCCTCGTTTGCTGCTTCTTCCAGTGTATCATTTTGAGCCGGCTGCAGTTGTGCTTCAAGGAATTCCACAGCAGATAATTCTTCCTCTGCTATTTTTTCATGCTCTTCCTTTATTTTTTTACGGACTTTGTAGCCTCTGTAATGGCTCTGAACAATGACAACTGCTTCTTCTTCTGTTTTAGGAAGGGTACTCTTCACTCTGGCTGGACTTTCCTCATTATCTTGAAGTTCTTCATCCTTTTCCTTTTCAGTAATGGATGCTACATTTTCAGTTTGTTTCTTTCTAAGTGATTCCCTGAATGAAATAGAGTTTTGGGCAAAAATTATAGCTGAAGAAGATGAAGGATAGTGACAACTTTACAACTACCTTTGGTGGTGTTTGTGTACTAAATGGCAATTTGGTACATTGCAACCTGGGAAAGATTTAGTGCATATAGCTGGAATTAAAGGCAGCAAACTAATCTCTGTCTTTCTGATGATTATTTCTTAAAGTGAAAAGGGACATCCTTGTTAAACTCTTCACAGAAAATTGCTAAGGGGACAACCTAGGCTGCATGAGGCCTGATAAAACAGTAAAGAATTAATTTAAATGTTAATAAAAACATAAGGCAGAAACTTTTTAGCACTTCAAATATGTATAAATACACACAATCCTAAATGTATTCATGAAAGAAAAGTGCCTCAAGTCTCACTAGGAATGCAAAAAGAATGATCCTGGGCGTAGGTCCAGGTCAAATTTAAAAGACCTAACATTTCCTAAACTGTCTTTAAATCTCAAATCTGCCACCCTGTTCCTTCCCTCTGAAAGAATCTGGACTCTTTCACAGCTGTTTTCCACCCCTCTGGACTAGTCTCCACCTACTTAAATGCTATCACTGAAAATACAATGGTGATAAGCAAAGTGCTATTAGCTCCATTTCAGAGATTGGGACCACAATCATATTGCAGGGGTATTTAGAATGTGATTCACCTCACCTGACTTCTAGCTGTTTGATCTGAGCAAGACATCTGGGTTCCCGCTGTCATCACCTATGCTTATCTCAGTGACTTAAGATGAGAAGAACAGTTCCTTGCAGATGCCTATTTCTCACTTTTGTCTGAGCATTTTTTATGATGAGCTAGTTCCAAAAAAGAGACTCATCTACAGATTACGTTAACATTACAGGTAAGCATGATATTGTTGATCTCTCCCCTAAATATGCCTTTATTCCCTGGGCTTAAAAATATAAGAAAATTGGCTACTGACATTAAAAACCTCCACATAAATGTACATTACCTCTGCAGACATATATAGAATAGTCCTAATTTGCTTCACTTTTAGCTTACATCGCTGTTCTTCAGCAGTGTAGTTACTGAAAAGTGACACATTTGAGTGACATAAGACAGACAAAATAACACTACCTCCTCCTTTTGAAGATCTTCCTCTCCTTATATCCCCTGTAGTGAGACTGAATTGTTATTGCTGCTTTGTTTCTTGTCTCAGTTAGTTCTTTTCTCTTCTTCCTGAGTAAGTATCCTCTGGCAACTGACACAAATTGTAATACAAACCAACCTTAGGCAACAAGCAATGCATGTCCCACACATTTCAGAGAGTCAAATGATAACAGCATTAAACAAAAAACAATAACGAAATATGGATCGGGGTGTTTATTATGATTACACTTCATCTGAAATTATTCTGTCCCACAAAACTTTTTTGAGATTTCAGAAAGCTGTACCCATTCTACATGAGGATATAAACAAGCTCTTTCTTTGTATTTTATTGGACTAAAGAAAATACGGGAAGATGCAGAATGAAGCAGAAGCATAGTGCTATAGAAGTGTCTCTAGAACACAGTGCTCTCAGCTTCAGGTACCTGCTTTGCCTGATTTAGGCAATTGATTTGACTCAGTCTTTCATTTCCCTGGAAAACACCTGATTATCAGGCTGTAGAGATTACCAGGCTCTCTTCTGGCACAGGCCTGGAATTAGCTGAACAGTCAATAGATCAGAGAAAAACTGAAAATTTTATAGCTCAGCAGTTACAGAAGACTTAGCTCATGCTCCTTTTGCAAAGACTCATTATTCAAAATGAAAAAGCTCAGCATGAAGGATGTGCTAAGCTCCACAGTAACCAGGTGCACTGTGGCAAGGGTACTCACTGCTTGTGCTTTGTAGGAGGCACAAGTTCAAGCTTCTGGTCTGAACCAGGATGAGTAAGGACTCAAACATGCGTCTTCCCTGAGACATGTAGGTGCTGACTTGTCACTGGGGGCTTAATGCAGTTGCCGGCACATAGGTATCTAGTGCCATCTGAAGTGCTCCAGAATACCCAAGGCATCTACATTGAGCAGGCAGAAAGAACAAGACAGATGGGACTTTCTGGAGAAAGTTGGGTATACCACATGAAATGAAGCTGGAGGCCAGGCAAGATAACCTAGGGTATCTAAAATGACACTAGATACCAATATGGGGGCAAATGAACTGAGCATTTGGTAGTTTTGAATAAAATGAATCAAACTCTAGGCTCTGCTGACTATTAAGAGGAGTTTAGACACCTAGGTCACTTTTAGACATCTACACTGAAGTGTCTTAATCAGAAAGTGAATTGCATTCAGAATGCTGCTTCAAAAATTCCTGAACTTGCAAATGATTTCCTAATGGGAACTAGCACAGTCTCCACAGTGCTGTGATTTGGATAAGTCTGCAATTCCAGGGATTCAGCACAAATCCGCTAATCCCTGGCAAAATGAAAAGAACATAGTGTTTTGTCAAAATATTTCTGTTGAACTCTAATTCCAAATGCAGTATCAAGACTATCAACTCTGCTGAGTGTTTTGCAGCACAGGGAAAGGTCAAGCTCACTTAAGAATGGGAAGGGAGCATAAGCAGTCTATTCTAACACATTCATATAACTTGGTGATAGGTTTTATTTGCTTTAGCATTCCCTACTCATAATTTAGACCAACTTGGGCTCCACTAGATGCAATGGTCAGTGTAAGAAGCATTCTATAAAAGGGACATAAATTACATCTTGATAATTGGATATAGGGTAAAGGAACCCAAACAGTTATTAGAATTGGCACAATTGGTTTTTATACTGCAGTCTGACAGGGCCTTAGAAAAGTGCTAATTGTAAAGCACTTGGAATACTTCTAGAATTTCTTGGACTTCTGAGCCAATCCTCATTCCATTTTCATACAAAAGCAACTCAACAGGAGTTACTTTGAAATAAATCAAGTTACATGTCAATGGACATGCCAATATAAGCTAAGTCTGGTCTTTTTGGACTTATTCTGGTTCATCTTTGAAGTTTCCTGAGAACTCTGTTATGAGATAGTACCTGTCTAAGCTTTGTTTTCAAACTGGTAAAGGAGTTTTTTATTGCTTTAGAAACAAATGGGGGAAAAAAACTGAGAGAGCTAAGTAAAAATGGACTTCCATTTTGTTCTGGTTTCTTGTGCATTGAAAAAAGTTGAAATGAAATTGCACATAGGACAGAGAAGGTGGACAAGAAGAAATATTGGGGAGATGAAGAAACAGAGCAAAGTGGTAAATTCATACTTTTGCATTTGCTAAATATCCTAATATAATTGACAACTTTCAGATGTGTAATTATTTTTGGCACATCACTGGATTTTACTCTGGTTTTAGATTGTTTTCTACACTGATGAAGTTCTACCAACTGCAGTGAACTGCTCTTCAGTACACACTAACATTGTCTCAGTGCAATTAACAGATGCATCAGACAATTATTTAAAAGCAGCACTGGTGTTGGTATATAGTCATGAAGGCATATCTGAGGTAGTTTAAATCGAGATAGCCTGGGTACTGGCAGCACTAGCTTATATTTGGGGTTACCACCTTTGTAATTACTGAAAGTGCTGTGCAGATTTGTGCCAGCTGTTTTCAGACCTGTGCCTCTAGTTGTACTGCTGCTGGTTTCAGAGCTGTCCAGAATACATCTGGCTCAGGGACATCTCTGCAAGGATGGTGGAAGACAGAAATATATGGAGGAAAAAGGGATGTCACATAGCATACATCTGAGCCTAAGGTGATTATTGCTGCATAAGAGAAGGAATATTTTGCTAGGTTGGATTCAGCGATGGCAAAAAAGAATTGGAGACATAAGTGAAATTACAGGTTGCAGTCTTCTCAAACATAACTATTACTGATACGTAACAAAACCTATTGCTAATCAGAAGAGCATGCACACACACATTATATGCAGACAGGGTCATATGGAGCTTCAACAATACCAGCTGTAATACTTAGACATGTCAGACTAGGAGTGAAAAGCTTGCTATGGCATTTAACCAGCCCACTTCACAGCTGCAGAAAGTGCCTCTAAGCCACTTTGAGGTACAGGTAACAGAATACATTGACTCATTTCAACCACTGTATATAGATATATAATAGATAAATGATACCTCAGAATGTGTAAATGAGCACAGTCAACCAGTGTAGCTAGGTAATAGCAAAGAATCTGGATCAACATATTGCATATGGACAGCACATTAAAAGCCACAAAAGCAAACAATTCTTACTTGCTTGAAGTCTAGTAATAGATTCTTCCACTTTTTTATTACGTTTTGCATTTGTGTATTCTTTACGAGCAACAAACCCCCTGTAAGCTGAAAAGAGATGTCAAAAATTAAATAATCCATTAGGTACACAAAAAAGAAAAAAGTCTGGAAGGAATTACAGACCCTCATTAAAATATTCATAAATATTTTGCAGGCTTTATCTTTCAAAAAAAAAAAGGCGAACAAGCACAAGCAGTAAATCTACAAAACCCCTACGTTTTCTGGTGAGTAAAGTTATTATGAATCAATAAAGAGCACAAGAGAATCAGAATATAAAATACGATGATGTTTGAAACGTATTAAAAATTTCAGTTGATGTCTCCATCAACAGTGTAATTGGTCTTATTATCTAGGATGGTTAATACATTTTATTTTCATTATTATATTATACAACCTTGTCAGAGCATGCCAGAATATTATTAATAACAGTATCATCTGTGCAATCATGTCCTTCCATTTTTAAAATTGCCTTTTAAATGTAACATTGATAAACATAACTTCAGTAAAAAGATTGTCATGACCTGGTTAAAAGAAGTTTTTCTTCATAAGAACAGATAGCACCAAGTATAAGATATTTTGTCAAATGTAACAGCAGAACAGCAAAATCCACATCCAGCATGCACATTCATCTATCAACTGTACACTTGCACTAGCTTTAAGCAAAATGTTAAATGTTTTAAAGCTATTACCTGACTGTATTTTAATAGCACTTTGTTCCCTTTGTTCCTTTATCTTTTTGTATCTCCTTGAACCCAGCCACCCTCTGACACAAGCTTGAATCAAAATAATCATGTCGACTGTCTCCTTCCGCATTAAATTTAGCTGTTCCACGTGATAGTATTTGAGGAATACCTTAAAAAAAGTAGGCAGACAAGCAAAAGTTTCAGTTACCCTCCCGGGTCCTGTATTCACTCAATCCATTTAACATCAAGAGTTACAAGTTGGTTTCAAATGATGAACAGACTCTTTAGCTGTAGTACCTAAAGGATCATTCTTGTTAAAGATAGCATTTTCATTGTTTGGGGTGTTAGTTTACCTTACTCTGCCCTTCAACATCTTTTGTCAGTCCCTGCTTATTCATGCTTTCATGGGAAGATGTTTTAAAGCCCCAGTGCAAAACTTCAGTCTGTAACTGAAGTATAAATCTGTTTTCAAAACTACGAGGCTGACAGTTTTGCTAACCTGACAGATCTGATATATGTTACCTAAATCTGATCCGAATCTGGAACCTTCAACCTCTCTGCTTTCCAATTTTAAACCTAAGGCATTGTTTATTTAGTAAATTGCTTTTATCAAGCATGAAGCTCATATAACACCTGAAAAATTAGTCCAGCACAAGGGATACAAACACACTCCTGGTGTATATTAGGTTAAAATAAAAAGTGTAGAAAGAGCTTGTGCAATTAAGACAATAATTATGCTTATTTTGCTGCATTCCCCCTATCTTTGATCACTTGACAGCACAGATGCAGGTTAAACCTAATTAAAGTAAAATATAGATCTCACATCTCAAGATATGCTTCCTTTGGCTGCATGCTGTCCATTAGCCTCACTAAGACAGCAGGTGGAAATGAAGGTTGAGGAGGAGGTAATTTCATGGCTTCTGTCCCACCTATCCACGAAGATGTCTCAGAAGAAGAACAGTTGTTTCTTCTACACTGAGGTGATTTCAAATAGTTTAGGATCCACCTCTCTCTCTCCATATCCTTCCTGGGCCCGACTGCTACGTTAGCAAATAGAGAGACTTGGTGCAGTACTTGTCTGATGCTTCTTTTCTCTGGCAGACCTCCTGAGATCTGTCAATTGGGGGGTGGGTGGGTGTGTGTCCCTCTCTGGCACACTGAGATGACTACTGAACTGGAACCAAAAGAAGAGTATGGGAGCAGACATGTGTTTCTCTTACAATAAAGTCTTCCCCCCACTTGATATATATGGGATCATCCTGCTATCCCCCCCCCCCCCCCCCCCCCCCCCCCCAGCAAAGTCTGCCACAGAGGCCTCAGGCTGGAAAGCCAAAACCTCTCCCTTTGTGAGTCTGATTGCTCCAGGGAAGAAGTAAGTTTTTTCCTTAAGAAAGCTTGGGCTAAACTCACTGGGAACCTTACTACCACATTTTTTGAAAGAAAATGCAAGCAGTGTTGTTGTCACATACTGCTTTGCACTGTGGCCTCACTAAAGCTGATCAGAATTTTAACACTTTACAGGGTCAGGATTTCAGCCAGGTATCAGGGAACAGTACCCAGCAAAGGGTGGGTTTTTTAAACCAATAGACCAAGAGCTACCCCAACCAAATAGGTGAGAAAAAAAATTGCTTAATACGTTAACAATGACATGCTGCAATAATGCAGATACAGTATATAAAAAAATTACTTTAGTTTTTCCAAGAACCCAGTTGTCAAGGCGTGCTTTTTCCAAGATGGCAGCACAGGTTTCTGGGCTGACTGGAGGATCATCATTCGTTTTGTAACAGATGAGGTAATACCTAAAGACAAATACATGATTTTTTATTCCATTAATAGCGAGCAATAGATGCAAATACATTTAAACCATTCATTTAAATAATAAAAATAGTTGCATGAAATAAAACATAGCACTGAAAAAAACAAAACAGCATACGAAAGATTGCTGTGATTTATATGCAGTACTGAGAAACTCAATCAAAAGTGGGTGAGTGACATATTGCACACCCTGGAGGGTTGTTTAATTCTGTATCAACACCAGAAGGCTTTTAAAAAGTGTGCAACCCAAGCAGAATTGTGCATCAGTTCTTTGCTGCTCTGTCTCTCTGCATTCTGTGAAAGTAATTTCAGTGGCAAAATAAAAATATTTTTAAAGGTTCTCTGCCTAAATTAGCTTCTTTCATATCTAGAAATGTCATGAAAATTTCGTATCTTCTCTCATGTGCTAGGCCATCTATCTTTGAGATAGTTAACATGATGTGAGATACATCCCAGCTCTTGTTACCTCCTTGGATTCAGCTTTGCAGATACTTCTGGAACATATATGTGCCATTATGACATATCATATGTAAGCATTTAATCTGGCAAACTCATTACTCAGAATTAATTCTGACTAGGAAAAGAGGTCAGGATGCTCATGCATAAAAACTACCTGTAATGTACCAGCTCAGCTGCTGGGTAGGAAAGTTCTTGTGTGTTCCAGGACTCTCCAAAGTGCTCCATAACAAATGAATCATACCTATCTTGTTTTTTTTAATTCAGGAAAATTACATTAATTATGTGTGCTTCCTGACAGTACATTCTGCTTTTTTCTTGTTATTCAGCCTTTATACACAAAGCTTGGGTTGCACTAGCTTTAAATAACAGTGACAATTTCCTCATGGAATAACAAAAAAGCGGTAATGTTGATTCCTGCATTATCACCAATTCCTGCAACTCCTTTTTATTTTCTTTTTACTACACAATAAATTGGCTTATTTTTATTTGAACAAAATAATTTTGCCATTACCCCAGGTCTACCTGTAACTCTCAATGACTGAAAAAGAAAAAAAAAAAAAGACAAGGAGATGACAGATACTTAATAAAAATCCCCTTTTGTCTGAGGATCATAGCCTCACTGCAATCAGGGGTGCAGTCTCTGGAGACCTACCATGTTATATACTGCTTTCTTCTCCTTTACCTGAATAGTAAAATTTTGAATAAAAAGCAGTGACCAAAAGCCACAGCACATCTTGGTGCAGTGATAACTTGGTGCAGAGATGCTGCACTCCTCCGAAACAGTAATAGTTCCGGGATTATCTTTCCAGAAACAGTGCTATAAAAACATCACTTTGTCCTTCCTCTCTCTCCTCATGCACCTGCAGCACTCTGCTGCTAGCTCTCTGTTTCTAGTGCACTATTACTTTTAAGTGCTTCTGTCTGAATGGGTGTTGCTTGCTTCTTCCCAGTTTTGATCTCCATTCCACAAATCTCAGTTCTGATTGAGGCAAATACTCAGTGTCTTTATTTGTAAGAGAGAACTACAGATTAAATGCTCAGGATTAATTTTTTGGCATGGAGGAAGAAGAGATAATTAAAGGCATTACAAAATCATAGTAAGTTCATTACTCTTCTTTTTAACAAGTGAATAATACTTAGAAATTATATTTTAAACAAAACTGTGCACTTAATTAATTTCTCAGCCCTAGATTAGCAATACCAAATTATCATTCACCCTGTACAAGCAGATGCTTGCTTGAACATCAGGAGCTAAAGAAACTGTGGTGCTCCTTGGATGCTATGCTCCAAATTCTCAGCTTTAATTTGAAGCAATACATTTCTAAATCTCGGGTCTTTGAAGAAAACTTGCAGATTATACGCAAGATAATTTTTACCCAAATGCGCAGGGAGCCTGAAACAATTATCCTGAGATGCATCATCTTCCCCTACCAATCCAAAAAAGGTGACTAATCTTGTGCCTGAACTACTCGTTGTCATCCAGTCTATAATCTTCTTTGCCACAGGAAATGTCTTTGTATTTTTTCTTTAAAGACCATGCCAAAGACACTGTTTAGCAAACACTGGGCAGCAATGATAGGAGGGAAAAGAGCTTCTTCACATCAATGTTACCGTTTTATGAAGTTAGCGAACAGTATACGGTGTGAATAACCCTGTCTTCGAATTCTTGCTGTCTCCAGAATTCCTGTGTAACGCAGCTGAACCAACACTTTTTCTTTATCAAACTTGTTTGCCTGCCGGTCGTTGTTTGGCTTGATGCACCTAACAAAATGAGGCTGGCCGACGACCATTTTGGATAACAAATCCATCAGAGAATACTGCAAGAAAGTAACAAGATATCTGCCACCAGGTTATTTATAAAACTTGTATATAGGTCCACATGTAGCTGAAATTTTATTTCATATGATCAGAATCGTGTCCAAACCCAATTACATTTCAGTAAGCTGGCACTTTAATGGGAGATGAAGTAAATGACCCAACAACAATACTAGCTTTGATAAGATATCTAAGTTACTAGCATATACTACTTTAGAGAAACGCTGATTCCAAATGGATGTACCAAATTCCACCCAGAAAATTCTCACAAACTGCCATAATGTCTAACATATTGTAGAAACTCTCCTTACACTTATTTGCTTCTCCTGGAGCCTTGTTAGGTAATTACAGCCCACTTTTTCTTTCTCCTGTTGTCACCTATTTGAAGATCCTTATTCACCCAGACAGTAAATCATCCATCTATAGATGGGAAGTGGAAGAGCAGCAAGCCAGTAAATATTGCCATCCCTTCTTTAGACTGGAGGAAACAGAGGCTACCCCAGAAGAGGGGCTGCTTAAACTGCTCTGATCTAGCATGTCCTGTTCGTTGTATAGGCTGATGGTGATACTATAGATGCCCTGCCAAGAGGAAACTTTTGAGTAGGGCAAAAATAGAAGTACACAAAATCACAATTGCAAAGTTGCACTTTTCCCACCTCACCAGGGTACCAGGCTAGCAGAGGGGATGCAGTTTGTAGCTCCCCATGCCAACTGAGGTGAACCAGGCTGTAAAGAAGCTTGACTGGTGTTTAGTAAAATTACTTCATGGGAGGATCTTATTAAAACACAAATGAAGAGGCTCATTCCTCAAGATTCAACCTGACTCGACAGAAAGAGGCAGCCAGGAGGTAATGCAGTTCAGCAGTAGGTTGGATACATGAAACTAGTGTAGGACGTCAAAAACCATATGTTTCCTATTAAAATGTGCAATTCCATTCTGGATAGATGCTGCACCATGCAGCAAAGTGCTTAATTAGCTTCATCACTAGTGTGCCAATCGAAGACAAACAAGTATGACAGGCTAATGGATAGGGTTTTTTTCCACTCAGTCTGAGGTGGCAGATGCTTTTCTCAGTCACCCATAGATTTCTGCATATGAGTAAACCAGTGGGGCTGAAGCTGAATCTTCATTTAAGAGCATTAGCTAGCATGATTGGAGCAGGGATTTCCACTACAGAAAATAGTAACAGAAAAGTGTAAATATAATTAACTCATTTGCAGCCTCTGATGCTAGATGTGCTGGTAATGCACTGAATCACAGACATTAGGTTTGAATGAGATTAAATAAATTTTTCCATCTGGAACTTTAAAACACCATGCAGCTTTGGACCACCATGATACCTAGGCTGAAATTATCCTTTGCAGTCCACAAAGCTGTGCAATTTTATCTAATAAACAGTGATCTTGCTCCTTACTATTCTCTGTCATAGACATAAATGAACTCTTAAGGGTCTTAAGGGTAGATCACCTCTACCATCTTTATGTTTTTGCTGGGAGAGATGACTAAATAAGAGTTGGAAATTCAGAGCTGAGCCCAAGTGAACCAACTCTGTGCACCACTTTGGAGGAAAGAATGCTCTTCACAGCTATTTTCTATTGCAGGACTTGCAGCACAGCCAGTGCTTGGGAAGGTCAAGAGCACTGCTGAAGGAGCCACAAGGGTGGACTCAGGACAGCCTCTGAGCAATTACCATCAAGATCTTTCTCTGGAGCTCATGCTTCAAATTAACTTTGCCCTCTTGCTTCTTAAACTCTTAAAGAAATGCTACACCACTAATGTCCAACCTCCCTTTATCTCCCTTCGTGGAAAAACAAGCAAGTGAAAAATCAATATTGATCATCATACATCATCATGACAGAAACGTGGCTGTGTAATCAAGTACAATTAAAGATGAAACATCACAATCTCCTCTAGATCTTTGTACTGCACAGACCGCTGCATCATATGTGCAGTTCACAAACTCTAAATGGACCACTGTTGACTCTAAGTTAACAGGTGCATTTCAAAAGGTGAAAGAATAAATATTCATTCTACTCTAGAAAAATTTATTGAAAGATCTGATATCTTACTCTAAAATAAGAAGCGACTGTCTGTGTTTTCATGCTGGTTGTCTCTCTTGGATGATGTCCGGTATCTCCTGCTTCATTCTATAAAGATGAAGAAAGAAAATGACACTTTTTATCTCTGTTGAGCCTGTAGTGCCCTTTCCAACTCCACAACAAAGCACCCCTCAGAGAACATAATTAATTTAAAAAAATGTATTCTAAACAGAAAAAGTTACAGCATGATCACTAGCACAAATCAGTTACACAAGTACGTTACATTACTTTGCTACACAATACACAAACGTTCACACACAGAGGACACAATTTGATAATGCAGCATCTAAATAATTGCCACAAATAACCTGACAATGTCTGAGGTCCTGTCTGTTATTTCATCATCACTGTTATTTTGGTAGTTCTCTAAGGAACTTGACTATACTCCACACCAATATTTTAATTTCTCTTTTTGCTACAATATAGCTAGGAAACAATATTTTTTTTTCCCCTGAAGTTGTTACAAAACTATAGCCAGAAAGAAGGGAAATGTTAGGTTTTTACCTCACGGAAGGAATATGAATTGCACAACACAAAGATATCCAGCTAAACAGAAAAGAAAATAGGAGAGGGAGAAAAACCAAGGAAGGGGTTACTTGCTTACTTTTAGTACCAATAATAGTATTGCCTTTCTAGTTTAAATTAGGGTTCAATGCAGAATCACAGAATCAGTCTTCTTACCTTTGTATGACTGATTGATTTCTGGGGGGTCCACATTTGGTAACTGATTGTAGTTTTGCTTTTAGTATGTGCCAGGTTACCTATGGGAAGATGAAAGAAAGCAACCTACCAAAATGCTTCCATCTCGTCTAAACTAAAAACTATGCTGAACCACCTTATTCATGCCCCCAGTGTAACCATATAATTATAAAGGTCATTGACGTTTTCGGAGTATGTCCTCATTTCCCCTTTCACCCTTGGGATGGAACAAGCTCTGAAGAAGTTGCATGAAGATGGAACATGGGCTGAATTTTCCTCCTTCAGCACTTATGCCACCTACTAGAGCAAAAAAAATAAACAGACTGCTGCAGAAGGTAAGAAAGATACATCTTAGAGCATCCATGTGGTTTTACCCTAAGGATGTTATTGTACTATTCTAGTTCTAAGGCTACATATATATTAGTCAAAAAAAAAAAAAGGTGCTAGCACCCTTCTCTGGCCCTGAGGGCAAGTGACATGGCATGACTCAAATCTATACAGCTAAACTCTACACTTCACTACTCTTTTAACCTCCTGGTAAAAATAAGATGTTATCTTTCCACGGAGCTTGTTGGAAACCATCACTGGCCTGTGCTTTCTCTTGAAGTGTGCCGGGTATCTGGGAGACTGCTAGCTGACATGGTCCAAAACTGTCCCAGGGAGGCATGCTAACAATTAATCAGAATGGGCAATCCTGTGGGAGTGCTTGAGCTACCGTTCAGTGGCCCTGTTTGGTTTACTAGCATAGACCTAGTCTTAAGACTCTAACCTTGGAATTCTCAATCAAGTAATACCTTTATTATGATGACTTGAAGGACTAGGCACATTGGAGAGGTTTACACAGACAGTGGTCTTCTAAAGGAATAATGAAAATTTTGCTGAGCTTTCCATCATGTCATGCTATGTTGATAAACCCCAACCATTGCTGCATGCTGCCATTGCTTCTGCTAATAACATAATACCTCTGGAATCTCACTTTCCACTGGGAGAGCCTGTAATCTCTCTGTGCTTAGCTACTATCAGTAAGAGGTGGACAAGAGCTGGATAAACTGCTGCAAATACACAGCATGCCAAGCTAATGCGTCATATATTATGTGATGATATCAAATACTAAACTTCCCTTGTGCTTAGCTGAATATCACAGAGTGGGAAGGAAAGAGAGACAATTACTCACACCTAACTTTAGCTATCTGAAAGCGAGGTGTCTACAGGATCACCCCAGTACTCAGTGGAGAGAGGCACCTTCAGAGGAGATTTATGTCATCCTAAGAGAAACACCTGAGATGATAGGCAAGATGGGTTGGACTCTGGGTAAACCTCTACACTTCCACTGTTCTAGATGAATAACTTAGATCAGAAATCTAACTTTTAGTTGGCTATAGCTGGATGGTTTGGGTCAGTTTCAAAAGACTACACACAGTGTTTCATAATATTTAACAAGACGACTAAAACAACCTTCAGAGTTATCTTGCAAAACTTTACATAAGACTTGGGATCCATTCTTGAGACCATTTGGGCACTGACTTTGGCTCTACAGAAATTATAGTTTAGCATCTTAGCAGATATCAACAAGTGAAAAAGTTCAGGCAAGGACATTGAGCTCAGTGTTTTCCCCAGAAAACTGACTTAAAATAGACCTTCAAGACCAAATTTTGCATTCCACCAGCAAAGCTCCCTTTGTGAAGAATAAGAACCTTGCCAAAACCTCAGTTTCTGTAAGCTATGATAACACTTTAGAGAAACTTCCATTAGGCCCTTCCTATTTAGCTTTTCTGTTCTACTACAAGTACATCTCCCATGTAGTTGTACAAGAAAGTAATGTTGTAAAGTACTTACTGTATGGCATCAATGCCATCACACAAGGAGTAATACAACACGATAGCAAACTGATTGTAGGGAGACTTACCCATCATCCTAAAACAGCAGGTAGGACACTGTGCAAGGACCTGGTTCAACTAAGGTGCAACTTAGGAGTAATTTCTGTAGAGCCAGTCATATTTCTTTACCCCAACTTATGAAGTCCCTGAGGAAGGGCTCACTACTAGGACCCCACCAATTACCTATTGTAAAGGACTAAAAGATGAGGGAAACAGAGGATTGTCTCCTCACTCTTTGCAGCAGATGTTAGGAGCCCCAGCCTTGGTTCTCTGCTACTTTAGAGAAAAATTGCACTGAGACAAAACAGGCAATTTATATATGCCCTGTCCAAAAAAGGCCAGTGACTTACCTGATCCTTTCTGTTCAGTCCTCAACCAAAGGGATGCACTCCACTCCCTGTCTTGCTCCCCTACCCTGAAGAGAGGACCCTGAAAGAAGCCTCTACCACTTCCTTGGCACTTGACCAGACCAATCCCTCCCCTGCAGCTTGAGATGGCTGGGGCTCCATTCTGTATAGATTCTAGGGTTGGAAAGTTAAGCCACAAAGTGTATAATGTCATCAACAAATGGTCATATGAAACCTCACAGTGGTCATCACGAAGGCTAGAGAACAATAAAAATATTACCACAACAGCAATACCTGTTTTTGTAAGAGGATGGGTTACCAACTGTCGTGTCAGATTGTTTTCAGATGATCGCAGTAGCAGCACAATATCAGCTGGCAGAGTATCTCTATTTTTGGCTAGAAATCCACTTGCATTATATAGAACCTGTTTAAAAAGTGCATTTATGCATCTTCTGGGCTTTTGAAAAGTAATTGTAAACTTAAGCACTCTGGCATGTGGCTTTTAATATATCAAGATACACAAATAGTTTTTCAGCCATCAGGCTTGCTCTTGCTTACAGTATTTCTTTTGATCACTGAAAGCTCTAACTTCTCAATACTGAGAACCATTATGATGCAGATCACTAAAAGCAAATCCATCATTCCAAAGTAGCTTGGATTTATTTTCCATAATGCAGATATGTTAATATTAGTTTTAGTCAGTGTGGATTTATCACTAGGACAAGTGTATTGTAGTCCTCCTTTACACCAGTACCTGTGTAAAGGGACAATTAACAATGCACTTGATTTCAACCCTATCACACAGGATTACCCAAATGACTGTACAAACTTTCTGTCCCATTCATATCGTGCTGTACTAGACCCGGGACTTAAGACTCTTCCTAGAGATCTCTGTATTAATTGTAGAGGAAGTCTGCAAAATCACAAACTGCATATTGGCAATTGAAATATCTCTAAAAATTCCAGGAATGGTGTACCTAACTCAAACTGTACCTCCAGGGCTCTATCTCAATGATGCTGTAAAGGACCCACAAGAAAACCTGGCCTGTGAAGAAAGGTAGAAGATACTGGCATATTTAATTTAGAAAAAAACCCTCAGAAAACAACCAAGTAACAGTCTTAAATTACAAAAAAGGCTTGTAAAGAAACAGGAAATTGTTCTCCAGTTCCACAGTAAACAGGACTAGGAGTAATGAACTTACATCACAGCAACGGAGACATAAGTTAGACAGTAGGAGAAACTTCCTAACAAAAAAGCTTGTTGAACACTGGAGAGGGCTGATGGGGCACTGGTGGAATCCCCATCTTCAGTGGCTGGTACAGAGAGAGCTGGCTCTCTGCTCCTCAGCAGTGAGATATGCTATGCTGGTAAAGGGTCATTCAGCTGGAGATGAGGTTCAGAGGAGTTACTGCAGGCCTTTTGTAGCTGGCTGTCTTACACAAGGGGCAAGTTATCTTCCATCAGCTGATGGGCAGTACTTTGCCTCTTTCCTTGCCAGCTGCTCCAGCACTGCACAGACACAACACAGTTTCCTACATGAGACAGCAATGCCCACTCCATACCCTTTAAAAGAGCTCAAAAGGAGATGGGAGCTCCTGCTTTCACAAGGCAAGGTTCAGGTGACCAGTGCCATCTTGCTGCAGTGCGTCAGAAACTCCTCCTGAGTTTGAAAGGCATGTGCAGCAAGTCACCTTGTACAGGAGGGCAAGATGCTGCTCATCAAATGAAGCAGAAAGCAGGCCCTGCACTGTCTACCTGGCTGATGACAAAGTACAGAACTAAGTAAGGCTGATGGGGTGTAGGTGGTAGTTGAAAGAATGGAGCTGGATCCTGATTCAAAGCAGTGGGAACAAGCATGGCACAGGACTTTGAGGAACTAAGCGGAAGAGCAATAAGTTGCATTACATAATTGTTATGTTTTGGTTCTTCTATAACACAGTCAGTTCATGGTGACATTTCATGTTGTTTTGGTTCTTCTATAATACAGTCAGTTCATGGTGACATTTAGGAAAAATACACTCCTGCTATTGCTTTTTTTTATGAGGGAAAATAACTTTTTCATTTACTTTTGATGTGTAAAGCACTGCCAATGTGTCCATGCCAGGCCTGAATAGATGAAGGTTGAGGACCAACCCAGCTGACCTCTTCTGTTTCCTTCCAGCCCTACCATTCCACAGTCCCCAACTAATATCATTAGGTCTCTTACCTTTCCTGCATAATGATAAATCCCAAAGGTTAGATCTACTCTTTTAGGTCTCCAAAAATATTTTGATTTCAAATTATCTTCAAATTTTTCTGAAAAGAAACACATAGCTTATCTTACTGGAGTTACTGTGCAATAACTGTCTTCCAAAGCTGTATCCCTGTAAGGGTATTGCCTGACTTCTCAGACAATGCAGAGGCACAGAACAGACTCTGATGTTTTTAAGGACAAAGATACCATAATGGTCCTGTAACAAAAGGCACTGGATAGAGAATATGGGAGGTCTTGTGTCAGTTACTTACTTTGTACCAATTTTTTTCTGTGTGACCTCAGAAAATTGTTTGCCTTTCTAAGCTTTTGATCTTCATATACAAAACAAGGTAGTAATCCTTCCTAAGGATTCCTTGGGGAATTGTGAGGAAACATTTACCAATTGATTGAGAGCCTCTGTATTGTAGACTAAAAAGTATGAGGATAGAAAGACAGCAAGCTCATATAATTGCTTTAGCATGGGCATCGTTACTGGATGTTATTAGGTTTTGTGATTGGCTGTTGGTTAAAACTCTCACATGACACTTTGCACAGTCAAAAATGAATGAAACAAGGATTTATCTGCACAGAAACCCCACTGAAATAAATAAATCAACCTTAACTGCAACTACTCAGCAGCACTGAAATATTCAGGATCTGAATTATAACGTATTTAGGTGTTTTAATTTCTGAGTAGAAGAAAACAGGAAGCATAATTTGCCGAAAGGCACCGAGGCAGGTTTGCAGCCGTTACCCTTAAAAAGTACAAAAATCCTTGTTCAGATACAGCTCATCAAAAATCTCAGAGCTGAACATGACTCAACTTTGAAAATAGTGTTCCTGGCATAGGAACCTTGAGTTTTAACTCAGTTTGATCTTTATCTTTCAAGCACTGCAGCTAAAAATTCCTGAAGGCAGGACAATTCAAAGCCTGGATCAGCAGTTTAGGTTCATTTGTACTCTTAATGTTTTTCCCTCTATCAACTTCAAAGACACATCCATCCCTGCATGCATGCCTTCCTCAAACACACTGTGACACTGGAATGTGGGCTCACTAAAAACATAACTAGCATACAGCCTAAACTGGACGCACCAAACAGAAATCTGACAGGGAGACATCCTGCAAAACTGTGAAATAAACCATACACTTACCTACAAGTGTCTGATCTGTTGCTTGTGGGAATCGACTTTCCTCATCCAGCAGGGACAATAAACCCATTGGTTTCTGCAGGAACATATCTAAGAGGGGTCTGTTGTCCTCATATTCTATAACTCTTGCATCAACACCTTCATATAGGTATTCATTCTGTAACAGACAACAGAAGGCATGTTTTGTCTATGTATATAGAACCACTTCGGAAAATAATTCACAAACTGTCAGTTGTAACAAATTAAAACTACATTGAAAAAGTATGTCCTGGGGCTAAAGACATCAAGGTTTTGCAGGAACAAATGTCATTTGGGATCTATCACACTGTCAGGCTATATATTTTAATTTGCCTTTGGATATGTAAGTGCTTCCTATGGCATATTTGGTAAAGTAAGATACTTTCCAGGAATATGCAAGAATTAAAGAAACAGTTGAAGAAGATAAAGTCTAGTGTTTGCAGGTGGAGACCTCAGTGTCTATTTACTTCCCTGGTCTGCAATGTAAAAAGTATTTCTTAATCATTTAGAGCTATCTTTACATTCCCAGTTCGTAGCTCAGATCTATGTGATGTACAGTGACTAGGATTTACAAAAGTGACTACAGATTACAGAGGCCTCACTTGTTTGATCCCCCTCCTCAAAAACCTGGAAAAGTTCTTATGTAGATAAGAATGGTGCACACACTTTCTAATAATTAAAGAATGGTGTACATACTTTCTAAAAATTAAATAAATTGCCTCAGGTTGGCCATTACATCATTTTTACTCGTTTTAAGGAACTAGGGAAAGGTATTCAGCAAGATTAAAAAACAACAGAAAAGCTGATGGGGGGGTTTCTGTGTTTTTTTTTTCTCCTGAAGACTGAAAATATCTCTGGATTCCTACCAGACTGAGAAAAACCTGGTAACAAATGCTGCATCCACAGTGTGTTACAATGATTTTATCTTGAAAATATTTTAAATTATAGCTGAAGAATACAAGAATGACTTTCCTTAATCCTTCAGCAAGGCAGAAGACAGCCGTAAATTTACCAAGAGAAGGATGCTCTAGGGACTGCCACCCCTCCATTATTTTCACCTGCATTATGTAATGCAATAGCAGTCATCCACTGCACAGCGCTCCCATATATACCAGGGCTGCCTTCAGTCCTGTACGGGCTGTACTATGAAAACACATAATTAAGCCTTTTGATCTACTTCAAAAATCATCTCTCTTCCAAAGGATAGGACTTTATAAAAGTGTTGCATTAATGTATGGCGTTAACATCACAGTTGTGCCATCCTGAAGTCATTGTGAGAAGAGTGTCATAAACATGAATGATGGCTAATATTAATGAGTTCAAAGACCTCTAACCCTGAGAGACCTCTCCTTATGTGTCATTCACTTGAGCCTGAATGAGTGAAGAAGGCAATATATTGAGCATTTTGAAAAGGACTTAACTGCCATACACAAGGAAAAGCACAGGTTATTAGACTTCATACCTCTTAATCTCTAAGCCAGAGAGAAACAGCAAAATGAATAAAATCAGTGTCATTGTCCTGGAAATACAGGCCCAAATTAATAAATCTGCTGATCCATTTGAAAGAGAACACAGAATATATACCTAAACCCTACCCAGATTGATCTAATTTCCCAGGGCACTCTTCACTCTAAGGTTAGGTTATGGCTCAGTTTATATGCCTGTACAAGGGTGTAAGCAGTAAGAACCTCTCATGCAGCCCCATGAGGGCTCCTCCTCTCAGACACATAACATTAACTTCATTCATGTCTCCCCTGGAGCAGTGGACAGGTGGAGTTTTGCTTTTTATTTTAATCAATGACCTGAATAGCAGGACAAGACAGGAGAGTAATAAATGTATCACTGATATAGGCAAGAAGTTAATTATATACCTGTAGGAGCTAGTGGCAGGAAAGGAATGAGTCCGTGTTATCTCCCAAAGATAACACTGGAGTAGGGGCAGCTTAACGAAGGCTGTACCAACACACAGATGTTACGTTCATGAAACCAGCTGTTACTGCTTAGAATTATCAAAAGTACACTTATCAAGAGGAAAAAGGGAAGAGATTGCTCAGGATGAATCTATCAGAGAAGAGCGTTTCTGTGACACTCAGACATTGTCAAACAAGCTCTGTCAGACAACCTATCTAATGATTAACTTTTTCTAATTTCAAATGCTTGTGAGAGAGACTGGTTTAGAGAGCTGATAAAAGAGTTCTTGAAACTAAAAGGAGGTCCGTAATAGCTGTACTACTACACCCTAACAGCAACATCTGCTCCCCTCTCTGCCCGGCCAGTGCGTGGGGCCTGACCTCCAAGCCTGCAGCATATGTGACCATTTGTTCTTTTGTGTCTGCACCTTGACAACTGAACGAGTGTCAGAGCTGATAGTTTTGGTAAGGCTGCTGTCTGCCCAGTAGGATATGGAAGGAGTTCACTCCATCACTTCCCATGGGCTCCTGGATGATGGCTGATAACCAAGTCTTCCAGGCACCAGTGTGACAGATGGCTCAGAAATAAGATACCATATTATATTTTCTTATGCAATGCTGGTCTTCAACCATATTATTAGGATATAAGCAGCAAGGATAAAAGCCTTAACGATGCACATCATAAAACTGTAATGAAATAGATCTTATTTGAATTAATAAGCTGAATCGGCTACAGGATTCTGTAATCCCCCACGATGTTTTATGACAGGAAAGCTCCTTAAAATAGCAGCTGCTCATTGAAATTCGAAAGCATAATGCACTAGAAAGTATTCCTATGGATGGAATGTCAAAAGGAATGACTGAGTTACACTAATACTTGGGCTCCTATCTCATCTCAGTATTGCACTGTATCTTTTCTGTGATGAAAACTAGGTAATATTGGCTTGTGCAACCTGGTTTCACTTAGTAACAAAAGAATAATTAAATGCATTAGGAAATGGTCTTCAAGTTTAAGAAAAAAAAAGTAATGGCATTTTGCTGAGTACGCTTTGGTGTAAATGGAAACACCGGAGACTTACTCAGAACGAACCTTCTCCAGCTTAAAGTAGAAGATTAAATTGTCATATGAATGTAAAATAAACTTTGCATATATTTAATGTAAAAAGTAGCATCCTCCCAACTGATAGTAACCTTGCCACTTTCCAAAATGTTTTAGGTATTTAACATTATACCTTTTACTTTTTACAGAAGAATCACAAATGAGAAAGAAATGCAAAGGTTGTCTTGCTGGACAATGTTACCTGCAGATCATGGAGCTAACAGAATTAACTCACATCAGTACCTTACATGTAAAGGAAACACCTTGAAGGACAGGACTGAAGGTGAAAAAGTTGTGTTTTGCTTAGTATTAACCTAAAAAAAGCTTGTGCCAGCATTCGTTCCACTGAACTATAGACACATAAAATAAGTGGTTAGGTTGAGAGCTCACATTCCCTCCCCAGTCAGTGGAGACAGAGATGTATCTACTTGTCTCCACTGACTATTGGGAATCTAAACTATCTTTATCTTAAACTATATTCCCCACTTCAGCCTTTCTGTTAAATTAGGGAAAGGAGAATGCATTCAGGCCCAAAAGCAAGAATATTAAGTCAACAATGAAGAATAAACTCCCTTAATTCTGTCTCGAGTTCTCCAAGTTGGCACACAGACTCTGCTCTAGCAGACACCCTGGGCCTTTGGTGGTAGTATCACTGTTCCTTCCTACTATTCCTGTCACTTCTGAGGCTATATTTTTGTAGGCCACACTTCCGAGGAAAGCAAAACTGTGAACACTTTTCAGATTCAGATACAGAAAAGAAACCACTGACAATGCTAAAACCATGTCACCTGCAACACTGAAAGTACAATTCAGCCTTATGAGTTCATTTATTATTTGGCTTAATTGCTCAAGTTGCCAAAAAATGATTCACCTTCCCTAGTTATATAATCACGACTTATTAGGTTGACATGGGTTAATTGAGAACTAGACTATAATCAACTGATTTAGGCCTTCCTAAAGAAGACCTCCCACTAGATATGTCAAATTTAATCTAATTGCATGTGGTATGGAATTGAACAGGACAAAACAAGGAAAGAAATTAAGTAAAGTACCTATAAGTTTTACTTCTCTTGAGGGAAGTGTGAAAGAAATTAAATTCTGCAGTCTTCCCTGGGTAGATTGACAGGGTGCAATGCAGTGTTGTGCTAGAGATTTCTGAGGTAGCATAGAGCAATCCAACATGTCTGTCTGGCATTGCACAGGGCTGTGGAGAGATACTAGCCTGGGTCTCCAGCAAAAGGATAGCTCCATCAGCATGACGGTCAGCTTGGGCTAATGAAAAGTCAATGCAAAGGTCTTGGTGACTGCTGGCATCAGCCTTCTCCTAAACATAACTCCTGTCTTTCAGTATCAAAGACACAAACCCTTACATGTATGTAAAGTCAGGCCGACACATCAGCAAAGGGCAAGGGTGATACTTCGTATCATTAACAAGAACAATTTCAGTCATATGATTTTGAAAATATTTCCTTTTTTTCCATGTACAGAAAATTTTGTAATTATATTTTCTATTTCCCTGCAAATAGCTTTCTCTCATTTGTCTGTGGGGAGGGCCTATATTTACAACTAAAGTACATTACTGGTGTTAACACAGGAGAGTCCTTACGGTGAACAAAAAAGATTCTGAAGCCACCTGCTTTCTCAAAGACTGTTTGTGTGATGTAAAACTGGAACAACCACGTTATTAATAAGTAAAAAGTGATGTCTTGTAACGACTATGAATCATACTGCAAATCATCCTGTGCCATTGGGTTGTAATGCAGAATAATATGTTTGTCATTTCCTGGCTCTGAAAGGGGGGGATTTACACCCAGACTTGCACAAACTTTATGTAGCTCATTCTGCACTGCCATAGTAATATCTTTGGAGACTGCTACAAGATAATATAATGAAGTTTGATATAATCTAGTGTAGTGGTGTCATGTAAATTAAAGTAGACATCTTACTTGGTTGGTATTACCGGCAGGATGTGGACACTCGTAATAGGAATATTGGGACTGGTATAAATGAAATATGAATGGAAACGTGTGTATAAGCACCAGAAGAAAGAGTCTTAGAAGTATGGCCTGTGATTTGAATGAACATTTGTTCACAGCAATAAAATTGAGGGAAGTGTTGTTTATATCAAGACCAGAAGGCCCTCACTCACATAAAAACACAGCGCAGACAGCTAGAGAGTGGAACACCCTTTAAATCTGACAACAGGAGGATGACAGCAAGGTTACAGCACGTCACATGTGCCTTTTCTTTTCCTGTGAGCCCACCAAGGAAACAGACTGTAGGCTTAAAGATGTATATATTCCGAACAAGCAAAACCAAATAATGACCTTCCCTAAAGATTATGGAGGCTGAAGTAAATAATCTTCTGAGGCGAAGAACTGCCCTGAAACAACTGATGATTGCTAAAGGGTGTAAAAGATCTGTCCAAAACCTAAGAGACATGATGAAGACTTGCTAGCTGGTGTCCCTTATTCTCTGTGTTGCTCACAGATGATCCTGGCCAGACACTTGAACACACACATCCTGGTGCCTTCTATGTGGGTGGGAGTCAATGAAATCTATGAGAGAATGAGTGGGAGTGGGTAAAATGGACACACTTAGAGATTCTGTAAACAAAGATCAACTTCCCCTTCCATAAGGTCTGTAATTGAAATGGGTAAACTGTATGTCATCCAAATCAGAAGTTCATTTTTTCCCTCATTTGCTCAGTGGCAAAATAACCACCCTGACCTCTCTGCAGTAGGGCACGTGCAGGAGAGCAAACTACTCCTACTAGATTGTGACACCACAAACCTCTGCACTGGTATAGGTCTGGCCAAAGTGTTCTGTAATAGGATATCTAGAAACAAGTAAAGGCAGATTACACTGGACAGGACCCAAGTCTAATTAAAAAAGAGAAGGAACATTAAGACAATATTTGGGTGTACAGGGATAGGGTTAGGAAAGCCAAGGCAGGTCCATCAGCAGCAAAAAGGCAACTAGGGAAAATGTGGGCCTGCTGCTTAACAGGTGTGGATGAGCTGGAAAAGGCTGAGATACTCGATGCCATCTTTGCCTTGTTCTTGACTGATAATCCCAGGTCCCCGAGACCAGAAGGGAAGTCTGGAGCAAAGAAGACTGACCCTCAGTGGGGGAGGATCAAGTTAGGGAACATTTGAGCAAAGTGGACGTATGCAAGGCCAGGGGACCTGGTCAGTGCCTGGATTTGACGGGAATAAATAATGGTGCTGCGGCCTGTGCTATTTCCATCTTTCAGCTGTTAGAAACAGCACTAGTCAAGTGCTCTTTTTGTGTGAATTTATGCACTTTGGAAAGAAGATGCCTAAGTAATTATAGTTTTTCAGGCTAATTTCTCTCTGACTTTTGGATGGCATTAAAGACAAGGAAATACTTGTGACTGAGAATCTCCCACATAAATCTATAAAAACAACAACAAGGTCTAAGACCGCAAGACAGCATTTCCTGAAATAACTGGAAACAGGATAAAACATTGATCCATATTAAAAAAAAGCCATTTTACACATAGATATATACACCTCTAGACTGACACATGCAGTACACACCTGCATACATAGACACATTCCAAACTTGTATCTGTCTCATTCTTAAAACAAGCAGTGATTAACACTGACAAAATACTCTTTTTCTACTAATAATTAAAATCAGTATTCAGGAGGATTTTCATCTATGTATCATAAAACCCAATAATTTCAGTAAAACAGAGAAAGTATTATTTCACCTAAAATTTGAATGTTGACTGTTCTGCTCATACTGAATTCTGGAATATTTCTACCTTCAGCAAGATTAATATATTTTTTTCCTGGACATGTTATTTCTTCAAATAGCAATACTGAATAATGATTTTAAGATGGTTAATTTAATTCTCATGGAATTATTTACAAAGTTGAGGTCACCTTTTTTGAGGTTTTCCACTCTCCTCTTCAATTTCATAAACTTTTATAATTACAACTCTATTCCTTTTCTCTGTTTTACATCAAATTATTTAGATTAAATCCATCATTATTTAGCTTAGATGATCTAGTTCCTGAATAAGAACAAAATAATTGCAAGATTTTCAGTCTTTAATATGGAACTTCAGTGTTCATTAAGCTTATTAGTAAGCTGTTATGAACGCTGCACTTCAAAAATTATGTTACCACTCATTTATTTTTTTACTGTAGAATCATACATTACATCACTTATGTTATTCCTCAAGAAAACAACATTGCATTTGCATCAAACCGATTATCGCTGTGTTATGTTGCTTAGATACTGTAAATTTCAACTTTAATGTGTTTTTTGTAGGCATTTTACTTGCAAATAGCAAGCACTGCTTCACAGAATACATACTCAGGAAACATTTGTTATAATCTGCAATTTACAACCTATTATGGGGAAGGAACAATGTAGTTTTCTTGAGACAAGGTTTTATATGTTCAGCAATATTAAAGCTTTATCAAAATATTGAACACATACCTGTTCCCAGGCAAAAACATGTTGATTGAAGTAGAACTGAATTTGTTCATTGGCAATGTTGATACAGAGTTGTTCAAAAGAATTTTTTTTGAAATTCTCAAAGCCAAAGATATCAAGAATTCCAATGTTCAAACCATCATCGTTTCCACTGCAAAGATTAAATAAACTTTCTATTGTTGTATCTTTAGTTTACACTGACTAGCTTAATTATTATTTCACAAAACAAAATAATGGGCCAAATCTGTATGCCAGTTAAATAGGATAATATTCGCTAAACCAGATATCTCTTAAAATAACAATCAATATTTGTTTGAAATACAATAAATGCACATCAATTCAAAGATGACTATTTGCAGACCAGATACACTGAATCACATAATGACCGAGTCAATCGATAAGCGTATAGAGGATTACAATTTTGTTTTTAAACTAACATTTGCTAGTTATTATTCTATTGTAAAAAGTTGACCACAGTACAGAAACAACATGCAGTTCTTTTTATTTCTCTTGTAATAAAACAGGCTTTACTCACCAGCATCTTGAAATTTAAGATTGCTGTCATTAAATATTATTTCTTCATATTATTTATTGACAACAATTAAAACTGCTTATTTTAATATGAAAGTCAAAAGAATGAATAGCTAGACTTTTTATACATCTAAATAACTACTTTAAGTACTGGAGCATGGTATGAATTTAAATTACCAATTAAGTTCCAGAGAAGTACTACTAGTAAAAATTTCAGTTTGAAATTTTAGCTAAGGTATTTTGAGAGATAAGTGGTTATTTCTGCAACCGGAAAAAAGCTCTAATATTTGTATTTATTTGCTGAAACAAAAAATTAAGAGGATATAATTTTATATCAAACTGAAGTTGACATTAGTGTCTTTTCCTAGCTAAATTAAAAAAATAAATCATTCCATCTATAAAACCCCTTTGACGGGCTATCTGTAACCAATTTTTTTTTTCATAAAAATTTAGGAAATTGGATATGAATAAACAGCCTCAAGATACTCATGAATAGCACTTGAACCTCTTTGTAAAGTCCATCTCAAAAATGGAAGCGTTTCACTGTGGAGGGATCAAAGCTATTTGTTGATTTTGATCTGAATTTGGTGACTATTTTATCTATCTGGAAATTACATTTTTGGTGAATAGACTGCTGAAATTTCTCTGCCCCATTCCTTCTCAGACCTAATTACATAAAAATAGCAAATACAAATTATTTTACTACCACAAAACCAAAGCAGACTTCTGGGTTTTTTTCTTTTAATAGTGAACATTTCAAGTTGAACTTTCTGCCTCATCACCAGCAAAAGTATTCAATTTGAAAAGGGCTCTGTAACAGGCACATGAGAGAGGCACCCAGGCTAGCAGTGCTGCCCCATCTATCATGAATTTTATCTTATCACTTACTGATTAAAGTTCTGTTTATTGCTGCTCTGCTGTAACCAAATATTTGAAAGTTTAGACAAATTTTAGGATTGCAGCCTTGGCTTCCCTCTGATGTTTAAAAAAAATTTAAAAAATCCAGAAAATCCAGATTTGCAAACGAAAGCTATTTACTACTGATATTCCTCTTCAGGTAGTTATAGGTTTGCCCCTTCTCACTGCTATTATCAGCCATAGAGGGCCCTGACCTACAGGATCTACAATGCAAGCCACATCATTTCTTCTCTGATTAATTTGCAAAATGTGTTATACCCTCATTCCCAATATCTTTCTTGTCTCTGTGTTTAAAATATCACCTTGTAAAGGTAGGCTGGACATTAACCTCAGTAAATGCATTTGGAAACTACTCTCACACATATATGAAACCACGCTCATAACAACAGTGACAGAAGCAACAGCATCAGTGTAAATAAGAGCAGAATTTGACCTATGTAATCAACAGAAGAATGTCAAAAGTTGGGCCTGAAAAACTATGAAGGAAAAAGTAGTTAGTATGTAATTTACAAAGGGTTAAACGAGTAAAGGTCAAACAGGAAAACACCAGACACCCATGCTATCCATATCTACTGTATTTTCACTGCATACTATGAAAAGGATAAAACCTTTTTTTAACATGGTGGTATCATAAACAAAATGGTAGCAGAGAAAAAGTAGATGAGAAAACTAAAAGCTTTAGTGTGGATGATATTGTTCTCTCTTTAGTCTGGAAAAGCTTCTTTTACCTTAAATGTTTGTCAGGTTTGAGTAAAGTGTTGATGCGATTGACTATCCAGCTGAAGAGGCGCCCATAGAGTGCTTTGGCCATGGCATCTCTGACATCAGTGGCCTTTTCCACAGTGTTGGGACGAATAATTGTTTCTCCTCGAGTCACTACACAGTGAGAGGTGAGGGCCTCTTGCAGTTCATCTGCCTGAATACACAGCAAGGACGCACCTAGGAAGGTTGGTCACAGGTATAGCTCAGAGCCAGATTTTGAAAGGAAAAATATGCATTTTTGCAATCAAAGCTGCAAGTGCGATGTATTATGAATAAGGCCCAAATCAAAGTCTTGAACTATGACTAATGAGGGTGTTCACACCAAACAACTGGCAGTATTTAATTTAGTCACTAGCCTTCCTAGCTTCCACTGCAGTCAATGAGTAAGTGATTCAAAGCAGAGGCCTTTAGGTTCTAAACTGCTTTATCGAGGAGGCTATTTCTCCAAACTGTCTATGGAGAAATGCTAGGGAATCTCCATGACTATGTCTGGACTATGTAAGTTGTGAGGTGTGAATATCCCTCTCAGTTATAATCCATCCATACAAGCCACTGCTGTCCTCCTTTTCCTCCAGGAAAGGGGTGCTTCTTTCCCAGTTCCACAGTATTTTTCTATCTATGGCAGGAAAACATGTAAGAAGATAGCATGAAGACTTCATTATCACCCCAACTGTAATTACTGAGAAAGAGTAGCACCTTTCTTGAGAATTTTGCCCCTTTCCTTCCTCCGCTCCTCCCAGCAGCCTATAATGTAAGGTATCCCTTCCAAAGAATTAGTGAGATGTGTTTCAACAGGCACATGTAATGAGTATCTGAGAAGGAAACTGGAAAAAAAACTATCCAATGTGCTAATGAGGTTGTCCATCAAATGTTTAAATAACCTTCAAATTTCAAAGATTTCCTTTGCAGGCATCTGCAGTATTAGTCATGTTTCCTGAATGCCAGTGAACTGGTTAGTCAAATAAGGTGCGGAACATGAAAAATTTTTTCTTTTTACCTTTGAATTCAGGTGGGTTTGGAATTAATCTATCTTTAGCATTTAATTATTCTTGCAAAATTTCCATGTGAATACAGTTTTCATTGATAACTCTCTTGCAATAAAAGACATACATTCACTATCAAAACACTAAAGGAAAGTGATCTTAAATCAAGAAAAAACACTCACAATTCTCAAGGGCTACTGGATTGGAAATGTTGCTCTTGTCAATCATATGTTCAGATACCACTGTAGAAAATTCAATGTTACCCACATTTAAAATGGCAGCCAGGACACTATACACACTTCCAAGTTCCTGAAAAGTATATTAAAAAAAATGCAATACTTAATAGCCAGATAGATTTGTCACTTTGGTTTGTACGACGGGGACATGTGTGTGTTGTTTCCTGTTGTCTGCCACGTGCCCACAACTTTTAGGAATACTGTTCTCAGCAGTTATTCCCTGTTCTGTACTCAGCATAGTCTTTCAGGTATAAGTCACCCAAAGAGGGCAAGACAAACTGTAGCCTAATATCTCTTCCATACTTGTCAACAGGACAGGATTGACATCGAGTAGGGGAAGCACAAAATAAGTGGTGAACATAATCCTCTTACATAGAAAGAATTCAGAGGTTATTTATAGTCACCCTTCACTGTGCCTGCAGGCACAACTGTGTCAAAAAATGTAATACCTAGATCAAAAAAAAAAAAAATAAAAAATCTGCATCTATGTTTCTTGGACCACAGAAACAAAGGTACTCCACATAAGAAGTCTGCAATGGCTCCCACTGATGTCATCAGAAAAAGTTTCACTGTGAGAGGAGTGAGACCTCACATCTCTGATTTGGCAAAGCACTTCACCCTTCAAATGTCAGTTAGGAACTGTGTACTCACCAAAGCACTTTAGTATGGACTTTAGTTAAACATATTTAAATTTCAAATGATTTAGTAGGTTCTGAAGAGGGATTCTACCTTGAAGAAGGCTAGTATTAGTCTGGACAGTGAAGTGATATGTACAGTAAATTAAAGTACTTATATATGACAGATAAAATCATATTTGTAATTAATTAAGTAATGCTTTCATTGCAGGTTTGACTGAGATTTGAACTGTGAATTTTCATCTGAACTGTGAACGTTTATAAGTGTACTTGATGATCTCTGAGTATTTTCTACTCAGAAATGCTGAGGTGTTCCTGTAAAGCAGACTAGGTTTTAAGTTAGAAATCTGTGATACTATGTATTTTGAGGCACGTAGTAATAGTGTATTTTATAAATAGCAGTTTATAAGTTTTATAGTAGTTTTATAAGAAGAAGTTTTGTAAATTTGATTGGTATTTTATAGACAGACTTTTCATAATTGCACAGCATTTTATCCCTAATATTCAATAGTTTGCTAGTACCATGTCAGGTGTCATTTACTCAGATAAAATCCTTAATTGCTTTAGAATACTTGATCTTGTTTTCAACACTTTCAGAAATTAATCTCGCAGTTAATAAATAAATTATTACAGTGACAGCAAGACTTACTAGATAAACTCACTCTAAAAAATTATGCTCAGGATAATTGCCACACAGTTTACCTAGGTTTTAAGCAATCATTTTCATTTTAAGCTTAGGGACACAGATGAAATGGAAAGAAATGGATAGCTTAACCTCTGCCATTGTGCTGTACAGTATGTATGGCTGCTGACATTTTTGTGCCCTTTTCCAGTGTGTTTGAATTCTGGCTTGATCTGTCTCATACAGCATGATCATTGTTCACCTCAGGCAGTCCTTTCCTATTAATTTTGCCACGCAGCCTGAAATAAAACAGTGTGATTTAAAGACAGGGCGTACTGACAGTAGGTACTATTAAAGCCTGCCAGTCAGTTAAAAACAGATTTCTAAGAAATAAAGCCTTATTTAGGTCTCAGTTTTAACTGAAGAGGAGAAGATATTCTGTCAAAGGTCTTCTGCTAATAAAACACGGAACATGCTTATATAGAACCTCCTCTGGGCACTGCGATGAATGTCAAAGCTTAAGGCTGCATTACTAAAAAGTGAATTTAGAAAAGAAACTCATTGTCTTACACTATCTTTTTCTCACTGAAAATAAATTGTCTCTGCACATGTATCCTAGATCAGAACCTCAGTGTGGGAAGAAGACTTCTCTGTTCCTTCACTCTTGCAAACACAGCCTCAGACAGGCTAATTGACCCTGTAGAGAATGTAAGACAGGCTAACATGGATGGGGCTCGCATGTAACCACAGTTAGATTGCCTGTGGTACCCAACCTGCTTCTGAAACTGGGGGAGTTCTACAGGTAGGTAATTCTTCACCGATTCAGCTCACGGTGGCTTGCTGAGTTAATCAAGTGAAGATCCATGCTAGAACTGCACAATGTGGCCAGTGACGTAGTTCTAACTGGATCTTCAATATGTAAGGAAGGTCTCTCTTGGATAATCAGGATTATTGTTTCCATACATCCAAGTGAACAAAAGAACCAGGAACAAAACCAGACTTGCTGCTTTTCATGGTATAAATTAGAACTTATCAAGGTCTCTGGTGCTGTGACAAAACTGCTATCAGTGCTGAACAGTGCATATCCTTCCGCGCTGCTTCTGGAAAGGTGAAAGTACAGGTGTGAAAGGATGTGATAGTACAGGTGTGGATATTACTAAGAGCAGCTGTGAATAAGCTTGTAGAGGAGAAAGAGACTGTGAACTCCACTGCTAATATGACTTAATGCAAAATGAGTATGGAGGAACAGAATAGGTGAGTAAATCTGTTCTGCTAGCTATTCAAATATTTACATTGAGGGAGGCCAGAAATATTCAACTGAAGTGAGTAATTTTCTGTGAAAAGCTCCTTAAAACATGCAGTTTTGTCAAAGAAATTAAAACATACATTCATTGTGCAGCACTAGTGCTATATTTCACAGATACTATACGGATCATACTCCTACTATCGTCTGTGATAAATAAAGTCAGAGGTAAACTACAGCTGTAATGCACCACTTCTAAGAAGAGAGAACTAGGGTGTAGGATGGGGTTTCCTTCCCTTGCATCCTATTTTATAAATCCAGAGGCCTGTTTTTATTTTAATTATACCAAAGACAGCCTGAGGAGAGGGGTTTAATGGCCAGCAGAGCAATGATATGAGATCATAAAGAAAGAATGGGTTCAGTTAATGTTTAGTGATGAGATTCACTCAAAAGGGATGTAAAAACTTCAACTTTACCCCTGGAGTTGTGAAAATGTATTGAGTTCATCAAAACTCAGATCAACTCAATGAATTTTTAGAACTCTCACCATGGACTTCATCTTAAAACAGAGATGAGGCTCATATTCACAGGCCTAAAATTATAGGCTAATAAATAGTTACAATATCATTTGGAATGCATTTAATCTGCAAAAGGCTTTTATTCCCAATTACTCAGCTGTGCTGTGTTCAATGATTTCAAAGTCTTGTTGACTAATACCATTTTATTATTTTATCAATACCTTGAAACCTTAAAAATTTAGATGTGGTAATATAACAGTAAGTTGACCATGCAATATCCTAAAACATAAATGCACTACTGCTAAAGGAAGAAAATAACAAGGGAGATTATTTGAATGCTTTATATCAGTTTTTCTTGCTTAAGGTAGTCATAAAAGTTCATCAAAAAAAAGGGGGGGGTTATTGGCACTCACCTCCAGTGTAAAACCTATGACTTTGAAGCACTGTTCAATTAATTCAAACTGAGACTTATAAAAGCTATTGTTCATGAAATCTTGCACTATTCTGAAATGATCGTTTTGCAGATATCTGAAAGAGTTGATGGATACAGAGTTAGAATGTAAATAAGGTTGAGAATTCAACACTGCATTTCTTAGTAATCAATTTATGTAAAAATAAACTGCATTACCTGGGAGGTCTATATTCTGGCAGTTTATAATGTGCCAGTTTTTTCTTTTCTGCCAGACCAGCATAAATATAATAAAAAATATGGAAATTTTTCTCTCCTCTGAAACAACAGAAACAACAAACTGATTTTGTAATGTAACTACATTACATTTACTGATGACATACGTGCTATTATTAAATGTTATTTTGATAACAGGCAAGGCTCATGCAAACTGAAAGAAGCTTTATTACACAAGTTCCTGCGAAGTGAACACCCTTTTCTGTGCCACTGTGTGTTTGTTCTGAAGCTGCCAGGGCAGCTGCTCAGTGCTACAAGCAGCTAAATGCTGCTCTGCCTTTGATGAAGTTGGTAAGTGCTGGGTGAGATCTTGCATGTGGCTCAGCCACCTGCATTAAATGGGCTGCTTAACCTCCAGTTATTTTAAAAAATCTTCTGACCATGGGAAAGCTATACAGTCTTGATTCACTGAATCCAGTATGTTTGCTGCATCCTTTAGCGCTGAACCAAGAAAGCACATAAGCAGACATTCAGCAAAGGCCCTTATGATTTGGCATGCTTTGCCTAGAAGTTAGGTGCCCAAACCCAGGACAGAAGGTTTATTGCACATCCAAGGTTCCTGTGCACCTTATGAGGAAGAACTGGATGCTTAGGTGGAAATTTGCAACCACCACTGAACCCCGAGATGGCCAAGTCAGTCACTATGAAATGGCAAAAATGAATTGTGTTCAAACCCCTGGTTTCCGCATGAGCTGAGGCATGTGTCTCAGGAGCACCATTACGTGCTTCTGTGAAACAGGATCAGAGTCCAGTGCGCTCCTCTCTGCATGTGGGGTGCCTAGATCAGAGTCCAGTGCCAACTTAGCATGCATATTTTACTGTAGACAGTCAGCTGTAGAAAACAACATCAATTTAAGGAGTAGAAGCAGATCCCTTACCTTCCCACTCCATGTCTTAACCATTAGGTTGCATAGCCATGCTTTGCATGCTCTCTGAAACCTCACTGTGTCCTGATGGTTTGTGTATTCTCTTGGAAAGGTAGGGGATACCCATAGGTTCAAAATCTCTTGGCTTGAAGTGGGTCTGGAACTTGGGTCTCCCATTTTCTGGGTAATCAGCCAGTGGTTTTCTGCAAAAAGTCATTCCTAGCTCTCCATGTGAGTTTGGTAGTCATGTTCTCCCAGAAGAGCAGAACAGACTGCCCTTGCAATGCAGGTACCTGAATGCCAGTTCTCTGCCCTGGCACAGCTGTACGGACCAGCCACACAGAGACCTCAGTGAAGAGGAGAACATGTTCAACACAAACAGCTTCAGGCGCCCTTTGAAGTTCATGCCTCAAAATTTAACCTCCCACAGTGGCTCTCACGCTAAACTCTTCGGTGGCATTTTCTTGGGAATTCACACATCCGAACACTTACTTAAATAGCATCTGAGGCATGTAAATGCTTTGCCGACTTCCTGTTTCAGCATGTGGCTGAATATAAATACAAACTGACAGCCACAGAACAAACCCGTGAAAAGTTATGAAAAACAAGTGGCATTTTAAGGAAAAAGCTGATTTTATTCTGAAAAAGCAGTTTCTGTGCTTATGTTCAACTGGGGAAAAAACATCATTTCATAAAATTGCCTCTAAGTTTAAATTGTTTATTGAAACGTTCCAAGTGATACTTAGATGTTCTTCATGTCACAAATCTACAACAGGCAACAAGGTCATGCAGAACTACAAAAAGAGTAAAAATGAGTAAGAGATCAGCAAGGGGAAAAATATCAATCAGTGACAACATTCTTTGTCTCAAACTCTGTTTTTCCTATTGTTATTATGGCAGAAATAGAGTTGCCAAAATATTTTTTACCTGGATGTGCTATATATTAGGATAGAAAATACATGTCAATAATTTAAATTAATTGGAAATGCCATTTAATTTTTCTGTCATTTTATATTATGAGATACACACGACAGAGATGGATCTGTTCTGCATTTGGTCCATAACCCTTTACAACCAAATCCTACTAGATGCTCCAAAATGGAAAATGAGGACTTTGCAAACAAACAAACAAAAAAGCTACAATACTAGAGGAAACGTACAGGAATTAAATCCAAGTGATATACTTAACACAATATTTCAAACTTCCACAAAGAAATTTAGAACTGAAATGTTAGAAAGTTTTTAATTCTTTACACATTCTGATATACTTTATATATCACATATGCATTTTTATGAGATTTGTTTAAATAACCCAGGAGGCAATGAAAAAGAAAAATCAGGAGTAGTTTTCAGCTAGCTTACAGATTTATAAGCTATTCATATATAATTTATAAGAAAAAATCCCAGTACCTTATTCATCTTCCTGTTTTGATCCAAGGTAATTTCCTGCATTGTAGGTGTACTCTGTAACCCCCAAATTAGGTCAAATATAATTTTTATACTTACACTGCCTGGTGGACAACTCTGGATTTTTCAAGGAGATACTCTGAAATCTGAGCTCCTACTACAGTGCCACCACAAGTGAATTTCATTTCCAAATATTTCCCAAATCTGCTGGAGTTATCATTGATGATAGTGCCTGCATTCCCAAATGCTTCTACAAGGTTATTCACCTGGAGGATCTTTTCCTGTAGAGTCCTGTTATTAGCCTGGATATGAAAAGATATTGCTTAAAATTATCAGTAATCATCCAAATACATTCATTCTTAAGTGTTTCTTTCCTCTTCTAGTTGGTATTGTGAAGTGTGACATCATCAGGGCAGCCATTCCTATTGAATCATATGGAAAGAAAGGCATGTATATATCATGAGACCTGTCAGAATATAGCAATCTGCAGAACTAATGGCTGGCTGGAAGAGATAACACACATAATGATAATGACAACACCAGAATTAATTGATTTCTGTGGTCCGGCACTCTGAGATGGCCAGCTTGCTTTTAGGATCTTTCTTAGCATCTGCTTACTGCTGCACCGCACCATACCAATGAATCAGTTTGCTTGCATCTCACCTGGGACATGCAAAAATAGCATTTTATTTAGACAATTACGGTGGTCACTTCCCAGAATGACCATCTCCTACCGACAGCAATCTGGTTGTAGAACAAGGTGAAAAGCTAGAAGAGGATTTTATTTAGTACAGTTTGGGTGATTTGAAGACACTCAATTAAACAAGGGACAGATTAAAAGTCACAGCCCTCACTGCAGTGGGTACTTTCTTGCGGAATCCCCAAAATATTTTCAAGTGACCCTAGTGCAGGAGAGAGGAAGGGGTAGATAGATCAGCATCAGGTTCCAATCTGACCTTACAGAAGTTCTTTGGAAAACGTATCACAGCCTTGCCCCCCCTACCAATGCCTTGTCCGTAGGTTCAGTCAATTAGGCCTAAGATAGCAAAGCCTTCCAGAGGCATCCCCTTTGAAACATACCTTGCCCAGGACAGTGAGCTGCTGAACCAGAAGATGGGCACTTTGTGTCTTGCCAGCTCCACTTTCTCCAGAAATAACGATACACTGCAGAGAACAAGAGCATGACTCTGAGCTCATTACATATCTCTCAGCCTAGCAAAAGATATAATTAAGACACCTCATCTTTACCTGATCGGAATTGTATGTCACCATGGACTGATACCCTATGTCAGCAACAGCAAAAATATGAGGAGGGTTGGCAGTCCGTTTGGCTCCAATATACAGTTTGGAGTGCTAAGTGTAAGAAAAAATGAAAACATTATCAGTGTCCTTTAACAATTTTTTTTTTATCAAGGTTCAGTTTTATTTTCAGATTAGTGTACAGCATGCTGAGGTTACCAGCAGTGATGTTTTCTGAGTGAGCTGTTACTGCATTCACTATACCATGAATCTGTATGTACTCAGTACTACAAGAACTGCTAAAAAAGCAGCACAATTTTGTATGATGTCAGCCCTGATTATGCTATGAAACTCAAACTATTAGAAGAAAATTTAATACTGCCAGATATCAAGGACCAATTTATAATTTCATTTTATTTGTACTTCACATGCTCTTATTATTTCTGCATAATATTGATGTCAAAATGTAAGATCTTTTCTGTACTGTAGTATCTGATAATTACTAATGCCAAATTATTGTACGACCAGAATTTCATATCTGTCCCCTTTTGTATAATGGGGAGGCAAATTCACAAAAGTTAAAATTTCACAGGGTTGCTTTGTGAACCCTCTGATCAATTAAACAGCTATGGCTTTCCCAGCTTTCTTGGGAGGAAATGCCCCCAGCTCCTACCTCCATCCATTCACAGAAGTTCTCCGTTGGAAGTGGGGGAGAAGGAATGCTCCCTCCCACAAAGAGGGGCAAGATTCACCTGAATAAATGCACTTACCTGTACAGATAATACTTCTGAACTAGCTGCTATGGGCAGCTAGCGCCTTTACACTCCGTGGGATTCTAGTCAACAAATCTCATTAAGTTTAGCGCAATTTATCTCATCCTAGAATGAATGTTGAAAGTCACTAGAAGAACAATAACCTCAAAAATCCTATTTCTATCCATTGATTAAAATGGATGACTTGATCAGATATAGCTGTTTGCACTTTAGACATGATATAGACATGATCTACACTATAAAGATATCAGAAATTAAATTTTCTGGATTTTCTCATTTCTGTGATGAAATTCAGCCCACGATGAGGATGTGTGTCAATGTGCAGGGACAACTGTATTGGTAATTCTGTTGTTCAGTGAACTGAAGTAAATCTCAAGAATAGTCTTACCTTATACTTAACACAAATATTCATATTTTAATGGAAATAAGTGATAGTTTAAAAGAACCAAACCTAGATTTTCACACCTGTGAAGAATAAATATCTATGTTCCGAAATGGATTGACAGCAATGAGAATGTCCCCAACATATGTGTAGATCTGATCCTTGGCGTAACCCTTCTGCAACTGCTCTGTTACTGTATTCTGACGGAGAAAGAATAGGAACATTGAATCACATGGGGGAAAAAAGAATGTTAGGAAAATGTATAAAATATTTATGTAGTTACAATGAATGAGGATAGAGACAGAAGGTATTGATAGTCAGGAATACAACTGATCATGATCAAAAGTAAGTAACACTTTCAAACACACTGGCATTCCTAATTTCTTGTGTCCAAACTCACTCTGAACAATATATACTCACAGATCCCCAAGTGGCTGTAGACAAATGAGTTAATAAGTACTGCTTTAATTCAACTAATCAAAGGTTTCCATGAGACAGTCCTGTCCTCATTTCTAACACTACAGCTCCATGTAACTTATCAAGCAAGAGCCATATGTTTGAATTAGTAACTGCCATTACAGCTGCTCTAACATTACTCTCAGTTACAAGACAAGACACAGATGTTCAACTGTTTGGATCCTATTAATGTAAACAATCAGGCATCTTTCTATATTAACAACCAGTCTCTGCTGTGATTGTTCTTTGCTGCTGGAAAGCCAGTTCTCCCTGCACCAAAAAAAAAAGAAGGGCCCATTAGTGGCATACCCAATTTCTTGACGTAATTTCCCTCAGCTTCTTCTGCATACAGACCTGGGTATGTGAAGTGCCTGGTTAGGTTTCCAATTAAAACAGGACATAGAGCTGGATGGAGAAACTCAAACCAGCCTTGAGACTATTCTGAGGTACATGTGAAAATATTCAGGCCCTATTCCCACTGGAACAGAACAACCGTCAGCAGAGGACTACAGAAGGAATTGCCTTCCCTCCACATCCATCTGCTTACAGTGTTGTGCACTGTGCTCTGGTTAATGCACTTAAAACCTGAATTCTCAACAGCTGAAGAGGTTACATTTCCTTCACAGGAAAACATAAGGAGAAAACCTTGGTTTTCCGTTGCCTTGATAAGCTCTTCCCTTTTTGGTTTTGAATGCTACCTTGCTTTTGGTCATAACCAGATTCACATTAACAGAATTTTTTAGGGGAACTTCTGCCCTTTTGAAATTATTTCTTGCACTGAGAGAAGGTCTCCTGTTTTGCTCTTCTGATGGGGCTATCTAAACTGGAAGAAAAGTTTGAATGTAAGAAAGGAGACAGTTCTGAGAAGCTGCCATTCATATGTGAAAGAGATTTTAAACTGGATTGGATTTAGTAAAATATCACACAGTCAAATGATGCCTTTAGGTAGAGGCTTCCTGAGGACTTTCCTGAGAATTCTCCACCTCTGAGGAGATGGGATATACTTCTGACTCGTATGGTTTTTTGTGTGTCTTCTCTTTAGCTCAGATTGTTTATATGATTCATGGCGAAAGATAAAAAACCAGTCTTGCTGGCATATGGTTATTCCCAATATTAAAAAAATGCTTAAATCTGAGCTTTGTGCAGTAGATAAAGTTTGAATTAGCTCATTTAGTATTAACTAAACATTAAGCTACTATAACCAAGCTGTTGGATGATGGAAGATATTCTGTGGGCTGTTAGCATTATGTAATTTCCCAGCTCAAAAGCTGCATTTAGTATTCTGCCCAGATGAAGATACAATATGTGAGAGAAGTTTTACAGGTAAGAGAATGTGAATTATAGTCTATGCACAGCCTGGTAAGGAAGAATGACTGTTTACAACCACTGATGGCCTCTAAGACCTGCAGATAATGTGCTGTGGCCCTATTCTTCTTTCCGGTTTTGAAGCTTAAACACAACAGACTTCCCCCCCTCCCTTATGCATGTTCTGCTGCTCCTAGTGGACTCATTTTTGAACTCTGACAAACCAGTGAGATTTGTATCAGTAATTCTGTCAAAAGTTCACAAGAAGGCATTGACAGGTCAGAGCCTCAGCTGACATAAATTGATCTCAATGCATCTCCACACCAAAGTAACTCAGTGAGAACCCAGCCTAGGAGAATATGGTAAGCTAGTTTAAGACAACTCTAGATGTCCAAGCAACAGAGGAGAAGGTGCTTGTTCTTGGACCTGGACCAATTTCAGGTTAACCTATCATTGCAAACTAGATATTTAGCTATAATACAATCCAGCGATGTAAATCCTGTTAAGGAAATGGTGCTACAATGCTGCTTGGTCTCAGGCTGTAACTGACAGTGGGTGTTTTATCTTTGAAATGGAACCATTCCTGACACAGTAAATCTAATCTAAAATATTTGGCATAAACTGGTAAAATGCCATTGTACACTTACACAGTTGAAGTGTGACAATATAGTTGAACTTGAAAATCAACAGCACACCATTGTGTTTTAACATGTGATTATCCCTCTTCAGGAAAACATGAAAAAAGAGGTTCTTACCTCATCCAGTACCTCCAAGGTTGCTAAATCATCTACCTCTTCCTGGTTTGAAACTAGTGACTTACTGTAGTTCCCTTTCTTTGTATGAATACGTTCAAATCTAGAAGAGAAAGACATGCAATTTCCTGATGTAAGGAAACACAGAGCAGATCTTGCATATGTAAACGTCTTGATGGCAGTTCAACCAAAACATTCCAGCTTTCCATTGTTCTGAATTCAAACACATGAATGTCTGAATAACAGGACAGGATATAACTTCTTAGTGCAGCACACCTGTACTTGACAATTCAAAATCTATGGTTTGGTCCCACAGCTGATACCACTGAAGCTGAAGCTTCTTCACTGTACAGATCCCTGCTTGATCACACCCTTACATCAGCTGCAAGACTGGAGTTATGCAGTACAGGGAAAAAAAGAACATATTTATAAAGCATATAACAGTCAAACTCTGGCACCTACCTGCAAAAAGAAAAATGACCCATATAAAAATTATGGATAGGACAAACCCAGGGGTCTATGATGAAATAATATGGCAAGGATGATGCAGACAAAGCATTCAGGATGGAAACATTGCTAGCTTAGTAATGACAATGCTCTAAAGCCTGGCTGAGATGACTGCACTGTAGAGCAAAGTGCTACAGAACTACTGGGGTATGTGAAATACATCCTGACCAAGAAGAATTTTCTTGGACTCTACAGAAAAAAAAATTACACAAAATAAGGAAACAAAATTTCAAATCTTTTTCATATCAGGGTTAAACTTCAATTAAGTTTTAAAGTGGAATTTCTTTTCTCTTTTAATCAAACCAAAGAAAACTTTATGCAGTCTTATAGAAATTAGCAAGAAAATCCTGGAAGAGTTGGATCATTCGCTACCCAAGAGTAAAGGCATTGCTAAAGAAAGCAAAAGCAGCACAAAATGCAAGGTTTACAATTCACATTAGTTATACGTGCTTTATGAGATGGGGGAAAATCAGGGAAAGGGAAACTAGATAAGTAACAGCAGAGTTCACAAACTAAATCAAGCTCAGATGTGCAATACAGCACAAGCACAGAAAGACTATCAAGTAAATCTGATCTCCTGATATGACCTCACTCCCCTTAATACTGTAGGTAGGAAGGCACCTCTCAAACACATGGAACATACACGCTGGTAATCTGAGACAGCAGGATAACTGTTGTGTGAAACACACTCACTCTTTACCTTGATTCCAGACAAGATCAGGGAAATCCTTTATTTAATTTTGACATTTGGGTATATGGCAAGAGTAAAAGCAGACAGGTGTTTTCTACCTAGGCAAGAACTTTAATATACAGTGAAGAGACGACAGGAGAGAGAGGGCAGTTGCACCAAGATGGAAAGTTAGACTGAATAAACATCACACTGATGGGGCAAGCTAGGAGACCTCTGAACTCCCACAGTAAAATCTACTGCAGAGTTTAATGGGCTGCACCTGTTCCACAGACATCACCTACTTCATGGGTGCTACTTCAGGTCATACAGGCTGTGCACTGATGTGGGATGCAGGTGCAGAAAGTCAAGCAGAAACCCACTTGGCATCAGCTACTGATTGCCAGGACTGAAAAGGGGCTGGAAGAACTGGCCAAATGATGCCCTCCCAACCTGTGAGTGCAATCAAGATCTGAATGATGGAAGTGCAGGCATGAGCGCACCTCATCTAGCACTGCTTTCAATTTCTCTTGTCTCTAACTGTTGTTCCCTGAGGGTGACAGAATGGCCTGTCCTACCCAGGTGCCAGTAATGGAGCAGTTTCTTCCTCCCTTAGGCAGGTGCCAGCTACCACTGGCGTCTTTCTTTTGTCCGTAGTGCAAAGGCAGGAGTTTCGCACCCACAGCTGACTAATTCCACAACCTTAATATCAAGACACAAACGTGTAAGACTTCACTGCAGGAGCTAGCATAGTTTCACAGTCTCTGTGCCAATATCACAGCCCAATACCCAGTGTGGAGGCTAAGAGACCAGGAAGCACAATGAACAGTATGGATCAACAGGATCTACATTGCCCTGATGGAAGAGAAGGACCAAGTTTTGCCCGTTTTACACGCAGCTATTTTGCAGACTACTCTCAAAATGTTGGTAGGACCCTGGAGCTGCATGGGAAAGCAACCCACTTCAAATGTTTTCTTTCTTTCAGTATTTACTACAGGGCAAAAAAGACTGTGTAAATACAGTTGTAAGGATGATGGTGAGGCTGAATTACACGGAGGTGAAAAGCAGAGGGAATACTACACAGCACAGTACCAGAGCCTTATTACTGCCATGCAGCACAGAACATGGAACGCATGGGCCTATACCAACATGAGCAGCGCAAACAGACAAAAAGAGATGCAAGAGCAGTGCATGTCTGTGTGTAGGGAAAAAAGGCAGCTTTTGCTGCAATAAGTCCATAACTGGGCTGTAATTTGATATATATTTAAATACGCTGAAGCAGAAAACACACAGGAACAGAAGCAGGCACATCAAAAGGGATGAGTCTGGTGTAAAGCAATCACACCTCTCCTAGGTCTGACCTCTTCTTCCCTTTCCTTTGGAACCCATTTGTACCTTAAGAGCTGTCCTGGTAGTATGGTCCTCGCAATAACACTGTGAGACAATTTTTGGTTGTATGTATCCCCAGGTTGTATTAAAAAGGATGTGGTAATATTAAGATTTAAACTGGCTCTTCAGCCTTGCATGGTCTGCTGGTACTTGATTTGCATTTACCAGCTAAAGGATATTACTGCATTCAAAGCCAGAAGTGCAAGCAAAACCCTACTTCCTCAATAGAAATCTAGCCCCTCTATAACCTACATTCCTATTTATACCTCTTTTTAACAGTTTCAGTTGAAAATCTAAGTTTGGACAGTTGAAACAATTTCTCTTTTTTTCCTGCATGAAGGTCATTTTGTGTCCAGAGGATGCATCTAATATCAGTATGACTTTGAGAAAGACCTATCAACATGTACATGAGGGAAAGATGCAGGAACTGCAGGACTATGTCAAGCTCTGCTGTTCTATTTTTTCCATTGCTGAAGGAGGGCCCAAAACAAGACATCTGTCAAGTTATGCTTTCCATTTCTGGTGGAATTGTTACACATTGAATACACTTTTTTTTTTTCCTAAAATGTTACTGCATATCAGTGAGACAGTGCTATTTCCCAAGATTTCTTTCAATTACTATTTTTTGTTTATTGTAGGAAGTTAACAACTGCCTTGCGGGGGGGGGGGGCGGGGGGGAATGCTCCAGTCATGGAGATCTTTCTTTTTCTTTCTTTCTTTTTTTTTTTTTTTAAGGAAACAATCTCTATTTATGCCAGGGAAGTTTAATTACATAAAATTGATTCTCCTGTAATCCTCTTCAGCTGACATTATGAGAACGGTAGTGCTTGTTAAACCAGATTATATTCTCCATTCTCCAGAGTACAGCCGAGTGGCAGATTTGCAGAACACAATATTTTTCTGCTTTGCTGTCAAAGGGCACAGACCCCTCAAGGGCAGTTATACTGCTTCACTTGCTAAAACTCCAACCACTTAAAAAAACCCACATCAGTGCTGTTGACATCAGTGCTGAAATTTCATTATCGTCATGCACATAGAAATTGTGAACTGAAATAACCATGTTTCTCTGTTCTGTTCAGAAATTATTTGTTGGAGGCATTAGATCTTACAGCCATGCTCAACAAGAAATTCAAGCAGCTAAAGGCCAGAAACATCAACGCAGTATGGACAAGAAAATGAGTCAAGGCAGCATTGTTTCTGTGTATCCTCCTTCACACCCCCCTGCTTATCTTTCAAGACTCAGTTAAATCAAAATGAGGCAACTGCAGCTTTTTCTTCTTCAAATTGTCAGAATGTATTTAAAAGATTTCTGATAGTTCCAAAAATAGCATGAAAAGGGAAGTGTGACTCACGATGCCCTGTTGAACTCTCTGCCTAAACTGGTTGGAGAATCACCTACAGACTAAAAAGTGACAGGAAAAGGGCTGGCCTTAATCTGGGTATAAAGAAGAAACTAAAAATAATTAAGTTTCCTGTAAGGTGAAGGTGGGAACAGCTGTATACATCCCAGCAGTTACAAATAGCATTAAAAGTGACAAACGGAAAAGAAGCAACTCAGAGAAACCTGTACAGGATCTGTCATTGCTGGTGATTCTATTTCTCTGGAGGCTGCACAGAGCAATATTAATTCAAACTTAAATTCAAAATCTCATCTTCAACAGATGTATCTGGTGAAATATGCTTAAATGAAACTATAGTCTTATATCTACGCAAAATCCGTACCTGAATTTAGGAAAGCGTATTGATAAGACTGCAGCTGCATCTGCCAATGCTTTGCAGGCAAACCTGCGCTCCCTCTATGTTTAAATGATTGCACAGCACCAGCTGCAGTCTCCGGGAGCTGTGCTCAAGCTTGTGCAATGCTGCTGAGAGCACAGTGCTGCCCAGCTACGGGGCTTTTGATTCAGAGGTGGCCCATGTCCAGCCAATTGGGTCATCTCCTGTTCTGCACAATCTGTTTGCCAAAGTCTGTGCTGGTTTACCATGACCTGCAAAAAAGCAGATTATTGGTCCTTTATAATAGCCGCAAGAAATGGCTGTATCCCTAACAAATTTCAGGGAAAAATATGTGTTCTTAACTGAGCAAGTAAGAGATCTCTAAAAGGACTCTTGGGGATTAGTTCTTTATTGCCCTCATGAGTCAGGCCCATGCTCTGGGGTCAGAACCATACTGAGAAGATGAAGGAGAAGCTTCAAAAGTAAGCGATGCCTGGTGAGGTATCCCGCCTTCAGGAGAAATAAGTTGCTGAGCAAGTGGACTGACACAACAGTACAGTAGCAGTTGCAGAGCATTACTGCCAGGATGTCCTGAATGCAGGAGGAACTTCTTTCTGTTTTGCTTCAGGAGGTAAACTATTCTTCATTCAGGCATTGCTGGTGTCCAGTGTATTGTATGGAAGGATATTCTTATTCTGCTGTACAGATGTGTATTAGCTAGAAGCATATGGGACCGGAGATCTGCTTATTCTAAGGCCTGTGTTGCCAGAAACTCACCATATCTACAGCCTGAGAGCAGTTTGCAGCGTAGCCATCCTACACAGGAGTGTCCTCAATGCAAGAATACACACTCCTTGTTGCTACAACAAAGCCCACACTGAGTTACAGGAGAGGAAGAAGTGGCTTGAAGTGCTCAAGGATTAGTCTGGAACTTCAAAGCCTCAGGTTTAAGCCCCTACTCAGATACAGATTTCACGTGGAGACCTTGACCAAGTCAGCACCAGACTGTGAGCTATCTTACTCTGCTCCTCACAGTGCCTTTGTCAAGCTAGTGTGGTGATCTCCCACCCTCTGCTACAGCCTGCCCTTCAGAGTTGGGCTTGAAGGATTGCTATCAGCTGCTTTCCACTGGCAGGATGAGTCAGAGAGACAGAGAGAGAGAACAGTCAGAAAATAAGTGATGCAAGTCTGCACAATCAGGGAAGGTCTTGGAAGGAAACTATATGGTGCTCCCTGCTTTTAATAGGGGTGAGTAAATTGACAACCACCTTTGTGCATGTTGTACATGAACTTCTATGAACTTACCTCCCTCAATTTTCCAAATAGTTAAACAGAGCAACTGTTTAGCACCCTGTCACTGGATTTCAGTGCTATCCCTACATGGTAAATACAGAAGGACAAAATCTTAGGGGAGTAATTCAGCTCACTCAAAAGCCCCTTCTCTGAATCACTTTGCAGTAGAATGGGTCTCCTTCCCATATTTATTTAGAGGGCATATAAAGATGAGGTTCTTAACTTGGGGACCAGAGTCAGTTGCTGAAATCTAGGTGCAGTAAATATCCCTCGCATATGCAGCTCATTCTGGAATGAGTCATAATTCCCAGGAAATACACGTTGTACTAATCATTGCATATTTCTGCAGAGATTATTGTAAAAGCAGTCAAGATTAACACAGCCAAACAACTCAAGATAAAAGTCTTACAAGCCTGACTGTCAGGTGTAGATGCGACAGTTCTGAAGGCCGTTTCAAAGACAGCTATTTCTGTTGCAAAGTAAAACTCTACATGGCAGTTTTTTCCCCTCATTTGGCCTAGCAAGAAGTGTATTTTTAGAACAGTTTTGGGGTATATGCTGCAGCACTCATTTCTAATAATTATTTTCATCACCAATTATAAATTTTAACAGTTATAATGTGACTCACAAGAAGTATGTGATTGAAGGATTTGCTAAAAATGAGGGGAAACATAAGCAGTGTCCAAAGGTGTATGATCAGGCTCAAATGAGGTTATTGTTTCTTCATTAGAGAATTTGTCTTATTTTCATTAAAGATTGTGCAATAAATTCCATTATCATGCTTTTTGTGTCACTATCAACACAGAAAAGAATTGGAATACAGTATTTAAAGAGTTAGGTGGTCCTGAGGACTGAAGTAACAGATATGGGATGAAGTTTATTTGTATAAAACCTCAAGATCGTACTACTAGAATGTACCAGAATTTTTTCTATTAGTTGAAAGTTCATCAATTTGAAAAGACTGAGCAAAAAGAAGCATCAAGATGATTATGAGTCATGAACACCTCTGAAAAGATGCAAATACCATATTACAAAGCTGCACAATGAAATAGGCTTCTCTTGTCATGACAAAGGAGACTCTTGCAGAAGCCCAGGGACCTTGTCCTGAAAGTGACTCTCCTCACCAGGAATTCACAGTTCAGTGAGAACCCAAATGCTAAACAAAAACCCCCAAATTAATTGCACTTAGTATGCAACTTTGCCTGCTTCACCTCCTCCCTAACGTCAATTTATCTCCTGTCACTTACTTCATCATTCCAAACAGCAGATTTTAGAGATGTTTCAGTCAAGTTGCTATAGGAAAGTGTTAACATATCAAAGGATATTTTCTCATGCTCTTCCCATTGTAATTTCAGTCTGAGAGCTGAGCTAGGGGAGGTTAAGTTGCAAACAGATACTTTTAGCATAAAGAAGTGATGACTTTAGAGAAAAATGTATTGCATTTGCTCAAAGTAAAAAAGTGGAATTTGTAATGAAGCTCATTGCTAGTATTCATGCTTTTTTGAGCCTCAAGTAGCACAAGATATGCTAGTGTTATAAGATTGTTCAGAGGCTACTGAAAAAACAATACAATCTTCCATCACCTTCATTAAGTCTGGAGCAGGTCTATGGCATATTGCCATTTAAAGTTTTATCAGCGTAAGTTGAGATTTCTCTGGTGACTTGGGAGGTTGGTGGGGTCTGTTCCTCTTGTTAGGTGTTTAGAAAGGATGCAGTACAATGCAGAACCTAAAACTAGGTTCCTATTCACTGGAATAACAATAACAGGAAGGTTCAGAGGGCCCAGTGCAATGCCCTAATAACTCAGTGACTTGTCGATGTTAGAAAATACCTCAGGAACAATGGTGCTAATGGGAGTGACTGTAGGGTGGCCCCACTCTGTGCTTAGACATCACACACTCTTCCTGAAGCAGACATAGTGCACAAAGATTGGATCTGAAGATCTGGCCTTCTGCAAAAACCTCTGAGAATGAGACATAACCTAACATGATCTCTTAATTTTGAACTGTATCAACTGCGCATTCAGCAAACAACAAGGTAAGATCACAAGCACATCCACAGACTACCACTGCAGAAGGCAGTCAGAACAAAATTACACCTCAGCATGCTGGGCAGAGGGTGATTTGATTTTGAGTGAAAACAGGAATAGTGCACACAGGAAGACCCAGTAGCTGGACCTCAGCTATTAACTTCCAGGCATTTTTCTTTTGAAATTGAAAACTTTTATAGAAGACTTTATAAAGTCAAATTTGAAGAGGAAAGTAAACACATACTGAGAAAATAACTGGATTCTTTACTTTCAGCGTTAACATTACCAATTTTCTTGAGTTTATATGCCATGCCTGTTTATAAAACATGACACAGGTAGGAGGATTTCTTCCCTTGGTGCAAGGAAGAGTTCCTTAAACTACCTGCCTCCCAGTGCCAAGAAGCAGGAGAGCTGTGCCTTCAAATTATGGACCAAGAAAGCGTGAGCTGGAGATCAGGAGGGAGCTTTACAAGGTAAGTTGCCAGCAACTGGTCAAAGTTCAGGAATTCCACAGCAGGCCCTGACATGTCAGTGTAAAAACAGTCCCAGAACAGGATAATCAAGAAAAGAAACCCAGGAGATTTTAAGATGAGACTTTTCCAGGTGACTTGTCACTACACAGCCTATGTCTTTACTCTGAAGCAGATTTACATTGTACTTCTGTACAGACACTGCTTTTAACATCATTTGCTCTGTGCAGACTGAAGGTCAGAAGATACATATGATTAGTATTTAAAGGCTTTAAAAAAAGTATGACTACCGAATTCAAAGATCTTTGTGTAATCTTTTTATCATTCAACAGCAGAAAACCCAAATGTTATTCTGTAGTAACATCCTTTACAGGCCTGAAATTCTAATTTCTTCTACAGTGAAATGATGTACATACTTTACTACAGTTTCAGCTACTGGAAAATGATGTCTGCTTTTCTTGCTTGTACAGAGATAGCAACAGATACTAAGCTGGATATTCTTACTGTTTCTAGGACAAGGCTAATCTTTTAATGCATGCACTTTTATGAAAGGCAATTTTCCAGCAAATGTAGTCAATAAACATGTTAAAGCTGAAGTGATTATAGGTACAGTGACTGTAAAATGTGATTTTTTTACTTGCAGTCTTTCATACTACCTTCACCGATCTCAGGTATGAAAAGATTTGGTTAAATCAATGCAAATGAGATTTAAACTAGTATCAGCCTACTTGTTAGTATTTTAAACTGCTAAACTGAAATATGGACCAAGCCATTGGTTTAACCATGTGTCCTGGTTTCAGCTGGGATAGAGTTAACTGTCTTCCTAGTAGCTGGTAGGTGCTATGTTTTGAGTTCAGTATGTGAAGAATGTTGATAACACTGATGTTTTCAGTTGTTGCTAAGTAGTGTTTAGTCTAAAGTCAAGGATTTTTCAGCTTCTCATGCCCAGCCAGCCAGAAAGCTGGAGGGGCACAAGAAGTTGGCACAAGACACAGCCAGGGCACCTGACCCAAACTGGCCAAAGGGGTATTCCATACCATGGGATGCCACATCTAGTGTATAAACTGGGGAGTGGGGGCGAGGGGGATCGCCACGCGGGGACTAGCTGGGTGTCGATCTGCGGGTGGTGAGCAATTGCCCTGCGCATCATTTGTACATTCCAATTCTTTTATTATTGCTGTTGTCATTTTATTAGTGTTATCATTATCATTATTAGTTTCTTCTTTTCTGTTCTATTAAACCGTTCTTATCTCAACCCATGGGTTTTGCTTCTTTTCCCGATTTTCTCCCTCATCCCACTGGATGGGGGGGGGTGAGTGAGCGGCTGCGTGGTGCTTAGTTGCTGGCTGGGGTTAAACCACGACACCATGCCATTTAAATTACACCCTTAGTTAAATAAGTAAATATTTTTGCACAGTTTCAGAGAACAAATTATTATTTTCAGGAGAAAATTCCATCTTCCTTTGGGAAAATTTATGTAGAAATTACACTCGATCAACTGTAAAAGCATAGGTAACTTCATCACATAGTAATATAATCCCTTAAACTCTGGTTCATATGAGGAGTGATTGGTTAATAAAACAGAGTGTAAACAGGATGGAGAAAATACCCATAGATAGTCCCGTTCCTGTGCCATTTGACTGCTCTATGCACATGCCAATTGGGCCGCTTTCTTTATGTTTGTATTGTATAGGAAAAGAAAGTTCATGTAATTTTCTTCATGCAGCTTTTACATGAAAAAATGAAAGTATTTGGAAAAAAAAGAATAGGACTTGATAGAAAACAAACATGTGAGTTCTATAAAATGGGTAAAAAAGCTCATGATACGTAATTGACTTAGAAGCTTGATTTTCAAAAATTATTTTGGCTTTGAAAGGACCAGTGTCACAAGTGTTATCAGGATTTCAATTCATATAATTTAGTGTTTTGGACTTATTTTGCCACATATTGTTTCCCTGTGTTTTATTAATAAATACTTCTTAAAGTCTGGAGTATGTTGCTGGTTTAGTGCTCAGCACTAACATCCAATAAGCTTATTTCAATTCCAGAATCTTTCTGGATTAAGCAAATGTCAAGACTTCACCATATAGAACATACAAATCCTGTCTGAGACTTAAATTTAAGCCAACTGCATAGTTTTTTACTGAAATGCCAGAAAAGAGAAACTACTACTCATCCCATATCCACTTAAAGTCCAAGAAAACTTGAAAATTATAGATTATTTAGAAATATATTTTTTATTATTCTCTTCAAAGCACTAAGTAAATAGAAAATTCTCCAAAATTAGAACTGAAGACTGCTGTGTATATTGTTACTAGAAATATGTGTGAAAGGAAATGTGGCAGATTTTAGTAAGCTTTTTCTATACAGAGGATAATACCAAAATGTCTTTAAAATTTGATGTTCCATTTAAAAAAAAAGAAAAAATTGTCATCCTTTACCTTGAAGCACAGGAGCAGTCACACCAGTAGTACATCAATGTACAAAGTACATCATGATGTCCCTCTCTTTCCATTGGCTCTATAGAGGACCCCAAATATTCAGCTCTCTATTTTTTGGCCAGCTAAAGTTATGAGAGGTGAATCATTCTCTGAGTGCTAGCCATTCTGAAACAGTGAAAGTATCAAAATTGTCCCAATTGGTCTACTTTTTAGCTACTTTTACCTTGCCTTTTCAGTGACTCCCATTTGTTGATGAACATCAATAAACTCCATGAGTTGCCTTTGTAGCACGTTTTCTCTTCCTTCAATTTGCTTAATAAAATCATGCTGCAAAAGACTAGATACTGTCGGACGCTTCTCATAATCCTTAGTCAAGCACCTGTGCTGGCAGAAAAAGCATATGATCATTGAGGGATCACTGTTAAGTTTTGAAATGCTTGTCTGTAGCTGATTCATGCCTCCATAATAAATACATCCATCTTAATCACAACAGCTCTGTACTGAAAATTGTTAAGATTTCACAGAATTAATAAGTCCAAGAAGTTAAATTACTGGATTTAAAAACTAAATATTCTTTAAATTAAGAAAAAAAGAAACATCAAGCGTGTTAAAATATTGTTATTTCGTGTTTTAAATCTGGAGCCTCACTTGGAAGTCAAACGGGATATACAGACTAGGTTTTTAAGGAAAAGTATTAGTAGCAACAGATTTCCACAGAGATTACAAAAATATTTTACACATGACATTTACACATGTTCCATATTCAGCTACTGTGGTCTCAGTTGTTACTCACTTGTTAATGAAGTCATTGAATTCAGGTGACCACAGTTCAGGCTGCTGTAGCGTTGGAGGAGGATTCCTGCAAAGGTCAGTGTGATGATAAGTTAATAAGCTACTCACTTGACAAAAACAATGTGTGAAGGCAGGCTGAGTAATGAGTTTTAGAAGGCCACTGAAAAAAGATATTGATTTTCACTGGTAATAGGAGCATGGGTAGATGATACAATGCCTCACTGGTTCTCCTGCTTTACATAACTAATAAGGAGAAATAGCATGGAGATGATCTACCAAGCGTAGCTAAGAATCACTATAATTTTTTCAATAAAATCAATAAACAGAAATGAAAGTAACAATGCATTAATCACTATTCACTTGTAATGGCAAGTTTCTCTTTTCAAGCCTGAAATAACATACTTTCTTAAAAGAATTTTTTAAAAGAAATTCTATTTTAAGTTTTCCCAGAAGGACTAAATTAGTCAATTTGCTGAATAAAGTGTCAGAAAGAACTAGCTCTTTATTAACTATTTCTCATTTATCAGAAGATAATCAGAAGTCAAGTGAAGGACTAAATACAGTTCTATTATAAATAAATACTACTTTCTTTTCTCTTGTTAGACCTGTTCATTCTAGGTGTTAATTTGGTTCAAATTGTTTTAACAGTTGTCTTGCATTCAAACAGAGGTGCCATTTTCACTGAGTATAGTCATGAAGACAAAAGGAATGACCTATAGACAAGGTGGCTTTTCTGTCCACTTTCAATCAATCATCATAACTGCTTTTCTTTAAGTGCTGCTTAATGTTTACACTATCACTTTCAGCTTTTGCTTAATAGAATGAAAGGGTATTGATCTTATATTTGCTGCAGGGCAGAAAGGTGCCCAGTATTTGTAAGGGTATAATCCAGATGGTTTTTTGAAGGCCTAGCTGAAGTGACTGACCACAGCAGTTTGTAACTGCTTTTCCCACAGCAAGTAAAGGTAAGAAGAGCATTCACGCTCTGCTTCAGTGCCAAGTCAGCCAAGATTTCTTAAACCTCAAGGTAATTTAAACTAATCTGGGTGACTTGGCTGAAAAGGACTTGAAGCACTCATGTATACTATGTGGTCTCAACTGTTGCGGTACTGCTCCAACTGTTAGAATGAAACCCACAAACTGCGGTATGATCATCCCCTACAGACTTCAAGATTGATGTTCTTTGAAATGCTGTAAGTGGCACTTTGGGTACTTTTATCTCCAGCTTCAAAGAAACCACGAAAGAAGTTGCTATTTTCACTGCTCAAGGACAGCAACACTGGAACTGCCAGGAGCAGCTAAAGCTAATGAAAAGTGGTAGCCTAAATGTATGTGAGTGGTGGAACAATACTTTGCTTCAAAGGACATGAGATAACTCTTGAGAACAGGTGTGGGGCCTGTTCACCACGGTGGCATACTCAGACTCTGTATTTCTATCATAAGTCATTGTTTGTAACACAATATATGGGACTCAGCAGAAGCAGAGCCTGCAGAAAATACAGCTGGACAAAGTTTTTCTAACCTCCTCCTCCTATAAATAGTATGAAGAAACTCCACAAACTTATACAGTCTAAGTTTGAAGAAAGTAACAGTTAATGAAAAAGTTCAGTCTAACCTGGCAAGAAATAAACACATCAAGATATTACCTTGGTATTTTGAAGAGTGCCCTCATAGGGTGCAAATCAGCAAGGGGTGGATCTCCATCTCCCAACTCTATTGCAGTAATACCCAGTGACCATGCATCACATCTGGCATCATAGGAGCTATCTAGCTGCTGCTCACAGGCAATCACCTGTTGGAGTAAAAGACTGGGATGGTCACTGGATGGTCAAATGTCCAAATTTAAGAGTACACCCACAGCTGGGGGAATCTCTAACAGGATGGAGATACTCGGTGAAATACACAGACTTGCACACATTCAGCAAGCTACAGTATTCTGTTGCTGAAAAAAAGCAATGCTTAAAATAGAGACAGCAGGTGTCCATGAACACCAGGTTCTCTGACCAGATGTTCCCTGATCTGACAAAAGGGTGCAAATCCTTGGCTTTGTCAGCTGAAGGTGGTAAACTGCATCCCATGGCTGAGGGAAGTAGAAGGAAACTCAGCAACCCTGAATCTCTTTTCTATGGATTATTACTGCAAAACAACTAATGGAGCTATACTGCTCACTCTATGAAGTGAAACAAGCAAGAAAGCAGAAGCTGAATTCACTATCTCCTCCTAGGTCCTTATTCAGCCAAATCAGCCAATTTTAAGATCAAGCAAATTTCTCAACAATGTGTTTGCCACTGTATTACAGCAAATGTATTTAACTTCATATACATTTCAGCTCATCCAGAATGCTGGATGAATCTAGAATTTTTCATCCTATTAGCTACAGCTCTAAACCAACGTTTGTGCTGTTAGCTACATGGCTAGACCAATGTGTATAAACAGAGTATGTTTATAAAAATACATGTGTATTAACAGAATAGTTTCATATGCTATAAATAGATGTATATGCACGTGTTTGTGTATGCACAAATAGAGTAAATACATAGGCTTATTTATAACGAAATATTTTTCCTGCCTCAGCTTAAAATGTATCTTTATACGCTTCAATTTCAGGCCGGAAAAATCTCCAAATACATAGTACATCTTATTAATTCATTAAAAACCTCTTCCATTTCTTGCTGTCAGCTATGGATATATAGTATTAAAAACTTTCCAGGTGTAGAAATAAAAAAATAAAAGCTATAATGTATCACACTACCACCCTGGGCTTCTTCCATCCATGGGAAGATGAGATACCTACACTTTCAGGACTTGGAAGGCTGGCAAGGATCAATGGTAGTACTCTCTCCTCTAACATTTTAGTAAGTAATTCAACATCCTGCTCTCTGGCTCTAACCTTGTAATTCCAAAAACAAACTCCATTTTAACTTGATCCTTGCAAACGTAGAAGAAAAAAGGTTTAAAACACTTTTTTAAAGGACATTGCTATTTCATTTGGTGAAAGGACCAGCAGTCAGAAAGAAAAAGAAAGAGCAGAAACACAGAATGTGGCAGCTTGAATACGAATGACAAAATGTTTTGAAACATGAATCTAACCTCTGGAGCCATCCAGAATGGGGTGCCCACGGAGGTGTTCCGACGGAGACGAGTGCTGGTCAGCTGAGCAGACACACCTGGAGGAACGAAGGGAAGGTATAATCAGAGCAACTGCTATTTCCATCCAAGACAGCCCTTCTGAACGGTGACATCCTTGTCTTGTCACGCTACAACTTCCTCTGCAGGTGAATCTCAAATACATCTTTCCAGTTCTCTGGAAAGGGAGGCCCAGCCCTCAAAGGTACTCAGCACTTCAGCGGAGGTTCTCCGCATCCTTTGTTTCCAGTGACTTCAGCAGGACTGGGATTTAGTCCTAAATGAGTGTTTCATTAGTAATCTGACTCCATATATTTTGACTGGCTCATTACAGTTTTTCTGTATCCTGTTTTAGGAGAGCAGTAAAGCACTTTAGGGGAAAAAAAAAAAGTACTGTACCTTCCACAGATTCTGTTTTTCTTTTAATGCTCAGTACTGACACTAGACCTCTGTTTCATTATTTATATATTTCAGGTTGAATACTATAAAAGATACTTATCCTCATCTCTTAGCTGCTCTGCCATAAAAAAGAAACAATAAAACAGTGAAACCTCAAAAATTCTTACAAAAACAGAAGTCGCTCCATGCTCAAAGCACACTCTCAAAGCAACATCAAATGCCTGCAAATCAGCTTTGTAACATGAGCTGTAGTTTAAGGCATTAACTATTTCAGGCCAAGAGCTGGAAAGTGAACTCCGAAGTCTAAAGATTCCTTATGATTTTAAATTAAAAGACACTGAAATATCAGGAATTTGAGTGGACTGCAGCACACTTCTGACCAGCCTGCCACCAGTTTCCTTCCTTACAAAACAAGGGTGTATTGGTTGGAAATATCTCCAGTGTGTGCAAAGGGTAGAGTACAACACATGGAGAAAAACAGCCCCTCAGCTAGCATGTCCTGAACTATTATGGATTTATGAGTCACAATCAACTGTGAGGTCCACATGTGGAGAAAAACAGCCCCTCCGCTAGCAAGACCTGAACTACTATGAATTTGACTAATAGCCAGCTGTGAGGTCCACCAGAGGCATATTCTGGAAGTGCCTGGTAGGTATCTGGATGGCAAGAAAGGTGCTGTGTTCTACTCTTGTTCCAACCTCAGTCTGATTGACACTGAAGGTCACTTATTTTGCCTTCATACATACATCTGCTTTCTCTTTAAAAAAGTAAAAAGCCCCAGTTTTTCTCTGTAAGCACCATTTCAATATTCTGAAACACAAGAAGCTCCAGTGAGTACCACTGGCCAGTTTCAACTCTGTATTGTCTGGTTTGAACACGCTTAACCTTGTCTTCCTGAATACCCTGCAGATGGTTCATAACAGGAGCAATTCACATTAACCGCCCAGTGGAAATAGTAACTAAACCTCTGTCTAGATAGAATTTGATTGTTTTGGGTTTTTTCAGTGGTGGTCAAGAAACCATAGAGGGCTTGAGCACTCTGAAGCTATATGTTCAGCTCTGATTCACAAAATATTTGCATTTGTCTGTCACAGAAATGTAGATAACTGCTGAAAATAAGGCAGCAAGAAAGATCCCACCTGTTCTTTGAGACAAACACAACCACTGCTTTTGTGGCTGCCTCCCTCTAGTCTACTCCAGGCTTGAGAAAGTTGAATCTTTCTCTCTCCATGCCTGCAGAAAGTCCAATACACAGTCTTTGCACCATGGAAAGCTGGACAATGTGAGTCTTAGCACAAAGTCCATCAATCCTGCTTTGGCTCAGCTAAGCAGGGGCTTTGTTTTTGCTGCCTCAAGTTGTCTGAGGTCCAGCATCCGGCTCACAGTCTGCAGCTGTTCGAGCCCTCGGCAAAACACGTCATTCAGAAAACAAGGAGTAAGCACACATCACCACAGGTCTGTCACTGTGGCAGTGATGCCAACAGACATCATTACATGATCCTTGGTTTTGGAGGGAGAGGAGGCTACTCTCCCCTTTCCCTTTCTACATGTTGTAGGAGTCCCCTGTGCTAAGCTCTTTTTTGCAGTCTTGGATGAGGAAATGGGATTCATATCTGCAGGCAAAGAAATGCACTATCTAAATTTTTATGATTCCAGTGTCACATTTTATAAATCATCATAACTTTTGGTAGAGATAAGGAACAAAATATAAAAGGGACATCACAATCTTCTCTGTCTATGCACTGTTGTGTTTTTTTTTCTCTTTGACTGTAATTATTAAATAAACTGAAGGGTTTTTTCCCCATCCCCCCTTTTTTACTTCAGTAAAAAACTGATTTAATTTGATTTGTTCTCCACTACTTTCTTTAGGTTCTTGGGGTTTTTGTGTGCTTTTTGTTTGTTTGTTTTTTTATTCTTTTGCTCTTAGCAGTAAAGTGGCATTTCAGATTATGGAGTGTAGGTCTTATGACAAATGATATTTCCTTGGGCTTTTTCTGTGTATAGAGGAAGAGTATGTAATTCCACACTTAGTAACATTTCTTCCAGCATTTCAGTAACTAGTCAAGCATACAGCTGGCCAGCTTTTTTTAACTTGTATATTTTCTAATGAAAACATCTTGCTCCTCCCGCTTCCCCTTTACTACTGCTTTGTTGCAAAATGAATCAAGTATTCTCCTAAGAAAATCTAAAAATATGTCACAAAGCAGTGTTTTATTACACACAAATTGTAAATCTTATGAAAGTGAAGAGCTTAATAAGTAAGTGCATTAATAGTACCAATGCACACCATACCCAAAAGAAAATACTGTGCATACAGTTGGAAAAAGGCTTTTTTTTTTCTTTTTTTCTTTTTTTCAGGCATTAGTTTACTAGTAAAGACTGTAAATTAGCAGACTGACACCCTGAGTATTATTCAAGCTTTTCATTGCAAAAACTGGCATATTGGAATAACGTTGAAAGTAAAGCCACCCACTTAGAACCTTAGCAGTCAATAAAAGAAAAACAGTGCAAAAATAAGCTCCCTATTATTAGGAAAGATTTGCCTCATAGTAGTGCCCAATCTGAGCAGACACTGTTCTGATCTAAATTGGGAGGCTGTACAACATCGTTTTATGATTACATCCTGTGACAGAAGTATGCACATTTTACTAGCTGATGCTCATGGGGGAATGTTGAGCCCTACCGAATTCTACTAGATTCACATTTGGCACACAGCAGGGAGTCTGCATTCCCAACACGCTAGCCACTGTTATTCATACATAAAAACACAGACCCTACTCCAAAGGGCTTACACTCTAGCTATCACACTGCCTCTGGCTACCTCTTCCGTAACCCTTCTGCATCTGTGCCTTCAGTGTCCACTTCCCTACCTAAGCATCCTCTTTGTGACCTTCTTTGGATTAAGAACCTGCAACTCGATCATTCCATAAGCTAGTCTCTACACCAAAAACTGCTCACACTGTTAACCTTGCAGATCTAAACAGGCTGAAATGCTTTGAATTACTTCCCAACATTTTTTTAATCTCCTAGAGAAACAAATGTAAAACAGCAGCAGCATCTTACACCACATTCCCCTTAAGCCTGCTGGCAGATATGTTTTGGCATTCCTGTTCCATGCTGTTTGCTGCAAAAAGTTGCCTCTCCTTCCTTGTCTCTCTGTCCAATGGTGTGAAGGCAGTCAGTCCCTCATAAATCATTCAAGCCCACCTTTCTACTAGATCTGGAGGCAACAGGTCCTAACAGTTTAAGGTTTTCCTTTAGCACCCTAAGCTTCACTTTGGGAAGAAGCCACTATTCTTGTCAGGATGCAGACAGGGAAGTAGCTACTTCCCACCCAACAATGGTGGGGTCATAACTCAACTTCTCTGTAATTGCTATTATCTTTGACACTGTCTCATTTTTTGTTTGCTTCTTTCAGGTTGTATTGGTGTAATGGTACATATATGGACAGGATAATTTCAGACAGATCAGCTGAAATGCATACAAAATGCTTAAAAAATAATACACATAACTCCTTCATACTCCATAATGACAAAAGACAACAGGGAAAGAACAAGATTAAAACAAAGCAATTCTGATAGTCCAAATGGCAAATGTCACAACACACCAGGTGTGTAGTAACCACATGCAACCGTACTGCAAGTATGATGGCATCCCCACTAAGACTGCAAAGGGAGACCAGAGATCTTCTCCCAAGTTTAATTACTTAGCATGGATAGAAAGCATAAAGATATTTCATAGAAAATGTTACTAACATGCCATAAGGACACAAGCGGTTGATCACTTTACAGGAGATGTTTCAGAACCTTTTTGAAACCATGTCAATACTCAGAAATCCTTATAGACTATCAGCTGACCTCAAAACCAAAGTTTTAAATGAAAAAAGCACAGAGGCAATATTGTTTCCTTGGGTGAGCTGTTGACAGAAATGCATGCTTGAGAACTTCTGCGCAGTGATAAGTGCTCAAATTAAATCTAGAACTAAAATTGGGTTCCAGCCCATAAGATGGAAATAAGGAAATAGGAAACAAAGTTGAAATGAGGAGCCAAAAAATTACAATTTCCAGCAGCATTTTACGTTGAAAGGTGTTATGTTACGTTACAATGAAGTATAACTTCCTTTTCATAAATCTATCCCACCTACTCCCAATCATCTTCTTGTCTCTCATATGTTTAGAAATGATTACCAGGATTATTTGCTCCATTACCTTCCCAGGGATCAAAGTGGGGCTGACCAGCCTGTAGTTCTCTGAATCCTCCTTCTTGAAGATAGGAGTGACAATAGGTTTCTTCCAGTCCTCAGGAACATCCCCCAGTCTCTAAGACCTTTCAAAGATTATCAACAGTGGCCTTACAATGACATCGGCCAGCTCCCTCAGCACTCTTGGGTGCATTCCATCAGGTCCCATGGACTTATGTACATCCAATTCATTTGAATCCTCCCTAACCTGATCCTCCTCCACTGAGGGTAAGTTTTCTTTGCCTCCAGACTTTCCCACTGGTCTCAGGGATCTGGGATTCCTGAGGGCCAGTCTTACAAGACTGTGGCAAAGACGACACTGAGTGCCTCAGCCTTTTCTGTGTCCTTTGTCACCACGTCCCCTGTCTTTATGTATTATTCTAATGCATGTGGTGTTTTAACGATGAAAACGAGAGTTTCCCAAACACTCAGGAAAACACACACCGCAGATGCAAATCTTTAACTGAAATAGGGCATACGCAAAAGATAACCAAACGGCCCTTTACGACTCCAGGCAGATCAAAAGCTTAGTATCCAAGAAGACCATGTATATGAAGTGCCTGGGAGATGAAAAATCCATGGTGTTTACTACAAAACCAAGAGGCATGGAGTAAAAAGGAGGTAACAAAAGTTAATCTGTACTATGAAATATAGGGTGATACAAATGGAAACTAAAGGAATCAAAGTCCAGTGGCTTTCACAGTAAACTCACCACGAGGGTTAAAGACAAAGAAAAGGCTTTTTTAGGCATATAAGGAATAAAATGAAAATCCTAAATCAGATACAGAATCATTACAAGGTACATACTGATAATAAAAGAGCAAACAGTGACCTTAAAAAAAGCAGAACTGCATCTGTGAGATTTATAATCTTTTTAAACAAAAGGTTTTAACACAGCTTCTTTAAGAAACCCGAGAACTTTTGTATTACAGGGGATTGGGCAGGATGGTGTGGCAGTGTACTCTAGCTTCCCTTAGTCTACGATTGTGACTGCACCCTTTCTCCACGGCCTCCAGTAGAGCAGGTGACCACGGGCTGCCCTCCACATGCTCCTGACAGTTCAGTGCGGCACGAGGCCAATGATTCTAATCAAATCTCATGCTTCGGGGCTTCAGCTGACTTCCTGAAAGAGATGCACAGGAGCATTTGTTTTCCCGACACACAATTGGCCAGACGTATTTAGATAGGAGAACCAGTCTTCTCTGGAGCCTCAGGGTTTTGTGCAGCTACACACAATCTGGTGCAGTATGCGGGTGAGGAAAGTCCTCCTTCTTAGATGCTGCCTTCCTCACGTATTAGATTTCAAACTGACTGCCACTTTTGAGACCCAAAAAGGACTTTTTTCCCTGTATGACTGGGAAAACCCTGGAGATTTTTCTCCTTGTTATATGACATGGTTTTCCTGTTAAGACCATCTGGGTTACTGGCAACATCTATGCTGATGAGACAGAATATTTAAAATACCTAAGGACTGGAATACTTCAGTACAAATGAGTCATTGGGTTCAACTTTCAGGTAAAAATGAATGGGGTTTAGTATACACAGGTGAGACCAGAAAGCTTCTAATAATCTCAAGAGATTACTATTTTGTGACCCATGAGAAAACCAAGAGGAAGTCTTTGCTGGCCAGAAAGGGCTATTTTCTCCCTTCATGTGTCTGGCATATGACACCAGCTTTCTGTGTCAAGCTTCTTTAATGTTTAAGCCACCAGTGACATCTTTATGTGAATTAGTAGAAGAAAATATTTGAAAGACCAAGTGAACAGCTTATCCTGGATACAGCATTTGGCCACATGATTTTTTTTTTTTTTTTGTTACTGGACAGCACAAAGGTTTTCATTCACACATGGCCCATAAAATAAGTTTTTAAGGACTAAGCCTTCAACAAAGAATCAAACATTCAACAATGAAAATACTCCACAGCTCAAGTCAATGCAATCCATCTTATCCCTGCTAACCCTGGTTCGAAAAATTTGGAATTATTACTTTGATTGGGTTCAAAGCAGTTTGACAAACTGCTCATGAAGAAAGCGTTCTTCAAAGTCTTTTACTTTTATTGGCTTCTGCCATAGTTCCCTAGTAAATGCTTTTTAGAAGCAACATGTGAATGTCATGCTATACGGTATGCAGAAATGACAACACAATAATAGTCTAGTTTTGATCTGAACCAGTGAAGCAGACAGCTTTATTATGGATGCATGCTAGAATGACTAAGGCAAATACAAGTCTTGCTATGATTCATTGCTTAAAGTAAGCTAAGGGCAGAAAAAAAAATTTCATTTTTGAATACTTTCAGATTAAATTATTTTAATTAATTGTTTCATTTTTGCAGAATGATTCAGACCGCATTTATAGCTAATGCAGTGCAAGAAGAAAGAGACGCAATTGGATATTCTGACTACTCCAGAATAAGAAATCTACAAAAGTTTGGTAAACTACTCAAGGTCACGCTGAGCTCCTCTTCAATGTCAGCAGTACATGCGAGGCTGGGAACCATGATATATATTAAAAGGGACAGAGATTAAAATGTCCGTCCCCAAAATGCCCCAATACTCCAACTTGCATCACTCACAATTGACTTCTCAACCTATCCACTGAGCACAAGGTGGCTCTAGACTCCCAATCCATTGCAGCCCGACCTGTACTGCATGCATTTGCAGCATAGCCCTGTGAGCCTTCTCCCTCTGCAATGTCACGTGCCACACAAGGCTTGCTAAACTGATCTGTGATCAGCCAACAAACTGCATCTATCAAGCCTGTTCATGGGAGGGAGAGGTCATAGCACTGTGTCACAGCAAGGGAACACGAGAGTTAGTGAGGTGTCACGATGAAAGGATGAAGATCAGTGCTGTGGTTCCCTCCCCAACCTCTAACCCAAGGTTTCAAATGCCTTCCCCACAAGACCAGCAGAAGGCTCCCTCATGCATCAGAAAACCACGAGAGGTGAGCAATTAAGCAGATGGAATTATTAAGATGGAGTCTTATCATGGACTCATTAATTACTTTGAGATTGTCCCTATTACTTTGGACGTGCTGTACAGTGTAACTGATTTTACTACTCTTGCTTTGTCATTATAGCAGCTGCTGGCTCATCTACACTTCAAAAACTCAACTTGTTTAGTATAATCACAGAATTTTAAATATTTTGGCCTGTATTTCTGTATCAGAATAGGCATGAATATGATGTAATAAAACATAACAAAAACACCTATGCATTCTAACTTACGTTGATCAATTGTTACGGATCACTAGTAGTTGTAAAGCATTACTAATATTCCATAATTTGTAAGAAAGAAGTAGCACACCACTACTAAGTCACAAAAGAGAATGTTGGCAGAATTACTACACACTCTTGGGGAAAAAAAAACCCCAAGAAATGTATTTTATGAACTCAACTGAATCATGAAATGACCGAAATACTTTCATTTAGTATTGCCTAAATGAAATTATGTATGCATTTTAAAGTAAAGATAGAGTTAATATAAAAATACACTACCAGAAAGATTGTCTTATAATTGGCTTGTTTCACCAAATTGCAATTTGGTGAAATTGCAATACAGAATTGCCAGCATTAAGATTTCCTTGGCTCTTAACTTTGGATGACTTTAAATATTAGCTTTAAAAGAAGAATGCCCATCCTCTCCATAACAAAATAATAACCCTATTATATTCCAAACACAAAAGCTGACCTCTATTTACCTGCAGTTTCCAAACTACATGGAAAAAACAGTTCAAGTATTAAACAAAGTAATGTCAGTTTTCAGTATGTCTAAATAAAGCAATACAGTACTCCCTCCCCCAATGAGTCATACTCAGGAGAAATCTCTAGTTGACTCGGGCTACTATACATCCAGGATAAAACTGTGCTATCTGAAACTGCATTTGGAATGCCAAGACAATAGTCACACACAGCTTTTAAATCCAACACTTGTAACATTTGAAACAAAAGCAGAAAAATGCAAACTAAGCATGTTTGAAGTACAAAAATCACCTTACCTTCATTATATATTCCATTACTGTCACAATACATGTTTTAATTATGCAATCCCTTTATCCACAGTACTAAAAGAACCTTTGAAGTCATTATTCTATTAACTGCATGCAGAACAGCTTGTAATTTTCCACCATCTGCCAGCAGCAGTGAGGTTGCATTACCTTCTTTCCACATCTTCCACTGGAACCTGCTTTACCTATAAAAAAACCTTACATCTTTCCTATATATTGCTTATCCAAAGACTCTAATGACAGAGAGTTTTAGATACCATTAATGAAATGCCTAAGATGAAACTGAAAATGGACAGTGCCAATCCTTTTCAATATCCTCTTTCCCACAGTGACAGTACTAGGCAAACTGGGGGGAATCATGGGATCTCTTGCAGTTAGAAATAGACTTGAATTCCAAAGATTTAATGAGTCCTCCAACATTTTATTTTCATTATGTGAACTTGAATATTTCTAATATCCATCTAGATGTCTGAGGTTGTTTTTTTTTTTTTTCCCAATGACCTTTCATGGTAATAATGTCAACAGTCTAATTACATGTGGTATGAAAGTATGTTTCCATTTGATGCATAGAAGGACATGGCCTTCAGCAAGGAATAGTGCTGCTGGAAAACTATGCATTTGCCTAAGTGGTGGAGTACAATTTATATTTACATTTCTTCTGGACATTTCCAAGGCAACAGCTGCTCATCCTGAGATATTTCTAGTCTGTGACAGTAGGCTTCAGCAGTCCCATAGAAGTATGAGCTACCTGTACTCTTGTTCAAGACTACCAGCTTACAAGGTCAACCCTCAAAAACATAGCTGAAGAGGAATTTTCCGTCAGCATTACATTCTCCCCTTTTTAGCTAAAAGAATCACTTGCCATGTGATGTTTCAAAACTTTTAGTGGAAAAATGGTTCTTTCTTCCATGACTCCCCACATGTCAGCAACCTGTCCAGTTTGCTGATAGGGAGTTGTGTCCTTTAGGATCCCCTTCTTTCAATAACATATAAGTGTGAAAAGCTCTGGCTTTCAAGCTCCCAGGCTCACTGCAATGGCAGGAGATTTCGGAAACACATCAAATCTTTCAAAATGAAATGTCACTTGGACTTTTTCAGACCAAAGTTAAAATAACAACAACAATAATACAGCTAAGTTTCTTTTCTCCCATTTTGGAACAGCACATTATTTAACATCTCAGAATTTCTAAACGGGAATTGTGTCTTAGACTAACATTATTTAATGCATGAAAGGCCCTGTGCAGCATCCTGATTTAAAGAAAATAAATTGAATTGAGAGGTACTATTCAAAGAAGCAAGTATTTGTCAGCATAAGCAGATGTTATACACTCAGCTCCCTATGAAATATGTTACACATTGTAAGATGCAGATGAATATATGAATTTTTATTACAGATGAGGTGTGCTATGTGTGCAAGTGACTTCAGGCCAGTTTTTTAACTGATGTAACAAGGTCAGACACTGAAAGACATTTAGGCAGTAAAGGCTGCAGATAAATTTGTCACAAGACTTTCAAAAGGTACCTAGCATTAAATTAATTTGGATTTACATGCTAGAAGTTTTTGAAAAGTTTATTAGGTGCTTTTCTGCACCTTTAGTGGCTAAAATTTCTTTTGAAATCTGGCGGTCTAACATCAATCTGCTGCATACAACCAGAATTCTGAGAAACAGATGTAAAACATTTCCTTCCCAGAACACTAATAAGCAACTGTGAATGTAATTAAGAATATTTATAAAAAGGGAATATGGTTCACACCTTGCTTGCCTCCAACTCTTTTTATACAATACATTATATAGCTGTCACCCTTTAAAGTGCTGCAGGGAATTTAATGTAAACGTATATTTTTCTATCAAATTTCTATCCTATACTTAAAACATAGCAGCTACAATTGAATATAGCTATTTATTATTTGTATTGATGCAGTAGAGGATGCTCCTTGCTTAAGAGCATAATTGCTGCATTTCTCAGCCATAAGATCCTTCCCCAAAGGTTTTCTACCAGAACAGCTTAACAGCTAATTCCCACAAATGTTCAGGTAGCAAAACGGCCTTCAGTCAACCTTATTCTCTTACAAGGAAAATATGGACTTTTAATGTATCTAGAAGTTTAATGAATTCAGGGACTGAATGTGTGATCATGGGATGTGCTTACAGTAGATCCCCTTGGCTGCTACTCATTATCTGTAGTAAAAAAGAATTATTGTATTTATCTCTGCTGATCTAAATTATCATACTGGATGGATGTGGGGAGAGAGGATGCTTCCCTGGTAACAGGCTACCAAACTTCTTGTGGCTTGGACAGTTTAAACTAAAACGTCTATTTTGCAGCTCCTTGATAAGCAATTGAGCTCCAGAAGCATTGGTGTGGAGATGTTATAAACTCATTTACTTGATTTGATCATTAATCTATCAACTGGGATTGGGTGTTTCTTAGATACAAGAATATTACTGGGGTGATTAAGCAGAATATTACAGCAGAATTTTAAGAGAAAGCAAAAATTTCACTCTTCAAAGCAATTTGGGTGATGAACTGCCATGGTATTCTTTCAAAGTCTTTCTCATCTCTTTAACTATCAATACCTCTACAAAAGGCAAACAGTTCAGACTGTTAGCCTGGATTTTGGGAGAGCTCTTCCACACACTTTCTGTGTCACCTCAAGCAACTCAGTCTCTCAAAGTTTCAGATCCCCAGCTGTTAACTGGGAATTATAGTAATTTACTTCCTCATAAGAGTGTTGTGAAGGTCATCCATTATAGACTCTGCAGTGTTCAGAAACTATAGTCACAGCATACATAAATGCCTATGACACAACAACCATAAGGCAATGTGTATAAACTGTGTCACAAAATGAAGCTTCTGGAAAGTCAGTACTGCTGTGCAAGAAAGGACTGACAATGGTGGTACACTATACACCAAGTTCAAAGAGCAGAAAAAGAACAAAGGAAAGAAAAGCCATTCTCAAAGGTGATTTAATTCACTGAAAGTTAACTGTTTTTTTCACTTAATGGCTCTTAAAAATTTCCTAACTGTACTTTAAAAAAAAAAAGGAAAAAAAAAGACACAAGTTCCAAGTTATATGACTACACAACATGTACAGACTTAGAATAGGTCCTTTTCTAGTATTGTGCTCCGTAGGGGCCTTCACAGGTCCATCTTCCAGATACAGGTTTTATGCACCTGTTTACATGAAAACCACCATAAAGAGTATCAGGGGAGGAGAGCAAAGGGTTCTTCAGGAACATATCATCAGCGAGCATGCAGGAGAATGCCACAGACAAAATTACTTTGGGAAAGACTCACTTCCTCTGTCAAGTTGATCCACTGCCTCTGTTCCCCTATCCACAACAGAAAAGCTGTGTGCATGCTAGAAAGGGCTGTGTGATTATTTGGGTTGTTTTTGTTTGTTTGTTTGGCCTCATGTAGTAATTGGCTCAACCTAAACCAAAAATTTTGCTTCCACCGAGTATTTACTGGGAGAAAAGGAGATTGTGCCTGCATGTCTATCTCATTCTGTAGCCTGCAGATTCACAGGCTTATATAATAAAAGATGGCTATGAGTTTCAGACCCTGATCCAATAAACGTTTATGTACAACAGTCTGTAGCAGTGCCAACATGAGAGATTTTGATCAACTCACATTCCTGGCTAAAAAATACTCTTGGAATCTGATTAATGTGGGTTTAAATCCTCTTAAGTAGAAGACACAAATCTCCCAAATCCCAGCTGAATACCTTAAACATCAGCCTGAAGGGTGAATGGTATGGCTTCCATGATGATTTTGTGAAGACTATAAATTTTTCCCATTTGAAACTACTTATTATTGGCTTCAGACTGGGGTGGTGGAATGGGGGTGGGGTAGGTGAAAAAGCCAGATAAAATTTCTATCTGTTCCTAAGTTAAGGTGCAGTTCCTATATTCCTTTGAGAGGAAGGACTGCATATATTACAGGCCCCTCTTCGACCCACATAAATGTGTGTGTATGTACGTTTGTTTCTTGCGCACGTTCTCATCTGCGCTTTGGCATCACAATTTTTCCCACAAGATTTCAAGATTATTTTTCAATTACAGCCTTAGCAGTAGATTGCAGTAACTGGGGAATAAAGAATTCAGGTCCTCATCCCTACAGCTTGTATGTTTTGACATCTGCATAAGTGAATTAATTTTCAGAAGCATCGATCCTCCACGGCTCTAATTGCCTTCAGCACCTTAAAAAAATTAGTATCCACAACACATTAAAAACTTGTGGGCAAAAACATTGATTTTGCCTCACGTTAAACTTCCAGACTATCAGAAAATACTAGTAAGTGTACAGCAGATAATTTAGGAAGTCTGAAGGCTCTTCAATGGAAGATTTTATCTGAAGAATAAAATAATGAACATGAATTTTCATGAATTTTCATTTTAATATATGAATTTTCAGAAGAATTAGTAACCCTAATAGTTGTGGGGTTTTGTATGTGAAGCAATGAGAGTTGCATAAATACAATCTACTGGCAAGAAGACTATTGGGACTACTGGGACTAATATTGGGACTATTGAGACTAATCCCATGATTAGTTTAAACAACTGTTATGTATCAATTGAATAAATCTCATAACAAAATAGTACAGTAAAGGAAAAATAAAGATTTTTCAATCTGCTGAATGGAATCATGATATTTACAATTGTCTGCTACGCTGTGAAGTAGTGACCAATACACTGAATTTAAACATTAGAAGACGGTGTGCTGCCAGAGGATAATAGTTCGTAATAACTAGCACTGCAAATTTTTATACCTCCCTTATATAAAACAAGAGTCAATACACTTTTAAGGCAAACCACTGTGGTATGGCTGATAATAAGAGGTTGCATCCACTTACCTGTGTCTCTGCTTTTCCCTTTTGGTGGTGAAACCAAATGACAGCATTCAACAGTCACTTTAGGCCTAACAGACTTGAACAGATGCTTTTCATTAAATGCCAGTTCTTAGGTTTAGACTTGCCAAAAGTATGCTGTTAGTCTTCCCAGACTTTGGAAAGTGGGGATTACCTATATAATATCTCCCCCTCTACTGCCTTCAGGTAGTATCTCTTGTTTTGTTTCTAATCAAACTAATGAAGTATATGTGACTGAGGTGGAGCTCTCTCATTCTTCACAATATCTAGGAAGTTTTAAGTCCTCTCATATACAACATGAAGCTTTTGCCTATCAGCTCATTTCACTGAACCAGCACACAGTCCTAGAGGAACTAAACACCAACCTTATTTTGAACCCTATTAACTCGCTTTGCCACTTCACTTACTGTGTATGCCCCAAAGCATTTGGCACTTACTACCACCGTATTGTAACTTCTATTTGTTAGCCATGCTATCAAAACCACATTAGCAAAATTGCTGGAAAACCCAAAGTTATAAAAACATCAAGTCTGTGAATATTTTATTTCTAGCAATCAAGTTAAAAAGTAACTTTGATTATCCAAGTGATTTTTAATGAAGAACTCAAAAACTTAACAAAAAATTAATATAATTAATCTTTTCTGATTTGTTTATTTTATTTTCCATACTTCAGATGTGCAACATTGGTTGTATATATAAGTAAACATAACATACCAAAATCCACAAGCTTGACTCCTCCTTCAGTGGTCAGAAGGATATTATTTCCCTTAATATCACGGTGGATAGTTTTGTTTTCATGCAAATGCTGAAGTCCCTGGAAGGTGACATAGAAACATGAACTCTTTACTTACAGCTCTGTCCTTTCTATGACATTTGCAGAAACAAAAAGGTAGAAAAGTATGACAAAACTTAAAACAGTTTAAAACTCAAAACCACAGAGGTGTCATTCTCACTGGAAAAACACTTGGCACACCATGAAGAATAGATGTTTTTTAATTGTCCCACTTCATGTCAAATAGAAATTTTCAGATAAAAGCAGAAAAAAAAGCACTATAAATCTACATTATATACTATACCTTTAGAGTATAAACTCAAAGAAAACTGCTAAGGCCTAAATTCCACTGCAGAAAATCAAATTCTGTTTCAAAGAAAATGAAAAATAAAGACACATGATCCTGATTAGCTGAAAAAAAAAGAATTCTTTTAGCGGTGTTTGAATTCACTAGATCTGTTGATCATTTTTATATATAAATATTTGGGATCCAGACACAAGAAGCTGAACAGTATTTTGGGTGTATTTCTGCTATTTCTCAAAGAAAACCAATTTTGATGCAGAACTGTATTTACTAAGGAAATTAATCAATGGTCAGAAATCAATTTTAATTCTCTTAATAATGAAACAAACAGATGAATTTTTCTTTACCTTGCTTGTTCAAAAAGAAATGTCTGAATTACACATTACCTTGATTTCATTACACACTGCTATAATACAAGACAGTGAGCTGTGTTAGCGGGGACATGATCTTTATTCAAAGAAAAAAATATGAGGTGAATATTGACTGTCCTTTCACTGAGACCTTATCTTACCATCAGAGCTTCACGTAAAATGTAAGCAATTATAAGTTCATTCATCCTTTCGCCTCTCTTCAGAAATCCTTTCACAAGATCAGTCACAGATCCACCATTGCACAGCTGCAAAACATCAGGGGAATATAAAAAGGAATTAAGAAGTGTTGGAGTAGCCACCTGGTTTTAGTTTTCAGTAGTTTTTGTATTTGTAGCCAAATGAGCTCCTAAACTGGCAAACCACAGATTTGTCCTTATGTCTACCATTTATACAAACAACATACACAGCAACTTGTGCCAATTTTTTTCACTGCTTTCTGCATTTAATTCTTCTTGCCCCAACACAAGTACAGCAGTCTATCTCTGTTTTCCTATATACATGATTGCTTTTCATGGAACAGAAGCAGCTTATAGTGCAATAAATTTGCTGTGAAGGCATGTTCTGTGGGGCATGCTAATTGCTTCTTACATTTGTCATGTGCAACTCACCAGCAATGCAAATTATTACAGCACTAATTCTCAGGTACAAAAGCTACATACAACATAAAATGGGTTTAAGGCATCAGAAGACAGGTGGCAGAGAAATTCCCCCAAGAAGAAAATCTTCCAAGGGGAAAGCTGCCCTCTTTGCCAAGCAGCACTTAATTCCTAGTGTAGAAGGGTGTTAAACACAAGGGATGGGCGTTATGGAAGATAATGAAACCACCACGGAAAGGTCTCATCTCCCACACAAACAAAGTGGGCCATGGGTGTAAGACTAATTATAGCCCTTGTAGCATCAACCCTGTCAGCTTCTTGTTCCAGATGCAGAGCCACAATCTACTCTGGACAATCCTTTCTCCTGTCTAAGGTCTAAGGAGTTAGACTCCTGCAAACCCCTGTCCTGTCCTGTATACATGGGAAGCAGAGGTTTGGCCTTGCTCTCTAAAAAGATTAGTGAGCACACATTACCAGCAGATTAGTTTAGGCCTGCAGTATTTCATATGTTCATTTTTATCGCTTACAATTTTTCCGCAGGAAGAAGCAACAAGGTAACTTTAGTGACTAAGCCTGTAGCAGTTACGCACCTGCAAAGATGAAATTGGTACTTAAGCCCTTAAACTATCCATAATCCACCTAACAATACTCATTGATTGAAGAGCCATCGGCTCTGTAAAGGAGTAGCTGCTTCCAATAAAACAGTGAAACAAATGGTAAGTTTTATACTGTATCATCCAGTAGCTTTTTGTATGAAAATAAATACCCACATAAGACATTTTACCAATGTAGTGCAGAACAGTAAATTCCTTTTGGCTACAGATTTTGAAATCTATTCAAATTGAGACCATAATTTATCAATAAAAGCTTTCAATTGCAGAACTCCAGACATCAGATAGATACTTTTATATCCAATAGATATGATTTTTTAATCTGTTCTTCTATACCTCTACATTTTTTCTGTGCTGCAATTACAAAAAGACTTGCACCTTACAGTATAAAACATTTTATAGCCCTTTGCACCCAAACATGACAATAGTTTTCTGATTACCACTGGAACCCCAGGGTTGCATTGAACTTGTACCACATGAATGCCTACACAAATACCATTCAATACATAAGTCTTGTTGCAAGATATGTCCCCCATCAGGTCAATGAAGGCTCTGGTCTCATAGATGCTGAGCTCTATGGCAACAATCTTGGAACTCACTTAACCTCACCCTTACTTCAGTGGGACAATATGCATACTTAGAGAGGGAAGAACTCATATGCTTCAATGATGAGATTAAGCGCTTTGCTGGATCAGGGTCAGATTCCCAAGCAGGATTTCATTTACTGTCTTTAGCCATGCTGGTCTGCCTTCTCCACTGACTTTTTCTAGTTACTTATTTTTTTTTAAATTACATTATCTTTCCAGAGTCTCTATTGTTTTAACTTTGCCACATCACCAACATGTTTAATCAAAGCAAATGAATGATGACAATTCTGGTTAATTTAATGCACTTGCATTTCAGGGCACTGAAACCGTCTGACAAGTGACAAACCAATTGTGAAATAAATTACACGTACAATATTCTTCAAACTCTTTTTCTTCATTATCTAGTATTAAAATTTTGCTTCTTATAGATGGATCTTCTTCTGTTTTCTTTACAGAGCTGGATATCTGTTAGTCTTTCTGTTCAAGGTAAAGAAAATTAACCCAGAAGGGAATATATTCTTTTTGTAGGTGGGAGAAGGAAGAAACTATACCTCAGAAATCACCTTCTTCCGTGTTTAGGCTGTAAAGCCAAGACTGAGTTTATTTGCCTGGGTCAGCAATGCTAATTTTTACTTTCTTAAACATGCCACTTTATCTTATTTTTCTACCCCTCTCATAAGATATAAATCCCCATTACGAGATAAGTATCTGTATTATAAGATAAACCACCTAAAATATCAGGCAAAGTAAGATAAGAAAACTGTGATTATTTTAGACCAAACCAAAACTGAACCTGGGTATGTAAAAGGTCAGGTGAGCAAGTCTTGAAGGAAGAAGCAGAAAGTCACCTGCACCACCATGGAAGAGTTCAGAGCTAGGCAGAGTTCAGCTAAGGATGTCATAAACACAGGTTCTTTCATGCAAAGGGCAATTTTTCTTTTGCTGCTTCTGTCTCAAAGATTTGTACTTTTACTTACATTAGACTATTTGTATTTTTTTGAGACCACCACCACAGGAGGAAGAGGGGAGAAAAGCCCACATATTAGAATGCAAGCAGCTATAAGGAGGAAAAGGGATTATTGGAATACAACTACAATTAGAAAAGGAGATTATGGCAGACACTGTATGTGTGTGCTCTGAGCTGCGTGGGGCAGGAGGGGGGAATGATGACGACAACAATGACACAGGTTAGTATTAACCTTGTTCTATTTTTCTACAGGCTAAACAAGTCTTCATAGGTAAAACGTTGCATCTGGTCTCATTTCCTACTTCTACTGTCTTTTTTTTGTAGGCAAAGCTGCTGCATGTCCCTATAACCATGCACATAACTAAAGTTCAAGCAGTGATTCTTTCTCCTGAGTCAGACCATTAAATTGCACGTGTGTTCAATGCAAGCTTATCATAAACACCTCAAAAAGTCCCTCTCATAATGACTCATGCTCTTCTCTTCCCTCCCAAAAGAAGAAGTTACAGAAAACTACGATAGTCGTACCCGATGCAGTGCTGGACCATGCTTGCTTGGGAATCAGAGTAGACAGGAGATAAATTATCCTTGGGGATGTTGACCAGGATCTAGTTCATGACATAAAAACTTAAAGGGGAAAAAACCCCTAAACCATTAAAAAAAAAATTTAAAAAAAATCACATTTCCTTAATTCATACAGTCCTTCAATGAGAGATTATGGGATAAACATTATTTAGCAGTACTGCTGGACCGGAAGTTTCCTGGGGTGTTGTTAAATATTGCAGCTTATAATTATGATCTCTGCTGCTTCTTCATAGCATGCTGTCCACAGCAAAAAAACCTGTGTAGCCTCTTACCAAAGTTTCTATGTTTGAGGTAAGCTAACTGCAATGCTTGGATGACAAGAAATCATGAAGGCAACAGAGATAATTTTTTAAAAAGATCTTTCTAGTTTCCAGTGAAGCATCTATAGAAGAGAGATGCTAGTAGCTATTATTTCGTTTCAAGCATTGTGAACTCACATGGCGAAATAGCTAATCAGTCTGTGTCATTACTCCACATCATTTGACAAAATCTCCTCGGAATACCTTGATGAAGGGCACTATAAGCAGAAAACAAGAAGCACATGGAGAACTCTGGACACAGACATCAGTAGAAGCTATGTGTCTATCTGAGCTGTGCCACAGGGCTGCTTCCTACCCTAAAGGTCAAAGTAACTCACCAAACGTAAATGTCCTTCAACCTGTCATGAGATATGGGCTCTTCTGGGAGGAGAGAGTAATAATTCTATTGCTCTCTCCCACACTCCAAAAAACACACACACGCACATTCTCTCTTCCATGCACAGATGCATTTCTTGTTGTTTGTATCAGCTTTATAATACCTGTTTTAAACAACTAGTAATCCCAGGACAAAAATTGGGTATGGGAGAAGTGGTGGTGGCATCTGTTAGCTCAGGTTTGGCAGCTTAAGTAGTAGAAGATGTAAACTGAACGGACTTTCTCAGTTTGGTTCTCAGATACCACGTGCTCTTCTATGTGAAACACATGCAAAACCAAAGCCCTTCAGTCTGAACTGTTTTTAGGAAGTCTCCAAAGGCTGCATTTTCCCAACAAAGGATAGAAAGCCTCTTTTAAGCTTTGAATAAACTTAAAGAGAGAGACTCTTATAAATGTCCAGCCTATGAGACATGGTAAGGGAAGATATTAGTGATCCTCCCACCAGGATGTTATTTACAAATGTCATCCTGATAACTTTGTACCTGAGCAATTTTCATCAGTTTAATGTTAGTCACTTCTTCTATTGTTCCCTTGTGATTTACAGGTATTTTCTTTACCAGCAGTATTTTCAGTGCCTGCACTGATAGAACGCAAATACTACCTCAAATACAAGCAACTAAAAGGGGGTAAACTGAACCCTTTGGGCTACCTAAAAGGGGGTGGAGAAGTCAGACAGATGCTTCCCAGAGGCACACAACAAAGGATGAAAGGCAACAATCCCCAACTGCAAGATAGTAGATTCCTACTGGACATAAAGGAACAATTTTCCCACTGACAGTAGTTAAGCACTGGAACAGATTACCCAGCAAGTCTGTGTTATCTCCATCCCTGGAGGTATTAAAAAATTGAATGGAAAAGACCCTGTGCAAACCTGTAACATTGAAGTTAACCACCTTTGAGCAGGGGCCTAGACCAAATAACTTCCAAAGGTCCCTTCCAAGCTATAATTTTCTATGATTCATAACATTTGGTTTTAAAAATATTCAGTCCCTAGTTTGGATATTCAGACAGCAGAAAAAGGGGGAAAGGACTAAGGAAATAGACTGAGTCTTGCACACTCAGACCAAGGGAAAGAATAATTTGATAGAAGGCTTAATCCACGTGAACCTGCCTGCAAAGGCTGTAGCTCTGATGGCCTCAGCTGATAGCTGTATCGGAAGAGGTGCTTATGACTCTTCAACAGCGGTAGCGAAGGGCTCCTCCCTTATGATTTTCTGGCACTCAAAAGGCAAAGACTCATACTGGGATGACATAGAGTCCTCTACCCACCCACCTGCCACAACCCTGTGCTACTGTAATTGAGCTATTAGTATGCAAAGCTATCTTGAGCAATAGATTTATAAAATAGCATGTTCCTAACACGTGAAATGTCAGTTTAAATTGCCATTGCATCACAGTCATGCAGGTGTTCTTTGTAGGTCTTACTCACTCTTCATCTGACCCAGCTGATACATTTCTCTCTGTTCAGGTCTTCTTGATTCTGATGCCCATTGAATACGGATTCAGCATCAGCTTTGCTTTTAAGAAAATCATCAGTTGCACTTTTGTTAGGGCTATTACAGCCTTTAATCATCCAGCTGCTCCTGATTTATGCATCTGTACTAAGCTGTCAGGTAACATTTGCTTGCATCCTGCAGTTGTCAAGGTGCTTTAATCTTATTTCAGTATCTTGGATGTGAACAGCGGGGCAACTACAGTTACTACCTTCCCTATCTTTACAGGCTGCACAGACATAAATGACTGGGTAGCACATCACATATGCACAACTTACGGCATGCACGAATGATAGATACGAAAAAGTCCCATTGTCCAACCTTGCTTTAATGTTATCACACATAAGAATGCTAAAAGCACCTCAGGCACTAATCTCTGTTTTCTTCTGTTCTTAGAATAGATCAATAATCTGACCTGTTCCACCAAGCATGCAGTACAGCAGCGCTGCCAGCCTCTGAGCTGACTGTACCATCCCTTTAGTACTGACTGCTGTAAGAACAAAAGATTCTTATTTGTTGCTGTTTTGTTGTCATAAAACTACAGAAACATAGGAGTAAAAAGGACCTCAAGAAATAATTTAGTCCACTGCATTTGCACTGTGTAGAGATTTGGTACTTTCAGGTGGTCCTTGACAGATATTTGTCTAACCTGCTCCTAAAAATCTCCCACTGAGGGAGACTCCAGTTTTTCTAAGTCGCCTGTTTCTGTGTTTCACTAGCCTAATAGACATTTTTCCTACTATCTAACCTGAATCTTTTTTGCTTCCAGTAAAACAGCTTTATTTTTGCCCTTCCCTCCAGTAGTCTTTGATAATAACTTATCCTTATTCTCTATTTAACATCATCTCTGTCAGACTACTGTCATGACATGTCATTTTTCTCTTTTTTAGGCTGTACAAACTTAGTTGCTGTAACCTTTTGAAATCATCCATGTTTTCTAAATTTAGACTGCCTGCAATTTGCCACTGATGTTTGTGACATGTTTTGCCCCAAACTGCATACAGAATTCCTTTGGAAATCTTGTCTTAGTGGGGAAAAGCTGAACAGAACAGAACAATCTCCACTTTGCAAAGAATCCCTTTCTGCAGTCCCATTGCCTAGTCAGGTATGTCCTATTTCTTCTTCCTATGGATAGCAGTACTTTGCATGTGTTTACTGATTTTTTTTTTCCCTGTGACTCAAACAAATCCCTCTGATATTCACAACTGTGAATCTGATGCTATTCTCCAACATGCCTGTAATTAAACTAGGTGTCCACTCCCGACTTTTTACGTGGACTTTGTTTCATCACCCAGGTTATTAATGAACAGAAACAGACCAAAAGCAGATGCCCATTTGAGATTCTCCCAGTCCAAAAGTGAATAGTGAGTCCAGTTTTATGAAGAAGAGGTTATCTGCTTTATTGTTTATATGAAGTTTCTGTACTTCCACATTTGCCTCACAAGAATGTCACATGGGACCATACAAAATCCTTACAGAAGACACATCTATTGCTTTCCCCTTGCTACACCACTTATCCTGTTAAAAGAAGAGATTTTATTAATGTGATTTGTTCTGGCCCAATCCAGGTTGACCACTTATCACATTACTGGGTTCTGGGTATTTTGACGGTGGTTTCTATTAATTTGTTCTGGAATCATTGTGGGTATCAAAGTTAAACAGGCTGGTCTGTATTTCCCTAGGTCATTATTTTTCCTCACTTTGTAAAGACATATATTAAACATTCTTGTATCTCATTTCTCTCTTGTCTTAGTAACATAATCTTGTCTTTACCACTCTTCACATTAGTCTCTCTGAGCTTATCCTTAAATGCTTGTACCTTAGCTGTGCATTTTTGTTTCTCCTATTTGAAGGCATTGTGAAATATTAAACCAAGCAAATCCTAATGCATTCTTACTCATCTCTTACTGTGCTTTTATCTTTTCTCTGCATCAGCTAATATGCTATTATGTGTTGAATGTCTTTCAGTAACTGCCAGCTATCCTGCTTTCCTTCATTTTTACACTATTTTTCCTAAGCACAGGTACCTACCGGTTCCACAAGCTGGGTGAAGCATACTCTCCTAAAGCCCATTATCCTTACCCTGCTGCTCCACCATTCTTCCTTTCCTTGGGAAAGTGAACACAATTATTTTGGGGCCTTTTTAAGTCAAATTTCCTTCCATCTTCAACTTTTCAAAAGAGATCTTCTGTATTAGAAGAGAATCAACCTGATACAGCCATCTCCAGAGTCACTTTCTTTGCCTTCTGTCTCCAAGATGGAACTTGATGGGCCATCCATCTTACAATCCTGGCTGTCACACAGGGTCAGCTGTGACCAGATTAACTCCTATTCTCCGCCGACAGCGTGACATGTCTTCACAACTATTACCACCAAAGAGCACATCCCACTGACAGCACCTAATGCATACTACAAATACTTGAACGGCCTTGTGAAGACTTACAGGGAACTAAATCAGTTTCTTCAACAGGCCAAGTGGTTCAATATGCAGCTCCTGTCCGTGCAGCGTAGTTTTAATTTCACCTCAAACGGAAGAAAGATGTGCGCTATGGCTCCTATTTTTCCTAACAACAGTACAAGATAACCCATAACCAGAAGAAACCATAGCAGTGCTCTGTGCTTTCAGGTAGAGTTGATTGCTTTAAATTTAGCATGAATGAAATGTATCACTGAAACAGACATCTTTCCTGACGTATTTAGCTTCAGTGATCACAAACCATGTGGTATTCATAATTTTGCTCTCTTACATCATCTAGCACCTCCAGGGCTGTGTTAGTCACAGGCCCATGGGTGTTTGTTTGTTGCTTCTGATTTCTTTACTTTCAGTTTGGCTTTTAACTTATTTTCTTTGTCACACGCATGCACTGACAAGACAGCCAGCCAGAGGAAAAGTTTGCCTGCTCCATCTTAAGTAATACTGGCTTTCACAGCCTCTTATCTTTCAGTCAGGACATAGATATCTCTACCTCACACCATGGCCAAATTGGAAAAGGCCACATCTATATCAATATTGTGTTCTCCTATATACAAAAGCTTGTGGCTTTAAAAATGCAGCATTTCATAATACCACTTTTCAGCTGTAGAAACACCAAAAAGGGAGGTTTCTTATTTTAAATGATAGTTTTCAGGGCTCGTTTGTACTTTTGGGCCACATTAAGTCATCCAAACATAACATTATGACCATTACTGTGTACAAGAATCCTGTTTTCCATCACATTTCCAGTATTCAAAATATGCTCTACCCTTGAAAGCTCTTTGTTCAAACTCAGTGTAATTGAAACCACCAGGCTTTACATACACAAGAAAAAAAAAAGAAGTAATGCCCTCAAAGGAGGATTTTATCTGTTCTAAAACATTTGGAGTAGCATTTTGTCTCTAACCGAATGAAAAAAGTCAAGTAGGTGACAGTGCTGTACAAAAGGTTCACTGGGCACAGCCCAGCTGAATTCCACTGCTAGCTCTTCCTGATGCAAACTTCATATTGCATCATCCCATAATTCACATTCTTTCTTTATGTTATGATATAATACATTTACAGCCCCATGAATTCACTAATGAAGAAAATAATGTATCACCTGTCCACATCTCCCCCCAAATAGTATACAGCTGAATTGGTATCAAGCTATGATTTGGAATAGTGCAGTGTAAAGCAACTGAGATCTAAGTCACCTGATAAAATATTTACAAGAGAAATTCTGAAGGAGCTTTAACTATATATCTTCACAGCCTGGCAGCAGCATAACACAGCTGTAATTTTTTTTTTTTTAATCAAAGAAATGGAAGGATCATTTTACAAAATCAGAGCTAACCTAACTACAAAACTGAAAGGCACTGGTTAGTAAAGAGCCCAGGTCTTTGAGCAAATGCAAGAGGCAGCTTACCAAGACATAACATTTTAATACAGAAAACTTAGTGCAATTCATCATTTTATTATACACAAGGAGCTGTATGAAAAAAAACATTTAGAGTGCAAAACCATTCACTTGGCTAGGGAGAAAAAGCAGGGCCTAAGTTTGGGATCAATAATGGCTAACAGAAGTATTTCTACTGACAACTACAAACAGAGCTAGGGCTCTGGAAAATCCACAAAATCTTGTAAGCAAGTAGGGCAGCTTGCTGTAACAGTGAGCACTTCACAGCTTTTATTACTGCCTGCTCAGAACCACGTTGCTTTTGTTAACTCTTCACCAACTGGGAAACATTTCAAAGCACATTCCTCTTTTGTACCATCATTTCTATATGATTCAGGGTTCAGACAGTAGTCCAAGTACTATCATGTCCACACTACACATAATTCATTTTATGCATGTGTTCCTAAATGAAGACAATAATTTAGCATAATTCACTGTAATTTAAATGACTGCCATAGCAATCTTCCCTACTGAGTTTGAAAGCATGGCTGGGGAAGCACAGATCCAAATAGTGGGGCTTGTCTAAAGTCTCCTTCTACAAAAGGAGTGAAGCTGAAACAGAATCAGCCAAAGGGCAATTCCTCTCCTCTCAGGAGTGTGCAGAGCTTAAGTGCTCTAGAAGTTGCCTGCTTCTCTCTGGTGACTACAAAAGGAGCTACAGTGACTCAGTAGCTGTCATGGGACCCTAAAGCAGCAAGAACATCCCAAAGGACATACCAAGACATTCTTACAGAGAATTTTGTAAGAACCAAAAGGACGCTAAATTCAAAAGACCCTTTTTAAGAATTATTTTTTCTTTTTAAAATAAACTACTGGAACGATTAATTCAGAGAGGCTAGATCAGACAGAATTGAAATTAAAGTGCTTTGTAAACCAATCTCTCCCTGCTCAATGTGTCTGTGCAAGGCAGTCCTTGCTTCCAGGGTTTGGTTTCAGCGAAGTCAGCAGCTTTCTGAACTGCAACAAACACTGACAATCTTTCTGGAAACTTTTCTTTTTGTCACCACTGACACCTGGCTGCCTGCTTTCTGCACATCCCAGCTCCTTGTTCCTTGCTATGGTACTCTTTTTCCATAAGTTGCAACCTCCAGCCCTCTTTGCCCAACAGAGAACAAGGATGAGGAGACCTCTGTACAGATAAACCCATTTGCTCCAGTCACTCCCTTTATAAAGGGACCCAGCATGTAAAGAGAGAACAAAGACAGCAAAATTATTTTGTCTATCACACTTGAATTTAAGCATTTAATCCTTGGGTGTCTGAAGCAAAAAGAGACAAGCCTTAGTCCAAGCTTTCTTATGATGATTGATGCCACAACCCACTAAAGCTAAAGGAGGTGTGGTAATCAGGGATTTAACCAAAAGTTACGTAAATATGGGGTTTGGTTTTGGTCTTTTTTTTTTTTTAATAACCTCACATCTTTAGTAAAGATATGATCAAAAATAAAATGTACAGAAAGCAAAGTGATGTTAAATATTGGAATGTGAGAGGCGTAGTATTCACATGCTATTTAATTACATAGTGGAATGGTAAAACTCAGTGGGTTTTTTTCTGGGCTTTTGCTTTACTCCATGGTGACAAAAATTGTTAGAGGTTACTCAGAACCAGCTTTTTCTATGCGCAGTACTCTCCAGCAAGGTGGGCCATAACGTTTGCTCACCAGTTGTTTAAAAGATGCAGACTGTGCAAACCACAATGTAATATGAAATACTCATTACACAGAGAAATTACGAGTATTTACTAAAACTTTGAAGCATCAAATGATAGTTGTAGCCACACATCTTTGATCTTGAGAAAATATGACATAATTCAAGAGTGAAAAATTGCTATAATTGGGAAGCAAAGAGGGACACATCAGAAATGGAGAAATCAAGGCAGATTCAGACATGTAATGGATCAAAATATTCAGTGCTGGTCTGAATGGAGCAATTATAACCAAAGACATTACTGAAAAATGACTGATGTTGAGAAATATGAACAAGCAATTTTCAATTGTTTAATTTCTCTTCCATATATGTCATTTGGAAATAACTGCTAATATGTAGACAAATTACAAGTCTCCCTTCCCTGCGCCCCACCCCAAAACCCAAATGGACTAGTTATTTTCCACTGTGCTAACTTCCTGAAAGATCACTGTTTTATAGTAAATCTCCCGTATCAAAAAAGGTGCATATCTGCTTTCTTATTATAACTCTTATTATATATTCCATTATACAGAACAACTTCCATTCAAAGCTTTTTTTAAACTCCACAAGCTTGCCTTCATTCCCTTAGATGGAAACATACCTGCATATAGTAAGTGCTGTAGCTAACAAAAGCATACCGTAAACATGCCAAGGGAAAATCCTAAATAAATTATTCATCTGTACATACCACAAGGTCCTCTATTTCATGTAAAAGAGAAGTAACCGATATAGCGATGTCTCTAGTTTATCTCAGGTAGGCTCATCTCTTCGAAAGCCAAAATGAGACCGTTGGGTCCTGCTTCTAAGGCATTTCCACAGATTCTTGTGGGACTCACTCCAGACAGCACTTGTTACTCAGAGGGGCCTCACAGAAAAATGCATGTCACTGAATTTGGATTTTTCCACTCTTGCCAAAACTATCACAGCAGTAAGAACAACTCCAGTTTCCATACTCCTACCCATTCCTTACAACTGTATTATTTAAGACAAAATCTTCATGTGAATGGAGTTCAACAATTGAAGTCCCAACAGCTTCAATGACATGAAATTGCCTGCTAAAATTCAGATAAAATTCAGTAGTCTAAGTCACTCCCACCATGCAATGTCCCAAAAGGAGATCGCATGACCAGCGTCTCCCCTGGCTCTGAGCCTTCCTGCAGGCTGCAGGCTCTGAGGCTGCAGATTGTTTCAGCCAAACGTCTTTCTACATCAAGAACAAGCAGTAGTTGCTTTGCAACACCGACAGCAGCTCCTCTCTCCCTCTTCTACACACTGAGAGGGGCCATGAAGAGTGACAATGCCATTAGCTGAGAAAGGAAAGAGATCAAGCTAATGGAGAGAAAAATGCTTTACTGCCGGCCATTGGGATTCTTACATGGCGCTGGAAAGCTCACAAGAGAGAAGGACAGAACTACCTGCCTTCCTCTGAGCTCTCCTTTTCTGTGCCCAGGCTGCTTTGGCACAAACAGCACTGTGAAGCAGTAGCCTATGCCTGGAAGCAGAAAAGGAGCAGCGTCTTGTGAAGAGTCTCGTTATGTTGCCCGTGTGGGGGTGACAGCATATTCTCACTGCAAGAACCATACCCGTCCCCTGCCCCATATGTGTTACAGGACTCCTTCCCCTTTTAAATGGGCGTATGGGACCGAGGTAAAGGCGTTGCATCCCAGGTCAAGGAAGATTATCTAAACAAACAGATTTTGAAAAATATTGATCTATTTACCTAGCACACAGAATTTATCAGTCCTCCTACAGAGCTCATAAAATCAAACTTAACGCGTCAGAAGTAAATATATTGTCACCTACAGCAAAATTTGAGATGAGTGTAGAAGTTGAAGAATTTATCTCAGTTGTTTGTAGGGTTTTTTTTGGGGGGGTGTGGATATTTGGGTTTTTTTTACATTTTCTTGTCTCTTTTCATGTTTTACATCACCCAGTCTCCCAGCTCTCAAACAGCTGATGCCTTACTGTTGTTAAGCCACACAACAGCAGCAGAAATATTTGCATTATAGATCTCTGCCTTTCTTTGTGTGTGTGTAGGTAGGAAAAGGATCTGAATTTCATAATACATTGTTATGATTGTCCTGATCCTAGAAGTTCACCTTATGCTTCTGGGTATTTTAGCCTCAATTTTTTAAAAATACCAATACTTAGATCTTACTTTGGACAGTGGTTGCTCCTCTTTTGTAGCAAACCACACTACAACCTGGAATAACACTGTTAGTATCTCAACTCCCCAGCTGAAAAAATATCTCCCTTCACCAGCACAACTGGACCTGCTGAGACTGATATTTCTTTAGATGCATAACTATACTTCACAGATAGGACATTATATAACAAAGCAGGTGATTTCTTCTTATTTAAAAAAAAGAAAAAATAAGAAAAGGATGCACTTCAGTGAATTATACCATACATTAGAATTACATGCAATGTCAAAAAAGCAACATGATCAGAAACTCTTCCATGTATAGTAGGTCAGTGAAGGACCCAAAACTATTAGCCACACAAGATTTGGGCATTAATTATACTAATTTTTCTCTGACACATATGTAAATTGTGTTGTCACTGTTCATTTATGAATCTGTAAGGAAAATTTATACATATTTCATGAATTATAGGGCTCTCTCTGTGACCACAGTTAACATTTGCAAGCATCTAGAAGCATCTGATTTACTAAAATTCTCTCTCCAAACACCAGACTCACTCCAGGCCAGATGCAGCAGTGCAGATGTATTGTTCAGCATTCTTCATTTTACCTAGGAGTTACTGCAACACCTTTTCTTGGCCTTGGTGAGTTCTTATCCCTAACCAGCCAACTCTGACCATGCCCCTCTTCCCTTGACCCCTTGTGCTGGCTGCCTCTTCTCAATCAGATCAGATATGAGCTAGTTGCTTTTACCGTCAGGACCTGTAGCAGTCCTAATACCTTTCCTTAGGCAGCAACAGATTGACTTCTATCCTTGATCAACTCGCAGTTCTGGCATCCATCACCAGCTGACTGTAGGCATAACGTGTTTTCCTTTCTGCTTTGAAGGAGCAGCCAAAACAAACAGAAACCACACCCCTATCCTCCTTCAAATCCTCCTTAATAACTCTCCTGTGCTGCAATGCTGACAAATGCTTGCAGCTGCTTGAGATCACAACTGACTTCTGTTATCCCTTTGGTTCTCCATTTCCAAATCCATTTGTTCTATTTGGCTTAAAGCTTTGATGTCAGCTCCCTGCTATGAAGGCTCACTTTTAGGATTGGAAAGGAGTGAGTAATTGATACTCTACGCATTGTGCTGGGCTCTCCATCTCTGGGCAACTTCAAGAAGAGTAATTCTTCTAAAGGATCTGCACAAAACCAGAAAGGACTTATATCAGGGGATCTCAGCTTGTTATACGCTCAGTATATGTAAGTGACTCACCAGACAATTGCAACTGCCCTTATAATTGGTAACTGAGCAGGAACTACGCCGGTTTGCCACCCTGTGCTTATCACACAGCATCAGCCTTTGTCAGCTAGGTTCTCTCACAGTTCTTACCCTGTTACAAGCATTTTGGCTAGATGTGCAAGCTTTCCTAGGCCAGGCAAGCCACTAGAAGTAATCCAGTAGCAATGGACTGCCATTACCCTGGTACAGCAGGCTGGCAGTTTGGTATACTGGCACTTTATTCCTTTTTTCCATACGGGGCTACAGTGTCCTCACTCAGATGAACTAGAATCCACACCATGGGTTTGTACTTTGTCTATGCTTGCAAAAAGAGGACCAGGAGAACTGAAGCACTACAATTTTCTGTGTTCCAGTTTAATTCAAACTCCTGAGAGCTTCTATTTACTGGGTTTAATGGTTTTGTTCTTTCTGAAAAAAGCAACACAAATAGAAGCGTCCCAAGGATTTAAAAAGATAATTTAAATATTTGTACATTTAAATTTTTTCCTCTTGACATTAACTTTAAAAGATCAAAGTTAAGGAAAAGATTTTAATCACTTCAGGCAAATTTTAAATTAGCAAACATAGCTGCCAACTGGATCACAATAATCCTTCGTAATAATCTCTCTGTAATACTTTTGAGTTACCAGTGTCTGGTTAGCAGGTTCAATTACCATCAAGAAACATCCAGAAGATTGAACTCAAAGTATACCACTTTGCCTGCAACAATGTAGAATGATACAAGTTACTGATTTATTTAATGCATTTATTTTCCCAGGTTATAAGGCTGAGGGAATGGAAAAGGCTATCATGCCACTTCTTTAGAGAAGCAGGTTGCAAGCACAAGCTATTCTACACTTTCACGTGACTTCTCTGATGAAGATTACACCAGAATAAGAAAAGGTTCTACATGAGAACGAAGATGAATCAGATTCATTTCAGTCTGGATTGTGCACGGCCAGCACCTGTACAGATTGCACTAGCTACTCAAATATTGTTTGTGAAGGTACTTTTTAAGTACCTAATCAGAAAACAGAGCTTGCAGTCCACTGCAAATTGTAACATATTCCTTCTTTTCAAATTAACAGGATTCTAAATTTCTTACCACATTGAAAAATATTTTGATTTGGAAATGTTTTCATAATGTTTAAAACATTATATTCTAGTATGTGGAATATTATATGCAGTAATAAGTATATATTAGTGACACAAAAATTAAAATTGCATGCTCTAAGAGGAGACTGTATAGCATGACAGTATTATCATCAGGTTTACTGTGTCCATAAATGGATAGTAAATAGAATAGTCTGAGACATCCTTAGTACAACAATCATGGTTGCTGGAGAGCATGAGGGAAATGGACTGCAAAAATTGGACAGACACTTCCTAAATAGCATCTTCTAGTGCCACCACAGGAGGCAGAATTCTGTGCTACATGGAACACTGGTCTAACTCAGCAGGGCATTGCAAATGTTCTTGAAATGTTCACGTACACGCTAGGAGAACCAAAACACCTAAAAAGAATGCTTTGACAATCATCTTGACATTCAGCACAAAGGGATTTATTTCTATAACTTCCTGGCAATTCCCTCTACCTCGCCAGAAATAGACATACACCTCTCCAAAAAGGGAGAGGTTTCTACAAAATGCTTTGGTATTACAAAACTGTATTTTTAGGTGGGAGGTCACTCCATCCAAACTTTTTTACCCTACCAGGCTAAGTTTTAACTCATGAAAACAAAATCTTTTTTTTTTTTTAACTATAAAAATAATGGATATTCCCTCTATTTCCTAAGCATAAAAATGTATTGAGAATTATAAAATATACTAGCTTACTTACGTGACTCACAAACCCAAATCCATCTCAAATATGGCACGCATAACTATGTGTCTTTTGAAAATGGACTGAGATGCTTCTTAAAGTTCTACCTGATCTATGTAAGAAATGAACTATAGAAATATGTTGCATCATGATTCTTGGACTCTGGCTTACAGTAGTGAGTAAAAGCTGTGTAAGACCTACCATTTACCTTACTGTGGTATTTTCAGCCTTCACTCAGCCTTGACTAGGTTGTTCTTTGCACCAGATCTCAGGCAAGGGCTGTGCCACTTGTTCTTCCCACCTGCTGTTGACCTACATGCTCGTCTGTAGGGCCTGATGCGATTTACCTCCCTGCTCCATCTTCCATCATGTGATTTCCAACTATGTCAGTTCTACTCCCTTCTGAACTAACATCCAGAGCAGAAAGAAACGGGCTATAGCACACTCTGCCTTAGCTGTGTCATCATGCTGATGTCTGCTGACATGAAACTGCTAAGCTGATTCATCCCAAGTATAATACTCAAGTGGTTTCTTTTCAACACAGACTCAATAGGCCTATTTCTTCTGCCTGCATCTCTGGACACACGTGACAAGGCTTAATACACCTGGCAAGAATCCTCTCTCCAGCAATATTCTTTATTATAAACGTGATTAGAACAGCATCCACACAGGGCAGTTGTTCAGCCTATCTGAGTGCAGCCTACAGAGAGAAGGGCATTTCTGAACTGAGAGTCAAGAGTACTGTTATTATGTCCTGTTTCACATTCATTCCTGTAGGCGGTTTCCTTAAAAATGCTGAACTGAGAAAGTTAGGTTACTTTTACCAAAAAATGCTAATGATGCTAGAAGCTCTCATATTATTAGTTTTCCTCTAGTTTTTAATAATTTGTTAAAATTCATATTCTATACTAGTCTCAGATTTAGGTCTTTATGTGTTAAGATGAAGACAACATAGTAACTTTACACTTCTACAAATACTGTATTATACTGTCACACGCAGAACCGTGTTATGCAAAAAGGTTGTTTATTTTCCCAAGTAATCATTATGCATGTTTTTTAACTGATTAGATCTACACGGAAAGGTTAAATCAAAGTACGAGATTGAGTACACATCTCTTGATACTTTATTATATCAAAAAAGTATGTGTTTATTTTAATAGAAAAAAATTAATTAACAATAAGTCTTACTCTCTCAGAAGCCTTTTTCTAGCTCACAGCACTGCAACTTCAAAATGCTTCACAAGATCAGTTAGGTAATCTGCACATTAGCACAGAGACAGAGAAATACAGCAAAGAAAATGAAATCCAAGTGTTCAGTAGAAAATGAGGAATTTCACTTCAAATTAGAAAACTTTCTATGAAGGCACGTGCTATTAGGCAATTGTTAAGTGAAGAGATTCAGAAGAAATGTCATGTTTACCTAGAATTATTCTGTAACAGATCATTTCCATCATTCTGAAGCAACTGGTTTTGGCTTCTATAGACATAGAAACTATCAGATGACCCACACTAAGAGGTCAGCTCCAAATTCCATTTAGTTGTAGGTAAATAATTCTTGATAGTCATCTGGTTTAATGATTTCTAGTCAGAGGACAATACCTTCAACCTGGATTGTGAACATCCAGTGCCTCATTGTTCACATATGCCTTAGAGTGAGAAGCAAATGAAAGTGCCAATTTTAGTTAAAAATGGAATATTCAACTATCTTTTCCTAGAATTTGAGAGTACAGGTTCAACAGGTACCAAATCATGTAAGAATAGATTCATTCTGTAAAACAGAGATGGAAGGTGGGGTGGAATATTTCATACCAAGACTGTAATAGTCTCATTATAAACCCATCCAAGGTTATGAGGTCTGATGATTTTATGATAATTCAAGTATTCGGGACTAAAATCTCTCAAGAATCCTTAACAATATTGTAGGACAGTCTTTTTAGCTACTTGGCCAGTTTGGGCCTCAAAACTGTACCTCAGCCACTTACCTTAGCCTAGTTCAAACCTGATTAGCCTCTTTTCCCCAAACCCAAACATGATCAAATGCAATACAAAACAGCTACCAAAAACTACGAGATACGTCAAAAATCATCACACTGTATATACTAACAAAGGTATAAGAATTGAACAGTACAGTACATATAACTAATATTGAAGATGGAATTAGTAGAAAAGAAACCTGGCAACAACCTTTCTTTCCAGACTGGCTTGCTGTTGATACGTTACATGGGATGTGCCTTAAAGAGCTGAGGATTTTTTTCCTCTAGGAAAAAATGATTTAATAACATCTACATATACAGATTCAAACACTCCAGAGAGTAACTTTGTTGGTAAACTACAGTGGTGGCTCTAAGCCCATTCATAGTGGAATCTGAGAAACTTTTCCTCCAAAACCTCTTGCTCACAGATCCCATCACAGAACACAAAAGCAGAGCAGAGCAACAAGCTCTGCTTTCAATGCCCTGCTGCTCCTGTAAGCTCTCCCTGGCAGCTGCAGCTTTGCAGGAATCCAGAATACTACAGTGCACAATAGTCTGCATTTGATTCTCTACTTTTCCTCCTTGACATCATTTTGCCATCAGATACTACAGAAGTGGCTTCAGAAAAACTGCAGTGGTCTACACTGTTTGGCCTTCCAGTCTTTGGGAATGTATCTACAGGCTAGATGCTGACTGCAGAAGGTCCATCTTCATTTCAGAGCACCACATAGAATTTGCAGGGATTAGTTGATAACTTTTCTGAGAGAAGGAGATGAGAAAGATCTCCTTGGTGTCAAACTCTGAAAATCTAAATTTCAAGACTGGCTTCCCGTCTTCAGGGGAAGCAACAGTTCTGAAGTAAAAATGCTCTTTTATGATAAAATAAATTAAAAAAAAAACAAACCCCAAAGCAATGGAAACAGAGGTCTCTGAAAGCTAAAGTAAAGACTAATCACCTACCTTTATGAATTTAGCCACAAAAATATTGTTAAAAAAAAAAAAACAAAACCCAGAAGGGAGATGATGAAGATATCTTCATTGTTATAAACTGTAGGACACCTAAATAGCTACTGTGAAAAACAAACTGCAGTGGCCCTGTAAAGCTGCATACAAGCTGAAAGGAAGGTGGCACTTCAACAGAGGAATCTGTTCCATGACAGTTTTCTTTCACAGGTACTTTTATTAAAAGGAAAGCTTCACCAAAGTCACTACTAGAATTTATTTTTCTACTTATGCATATCTTCACGTACACACACCAGTTGAAATCCACTGTATTCATGGATCTACATGTGCAGTGACAGAAAGCATCCAAGACTATTCCACACACTCCATACTAGACCTTTGTCATGGTTTTGGCTGGGACAGAGTTAATTTTCTTTCTAGTAGCTGGTATAGTGTTATGTTTTGGATTTAGTATGAGAATAATGTTGATAACACACTGATGTTTTCGATTGTTGCCACTAAGTCAAGGATTTTTCAGCTTCTCATGCCCAGTCAGCAAGAAGGCTGGAGGGGCACAAGAAGTTGGGAGGGGACGCAGCCAGGACACCTGACCCAAAATGGCCAAAGGAATATTCCATACCATATGATGTCATGCCCAGTATATAAACTGCTGGGAGTTGGTCGGGGGGGGCAGATTGCTGTTCGGGGACTAACTGGGCATTGGTCAGCGAGTGATATGAAATTGCATTGTGCATCACTTGTTTTGTATATTCCAATTCTTTTATTATTATTGTCATTTTATTGTTGTTATTATTATAATTATTTTCTTCTTTTCTGTCCTATTAAACTGTTCTTATCTCAACCCCTGAGTTTTGCTTTTTTTTTTTTTCCCCTATTCTCTCCCCCATCCCATTGGGTGGTGAGGAAGTGAGCGAGCAGCTGCATGGTGCCTAGTTGCTGGCTGGGGTTAAACCACAACACCCTTGCACATGTACAGCTTGGCACGCAAAGAGTAAATATAAAATTTATACTCCAGATGTAGCCTTGTGTTTTTCACATTAAGAAAATAAATCCATGTGAAACATAAAAGTTAAAATATAAACACTTGACTGTTTCCTCACAGTCTGTTCCATCCTAGTTGTTTGGCATCCACCCTTTACAGGCCAGAAGTTTCACAGATGGAGTTTCAAATGCCCAGCAGACACAAGAGAAGCTAGGTTTTCAAAGATGCTCACTGCACAAAGAGCTGACATCTTCTGATGTCAGTCTAACCTAATAATTTATTATGATTTCCAATGCAAACTATTCTTAAAAACATCTTCCCAATGCAAGTCAGAAGAATTTGGAAAAGCTTTTAGAACTTAAGCATTTTTTAGAGCTTGTTTCCAGGATTAGATACCATTGTATCATTGAGGTATTTGGCAGGAGATTTGTATTCACTCAGCTGACAAATCATGAAATACAACCAATTCTTCAATCTCAACCTTATCAAACACTGATCAAACATCAGCAAGAGCCTTGATTGTTATGAAAGGCACACTATTCCTGTCAGAGTCATTCTTCATTTTCCTCTGGCGAGAGGAGGAAGTTTTCACAGAACAGGTTATAGTGAATCTATGAAAACAGTAATGGTCAAGTTCTTTGCTCCTAGATTAGTCAAAACTAAAGACTGGAACACACAAATAGCAGGCCTTACCTTGCTCTGACTCCATTTGAGGAAATCCTGCTGCTTTCAAGAGTGTTTGTGCAGTAGCCTGTTTTTATTGGCTTATTTATCTATTTGTGCATTTACTTGCACAAAAAAAGCAATTCAATTAATTAATTTCTATCATTTCATTCAGAAAAAAAGTAATCATAGTGGTTTCTTTAATTGTTATGTCATATCTTAGTCATATTTAAAGAAATGCTACCAGAGAAAGATTCCCATGACAAGCCTTTCACCAAAGAAAGATTTTAGGTAGCAAATCCTATGAAGTTGTATTAGAATTTATATCCTAATTCTGAAGGCACAGCACTATCAGCATAATATCACAGTAGGAATGCTGAACTCAGAGCAGACCATTAATTCAGAACACTGAAAAGACTAAACAACAGCATTTATCCCTTCACATGCAATCACTCTAAAGAAAAACTTCAAACAAATGACTTGCATCTCATTCATTGAGTTTACACTCAACATTGGAATGCCAACTGTGAGAAAACTCTTATTTTTCTGAATTATTTACCTCAAGAACTAGCCAAAGCTGGTCTCCATTTTTCACATCTTTCTTATAGTACATGCCATAGAATTTGACTACATTGGGATGATCAGAGAGAGCTTTCAAGATGTTGTACTCGGCTTCAATTTCTTCATCAATATCCTAGTGTCAAATGAGAAATACATAGCAGTTAATAAATAAATAGTGATAGCCATTTAAAAAACCATCATACAGCATCTTTTTGGCTATTCAAATGTAGTTTGAAATAATACAAAGAAAAAAACCCAAACAGAACATGAATGTACCATTTGCAGGGCTACAAAGCTTGGTTCTGTTTACTCAGTACAAAACAGTCACCTGTTTTTTTATTTGGACTTTATCAATTATAACTAATGAACACATGGGGTATGACACAGCAGCCTCAGGAGAATGGGGAAGGAGCATTTCAAGACAAAGCCAGTGCAATCCACAAGTGAGTAGCTATGCAGATGCCTCGGGAAGTCACCTGTTACTTCTCTCGACTCAAGGGTGTCCCCAGCTAGAGATGGTGCTGCTGGAATTACCTCTCTGCCCCTCTGTGCACAAACAAATATGACCGCAGCCACACCTTACTCATTTATCATCCCACTTTCTAGAATAATCTGGGAATTTTTCTCATTTTCTACTATCATAGAAATTGGTGACATCCGTGAACTCTCTGGCTTCTCCTACTGAGCTGTAAGAGTTGTGGCTTTTTGTCAGTCTTTTGTTACAGACCTCGGGTTTCTTACACAGCAATGGAAATCCATTTGGAGCTGAGAGATGAGGACAAATTTTGCCAATACATGCACCAGGAGCTGTGAAAGCCCTTTCAGACCAACCATGGATGCTAGCAATGGTGGGGACTGGATAACTCAGGTAACCCATTCCACCTATGCAGTGGAATTGCTTATTGAGGGATACTATCAGACTGTGTTTCAGTCATGCTGAAAAAATATACAATCCATACTAGCCACAGGTAGAGGCAGAATAGCTGCAGTCACTTTCCCCCATTGTTTAGATCTCAAGAAAAATGTTAAACATACTCTTTTCTAGATTTAAAACATTTTTAATAAAATTTGCTATTTATACCCACCAAAAAAGAAATAGAAATGAAAAATCAGTTCTAGAGGAACACTACCTATAAACTCTGCTATCCATATGAACGGATTTCATATCAATGAAAAGCACCTACTCGGTGCTGAAAACCTGTTTCACCACTGCCAAATAGAAGTGACCATGGCAGAGAAAAGGGATGCTTCGTATTCCCAATGAATGACACTCCTCATTTTGTTTACCACTAAAGGCATCTGCCCCTAAGAGGACTTGTTTCTTATACAGATCTCTCCAATGCTAAATCCAACTCAGGTTCCTCATATTAGCCTTTTGTCTTGAGACCAGCTTGACTGGTCTCAGAGAACTTTGACTGTCAACAGAATCTTGAGGAATTAGGCCATTAAACTTTCATATTGAAATTATATGAATAAGTCTTCTCACAAGGAAGGGTTTTAGAGATTTTTTTTTTATTGGAGTAGCTGAAAAACAGCAGAAATTTTCCTCATTCAAAAAAAGGAGGAACTCACTTTAAGTTAATTTTCCCATAAGCACAACAAAGAATACAGCCAATTAAAAAAAAAAAAAAAAAAGAGATGCAAGGAAGGAAGAAAAGAACCAAGATACTGAAGGTGGCAGAGGAAGGAAAGGGAAAGAATGGAAGATAAGAAGGGATGAAGAGAGAAAATACATCCGGCAAAAACAAAAGGACAGATCACAAAGCAAAAAAACCCCACTAAAACCTCAAAGAGTCGGAAGCCAAAAAACTACACACAGAAGATACAATACCCCTGGCTGCCTTGGGGTGATTTAACAGAGTTTTCCGTCTCTGAGGCGGTACCCAGATTTTATGAGATTCTTACTATTATAAGGAGAAATGAAAAGAGAGAGAATGAAATGAATACAATATTCATTCTGTGGATACTAAACCCAGAAATCTTCCTCTGTATTTTATTAAGGAAGAAAACCTGAAATATTTGGTTGAATTTAACATATTTACCTGCATAAGTGTACCTCTTCTAGAAATGGTAAAGGGAATATTTTCATGTGAACTTAGACATAGGATAATTTGTCTAAGAGCCCTAAAGTACAATGGTATTTACTTAAAGCCCTGAGGACAAGACTAAGAGCATTCTCAGTTCCATCTTCATATACTCTCATTTCAACACCTCCACTTTCCCTTTTCAGTTTCAAAAAGCTGAGCTGTTATTCAACACAAATAATCTGAGAGCTCTAAAGGATTAAACATGAAATGCTTATTTCAGTCTCACATCACCCATGATAACGTAGTTTCCCAGTTTAATTTGGAAATATCAGTTAGACCAAGTGATATAAAACCACATTTCTTCTTGTTTTTTTTCAGTCCACCTCTCAAGTGGCACAATTCTGAAAGCATCTTCAAAGAAAAAAATTGTAAAATTTAAAGAATACAGAAAGTATCCTTTTCTTCACTGCAATGGCTCCCTCTGCAGCCATTAATAATACTTTCAGTTTAAACAAAAAGAACTAGTTTATTGCTTTCACCCTATTTCTAATATAGGGCTGCCATTTTAACAGTAACATGGAGGTACAGCAGCTACTCCAGACATACTGTAAATAGAAGAGGGAAAAGAAGAATAGTATTCTTAGAATAAAAAAGAATATATTCAGTTAAAAGATTCAAGTCTTGGAGTGTGATGTTGACTGCATTACTGACTTCCATTTTTTTTTCATTAAAATAAGGAACGTGTTTTCATCAGTTATACCTTTTCTCTTCTTTAATTCCTTACGTTGTATCTTTATTCATTGTATTTTTCTGTCTTCTTTATATTCTACTCTTTTCTCCTACTTAATCTATTTCTCTTTCCTCTAGCATCAGCATTACTACCTCTTCTTTCTTCCTGTCATCATCCTTTATCCTCTTCCTACAACGTCCAAAGCGTACACAACATTTCAAGTTTCCCCGATGCCTTCAGTAATCCCTGCCATAGCCAGTTGCCACTTAAGAATCATTGTTGAACACTCGTGAAATAGATGAAAGCAGAAGCATTTCCTGCTATACAGGCATTTAGATGAACACCAACTGCAAGAAAGTCCTGCCTATTCATTGTAAGCACAAGAACCTTGTTTACAGAAAGCAACAGAATCAAAAATAGTTTCCAATGCATTTGAATTAATCAAGATCCTTATCACTTGGCTGCAAATCATGTTTACTTTGGGAGAGGTACGTGATATTGAATTGAGATGAGCCTCCTTTTGTTGCTTTGAAAGCATGCTGAAATAAAAAGCAGATCAGCAAGAAATACAGCAAAGATAATGCAAGATGGTATGTTTTCACAAGCACATTTCATGGACTTACAGGCCACAGGATCATAATCTGACACTGTGTGATATGCAGGGGTAGACAGAGCCCTGTGTAGCTGTGCAGCTCCAGACCTGCAGCGTTTCACGTGGCATGGTGTGCTCTTCCCTTCCTGCCCAGAGGCTGTGAAATGGAAGCACATGCCTCACAACCCTATACTGGAAGTGCAAAAGATGAGCTCAAAGAGGCCACCTGAAACAGGAACAGCTCCTTGTCCATGTTTTGCAGGTTACTGTTCTCGAGAAAAATCCCAGGCCACATGCAGCACCACTGAAATCAGTGGGGTATGCCTTTACAAGCCAGACTAATGTTCTTCCTTACCCTTTGAGCATTAATCTGCCACCCAATAAATGTCAGTTTTTGAGAACAAAAACATACTCTACAACATAATAATTCCACCTCCCAGTCACCTGGTGCTTTGTGTGTAGGAGCTATTGGCTTTGTATTTTCCATTTAAAAAGATGGATCCCTCTGTGATACCTACATATTTTGGCACATTCTGAAAACACAGAACCAACAGTAACAATAAAAAGAAAGTATGCTATTTTATTTTTAAAGTATCACTCATAGCATGTAACTCAGCTAAAAGTATGTACTTAAAATAGATGCTTGAAGGTACATCTAAAGTACTTAAAAGTATGTAACTGGCTAGTATCTTAAAAAAAAAAAAAAAAAAAAAAGGAAAGGGAACAACAGTAAAGTAGAGGAAACTAGGACTCCTGGTACTGAAAAGGAAAATAATCGGCTCTGCTTCTGAAAGTAAGAGATAAACAAGGGGGAACCAAAAGTAAAAGTAAAGTTTAGATATACTTCTGACTTCTACCATACACAACCACTTCCAAGATCACTCATGATATGAAAAATGCATTGATAGCTAGCTTGATATTCAGCAGGTTGAAGCAGTTTATTTCACTATCATTTCTAATGCAAATGATCTACCTAGATTAACAGAAAAAGACTGCATAAATTCACTTACAATTAAATAAGCACAAACCAAGTAATTTAAGTAGCTTACGTGAACAGGATCCAAAATTTTGACTGCTGCTTTGCTGCCATTTTTCTTATTTAACACCTTGAAAACTTTTCCGTATGTTCCTTTGCCAATAGTCTCAATTATTTCCCAGGTATCTGAAGGATCAGGAAAGCTATCAAATATTATTGTTTTCCCAGTCAACGGAAGCATCTCAAATGATGGCTCCTAGGAAAAAGAGATTTCAATGTTCCCTCAACAAATGGTTAATAGCAATTGGTTTCCTATAAATGCCAGGAGAAATACACATTCCAGTCTCAAATGCTAGAAATGTTTTTGCATGTAGTGTGCATGCACTGAAAGCATAATGAACAAGAAATGCTGCACTTAATATAGGTACTTGCAGTCAACACAATATCAAATGAAAGGAAATTCAAATAATAATTTGAACTAATCTCAGGCTTGAGTGAAGTTAGTAGAAGCTTTCCCATGCACTTCAATGAAACTATAATGTCACTACGGGATTTTCTGAGGGGCAGGGGAATGGGAGTCAAGTTCATAAAATCCAAAAGAATTTGGCTCCATTACCAAGAATCAGGCAAGAAGGGGAAAAAAAACCCCACAAACCAAAACATGTTAAATAGTAGCATTAGGTTCACTCAAACTTTTAGAGCAAATGGTCAGTTTTATAATCCTACTCTTACCATTTTAATTTGATGTAGATCTTGCAAGGCCAAGCAGATCAAAGTGGCAGATCTTTTCACAATATTATGGTCTTCTGACAGCCAAGCATTAACAGTCATGGAAAACATGTTTACTGATGTACATTCATTAACAACTGTTTTACATAGTGTAAAAGAAACACCTTTTACAATGATGGAATTGTATCCATCACTGACCAGGTTACACCTATGTCCTGGTCAATGATGGATACAACTCACTTACACAAGCCTTCATAGTGACTAACTATCCAGCAGCTACAATGGTAAAAACAAAGCACACCCGCCCCCCCAGACAAACAACAACAGAACAGAAACCCCACCTTTACCTGTTAAGAACAGCCAAAACTCAGTAGAAATGTGTTAAAAATTACATTCTCATATTCTTAATTGTAGAGCCAAGACTGAAAAAGGGGCAGGGAAGAGGACAGACTCAAGCCCTTATTAAGTAGGCAAGCCAGCTACTGAGTGCTTAAGTTCTTCCTGAGCACACTATGCAGTAAACGAGCCAGGTTTGGATGGACATTTTCATATACCCGTTTTTAAAATTTTTATACAATACTTTATAAACAGACTACACTGTATTTACTCTTGGATTTTTTTATGTCGACAGCACAAATCTACACACATAAAGCATTTTATTTATATTATTATCCATATTATCCATATTATATGGAGTGGTATTACTCCAGTGACAGAAATTGCACCGTGATACCATACTACTTTTTTTGATAATGAAGAGAATGGCTTCAATTTCAGTTTCATCTATGGCTTCCAGCATACTAGACATACTGTCTTTATTCATCCACTTATTTATATAACCATGTATATCCCACTATACATGCAGCATGTATATCGACTATACATACAGTATGTATACCAACTAGAAGCAACTGAAATAGACTGCTATACAAACATGCGTTGTACCAGCTCTTTCAATTATCTGATATGCACAGTGGCATGTCACGTCTATTCAGACTGTTCTTCTACTGGATAATACGATCTTGCCTGGGGAACACAGGGCTCAGGATTCTTCCCATCATATTGTTCTTGGTTGATTAGTTCACTGATGAGTGAGAAGACAGGGTTTTCTTCTCTCTTTCCCCCACCTCCCCCTCTTTTTTTAATATATACATGACTGTTACCAACTTCTATACCCACTCAGGAAGCTAAGCAGTGAAATATCCTCTTATCACCAGGAAACCTGCAGCAGTCTGTTGCACACCGAGGACTGCAACAAGTACTGGCCCTGCACCGTGATTTCAAGGGCTGTGGGAAGAAAATGACCCAATTTTACCTGCTACAATGAAATCTCCCTTAACACAAATCCAGGGTGAGGTCAAAGTAAAGATAAAGGATCAAGATCTGGAGACATGTAGTTGTAACATGTAAAACCTCAAATTACCATTCCAGAATCAAAATTTGTTTTTTCCTTCTGACCAACCCTCCCCCTGGGATTCATATAGACACAACTCAGCCAGGACATTGACTGCAGTCTCTTTCTAAGGCATTACCTTTCCACCTCATGCCTAGTATTTATCCATGCCTTGGGAGCTTCACCACTTCCAGGCAAAGCCATCTCTTCCCCAGAGAATGAACACAAACGAGTTACAACATTTTTTTTGGAACTTTCTTTTTCTTTTGCCTATAAAATAGTGCTCAAATACAATTGTTCCTCTTTTTTTTGGATCACTTTATATGTGTATATATAAATGCTTTGTAATTAGCTCATAATTGGGACTACACAAAATAATAACCAAATCGGGGATGATAAAGGGATTAGGATTCATAATCCCAAACCCTTGTTTTGAGGGATTCAACAAGGATGGAATTTCAAAATTTCTTTATCCGAGCTTTAGTTTTTAGAATTGAGGTTAACTATTTTTTAAAGTTTTACTGAATACTCCATCCATAACTAGTGAGTTTTGGGGAGAAAAAAAAGGTAGAGTGCTATCAATGGGCTCCTTCATCAGAACATTGGAGGCTGCCTACATATAAATTATTTTCTACAGAAAATGTAGTTTCCCATCAAAATCTAGGGTCTGCTGTGTCCCACGTTACAAGAATACACAGTAAGAGCCTCTGACCCAGGCAGCTTACAGTAGGAGATATGCAGAACTTGAAGAAATGAAGACTCATTTCCTCCCCTTCAAAGACAAGTACTTAAGATGCAGGAATGCAAAGACCAGCTTCTCATATTTAGCCCATGCCAGAGCCACGCAGGGAACTCTTGATACCTTGAATCTCCAAACATACCCTTAAGCAAAGGTCCACCACTCTGCACAGAGGTTTTACAGCAAGTAGAACACTCTAAGAAAAAACATGTACATCAAAACCTACAGCTTCAGACAGCTTCCCAGGCTTCATTAACTTCCTACACATTAACAGAATGCAGCTGAAATTCACTGACTCCCAGTATCAATTGCTTATTTGTCTGCGGAGACTGGCACAAGAACTGTTAAAGGGCTGAGGAAAAATGGTCCTGCAGGTGGTATTCAGCTACGAGAGGAGAGTGCTAGACTCACAAGATTTCCTCTGCAAATCACACAGGTTGCACATCACCTTGTCTTAAGAAAAGTCACCACATACTTAACAATAACGCATTCTATAGCTGTCATAGTTCAATAATTTGAGTGCTATTCCAGAAGGAATTATTCACACTAATCCTTTGTCTTTTGATTTACAGCTTCAAAATCATAACTTGAATAAGTTATATTGAACATCATATTTCCTCACTTCCACCATGTTTAAGAACTGCCCCTGCAGATAAATTGTTTAGCTTCCACTATTATTAAAAATACATTAAATAGAATGATTTCAAGTGTTCTGTTCTGGGTGATGAATAATGTTTTATTACATGTCAGTGAAGTTCAGAAAGCTGATGATGATTTAACCTCATATTTCAGGAATAAATTGGACTGTCTCTGGAATACGTCTGGATGCCCAAACAACTGGGTAATTTATCACACCCCTCACCATTAAAAAATTACTTTAAAAAACCACAACTTACAACTTGATCCAAAATTCTGAGCTAGGAATGTACCCTTGAACCTCTATAAAACCCCTTTAAAATACTTCTGGTGTGCTCAGCATGACAGTTCACTCAACTTCTGCTCAGATTTTGGCTAACCCAGCTCCTGTTAAGGCCTGATGCGTGCTGGGAACAGCACCATTAAGTCAAAGGAGAGCACCATGTAGGCTGGACAGGCGGCCAGAAAGAGCTAAAGGGCCATTATGCACTAGTGTTACCTGCAAATCGCTGTCTCCTGCAGCCAGTATCTTTTGTCTGGCAGTTTCCTCAGAACCTGCTAACTTAGGAAAATGGTATAGACCAAACTCCAAGATGGAAGGTATAAAGCATCAGCTCACCCCAAAAGATTTTGAAGCAGATCAACAGCAGCTGCACTGCTGAAGCTTTCCTGCTTCCCAGTGTGATAAAGGGGATGCCCACACTGTGACAGAGGTGGAAGGGATGAGCACTTTCGCTGCCAGCTAGATAACTAAGTAACTAAGTGGGGTTTGGGTTGGGTTTTTTTTTTGCTCATAAGCACATGAATTAAGAGTTATGGTTTATAAGTTATGAAACCTTATGACTTGAATGGTGAATAAGTGAATTCATGTGACAGACCAGTCTGGGCAAAAGGGGATTGAGCCCCTGTTTGTTGTGTGTGTTTGTTGTATTTCTTAATGAGCTTATGAAATAAAGTTTAAACCACAGAGTACATTGTCCCGTAAATTTGAGAGATCCAAACGGACTGTGACACAGTGATTAAATTCAGGGTATTCGGGGTGGGGACAAAATAGGTTTGGAGTTCTAAGACAACAAGCCAATGTGGTTGGGTTTTTTGGTTTGTTTGGGGGGGGGGGGTTGGCTCTAAGAGAGGGATAAGGTGTCAGTGATCTGGCTGTCACAGTTATAAGAACAAATTGGGTGAGAATTCTTATGAGCCAGCCCTATGACACTTTTTGCTTCCTAGGTCACATCAGACGTACACACCCTATGCAGCAGACCTCAGGTCGTGTACTAGAGAGATCCAGAGATACCCTGCTCAGCATCAATACTGGCAGATCACTGCATTCTCCATCGTTTTCAGTATCCAGCTAGTTTGGAAAGGGAAGGGAAAAGGAAGGGGCAGCCTCATGAAGAACACAGTGTATCTCCTGTGGACTGTCTGATTGCTGCAAAGGCAATTCAATGAAGCACATTTATCACACCCAAAACTTAAGACACATACCAATTGCACTGTTGAGGGCTTTATGGTCAAGGCCACAGAGTGTTACAGACAACAGAATCAAGTGGGAATAAGCAACAGGTTTTCCTTCTGCAGGCTGGGTTGCAAGCACAATAGAGCCTGCATTTCACATAGAATATTACATGTTAATCCAATATTTTTACTACTGTTTCATACCACCTAAGTTTGCAGCTTCTTTCTAAACCTTCCCCCTCAATAGCTTCTGAACAGACCTCCATCTCATTTGGATGAAAGCATATCCATTTCCTCCATAAGGAGCTGATAAAACGAGAGGCACCTTGCCTCATGTCATTCATCCTTCTCCATAAAGGGAGCCTACATGATTAGCAAAGCAGACACCTATTCATACATGACTAAAATGAATCCGGCCTTTAGGTTCCCATGAGCATCTTGTCTCCTGGCTACCACAATCTTCTGGTCTTGAAAATTAGAACCAGGACCTCGTTGGTTCAGTTCAAATCACACCTAGTAAGGTCATCTTTGATCTCTTTTATTTGTCCACATCACTCCCCCCTTTCCCACAAGTAGCTAAACACTACTTGTGTTTAACCAGACAGCTCCTGCACATATCTACCCTGTAATTTGCCAGACATCTTCACATGTGTCACAGGAGGTGGATGTCAGGAGCCAGTAACACTAGCTTACATTGCCTATTGGGTCTGTTACCTCTGTGGAGGTGACACTTGCACTCCTTCAGCTTCTGAAACTTAAACCTCTTGCCTAATGGATGCCAGAAAAATAATCAACCTAAAAAAAAAAAGGGAAAGAAAGAAAAAGAAATTGTAGGCAATGTTCGTGTAGACACTGCTGAGGCTTGTTATATCAAAGAAAAATAAAACCTTTCTTACCTCACTTTTTTGCCACCCAATGCCTTTGTCCAATATCTAGTTTATAAGCTCTTTGGTCTGGTACTGATCACAAGGCACAGTGGGGCCTTGAAATACTTAATGTAATAGCACAGTAAAATCCTACAACACATTTCCTCTTATTTCATGAGTTTATGACACACTGACAACTATTTAATAAGAAAGTTCAAGGTTGCTGCATGGAATTCTTAAGACAAGCCAAGAGCATGATACTACAATGTGCCATTCATCATACTCATACCTAGCACTTCCTGGACAAATGTCCAAATAATCTGATTGTTCAACTATGAACACGGATTGCAGCTCAGATCCTGAGCTAGTATAAATGTAGCTGTAACGAGCCATTTATGCAGCACACTATCTCATCCATCATTCAAAGAATAAGTTTTGCTCTGGAAATTCCAATACCACCCCTACTTAATTCTGGAGGATATATGGCCTCTGATTTTGATGATGATACAACCTATATGTGAATGGGAACTTGTCCTGGTTTCAGCTGGGATAGAGTTAACTGTCTTCCTAGTAGCTGGTGCAGTGCTATGTTTTGAGTTCAGTATGTGAAGAATGTTGATAACACTGATGTTTTCAGTTGTTGCTCAGTAGTGTTTAGACTATAGTCAAGGATTTTTCAGCTTCTCATGCCCAGCCAGGGCACCTGACCCAAACTGGCCAACAGGGTATTCCATACCATGTGACGTCCCGTCTAGTTTAGGAACTGGGAAGGGGGGGGCAGGGAATCGCCGCTCAGGGACTGGCTGGGTGTCAGTCGGCGGGTGGTGAGCAATTGCCCTGCGCATCATTTGTACATTCCAATCCTTTTATTACTACTGTTGTCATTTTATTAGTGTTATCATTATCATTATTAGTTTCTTCTTTTCTGTTCTATTAAACCGTTCTTATCTCAACCCAGGAGTTTTACTTCGTTTCCCGATTTTCTCCCCCATCCCACTGGATGGGGGGGAGTGAGTGAGCGGCTGCGTGGTGCTTAGTTGCTGGCTGGGGTTAAACCACGACAGAACTATAGTCAAATCTAAGCTCAGCGTGAATAGATTATCTAGTTTGGCAATTAGTTAAAAACAAGTGTTTGGAACACAACTGGTTTTATTACTTCACTTGTCCAAAGCTGAATACACTTAACATTATAATCTCACTCTTAAACAACAACAAAAGTATAATTTTGCATGATTATGTAATTTTTGTACTATCGATTTGTCTATCTGAATTATTCTCTTGAATGTACATCAGTTTGCTTACTACTTTCCACTCTATACATCCCCCAGTGTTTTCCCAGAACTGAACAATTGTCTTTCCCATCTGCAAGAAACTTTCCAGAGGAAAAAAAAAACCACCAACCTCTTTAGCCTCAGCTATGGTAGATGAAGAATCAAAATCAACAACCTTCTCTACCAGTCAGTCCACTTCTTTCACTGTTGTGTGCTTACACGAGTAAGAAAGACACAAGAGCTGGGATTCACCTAACTTGATAAATGTACAATATACCTATTACCTACTGGAACCTAAGCTAGATAATATAATCCTATTTTAGGCAGTCAAAGCAATCAAAAATTGATTTACCTGACCTGGTTAGCATCTACCTTAGCATAAGAGGACTTGCTCTCCAGACTCTATTGATTATACTGGCTAAGTTTCCATTGACTACAACAGGAACCCAGTTATACAGCTTCAGACCTAGACATGTTAGGTAAAATGAATCCCATCCTACTTAACTGCTAGAAACAAAGAGTTATAGCTTGACAACTGACAAAATGAGTACTGGCTCCATGCTACAGTCAGGGAAACTGCAAGCCAGCCACATCTCATCACCTGAAAGCTGGCAGGCAGCTTGAACATTGTCTGATGATGCACAGAAAAGGCAAAAACCATGCAATGACATTGCCAAGCAAACTTTGAACCCAACAAGCGAACCCTAAATTAATGTAAATGTAGAAATAAATGGTTACTTTAAAGCATTTGGAGGCAAGTAGTGGTGATAAATTTAGCTTAATCTCAGACAATGTATTTCCTGGGCACTATTCAAAGTATATATGTTAATCTTAGGGCTGGTCAAGGAAAAAATTGATCTATTTTTGAGAGCACTTTTTAGTGTCCACTCTCTGAAGGGCTGGGTAACTCTGCTTCTGTTTCTAAAAAACACTCTTCCTCTTTGCTGACTGTTATCCAGCAACAACTTTCCCAATAGGCAAGACAGCTTTCAGAGAAACTTGATGCCTCTGGACTCCTTGACCTTTGCAAAACTTCTACACGGAGCAGAGAAACAGTACTGTGTGGTATCGGTACCTGATCTCCTTCTATAGATAAATGCATATTGGGTGTCCACACTGACATTTCATCTGCTGATTATTATTCAGCTGATCTTGACATTTCTACTTGCTGCAGATTGAACTGACTAGCCCCACTCATGGGAGACTTCAGCACTTGACTCTCTAAATGTTCTCAGAGAGCACAGCTGGAAGAGATCTGCATCAGTGTTAGGTTCCACCTTGGTTTCCTTCCATTCCCCACCATGCCCCACAACAGTAAAAGTCCTACTGCATGCTGAGGTTTACAGTTCTCAGGAAACTCTATTGGAGGAGGGGTTTTTTTAAGCAACAGGTTAAAGAATCAGCAAGGGCTGCAAGCATTCAATCTAATCTCATGCATAGGGGCTACCCACTGGATGACAATCCTTCAGTACAGGATCCCAATTTTTTGATACATAACCTTTAGTTATAGGAAGAGGGTATGAAAAGAACATGAAAACAAAATGCTAAGTTTAATTATTGTTCTAAAAGCTCTGATATTTTGAAAACAAATGAGAGCTAAAGATTTTTGTGGCAATTGTCATCCGACATAAAATATTTATGCAGGGGCATTACAATCATGAAAACAAGATTAATAACAGAAGGCGGAATGGTTCATTATCAAATTGTATTCGGACCTTGTGCCACCAGAAGTAATGAACTGACACTGGCAATCCATGAACCGAATCATATCCAGCTCATTTTGTGGCTCCCAGAAGAGAGGCACAGCAAGCGATGAGAATAATTTTTCAATGACTACACACTAGATCAATATATTAGCAAAGAACTTAGCTTTCAAAGCTAAAGCATCACTTAATTTTCCTATTTTAACACAGTAAAAGTTTACGAGGCCATAAAAATCAATATGGTGTGATCTCACTCACTCCCTATTTCTCAGAACTTCTAACAGCAGCAAAGCGGCAACTCAAAATTAATTTAGCAGCTGTATCAATGTGCTTTGGCAGGGCTTGAAATTAAGGCGATGCAGTCATTTGACAGCAAGATAAGGAAGGCGTTACAGACAACAGGCAAATTTGCTTGCACTTAACATTACCAAGCAAGACATTTCGGGGTACGAGTGTACATTGGGGCCCAGTAAGATTTCACACGTGTCTTGCCGAGGCCCACGGTCACGCTGCAGGCCTGCGTGTCACACTGCACGGCAGGGCGGGCAGCGCTCTAAGAGCCCCTGCTGCCGGCCCCAGCGCCCTGACCGGTTCCACCACACCTTCCTTACCCAGAAACTCACTCACAGAAAACAAACAAGTAGATAAACAAACACATAAGTAGAAACAACCAGGGGGACTGAACGAGAGAGCCCAGGGGCCGGGGCCAACCCGCACCCTCCACACGCCTCCCGGGACCGGGACCGGGGCCGGGACCTCCCGGGCCCCGAGCAGCCCCGCTCGCAGGCCGCGCACCCCGGCCCCGCCTGCCCGCCCCGCAGCTGCCCGGAGCGCCCGCCCCGACACGGGGGCTGCCGCCGCCGCCGGCGGGAGGTGCCGTCTCGGCCTGTCCTGCCCGCTGCGCCACCCTCCGGGGGCCGGGCCGCCATGTCGGGGGGGCCGGGCCGCCCCGCAGCCCCTCGGCGAGGCGTGGCCGCCGGGCAGCGCGGATCCCGCCGCGGGGGCTCCCTGGCGAGCGGGGAGGGGGGCGGCGGTTACACAGCGGCGGCGGAGCCGGCAGCCGGTCACCGGTCCCGGGACCCCCCCCCCCCACCCCGCTTCAGCCCTGCCCGCCGCTCCCGGGCCGGGGATTACCCGCAGCGAAACCTCCGGTCCCCGCAGAGCCAGCCCCGCCGAGGGGGCTGGGGCCGCGCCGCCGCCGGCGACTGTGCCTCGGACTCGCCCTCCTCCTCCGGACGGCCCCGGCCCCGGCCCCGGCCGCAGTCCCGCCTCGTGGTCAGCGGCGGATGAGCGGTTTGCCCCGCTAATCCCCCGCAAGCGCCGGCAAAGCCGGGAGGGCTCGGCCCGCCCCGGGCAGGGCGCGGCGAGGGGCGCCGGGGCGGCCCGGCCTCCCCTCCCGGCGGGGAAGCGGGCGGTCGCCGGGCCACAGCCAACCCGGGGTCCCGAGCCGACCGCCTCCAGAACGGGGTCGCAGCCCCCGGGGCCTGGCCCACCCCACGGGGGATTGCGCCGCACCTGCGGGCCGCGGAGGGCCCAGGTAGGCTGCGGACCTAGTGCAGGAGAGCTGCGAATCGCGGCCCTGGGGCCGCCGGTGGCCGCGCTGCCCTGCGTAAACCTGAGGGACTTACCTGGTCCGCTAAAAATAACGGAGGTCTGGTGCACGCACGGAGCTCGCGTTATTACCGGTTGCAGAGAGGTGACTACGCGGCGGGCAGCACAACATAAGCATAATACGTGGTAGCAGGGTGAAGTTGCAAGACAACGTACTCAAAAGTTGGGAAACGGATGGATTTTATCAGTACAGCTCCTATGTGATGTGTGAGCCAGGCTTTAATTACGCTTCTTAGGTTTCCTTTGGAGGACCCCTGCCACATCCACTGCAAAGAAGCAGCTGAACTTAATCAGCACCGGGGAACGTGTGCCTCCGTCAGAGACTTCTGCTGCCGTGTTGAGTTTGTCTCCTTCCATTTTTCTAATAACGTTTGAACCTGGTTTTTGTTTTCAGACAGGTGTGACAGTAGGGGAGTTGTTTCAGAGCTATGTTCTACGTCTTTCACAAAAGCAGCGTAGAGGCTAGGTAGTTCATGGATGGCCTTTCCATGTGAATATATCCATGATGGGAAGGGCTGCTTATCCCATTCCAGACATCGCAGAAATCACATGGACAAGAAAGAAGCCTTATGAAATCCCTCACTGTGGGAAAATCGTCAATAAAAACTTCAGTATTCTTAAACCCCAAAGCTAAACAGCCACAAGCCAGATATTTGTAAGAACAAGAGACTTCCTTAATTCCCTTCATCAAAGCACTACTTCTTGACTGTATAAAAATTGTTAGCATTTTTAGACTGTGCGCAGCATTATGCGCATAGGGATTTATGAGGGAAAGTTTAAGGTGCCATATAGTCTTTATTAACTCCTTTCATTGCTGTCTGCTCTGTCCCTTCATAACTGTTCCTCCTCCCCTGGTTGAGACCCTATAAAAACACAAAATGAGCTCCCTAGTTTTGTAATCCCATTTTACTAATTGGGGTTGGAAACACTAGCAGAATAGGGCCTCAGCTGTAAAAACATCCATATCTTTTAAGCTTGAATTGCTACATGAGCAACATTGTGCAAAGCTTCCTCCCCCCTGAGCAAAGCTCTCATTGATTTTAGTTGTGCTTACGAGTGCCTAGCACCCACTGCCTTTAGGCCCCGTGTCTGGCTGGATGGCAGGTCACATGCAGAAGCATGACAGTCTAATCCTCTGATCATGCAGAAGCTTGACCAGAGTGTACCATGAAAAAAGGCTAGAAGCCTCTCAGTGGAAACCCAGGTAGAAAAAGGGGATAGTAGACACTCATACCTCTCCTTGCAGCAAGGAGGCCTGGAGCAAGGAGCTGAAAAGTGATTAGGCACAATCTTAGGATCCAGAAAAGACAATAACTTCAGCGATCGGTTCATACATCCCCTTCCACTCCTAGCAGTGTTGTCTTAAAACCACTGTTTCCCACGTTGTCTGCTTCTCAGTATCTGTGTGCCACAGTCACTGTCCCTTAGCTCTGAAGACCTGAAAATCCCTGTGACCGCTCCTTCTTCTGTCAAAGGGTCCTCAAAGGCAAAAATCCATTATGCGACTTAGCTAACTGAGTCTGTTTGGAGTGAAGTATTGTGCACGCTTTGGTCTTCTCCATTAATTAATTATTCAGGTGAACTGGTCTGCAAAACTCCCCCAAACTAGTATCTGTTTCATTTAAATGATCCTGAATGATGTGTAAGTAATGACAGTCCGTTGCTGCAGGAAGGATCCTAGTTTAAACCAGTAAAAGTCACAACCAACCTCTGAGGCCTATGAAGGTAGGCACTGTGCAAACAAACGGGGAGTTTCAGCCCTTAGCGAACGACAACCTATGTGTGAAATAGACACTGATTGTGTTAGAAAACCTAGGCATGAAGCGATTAAGTGACATTCAGTGTCATGCAGCCTAGCCACATTTCTCCTTTCCCTTTATTTTCACTCCTTCATGTTCTTCTTTTTCCATCTCAACATGCCTTGGCTTTACCCCTCTTTCCCAAAAATTTATGGCTCTGCTTTTATCTAGGAAGCCTTCCAGGTGAGATTTCAAAGTTCCTGAGTGAATGTGGGTATATGCTCCCTCTCCCCCAAAATAAATTTGAAATAATTAAGGACAAATATTATGTATTGACAATATCTAGATACATATTAAAGTGTGATCATCTCCAGCTAGAACCTGGTATGAAGTTAAGTTGTGCTTAATGCCACGAGACAGCATCTATACTACACTGTCTTTTTAGCAGATTGCGATTAGATTGGTTTCAGACTCTCCTTGCCTTTCAACGTAGTTTTTAACTTCATTAGAAATATTGTGGGTGTAAGTCTGAAAACTATTTTTAAATTACTATGTGAGAAATATGAAAGAAGTATGAACAGATACCCTTTCAGAGCATCTTCAACATTAGATGACACTAGACAATTGCTTAGAGAATAAGTCTTACTCTTCATTGTAATATAATGCACCAGAAGCATACATAAGTAGAATGGACTTCTTTTACTTCAGAACTGATAAACTCAGACTTTTACATTCCTAGAAGCTTCTAATGACAAAAAGAAAAAAAGGTGCTCTCATGAGTAAGGCACCAAATTAAGACTGTAATTTATTTAATAAACTATTTCCTGTATTGTGAAAATCCTTACTACATCCAAATAAAATCAGGATCCTGCTGTGCTGGATGCTGCGGACCACCCTACAAAAGGAGGTCCTCCTGCTGCTATGCTCTGAATCCTGGGCAAAGCTCAGCCATGGGGGGTTTGTGGGACCTAAGGCATACGTTCCCTCTTTTCATCTATTTTCTTTTCTTTATAATTGAGCTTTTAATACTATTCTACCCATGAGGAGGTGTTTTGTTGGCTAATTATGTACATACACAAATAACAAGTGATGTACAAAAAGATCAGCAGATATATAAATGGTAACTTAAGAAAATAAACAAGCATGTTTAACTAGCAGAAGAGAGACCACCACTATAAGAATTAAAGAACTTACCTCTCTGGGGAACTGCTTTTTGACCTCTCTGGCTGCTTAACTGAGCACAGCCTGTAGCAAATATGAGGAACTCCTCCCCTTTTGGTGTTTATTACAGAGAAACAATACTTCCTGCGACACCTGAGTAAATATCCTCTAGGAAAACCACCACAGAGTTTGTCTACAGCTATCTTGTTATTCCTTTGATCATAAATACCATCCACCATAATGAATTACCAAGCATGCCCAAAAGCATGAGTTATTTATTGAATGCATACATTTGTCTGAAGCAACTGTGAGCTTTGCCAGATATTTTCTTTAGTTGATCAAAAGAGCTCCGTAACCCCTTTTGAAAGTCTTAGATGCATGATCCTTGTAATCACATTTAAGGGGCTGGTTAGCTGAGGAGATTGTTAATAGGATACAAAACCCTTCACATCCAACCCAGATCAGTGCAGATGAAAAGTTGTGACTATTCAACAGCTCTTTCATGTCCTGTGACCTAATCCAGTTCCTAAAGGAGAAATGTTTGTATTACTTTGAATTTACAGAATGTGGTTTTCAGGCTTTTTTAGCTGCACGTGTGATACAGAACATTTGACAAACAGGAAAATAATTAAAAATCTCAGTGGTAATTAATGAATCCAATTAAAACTGCAATCAAAAGAATTTTGAAAATTCCCACTCCAAAACTACCTCCACAGTCTCAACAAGCCCATAAGCACAGGTGAGGGTTATAGTAATCAAAAAGCAGAAATTGCTGGAAAGTAGGAGTGATTTAGAAAACTGACAGTTCTTCACTAAAATTTCCCTGTATCAGCCCCTGTCATTAGGCCCAGGAGCTGCACATCTAGCACAGAAGTATTGCCTTCGAATGGTGATAGCCTGATTCACACTTGTTGATTGATTCCCAGCAGGGAAAAAAAAAATAAATAAAAGCAAATATATGCAAGGCATTGTGTTGAAATTTCACAGCTGTTTTTACTTCACAGAGTTTGAGGTAGCAAAGTTTTAGGGTTTTGTAGGTATTGTTTTCCATCTAAGCAAGTCGTAAGTCAGATCCAACTTGAACTCGTCTCAAACTGAATTTTAAAAAAATGCTCTTAAATTTTTTTTAAAATAAAATATCAGGAAAAGAGGTATTGGAAAATTTGGAATATAAAACCTTCCACAGTTGTTCTAAAAAATCACAGGAGAGAAGGTCAGGGGCCAAGTGATAACTGTAGAGAAGATCTATGCTACAAAATGCCTTCTAGTGTCAGCAGTTACTTAGAGAGTACACTTATCCCTTCCTTGGAACGCACTGATCACCAAAATAACCTTAAAGGATTTTGCTTACGTGCAGTGATGTGAACTAGTAAGAAGGTGGTAGGACATCTGAGGATTGCTGCTTTCTGCATACTGGGCTGTAGCATAAAGTGCCAATCTTGAAAACGTGCAGGTAAAGATTTGGGGTTGTAGTACTGCCATTTCCAAGTGTGCACAACAGATCCCTCAGAGTCATGAAGCTGGCTTGAAAATTGTGAGTTTAAAAAACTAAATTAAGCAATAAACACCAGTCACATGGTAATATTGGTCATGTGGGTCGTCTTGTTAATACAGCAGTGTGCCTACTAACTGCTTAGAGATTTCAGGTTTGGCACTTTATTTTTTTTTTCAAAATATTTTTTAATCAGTTGTATGGGGGGTCTCATTTATATCCTGGAGTAGCAGTGCCTATGTTATGCACAATCCAAATGAATAAAAATATGTAACATATAAACTGTCTGTTTCTCTACAGCTGTATTTCTCCATAGCCTCTGAAAGTTTAGGTAATCAGCAGTCTGGCCTTAAGAAAAAAACTCATTAAACAAATATCACCATTAACATTACTAAACACAAATGTACTTTGTTATATAAATAGGATTGTGAACTAATGAAGTATAAGCAGCATCAATGTATTGATAATTCAAGCAGTTAAATTGATGTTTGGTATATAGATCTAGTTATCTGTGCTGTTCTTGTATGTACTTACAGGAGAGTTGAAAAGACCTTTAACTAAAAAAAAAAGACCCACCAGAACCTTCCTGTAAGCTTCTGTAAGACCCAGGGTCTTTCTGTAAGACCCTGAATTAAAATAAGACCTAAAACCCAGAAGCTGTTCGGTGTAGAGGCTCCTACATAACATATACCTGTACAACACCTAGCATCCAGTCTCTGAGTTCATTGCATTCCAGGTGCTGCCATTTAACCATGTTTATTAATGGGGCAAATAGAAGTCTTTTCATATCAGGTGATAAAAGAAGGCTCAGTGTTAGGCAAGTGTGTCTTTTCTTCCGCCTCTGAAGGGGTCACAGTGCACAAATGGAAGTGTCAGCCAGGAATGATAAATGATATTTTGTATGAGTGAAAAAGAGAGGGAATCAGTCTTAATCAGTAGCCAGAGCACACACATTTCTGTATAGAAAGTTGCACATGGGATCTGCCTGACCAGTAGGTCTCCAAATCACTTGCTCACTTTTCTTCTACCTGACATGATTTTTTCAATCAATCAGCCTTGGCTAGTGCAGAAGATTCTCCATGTTCACAGTTCCCACAAACACCCATCACAATTCTTCAAAGTTAAATTTCAGGCACTGAAGGCATTATGGTTTATATAAGACAAACTTTTCTCAAGACTGAATCAGTTCCAGTAGCCTTGGCAAGAGTCACAGGGCACCAGCTCCTTAATCTGTGGATTAACTGGACGTTGAGGTTACCATTTGGAAAAATTAAGCTTCTAATCCTCATAATATGTAAGGAACTGTAAAATTTAATCTAAATATTCAGTAACAAGATGGAGAAGAATAATAACCTAAGAAATTTCATGGGTTTTATTTTGCTATGCCTTTTTTTTTAAATACCTTATTTTTTTGAAACCAGTACCATGATTTTGAAGGGATATGAGTTGTGAGGTTTGCAAATTTGAGGCTGGAAGTACTCAAATTACTATTCTTGGACAATTTCAAGTTTGGAATATCACATAATATGCAGAATACTTCCAATGGACACAGAATGTCTCAAGCATTTTTTTGTTCTGCTCTTTTTCTTCCTATTTTACACTGTTTCAGACGTAGCAGGAGCCTCCTGTCAGTCTAGATCATCCTCCCCTTGGAGCCAGAGGTAAACAGCACGTTGCCGGACTTCGCACACTTCACAAATCCACACTTCATTAATCCCAAACAGTTGCAAAATAACAAACAAATAAATAAACCCTAGAAAATTGTCTTTTTCTTTCAGGCAAAAAAGATACAGGTTGGTTGTATCACACTAGCCCCAAATGAAGAATGACAGCGTAATCTGAGAATCTGAAAAGTTTGTTTTGAAGTTTTTCTCCATTATTCTGCTGGTACTGTTATGAATTCCTCAACCTCCTAATCCAGAGGCAAGCCACAAATGAATCTTATAAACAGTTTCCTATTTGTGAGCCTGCCATTAATCTCTGAGGATGTTCCAAAGATAGCCCTCGGAGGATTTGGATTTGTCGTCTTCTTTTTCTTTTTAATCCATTTAGGGAGTATAGCAAACAGTGACACAAACAGGATTACATTTTGAAGGGGCCCATGCCTGGTTATGTGAGTGGCACACAGACATGCTGAGCTCTGGTTTCCTGCTCTGCAGTTTGCTCTTTTCCCGACTGCTCCTCCTCCTCTTTTCTGGTTGATTGGAAACAAATTTGAAAAAACATACTTATTTTGGAAAAATTACAGAGTTAAAAAAAAAAAAAAAGAAGAAGAAGAAGAAGGAGGGAAGCTGTGTGCCATCCTGATTTTTAGCCTCTTATCTGTCTTTATTACCATACTTTTGTCCCAGTGCTCTACCAGTTAACCTTATGTAGCATTTCCAACACTTCATTCTCCTGTATGACGGGACAGTCTTGTCATCTCAGCTGCTAGCAGGAACGGAGGCAATTCTTATCCACTCCCGCAGAGTACTTCCAGCATTTCTGTTGTGGCGGTTTCTTTAGAGCCAAACTGTCATTAGGACTTTCCCAGGTAACAAGCACTTTGTGAAATAAAACCACTGATGTTTAAACACTGAGGGTAATTTAAACACTGAAGTGAAGTATGAAAGGCACCAGTATATTATACATCTCAGAATACCTTCAAATCAAGGCAAAGATTTTAAAACAATGAAAGGCTGTTAAAACATCAAGAATTCTGTGTTCCTGGAAGTATTAATTGGATATTGATCATGGCAGCTGGTGTGCTAAATGGTCCCAATTGCTCTATCCATGACCATCTCTCTCCATTTTTTTAACTCTTCCAATTTCTCCCATTAGCTGCAAACTTTATCAGAAAATATTTTTGCTTCCCAGCTATTGTCAGGAAAAATTCTTTAGGGCCAAGACCGATTGATACAAACTTCCATTAGAAACATACCTCATTTAGAATGGTTTTTAATTTCACGTTAGATTTTGAGACCTACAAGTAGCCAGTTTCCAATCTGTCCAATGGTGAAGGACTAATTTTATAGATTCTTAGGTCTAATATAAGCTATCTAGAATGAATGGCTTTCATATTTCATATAAGCTGCTATAGTTAGCAAGGGTCCACATTTAAGAAGATACCTGATAATGTATTCTGTCAAAAATACTGATAAGACAATCAAAATAAACTTAAGAACCGCCCATATTTTTCTAACTAGAGTCCCAGTTCTCAAATGTGTCTTATCTGTGCTATGTTATGTTTGGCATTAAAAAAATTAAAATAGATGTCACAGAATGCTTTCTATAAGTTTATATGTAAGTTCTACATCAGGTAGTACTGGTTTTGTTCCTCATATACACTTACGCCTCAGATGGTATCTGACATGGTTCAATACGATCTGTAAGTCACAACAACGTGGCAATGTAAATTGTCTGGAGTAAAGAAAATTACTGACTAAGCTCTGAAGGTTTCAATAAACAAGATTTAAATTAAATCAAAAGCCAACATTCAAAACCTCAGAGCCAACAGTCAAAAAAAACTTGTTTTCTCCTTTACATTATCTAGATAGAAAAGGAGACTGTACTGTGTGTATTTGTTAAATAATATACCTTTGCAAAGCTGAGGTAAACTTACCTGGCTGTTCTTTAAAACATTAAAGTTGCAATTAGTGTAATGGTCCAGCAGTTACTGTGTCTAGCTGCTCTTCAGTGCCAGAATTAGATCTTTAGTTTGCCTTTTAAAATTGCTTTTTAAGAAGGATTGCTAAGCAAACCTGCAGAGGAGCCATAATGGATCTAACCATGTGGAAGTTTTCAGTCCTTGAAGATGAAAACGGTCTTTATGAAGGTGCTCTAAGGTACAGTTTGAGTGGCATAAACTGCTCCTCACACTCAGCAGCCTTTGCAGCTGCTAATGCTCAACTGTCTTTGAGGAAGGGCTCATGCAAGTGAAATTTAATTTCAATCCACCCTAAATTACGAGCATCACGTAGGTGACAGGTTTTCCCTTACAGAGTCCTGTATGAACTGGACTTTGAACTAGTTTTCACACCAGAGCACGGTGTCTTAAGGGACGAGAAAATGGGGCTGGAAATGTGTTACTGGACGTAGGGGTAGGGCTGTTTCACCCACTACTACAAAGCTAGGCACTGAGAAGAGCAGCTTTTACCAAGATGTGATCTGGCCTTACTCCTGGGCAGTCTTAAGCACAGGCTGTCCTAATGACTGCTCTTGACTTTGCAGCCATAATAATGTTCTCTTCATCTAAGCTGTATGTACTATGTATAATCATTTATAACAACTAATGCTATTTCCACCTCCCTCACCTGTCCTTGCACAATTGTGAACCCACAAACACATTATTTGGAAAGACCAGGTGAATTCTTATTTCAGATGTCAAGCCAGTCCCAAATTAAGAATTAGGATAAGGCAATTTTTATGGGGTTGGCTTATCTCTTTGCCTGTTACAGTGCTTCCTGTACTTTGTAATTCCTTCTTTGATGGAGCTGAAATTGCTTAGTGCTGGAGACCTCATGCTGGACTGGGTAGCCCACAGGTTTGGTTCACAGCTACGGAAATTTGGTGTCCGCGCTGCAGCCACTTGGCCTCAGGATTAGGGTGTTTTCCTACCCTGTTGTTGCCTGCCACGGTCTCCTGTGAAGAACATCCTCAGCACAAGCCAAGACTGTCTTCTTTTTCCCTTTTTGCTAAAACACACTTGTTAATCATTGCTTTCACACACAACTGAGACAACAACGCAATTTTTGATTGTTTTGCTAAGCCATGCGGAGGTCAGGGCTGCTGCTGCTATTCTGTGTGCACTGCCATCCTCAATCGGCCTGTCTAGTGCAGAAGAGGTTGTTTTTTCCTGGAGACGGTTTTGTGTCCTGAGGTTCTAGCTTTGATTGCAGCAACTGCCTTACTTAGCAGGCACCACAGGACACAGAGGGAAAGAGAAATCAGAACAGCGGAGGGAGGCTAGTGCTTCACCGCAGAGGCACAGCAAAGAGCAGGGCCACCCACTGCCTGCCCTGCTTGCATCTGACAATTGAGCTCGGATTTCTACCTTCAGTTCTGCTTGAATCCAAACGAAGGAGCTGTGTGTGGCAAACAGAAAATTGCCTACAAATTTTCTGCAAATACAAACAATTTTTTTTTTTTTTTAAAAGGGACTGCAGCTTAGGGGAGATTCAAAACTTTATCCCCATATCTTGCCACGCAATACAAACCTCCTGACTGCTCCATTTGTAAGTGCTCAAAGGACAGTGAGCCTGATTCTCTGCTATCGGTACCTGTCTGACTCGAGAAGGAACTCCCAAATTCATTACGTGAAAGCTACCTCATCTGGCTTAATGTTCAGAACACTAGTGCTTGCAAGTAACAAAGAGCTAATTACTATATTTGTATGAGGGAGTTCAATATGGCACTATTTGCTAGCTGGGGAGCAGATGCGGGTTTCTAAGTATCAGATGCACCTATTAAGATTTACATTCCTAACCCTGATCTCATTCAAGGTAACAGTAGAACTTGTGTTGGTTTGGAATGGGCTAGGGATTGACGCTTGACAAGCAATATTTTTAAATGAAATTCAGTTATTTCCCTTACTGCCTGTTTAGATACATGACAAAAATAAGGAGCAATACTTTACATTTTCTGGCACTTTTTATTCCTAGGATTTCTGAATATGCCACAGTCAACACACATCATCAGCACATTGCCAAACATGTTGCAGTAGGCAGTAAAGATCTCTGTGCTCACAGACAGCAGGCAAGATTTCAATTTTGAAATCTGATACAGAAGACACGCTGCATAGAAAGCAACAGGGCACCTCAGATGGCTGTCTCAGAAGGAGCAAGGCGCGGGATATGATGTGTTTTGCACCTGTTATGCAACAGAGAACAATTTGCCAATTAATTCAGGTAGCGTTAGAGAGAAGAGATAACATGTCTTGGATTTCCTGCTTGTAATTTATTGAACAGCTAGGCCCTTGGGACTAATAAGAAGTATTTCATCAGCCTGCAGGAGGTCTATGGTTTCTGATATAATAGAAAAATACCGTCTTTCAGAATGGCAAAGTATCATTAACTGATGCAGACCTTGCATAAAGAGCTTCTCTGATGGACTATTCAAATAAATGTTCTACCTTACCTTTAAACTGTAATCCCTGATGGGCAAAATGATAAACAACAAGGTACACAGGGTGAGCATTTACTCATTTCTTACCCCTCTTTTTCTTTACAGTGACCAGCCATGAGAAAACAAGGTAGGAAATAACCTCTCCATCACTTTCTCCTAGCACATAAGTGACAGAAGACTTTCATTTCCTAAGCACTTCTTACCTGGGATTGTGTCCTAGGACCTAGGTGACAACCTGAAGTGATGTAGGTCCTAAACCATTGCTGAGGGAATATGAATATAGAGGACTCCATTACTTTTTGTGTTTACTGAGGAAATAACTTATAAAAGAGTTTCTTTCTCTCTGCAGCTTCATTAATACAAATTGGAAGAACAGGTAATACAATAATACTCTTTTGGCTTGACAGCAAATTCCCAGAATCTTCTCACTTTCAAACTAATAAATAAATCAAATGTTCCTTATTCATGAAGATGGCAGTACCATCTTACAATGCTTGCTCTCATGCCAGGTGCAGTTTAACTAAGACAGAGGGTCTTACCTTTTTTTCACTCAGAGGCAGAGGGCTTATTGAGGTACTGGCTGCTCTAGAAGTGGTAACATTTTTCTGCAAAAGGACATTTAAAAATGAATCAATGCTGTGTTAATATTCTTCAAAGAACTGTTTTTTTAACTAGTTCTAGTTTATACCATATTTATCGTGCCTGTCAGTTAGAAGGTCTGTGCCTAAGCTCAGGTGATTATGCATCTCCTGATTTGTAGTCTTCTTGTGCAGGTATGCTAAGATGGATTTATCAAAGAACCAGTGGAGTTATGATCAGTTAGAACAATAAACCACGGTCCTGCCTCTTCTTAGTAGATGCATTATCTCTTCCTCTCTTTTCAAAATAGGCGGTTCTGTCTTCACTAGTTCAAGGACACATCCCCAGTCTGTAAAGATTATTCCACAGCATGCTGAGGTTCAATCTCAGTTTTATCATGAGATTCAGGACTGAAAGATTCAGATCAAACTGCAGACATTTTGTCTGTTTTCTAGTTGAAGTAATCGTGCTTTCTTCCACAGTGAGGAGGCTGTATCCTCTGAGATGAGAGATGTGTAATTCATCCTACAGAAAACTGAGAACTAAACAAAGCCAGTTTAGCTTGCGAAGTGGATGATGTGGCAGTCTGTAAAAACCTTCAGTGCTGAAGCACCTGGTGGTGAAGTCCCCCAACACAGGCTGAAGTGCTTACAGTCAAAGGCATAGTGACAAATTAGAATTATGTCCAACCTCCAGCCTTCAAACAGCTTCTGGGAAGTCAATGTGATTCATGTGGCTTCCAGGCAAACATCACCGGCAGTAGCTTTCTTAAGATTCCGTCTGGAGCTTCTAAAAAAACTCATTCCAGCTTCTGTCAGTCTTGTCTGAGTCTCCTTCACGTTTGTCACCCTGGGTCAGAGTCTCAGATTTGTTGTAATCCAGGTCGGTTGCTTTGGATTTCCTCACCAGCACCTCACAGACTGCTAGCAGGATCAGGGCCTGTGCTTTTGTTCTCTAGGTAGCTCAAAATACTTTCTCTTCTCATGTATCAAATGTTCTGCAGTTTCTAAATCCAACTAGGTGAATTGACATTGATTAGAACTTTGCCTGTACAACTTACCTTGAGCAGCTTCTTATTCAAGAATAGAAACAAGGAAGTTACATTGGATAGGCAGCAGAAACCTTTGCCCAGTTATATATAATACTGAGATTTTTTTAATTATTTTGCTGTCTTTTTATGTTCCATGAAATCTTTCTCAAAAGAGAAAGTTTCACTAAAGTGGTAATGTAACATTTTTATTTACTATTTTCTCCATGTTTACTATACTATTCTCTATATTTACTATTTTTCCGTATCTCTGAGTTGGGTTTCTTTTTTGCTTTACAACAGTAGAACAAAGACAAAAATGTGGACGATAAAATTCAAGGCTCATTATTTGAGAGAATGGTCCTCAATGCCAGGACAGCTTCACTCCCAGCTCTTCAAGAGAGTGACTTGCAAAGAATGAAACACAGCACACTGAGTCCACAACACCATTTTCATTCATTTCACACAGGTCTGTAGACAGTGTATGGCTGCCTCCGGAGCAGAATGAGGCCTGCATTGCTATTGAATGACGTGGCTCAGATTCGTCAAGAGATTTCTGCAAGTAGGTCCTATTAATACTAATGGGAATGTGACAAATTAATCTCTCATGTACAGATGAGAGAACAAATCCATTCAGTTGCAGAACAAAAATACCAACAATGTTTGAGGAACTACAGAATCCTGAACTGTATAACAACAACAGCAACAACCAACAGAATAATACTTTTGGCTTGTTAGTACCACTCAGTCTAAAATCAGTACAGGTACAAAGATAATGCGGTGTGTCCCTCTACTCTTCCACCTCTGCTGGGATTTTTCTTTGTTGTATCATATTGGTAAATTGCAACAGCATTATTCCAGTTTCTAAGAAAACCTGGGAATGAGCAACATAAATATTTAGCCTGAAATCCACATTGTAAGGGCAGAACTGAAAAGAAGACAATGTAAAAACAAAGAAAGAAAAAAAATCAAGGGAAAAAATAAAAGCATTGATTATATTTGCTTTGGTAAAACAAGTAAATTTTATATTCACTTGTTTATACTTTATTTAAAGTATAAGCAGGTATTTCCATCATAAATGCATGCATGCTTATTCATAGTACTCAACGAGTTACTCTTCATCTATTTTCTGTTTTTATAGTGTGATTTCATAGCTTCTTCCCAATAAATATTATTTGTTTACTGTTGCACACCTTCAGTCCAAATAAAGCAAAGGTTATTCTGAAATCCTGCATATTTACTGTTATCTGGGAACCAGTCCTGCCAGTATGTTTTTCAAATTTCTTGCTCCACTGTTTAAAAATGGTAACAGTAAAAGGGAACATCACAGGGACAAGTGTGGAAAGATTCAAATCTCTTAACTGGTTAGTACAGGACATGTAGGTATCTAAACCAGGAAAAAGACAGTAAAACCAAATGTTGGGAGACATCTGAATATGCTGCAAGGATAGGTGAGATTCTGGGTCATGGATGTTTAAATGTTTTGTATCTGCCCTTAAAAGGCAAAAGGTTTATTGTCCTGTTCTGCCCCCTGTATATTCATGAGTAAATTACCATATTATGAGGATGTATCTGGTGCATGGTGAGCCAACACAAACCTCTCCGAGACGCAGCGCGTGCAGTGGTGCCGGCTGGCTTCAGGAAGGCCACCCCCTCCTGGACATACCTGCCTGGTGAAGGGCAGCGGGGTGTCCCGCCGGAGCGTCCCTGGCAATGCCTTGCTGTTCACGGACGGGACGTGGGGTTGAACAGGCTCCCAGAGGGTCCGGATGGGCTGAGGGCACTGCAGGGACCAACCGCTCCGCTGCTCTCTCCCTACCAGTGCAGTGGGAGCGCTTATAAGACATCCCAGAGGCAGCCCTACTGACTAGACAGCCGGACTTGGGAATGCCCTTCAAGGGCCGGGTCTGGATCGCTCTCTCTGTCAGGTCAGCCTCCTCGAAGCCACAGCTGGCCTCCCAGCAGAGACGCAACCTGGATTGACATACTGGCAGCGCTTCTCATTTGAAATGGGGAGTTAACTGACTCAACTAATTTTGCTGCATGCATTTAAATGTCAAAAATAGTGCTGATGCAACAGCATTTGCTAAATATACAAATAATGACTTACTGCTTTCGCCTAATTCAAAGCCAATCAAAAAAGGCACTACAAAAGACACCAGCTAAGAAAAAGCCTCCTTGGTGCACTGAAAGAAAAGTCACCCCTGTGGAAATCAGTGGGTGCCTTGGTGGTCTGCTTTGATGCTGGCGTGGTGTTGAGTCACGAAGCGCGTCTGAAGAGTTCTGTCCTGCTGTCTGAACTGAGAACAATGCCAATGGGGGTGAAGCTCAGAGTGGCTCCTCAATGTTTGAGGACTTACCTCATGCAGCCTGTGGATGCCTTGGAGGGCTTTCAAAATGCTGAGGATCCCAGACAGAAAAATCAAGGCATTTCTTGAGGAAATGAAAGCAGAGACAGTGCAGAAAGGAAGAGCTGGCCGACCACACTTGAAGAAGCTCTTCAGGCACTAGAATAAGCTAGCAATCATCCATTTCTTGTCACTGCTACAGCTGCATGAAATTTATTTCTGTTTCGACATTTTAACATACAAACCCCAAGAAGTCCAGTCTGGCCCCATTGAAGGAATGAGAAACACTTGTGAACTCTTTCCGAAAAATAATTCCAAAATGACAGTTCATCTGTCAGCTTACCTACATCCAGTTCATTTGCTATAGTTTTCAAACATGTAAATATATTTTTCTTGTGATTTATACTGAACTTTTTGTTTGGCTCCAGTTTGGCTCCCCCAGTTTGTCTTCTGGCCAGCAATTCAAGCAACATCCATCATGCAGTTCTTTTGCTAGACCTTAATTTTTCTCCTTCTGGCAAGGTAAAATCTCAGGAGTCTTGTGGTTTTCCATAATCCTACTGTGCTTGCCCATTCTAGACCCAAGAGCAGGGCAGCTTCTGGGGCTAAATTCATAGACTACCTTCTTGGTTTGAAAGATCCAAAATGGGATTTCTACATTTGGCTACATAAAGCTATCCTTGAACTACCATCTGTCTTTCTGGAGCTGATCTGATGCCCCACAGTGAGTTTTTTCACTATAAAAAGTGACTGGTCATGCATATGGATTCAATACCATGTCTGTGGGTTAGCTACATTAGTCTGGTTTGCCTTACTAACTCTCCTTATAAAGGTCTAAGTTCATTTCGTGTGTACAGAAAATACAGGCATATGCAGCCAGCTAGTGGCTGCAGCTAGGTGCTTCGTCTATCGCCTTGGATTTCCTCACCAAGCACCTCACAGACTGCTGGCAGGATCAGGGCCTGTGAATTTGGAAGGAGGCTGCTGCTAGGTGCTTCATCTGTCACTCAGGCTTGAAGTTCAGTAATTTATTTTCTTCCCCTTTAATTTATGGCCTATAGAAGGCCTAGAATTTAAGTACAGCCTGGATAAGAAACTTCACTTTCTTACTTCTGCCTCGGAGCTGCACTCTGTCAGTATGAGCTGCTAAGATTGTTTCATTCAAACTGCAGAAATGGGAAGGGGACTTTGTAATTGTCTCAGATCTGTTTTGTCACATTAGCCTTGGGCTTTAACTTGCATGTGAGACCAACCTCCCAATTTATCCTGCTGCCCTAGTTTTAGCACTCTGTCTTCAGTATGAAGCGAGCCAGGTAAGTCAGGAAGCAGCAAAGCATGGGAGGATACACTTGGCTGAAGCTCAGCCCCTGTCATGACGGGTCCCATGGCCATGACCATCTTCAACAATGTCCTGTAGAGAGCTCTATTCAATGCTGGACTAAATAGCGACTTATCCGCTTAAGAATACCAAAACAAAATGAATGGAAAGCATGATATTCTAGGTGAAAAATGTTGTATTTGGGAGTCCCAAGGCAGTGCAGCATTGCAGCCAGGGGATGAGTCTGGAAGATTCCTGTGTGTCACCAGGTAAGAAATGTAGCTGCTGGAAATGAAGATATCCATGAATGGAATCCAGAGGAAACACAGAAGGCAAACTGTATAAGAATTGTCCAAGCATACCTACATTCCTGTTTGAATTACCAGAAACTTCTCCTGAGTAGTGACTAACTAACCACATGGGTTTGGACAGTCGCACACCACAGACCAGCAGTGCTGCGATGGACACCCAGTGCCTAATATGCACAGCATCCCCCCTTTACTCTGTGCTGTTGAATTCTTGGATGATTGACTAACTGATTTTCAGACAATTGACTTTTACCAAATTTAAAAAAATTTGATGAGCTGTGTTAATGAGTCACAAGTCAATGAGTGGCCAGGCTACTAATGGACATTCAATAAAAATACAGAACAGTCTCTCCCCTATCAAGGATAAAGCCATCTACCTATGGTCTCCATTCCCACATCCCTCCAGCTAACTAGCTAGCAAACAAAACTTGGGGGTTTACCAGCACTTGTGTGTACATTGTGCTGTCTCTTCAGGCAGGATTCCAAGTATTATTTATTTTAACATCCCAAGCATAACAATACAGTTTTTTTTAAACCAAACTTTGCATTTAAATGCACATGTGTGTACATATACTGCAGGTGGCTAGGAGGTGGTTTATAACTCTGGATGGCATGAACTAAAGCAGTATCTTCTGTTCAGGAAGAATCATACATAGTGAACCATAAGAAGAAATATTCCAGAGCAGCAGAGTACCACAGAGTGCTCTTGAGCAAGCCAAGGCTTTCTGGGATACCAAAGGACAGAAAAGCCAAGTATCAGCTATTCAAAAATGAATATATTGTCAAAGGTCTGACACCTGCTAACATATCTTCGTATCCAAGAGGAACCACAATAGCTTTGATCTCACTCCTGTCTTGCTGAATCGTCTTTTCTGCCTACATTAAATATCCACTCAACTAATCTAAACCTTCTGTAAATGTCTCTTTTCCTTAAAAGAAAGGGATTTTCTGTATTAGTTCGAGCTGCATTTTTATGAACCAAGATAAATGTGAGTTGTTAACACGCTCTTTAAGCACTTATTCAGGTTTCCAGGCTTGAAGAATCAAGCTAAGTACATCAGTAAGGAGTCTGCATACAGCACACACAGCATCTCTATCACTGGATCATAACTCCTCCACTCTGGGATTAAATTCCAATGGACCTTGTCCTGCAAGTCTTGCAGAAAGTAATTAATGAAGAGAGGCTAGAGGAAAGGATATCATAATTTGGCATGAGGATGAAAGATCACATTTAAGGGACCAATATGTCTCTTGATTCCTGTCATACTTAGCTTGTAATTACTTGCTGAAGTGTTAGGATACAAAAGGAAGAAGTCCAGGGGATCTGTTAGCTCTGCCCTTTCTCTAAGTGCTCAGCTAAACTTTTGCTTCAGTCTGCTCAAACCCCATTCTGGAATCAAAAGTCTATGACTCTAAACAACTTTGTAAGCTCATCAGAACTTCTTTTTAACTACTGCTTATAAATAAAATAATAATTCTCCTGTGAGTAAGAGATGCATTTTTCCAAATTATACCTGCATATACAAATATAGATGTTTTCTGGTATGTACGCAGGTTGTCCTTCAGAACAGTCACTGGGTTTGTTTGGGCATTGATTGGCTTCCTGGAGTTTTGTGGTTCATACCTGGGGCAGTGTACACACTTGTTCAATGATTCATTTTCCCCTATTAAGACTTGACCTGAAATTCCAATCAATAATAAAATAAAGCAGAACTGCAAATGTTCTGATCAGCTCTATCAGATTACCCACTGCACAAACATTTGCAAAGAGTATCCTAAGGGACTTGACTGTGAAGCTCTGTGCAGTAAACTGCTCCAGTAAAATGCTCTGCATTAGGGGCAGGTTACAGCTAACACCTGGCAAACAATGTGAAAAAGGCTGTAATGATCATAAGCTAGCATGTGTCTTGTATTTAAAGAAATTCCTTCTAGCCACCTGCAATATTTTTTTAAGTGAAGTACTAAATGAAGCCATAGTTCAATAGACTTATGCAAAATACTTAAACAGTCTAAATGTTCCAGATGAGGCAAGAGTAATACCAAGTTACAATGCACATATGTACAAGAGAAATTGCTTTAGCCACATTTGAAATAGAGTTTGTTAGTGTAATTCCTGGCAGCTGATTAATAATGCGCCCCACATCTTACAGTTCACACGGAGATACATAGAGGATTATCATGGCCAGATGAAATTGCAGGGGGCATTTCACTACAACAGGGCATAATTATGCAAAGAGAAAATGGGAAATTGAGCCTAATGATCGTTTCTTATGCCAAATGTATATGTGGTGGGAAATGATAGACAGGCGAAGCCAGGGTTCTTCAGTGCCCAGAGTACCCTTCATTGTTTTAGAAAATTAAAGGGCCAGTAACATAATGTCCCTAAACCATTCTGAGGTGCCACATCAGACAGACAGGGAAGGAAGAACGCTACCTGCTGCCTCTCTGCAGGTTCCAGATCTCCTTCACTCAATCACTAACCCAGCCTGGCTGTATTTATGTTAGAACTGATACAGTCACAGCCTATGCAGGCAGGTCTGGAGATCCAGCACGCACAGCACAGCCGATGCCACAGTTCCTAAATAATAACATTATTATTTATATAATGTATCTGAAGGCACCTTTTTCTTATGTACACTTAAGTAAAAAGTGTCTATGACCATTTAGGCTTTATGGTCACCGGGGGCATATGATGTTCTCTGTATATTTACTGTTTCCTTTTGTAGTTGTATTATTGTCATGATTTAACCCCAGCCAGCAACTAAGCACCACACAGCCGCTCACTCACTTCCCCCTCACCCAGTGGGATGGGGGAGAGAATTGGGAAAAAGAAGTAAAACTTGTGGGTTGAGATAAGAACAGTTTAATAGAACAGAAAAGAAGGAACTAATAATGATAATGGAAACACTAATAAAATGACAATAGTAATAATAAAAGGATTGGAATATGCAAGTGATGCACAATGCAATTGCTCACTACCTGCCGATCAACACCCATTTAGTCCCCGAGCGCCGATCCCCCCACTCCTCCCCAGTTTATACACTAGATGTGACGTCCCATGGTATGGAATACCCCGTTGGCCACTTTGGGTTATCTGCCCTGGCTGTGTCCCCTCCCAGTTTCTTGTGCCCCTCCAGCCTTCTTGTTGGCTGGGCATGAGAAGCTGAAAAATCCTTGACTTTAGTCTAAACACTACTTAGCAACAACTGAAAACATCAGTGTTATCAATATTCATCTCATACCAAACTCAAAACATAGCACTATACCAGCTACTAGGAAGACAATTAACTCTATCCCAGCTGAAACCAGGACAATTATTCCCCAGAACTGTGAGGTACTTACTGATCACACAATATATATAGCATCGTTTCTAGAAACTCATTTCTTACATGTTGGTCTCAGGTCACTTTTCACTTTCAGTTTCCTGCAAGTTATGCCCCATTACGTTCACCCGCAGTGAAAGGAAGGAAGAACTTTATGTATCCAGGACAGGAGTTATCAGCCCAAGCATCTGAGCCCTTAAACTGAAAGCATCACACAGCACTTGGCTTAGTTCACTCTGGAAGAAACTCTCTTGACCCCAAACATGTGGACAGTAGTAGACACAGAAGCAGTAGGTCTGACACATAGCAGCTCGCTCTCCATTTAACACCCTTTCAGTGGCTTCCTGAAGTGCAGCAAATGCTTTTGTGTCTGAATCCCACTTTTTTTAATACTCTACTTCCTTGCAGGCCTTTTTGATTCTTCTCAGCCATTATGCCCCCATGCCCCGCTTCTCATACACCTCCATCCCCTGAGCTGTCTGTCTGCCTCCATGGGATGGCACAGTCTCCTCTTCTCTAGAGGGTTTCCTTGGACCAGGAGGGGAGCCATCAGGATGAAGAGCAGCCTTCCACCCTGCTGCCCTCTCCCTCGTGCCCTTTCAAAGGAACATACTAACACATGATAGCCAAGGAAGCATTTCAAACAGCTGTGCCATTCCCCCATTTAAGCTGGACTTTGTAGATGGGGTCTGCCCTGGCTGGTGTGAGGTGCACTGAAAGGGCTGCAGTGACAGATGACTACTAGAAAACATTATGGACTGAATCAGTAGCATTTCCAGACCTGTGAGGCATGGGTGCAGTTTCAACCTGCAGCCTCTAAATGAAGAGAACAAAAATTTGCAGGGGGCATGACAGGCTACAAAGTGACTGGACTTCCTCTGCATCAAACCCTCTCTCTGCTCTTTTCCCAGTGACTGGGAGAGAGAAGAGCCAAGACCTAAAGAGCCTTTCCTACAGAGAAAGGCAGCCCTGCTTTAGAAATCACTGATGCCATTAGGAGTCACTTTTCAGACCAGGGCCATCAAGATATGAGGGAGGCAACAGCCAGCAGTGAGTAAGGAGCAGTGATTTTGTCAGTTCTTTGGTGCCTGCCCTGGCTGACAGCACGGCGGCAGGAGACCAGCCTGTCCTGTCCCAGCAGGGGGCAATCCCAGCAAATAGCTCAGGAAATCAGTGCTGCTGCTGGGGTTGAACTCCCCTGCAAAAGGGAAAGGTTGAAAAAGTAATAAAGCCACAGCCACCCAGCCACTTGCACCTCCCTGTGACCCCTGCTGCCTGCACCAGCCCTGTGAGTGAGTGTGGGGTGGGAGCTGGGAGCAAGGAATGTGGGGGAATGACCCTCTTTCTACCCATTTGGGGTCAGCTTGTGACCTCAGGAGCTCTGCCCCTTTCAAAGGTTTGTCGGGGTTTGGAGGGTTGATGGGATCAAGCCCTGCTGGAAAGAAGAGTCCTGAAAAGCAGCCAGATTCTGCAGACATGGGAATATGGAAAGATTCATCCTGGGAGGACTGTAAGTTAAACCTCGTTAATGTCTCTCTTTTTTGCACACCTCACTTGTATGGCTTCAAATCTTTTCTAGGCCTGCCTGGAAGAATCTTTGCAAGTAAAAGAAAATCAGAGCAGCTTAGTAGTCAGATAATTTCGGAGTGCTTATTTCCTCTACTAAATCAAGTGACTCACTTCTAAGCCTCCAAGTACACTGAGTGTACATTTCCCGCGCACTCTGGTATCAGCAAACATTTATACCATAAAGCATGTTAGCTCGTCATAAGCTTTTTTGTCTATAATTCAATGGAATGTGTGCAAACCCCTGCTCATATACATAGGTATTTGTTTGTTTGTTATTCTAGGCAGTCAATTAGCACTGAAAGGCAAAGATAGCATAGAAACCATGCAATACCAAATCTCACTATATCACTTTTCTACATAGAAGGAAAATGAATTGTTCTTAGCAGTATAAATATACATGACAAATCACTGAAAAAAACCATACCTATTTGAGGTAATCTTGCAAGAAGGCATTTGACGTTCCCTCCATCAGCAGCACTGCTCAGCTAACAACTTAAAATAGTTGCACTACAGCAGAAAGCCCTGGCGGAGACAGTCATGGATGAATGCTGTGAGGTCTGCAGTCTCTTGGCCAGCCAAAGGTGATTAACAGCAACACAGACTTGTGTACTGTTCCTTGAAAGCTGCTGTAGAAAAGCAGGCTGGACAGGGCAGAGATGATTCCAGGAAGCACCATCAAGTGGAGATCTGTAACATTAGGACAGGGGTCTCTTCTACTGACATCCCTTGTTCCATGCAAGAAGGAAGCGATTGCCTGTGATGCCTTGTGATTATCACACAGACCATCACTTATCCCACAGCACCAATGGGTTCAGGAGGGAATATTCAATGATCTTTGAGGTACATCTGATATTTTATCTCTGACCTACAGTGACAAGATAGGATCCAGAAGAGCCCTCAACGAAGGAGTGCAATTGTTGAACTCTTCTCTCCACCCCATCTCAGGAGAAAATCTACTAAAATGCAAGTCTTCAAGTAAAGATTTACCCCAACCCTCCTACAAATATGTATGTATGTATATAAAAAAATTTTATATATATATATATATAAATGTATGTATTTGATACCATTTCACAAAGCATCCTGGTGTACTATGTCATATCTATGTTCATCAATTCACAGTCAATTCAAATGTTAATGAGATCTAAGAATTACTTAAAACTGAGTTCATGATTAGGTACTTTGCTGGCTCATTCAGCAATACTCCTTCATTTCGCAGTCAGCCTAACGTGAGGTAGGAAATCACATCAGATCATCAAGCCCATCTCATAAAACCTACAAGAAGGAAATAATCACTAGAGAACCTATTTGATATCAGTTGGCTATTGAATTAATTAGTAGAACAAGAAAGATGAGTATCAAATTTCTACTAGAAATAACAGAAATCAATAATACCACTAATATATTGATTGTATACAGGAAGCTTGGTTTTATAAATGCTTGGACTGTAATTTTTATTCCAAGAATACCAAACATTTGAAGACTTCTTCACAACATTTTGTTAAAACAATGAAACAAATATTTTTGCTTCATGTCACAATGTGTCATTACTTGGCTTTCTCTTAGTTAGAAGAGACACAAAGAAATGTCTAATATTGTCACTGATACAAATGAAAAGACTGCATCATTTTGAAGTATGAATATAATACAAACATGCCATTTTGAACCATTTGTAGTTATGCACTGTGTATGCCATTTTGCTGTGTACAGTGACTTTTGCTGAGGGCTTTAGACTGTAGCAAGAAAAGATTTTGGCCTCCTATACAGTCATGGAAATATACACCAATATTTCGGTACCTTCTGTCTTGCTCTACTGAAAGAACAAGGCAGGAAAATACTGTCATTTTCTCATTGGAAGGAAAGGGATGAAAAGAACAGATCAGAAGCAGACGAATGACTGGAAATGCCATCATGGGAAGATTCACAGAGAATGGCAGAGGTGGATTATTTCTACTGTTAGAGTTGCATTTACAAACCAGATATTAAAATTATAATTGTGTGAATAATTGTTTTTCTGATACCACTGCAAAAGTGAAGAACTGAAAAAAAAAGTTTTGGGTCAATCTGGAATGTTTTTTTCAAGGTTATGTTTGTTTTCCCAAAAAAATGTACAAATGTGCTGGGTTACATCTAGCCATTATATACTCAGAAAATTGCAGACTGGCATCTGCATGCCCCCTCCTCATGTGGAATTTGCCCTGTCCCCAGGCCAGCATATTCATAGCGCTCTTGTTTTCTGATGTGTCCTCAGCTCCTTCATGTTAATCACAGTGGGGCATGTGACAGTGATTCTTGTCATGCCAGGCCAGAAGAAACTCCTTGCCATAAAGTCATGTATGTCTTGTGTGATACACAGGTCTTGTGGATGTGCTGAGTCTTGGACATGAGCTGTGTCTGTGCTGTGTCAGTGGAGAGGTTGGCTGCTTTAATACAGATGGACATCTGGGGTTGACCCTGAAGCGCTTCATGTTATTGCACAAAATACTCTTTAGAAATAAAAATGATTGAATCTGCATCTATGCCTGCCTTTGGTTTCTCAATTTGCCACTCTGTACTTCCTTTTGCCAGACCAGCCAGATTAAGGCTGTGGCCCATGCTGCATGGATGGACAGACTGGCCCAGCAACAAATACGGCCTGAAACAATAGCCCACACTGTTGACAGATTAAGATGTGGCAGATCACCAAGAACAAAGTTAATTTACGGACTGTGGTAGCAATCTGCTCAGTTCTCTGGGAATATCTTGCCATGGTGTTTGCAATTTAAAGATACCCTGGCTTCTAAGAGCCTTTCTTTTTACACGCTTGGGTGTCCTCTCCTTCCACAAACTGTGGCCATTACCCTCTATTTTGTCCTCTGCCTTTGAAGTGGCAAATTGTCTTCAAACAAAGAAACATCTCTGCTGTTTCTCTTAAAAGTCCCTCAAGAGAATTCAGCCCCTCATATGTAGGGCAGACAGTGTCAGTCCCAGCACTTCCATCCTCCTCTGTGGTCTTTCTGTGGTCTATTCTAAGGGCTTGCCCCTCTTCACGTGGTGTCTACTGGGTACTTACTAAGAGGGTGATCATTATGCTTTTTTTCCAAGTATGACCTGCTCTGATAGGTCCACATCTCCTCAAAATCCAGGCAGATCAGATCCTCCACCCCAGTTCAGCTGGGATCACATCCAATGGGGAGTGCAAACGCCTCCTCCACATGGGCCAGCTCTGCCATCAGGACTCATGCCACGGTTCAGGTCATCTGTACTGGAGCAGAGGTACTTGGCATCAGGGAGGAAGGGTCCAAACATGGTGAGGGTGGTAATGCCTGTTCAGAAAGGAGTATGCGAACAGCAAGGAATGGTGAGTTTGGACCATTGTAGGGAGAAAGGAGGGGGAAAAAAGGTAAGTGAAATGACGTGAGTGAAAGCACTGACTTTCCCACGTAGTGTGGAAATGTGCTATCTGATCCAGATAATAATTAAAAAAAAAAAAATTAGGTGGGGGGGCAACTTTGGGCAGAATAAGCAGTTCAATGCTTTGAATCACATGATGATGTCACTTTTGTTCCGAATGTCTCTTTTCATTGGAAGGAAACACACAGGGTATTTCATACTGCAGCCAAGCCTGGGAATAGCTCTTGCAGTACTCTGGACCAAGCACAGAAACATTTAGGCAGAAATCTCTGTTAGTTTTATACAGTCAAATACCTAAAGTCTCTTCTAGAAGCTGGTTGACTGCCCGGTTGTCACAAAGGACCTACCCACAGGCAGTGAATCAGGCTCAGTGTTTTGCGGTTGTGTTCTACCTTTGAACTTGGTAATTCTCTCATCTCTTAATCTCCTTTTCTGTAGGAACTGGCAGCCTGCCTGGCTTTAAGCAAAAGCAATGCCAATGATTTTGCAATTTTGGCTTTTGGGGGGTTTTTTTCATTTTTTTAATTTTTAGAGCACTGTTCAATCTTGAATTTCGGATCTCCCTATCTGATATTCAGCTGCAATGACCGAAACAGAGAAGAAAACAAGTTACAATCAGTCCAGTCCATCTCACAATATGGGAAGCAGTTATTCCTCAGAGTCCTATGAATCACAAGATTTCCTTGATTGGCAATTGGGAAAAACAACAGTGATAGCTATATATCCCAGTTGTCTATTGTGGCATATAAAGGAACAGGTATTTCCAAGTACCACAGCTGCTCCCTGGGGACCATGTATAAAAGATTCAAAGATATCTGTCCTCTGATTAGATGTTGCTCTCTGCTTTCTCCTGCATAGACATGGCAGACACAGCAGTCTTCCTGCCTGTGTCAGTTTACTTCCATGTCAGACATGTTCAACTCTCATTTGGGCTTTCTGTCCTTCAGGTTCTTGCTCCATGTTACTACATAAGTTTTTGCTGGCAGGTTTAAAAATGTAAGTTTTGAGACACAAGAGAAAATCTGGAACATCTAAGAGTTAAATCAGCATTGAGATCTTCCTTCCTGAAGCTGCAGGTGTTTGAACACTAAACCCGTGGGCTTTATTATGGAAGTTCCCCTTAGCCGTCTGGGCTCAGAATACTTTCCCTGGACTATTAAAAAAAGAGGAAGAATCTTTTATCATTCTTCCAGTGTGGCCTCTGAAGGGCTTTTGCACATTGCTCCTGGGTCAAATCTGTTTCCTAAGACACATCCTGACTCTGATGTGGTTCCTGACTCCATTCATCCCGTCAGGTACCTGATCCTCTTCCGAGCAGTGCAGGGCAGGATTTTCAAGGGTATGAAGAACATCTGCGTCACTCCTGCAGCATCACATGAAGTGCATTCTTACCAGAAATATTGTGAATGAAAATAGCATTGACTGTGTGATAACAGTCTTTTGCTTTTGACCTTGAGATTTACTTTCCTATTCTTTAATGTTCCTACTCCTTTAAAGTGATAAAGACCATACAAAATCTTTCACTATTTTATTCAGAATCAGCCACATCTCAGCCTCACAGAAAATGGAACATCAGCCTCATGGGGAATTCTTTTACTGTTAACTCTTCATTATATGAGTTATTAATCAACAGCTTGGGGCTCGGAGGAGTACAGTGGAGAAACACTGAAGTTGCTCAGTAAGAATTAGGTTGAATCCAGAAGGTCTGTTAGATATGACCATGATCTGCCTGTGCCAGGTAGGACCTGGCTGTGTGAAAAAAAAACAAACCAAAAAAAACCTTGCTGTCCTAACTCTCCAGGTAACAGAAATTCAGAACAGACAAATCTGAGCATCTACCTTCAGTTTGCCAGAGTCCATTAGTGCATGAAGATCTCATGGAAGATAGGCTATGTTTTCTCTTGCTCTACAAGCGAGTCTGCCCAGCCATGTCTGCACAGGGTGATGAGGGGATTGGAATTGCTGGTGGATGGGAGGGGAAGGCCCTGGCTGCTGTAGTGGCTGGGGCTGCCCTACTGCACCAGACATGCTCGTATTGGGACAGAAGAGGTGCCCCTGCTGGGTCACAGCCAAACGACCACCTCTGTCTCTGCCAGCATCCCCTGCTGTCTGGGGAGCACACATGAGCCTGGCCACATTCTGTGGTCCATCCTCTCACACCTTCCCAGCATCCATGACTGTTGGATTAGGCATGTTAGAAGGACTATCCCAGCTTAAGCCTTTTAAGAACTCCCTATAGACTTGTCAAAACATTGGCATAAGCGCTTTTGAACCTACTGACACTGTTTGCCTCTGAAACCTCCCATGGCAGCAGGTGTCTGCAGCTGGTCACTGCCTGCTGTGTAAGGAAGTGCTTGCTTTCGTCTGCTTTATACTCACCTCCTACTCGTTTCATGAAGCTCCACAGTTCTCAGATTGTGGGATTTTGTGAATAACATGTCTGCATTCATTTTTCCCATGATCTTCACAATCTTGTAAATGTTAAGCACATCCTCAGTGGGGGAATTACAGTTGCTTTACAAGGACAGACTAAAAGGCTGGGCTCTCCTCCAGTGCCCCGTTCAAAGAGTGGTGGTGTTCTCACCTCTCCTTGCAGGGCAGTTGTCCCACCCCTGTGTCCCCTGGGCTGCCCCTGCCCCTTCCACATGTCTCTCCTGAGATGTGCACACCAGCATCGCATGTGCCACTGAAGTTGTGGGTGTGCCAACAAGTAAAAGATGTAGTACCAAAACTCCGTCTTGTTCTCAGTACTGTTCCTGTTGTGCAACTTTTTGTTGGCTTTCTGGCTTGCTGCTGCGTGTTGAGCCAATGACTTCAGGGCACCTGAAGATCAAAGATCTCCCTCCTGTGTTGCGCCTGTCAGTTCCAATCACCAGCATCTGGCATGGTTTAGATTGTATATCACTACCCAGTAAAGCTTTGTCCATCTGCAAACCTGGAGATTTCACCATGATTGATGAAGATGTTGAACAAAACTTGTCCCAGGACTGGTCCACACTGCTGACTTCTCCCCCTCCTGAAAAGTGATTGTTAAATACTACCACTTGCTTCTTGCTCCTCACTCAGCTTTCAACCTGTAAAAGGACTCCAATCCTATGGAAATTTAATTTCTTTAATAGTTTTTGGGAAGAAACCCAGGCAATACAAACTGTCAAGGCACTGGGACTGATAGGTGGAAGCCTGTGCCCTGGTTTGGCTGGTTCCTCAAGCAAGCTTTTGTCACCTGGTGATGCAGGTCTTGCCAAGTGGCAGGTAACACCAGCACAGCAGGCACAGTAAGAGCTGATATTACGGTGAAGATACAAAATAGGTCTGAATGAGTAAAATGGGTAACGGGTAAGTCACACAACAGAGGAGACCATCACTGAGAAGAAGAAAATTTTAGTTGCCATCCAGAAAAGGAAGGAAATGGACAGAGAAAACTGTAGGGTTGGAAGATGTAAAGCCAGTTAGAAAAGCAGCCGCCATCAGTTCCCAGTGACCAAGGTACAGGTACCATATAGTCAACTGTAAGGTTTGAGAGATGTCTAGTCAGCCTCTCTGACATTGTCTGAGGAAGCCATAAACGCCAGTAGGTGAGCAGGATATAAATGCAGTGAGGATTTGTGCACTCAGTAATAAACACAGACAGTTATTTAGAACTTTTTTCCACTGAAATTTTCCAAACCTTAATGCTGTGCCAGCTGTAATGGAACATCACTTCACCTTCAGTTTGAGACATATCCTACCAACAAAGCAAACAATCCTCAAAAGCCCCAAACACCAAATGCTAGATTCTAGATTTTTTTGGCTACAAAAGTTACAGCCAACATGAAACAGGGCATCAGTGAGAGACAGCCTGAGTACCCCACCTCTGAAAGAGGCAAACAGAGATCGAGCCAAAGAGGGTGATCTCTGGGAAAGAAACAGATGTAGAATGATGCTGACTTTGATGAGTCTTTATCGCACACATCTGCATGCATCATAAAATATGAAAAATGGTGAAAAATGAAGTCAAAGGCAGAAGTCTATGAGAATCATTAATCAATGATAAGGAAGAGAAAGATATAAGACAAATCAAGAAGCACAGAATAATGACTTTGACACTATCACATAAGACTGGTATATCACTTAATAGAAAAAAGGAAAAAAAAGAAAAAGAAAAGGATCATACTAGCACAGTTGACTACCTCCATCATAAACCGTGAGGAGTGAACTAGGACTGCTCCTGCAACAGGAAAATGGAGCTGTTAGAGCTGTCTGGGTGGGCAACAGTGGAAAGCTCTCAGCACGTGCAGGTTTCATCAGTGGTGTAATACCCATGATAGACAGTGATACAGAAATCCATACTAGTAATTGTGGTTCTATATTTTCCATAGTGTAATCATTGCCAGCCTAGAGATCAAACTGAAATGATGCGTGGCTTTGTCAAGACTTTGCAAAGTTGTGCAAGGGAACTAAAACAAACGAAAGGTGTGTGTCAGAATCCCCTGCCGCCTGTGAAGAAGTTTCCAACAAATTGATATTTCTGCCTAGGGGGCAGATTGCTAATAGAACTATGTGTCTTAAAGGCAGAAAGGGACCATGATCTTCCTTTGGTTATGACTTCCTGAATAATATAGCTGCAAACTTTCATCCAAGAGAATTTTTTTAGAAAAACATGCAGTCTAAAGACTTCAAATAATGGAGAAACCACTACCTTTCTAAAGCATACATTTGAATCATTAAATGCCACATACCATGAAGGATACATACCTTATCAAGTTGATACTGTCCAGTTTTAATTTCACACTATTAGATTGCATTGCCTGTCTGTAATATGACATTTTGACTAGATATCTTTATTTTCTGAAAAAAATGAACCTTGCACTGTGAGAAATCTTCATTCCCTCCAGATGCTTACAGATGGCAGTCAAGTCATAGTCAGTGGTCTATAAAAGGTAACAAAAAACATCTCTAATATGTTACTGTTCCACATTGTTGTATCTGATAGCTTAATCGACAGTGTTCAATTCCCAGAGATAAAATAGCTTTTCTCTCTTATTTCTTCTTTGTGTCTTATAAAAGTTCTCTTTTTGCCTCCTATACAGAATTTCCCTATAGAAAAAAAGGTAAAGCTAGATTATTAGTACATCATCCTGTCAGCAGACATTGAAAATTGCCTTTTGTCAGGAAGTTTCTGGGTGATATTTCCTTCTTAGTTTGTAACAGTCCACTAGCAAAGCTTTCCTACCTGGGATGCATGTTACGAGAACAATCCCTGTGGAGAGAGGGTAAAGGGAGGTATGTCATTATAAAGTGAAGTAAACTAGTATGTTCTCTAATACTATTCTTTTTGCTTTTCCTAGAAACATCCCCTTCTCCTGAGCTTGTTGCATCCATTAGAGACAAAAACAGACAAGCCAGCAAGCATCTTTGCTCACTGATTACCTTAAATCATCTTTGAAATAGATTCTCTGCCTTAAGCTGTCTTTGTCTCCTTAGAAGCATCAACCACAGAAACTTATTTAATTATATTATGCAGGAGGACCCTATACCAACCTTCCCTGCCTGCCCTGTCTCACATATGTGCCAAGTGTGCCCCTGCCGTGCCTCTCAAATATACCTGCCCTGCCATCACACCCTCCCACTGGTACATGAGTGCTGAAACATCCCTTCCTTCACAGCCAGCATCACCCTTCTCCTCCCCACTTTCTTGCCCATCTTGCGGTGCCCTGCACCAGCAGCCAACCCCAGTCCCCGTCACACCTCGGCACAGGCTGCTTCTGGGTCACTTGGTACTGAAATCTCTCTTGAAAGTACTGGTTCTGCAACCAAAGAAGAATTTGGTTGATTGATAATAGGTACAAGCATAACTAAATGGGTTAAAATGATATCTTCTCCCTATTAATTTTGTCTTATTTATTTGGAAAATATCCAGAACAATCAGAAAAGAAAACCTGCCCGTGATACATCCTTAGCTGGCAAGGCTACCCCTCTGCATGCCCTGAGGGATAGAAGGCAATGCCATAGAGGGGGAGTTCAGACAAATCCTATGCTTCAGACAGGAATTACCTTGAAGGTCTAAAGACCGAACACATTTCTTTAGAAGACAGTCTCAGACTGGATCTCAAAATACCTAACAAAGACCTTTCAAAAAGTGTATGAGAAACTAAATGTCTGCATTTGGATTACAAGTTAAGAATATGGTTTATTCCTCAGGGTGATTTAATTGCTTTGTTACTAGGGGACACCCAGTCATACAAATGGCCTAAAGCAGCTCTTTACAGGAGGAAGGAGTAAATATGATCATGCAGCTGAACTACATTTGCTGCTGGATGCCCAGAAACTAGAAAAGAGAACAGCCAACCCTACATGATACACAAGCCCCTTTCAGTAAAGGAAAGCCCTTGTTTATGTAAATACCCATTTCTAGCAATTTAGAAGCAGCTGCTAACCACAAGCGTTTTAATTGCCACTGCACTATTTCAATTACTAATCTCTGCTTTGTTCCTATCTCTCTATGGACATGCTGTAAATTATTATGATTTGTTATGATGGACGGCATTAGAATAGCATCTATTAGCACTTCTATAGTTGAGAGACCCTCATAATGTCTATTAGCAACCGTTGCAGGTGACAGCAATGATGGAGGGGAGGGACACCATCATATATCTACTGTGAGCAGAAATTCAGGCAACTGAGTTCTGAATAATTGCTCCTTTTTTTGTCTTTTTCCCTTTTTCTTTGTCTCTTTTCCAGACATAAATATTGAAATATGTAAGTAAACTCAGTCATGCTACAATTCCTATAATAAGGTTCTGCAATATTTTACTACATTCAAAACTATTTCAAAATCTAGCATTTTACAGACAATGAATTCCTTATGCTTAATGCTGATTTTTGGTACTTTGTTTCAAATATTGAAAGAGAGTAAGTTAGCATTTTAAAAGGTAGCAGGAGGCTTATTATACAATGAGTGGAAACAGAGTGGGGTAAGGAGAGAGACAGCTTCTCTGTAACCTTGGTGACCCCTGCAAGCTGTAAAAATCAATAAGAGAATCAAACCAATTAAGGGGTACCAAGAAGTTTACAGAGGCTGAAAATGGAACTAAGGGATGCAGTCATTGATTTATTGTCATGGAATAATCCCAAATAATAGATTTATAATTCCATTGTTTGCCATGGGATTCTTTTTCTTCTTTAAAGCAATCAAATACGAGGCCCTCTTCTGATGCAGGTGCATTAGATAATTATCCTTGTGAAAGGTGCTTTTGTCATCCTTGCTCTTTAAAATACTTGAAGATTCATTGAGACAAAAACCAAATGACTGACAAGGGTTTATGGCTCAGTAGGTGAGAGCATCATTTTCACTTTATTTCTGTGTGGGTGGGAGGAAATGTAAATGTTAAAAAAAAAATAAAATCTGTAAGAAATGGGCTTCCTGCTATCACTCCTTCCCTAGTCATGAATACTTTAGAGAGCGGTGTCCTGGGCTTGAATCCATGTGAAGAGCACCAAACCTTGCTCACCTCCACTGCATGTCTGTTCTTCTGGTGTCACACCTCTTCCCTCAGCTGCTCTGTGCTGCTGCCCCTCCAGAAGGCTCCTGTTTTCTCATATGTACCCAAACAAGATGGTTTCACTCTGAACCAAAGGGAACATTTTGCAGCAAAGCAGGTGCAAGGTTTTCAGGATTCTCTAGTTGCAAAGGTACAAGACCAAACACTTGGTGAAGGTATACTGCTCCAGGGCACGGGCTGCCTGATGTTCAGTTCAATAGCACTGGTACAGCGTGGTCCCCTTCTTTGCTTCACACTGCAGAAATTTGATCTCTTGAATTTTGTTTTTAAATAGATAACACCCTTGAGTGAAAAGGTCCTTCCCTTGGTTACACAGCTAGCTATGCAGGAGTGATAGCTGCTTGCAGTCAAGATATCACAGCCATTACACAAGGCAGCTGCCTCAGTTTGCTTTGAATTATCTCCAGATTTTGGGGAAATTTTCCAGAATTATCTCATGTTCCTCTCTGGCATCCCTCCTGGGTAACGTACTGGCTGCCCTCTCTCATTTCTTGGAAAATGGGATGCTCCAGCCCAGTGCAGGTGCCCTTCTTGGATGTGAGATGCTCATATGCAGTTTTTGGACCTCCAAACTTGGAGCCGCTGTGGGATACAGCTGAGCAATCCAGGAGCACTTTGGGAACTGAATGGCTCCAGCCTTTGCAGAAAGCCCTTTCTTCAGTTTGGTTTACGTTAAAAATGTATAGCTCTACCAAAGAGGTAAGACACAAATATGTGATCCATGTCTCACTGCCCTGATTGCTCTGGTATATGACCAGGGGACTCTACCTGGAGTCCTACACCAAAATGCAATTTCTCCACTGAACTTTTTCTGTGCTCCATTCCTGCTGCTGCCCTGCCAGTGTCCTTTTTCTTTCCAAACAAGATCTATTTGTGGTATGCAATTTCTCTGTCTTGTTAACACAAGCACAGGGGGCGTATAGAATAAAATACAGCATAGCTGACAATTGCAGTACAGGCAAATTTAATTATTTAATACCCCTCTAAGGGAGAGGGGCTGGTGAAGGTGTTGGAGAAGCAGCTGAACTAGGATGAAGGTATGGCTGGGTTTGGGAATGAGGAAAGAGGAACAGTGAAAGGTCATTAATGCCATTGCTCTGCTGCTGCAGGTATGTGAAAGGGGTAGTAAGAGCTTTTGGGAAAATGTTGCAAAACTCTTTTGAAAATAATTGCTTCTCTGCCAGTCTTCACCCCTTCCTTCCTCCACACCAGCTGTTACCAGTCTGGGTCCTAGGGCCCAGCATGGGCAGAGCAGGCAGCAGGGCTGTGGCTGTCTGACAGCCTCACAGCGACCCAGGCAATTATTTACCTTGTCTTTGGGGGTCCTGAAAGTCACTCCTAAGGACACAGACAGTTCACAAGATCAAACTGGAACTTGTGTGTACAGAGAAATCCCTCGTCTTAATAGAGTTTTTTCTAAAAATCTGAGCTGCTTGCAGAGACCCTGAACTCTTGCCAAAATACATGAAAACGCTGCCTTGAAGGTCTAGAAACCATTTGGCTATGCATGATGGGAAGTTCTGAAGATTATTTAGTCAAATCTTTGCAAACACTTTAAAGATAAAAAATGTCAATTATATGTTACTAGTAGCAGTAGTTATACTCCTATCTTGTTCTCTTCAGTAGGGAAACAGGTACTTTAGTTAAAGCTGAGAAAGAGAAGGGAAGTAAGTACCAATGTACGTACAGATTGCTGTTGATCGCACCCCACCACTTTGCATTTACAGTCAGCTGAGATTCATTTCCTCATCTGTTCAGCAATTTAACTATATGACTCCCCCAAAGCCAGATACATCACAATAAAATTCCAGTGCAATTCCCTCACAAACTTCTCCTTAAATAAATGCTTTACCGTTTACTAAAATACAACCATTCATAAAGAGTCAATTCATCGATCCCAGTGACACTGTGCAGCTTCAGCCTTGCTAGGAGCTAAGTGGCTCTAATGTCATACTGAACTTGGGAAGCAGCTTATTTGCATGGAAAAGCCTTGTTGCTCAGCTATATTCTGTAGACTGTGGAAATCAGGCAGCAGCTACTGGATGTGGAGGCCTATGAGCTTTGTATCTTGCAAAGCTTTCACTTCGAATGTGCTAGGACAATACAAGAGCTAAAATAGATGCCATGTACCAGGTGATTTCACAGAGCTCTTGTCCTGCAATTGGCATCATCCTGTTTGTAAAAAGACAGATATATTTGGTCTTTCGTAACATACAAATGAACTAAAGAAAGTAAAATATCCCACATTCTCCCAAACACACCAAAAGGATTAAAACCACCTCTTGAAAATAAACATCTTACAAAAATGGGGTTATTACTTGTTAAAACAGTTCAGAGTTATGACTTCATTCAGTGATATTATACAAAATCAATAGGCATAGCATATTCCTGGTGATGAACTATTTACAGTTTCCTACTAGATACTAATAATGGTATGCATTTTCTTCTAATTAAAATGACGGTAGCTATTACTTTAAAACTATCTTAACATGACTGATGCAGTTTCATATTGGCTAATAATATTCCTCGATTTGTTTCTCACCCATTTATATGCTACCACTTAGTGTTACTGAAGCATGACACTGCCAGATGTGCCCGCAGAACTGAAACGAGGGCACGCAAGCAGTGAAAGCCTTGCAAGCCCTTCAGCTAATTGACATTATTGTGTGTCCAGGAGGATGGAGGGGGAACAGCAGAACAGTAGTTTGTTTCTTGGCCAGACTTCCACTGCAAAGCCACAGTCACAGCATCCTGCTGAACTGAAGGGCCTTTGTCAGGAGACATCCCCTCTGGTTTAGTGTGAACTTTTAAAGATGCAAGTTCTTTATTGACAGGAGGATTTTAATCTTTACTATATTTACATGTTTTATTAGAATCCAAGTAATTGTCCTGGGTGAGATTATTAAATTTTACCTTATCTGGATACAAGTTTTTTGAAAGAGAGAGCATGAGAAAGACACTATCCTCCCTCCACACGTGCCCCACCCTCATCCCCCCATTCAAAGGCCACTTTATGGGAGAAAATGCCAAATAAGACACACTTTTTGAAACCAGTATGACATGCAATTGTCTAACTTCTTGTGTTTTCTCTTTTTTTTTACTTCTTAAGTACACAGCTGGCATCTGCTTTACATTAGAAATATGTGTGGGCACTGATGCCGAAGTCCAGAGGGGTTATTCGTGTTAGGTAGCAGCTCTTCCACACAGGCAGTCCCCCGCTCCAAGGGTGAGAGATGGGTCTGCGTCTACACCCGTGTCTCAGAGCATGGTGGTAGCACTTTCTTGACTACATGCATTGCTTTTCTCTGGGCATCTAGCCAGATGATGCCACAAGGATGCCCGCTGGCAATGCAGACAGGGAATCATGTAGTCGCCTGCAGAGTTAACACACCGCCTTTGCTCTTGCTGTGGTGCTCATGGCAAGGAGCTTACTCCTCAGATGACTTCCTTCCTCCCCCAAAATTTCATGTGTTGCATGCGGCAGGGATGGCAAAGGCCGGGGTTGCAGCAACGGCCTGTGCCTGAGCTGTACAGACACGACCGGGGGCCATGGAGAGGAGCGGCTTGGGGCAGCGATGGGACATGGATGGGGCACCCGCATCAAGACGGCCCTGCAGCAAGCCAGTGCTAGCTGGCTGCTACAGGGATGCAAAGGTGAGCAGCTGAACTGCTCAGCAAACTGAACGGATTTGAAATGAGGCCTTTTTTACATAGGGAGAATAATAAGCCATGAGAACAAATTGTTACAGGTGAAGTGTCCTTGCTGCCACCACTTGAAAATGTAAACAAATCTTGGGTTTCTTTTAGAAACATTTGCCCTGCTTCCTCCAGCTATTGCAGGTGTTATGACTGGGTAGTACAGATACTCATGAAGGGGGGCATCTTTCTGCTTTGCGATATCCACAGTCACACAACAGCGAGCACAGCAGCCTCCTTCTGCCGTTACAACAGACCGATCTGTCAGTCCCATGACACCCATCAGTTACCGGCCACATCTCAAACAGGCCTGTCAGTTTCTCATCTAACATGATTTTTCCTGACATGAGGAACGAGTGGATAAGCGCTGTCTGTGTTGGCAGGAGGAGCGGCACAGCAGCGGCAGAACCGATGAGTGAAGCTGTTGGTGCTGAGGGCCAGATGTCCACGCTGCCTGCACCTGGGGGCTGCTTTGGGCCACCCCCAAACACCCAGGGCTGGCTGAAGCACCCAGGGTGTGCCTGCAGAGCCCAGCTTCTGCTTGGCTTCACCCACAAGGAAGACGCTTTGCACACTCTTGGATTATACCACATGATAGGTGGCGGTGGTTTGCATTGAACAGTGCTCTCCTCATCAGAACCACGGTGGTGATGTGGACACACAGCCACTAACATGGTACAGAAATGACCCAGTCAAGGAGAAGCCCTGCCTATGACAATAATCATCAGCTCTGGGTCCTCAAGAGGCAGGAAAAAAAATCACATCTTATGATTCCCATGGCCAATAGTTTAACACTTTAATAAGGAATTGCACTTAATCAGCCTTGACATGATAGCAGGATCTGGCTATCTGACTGAGGGACATGTGTCTTTTTGGATCTCTAGGACATATGGTTTAAGTCAGTTATGTAAAAAGAAAAATATTTACATCAGCAAAACTAGAAATGCGGAAACATATGGAACGTTATCTCTAACAACCTGAGAGAAAACGTTGCCTAATAGCAGTTCTTGTCTTCTCTTTAGCAAGCCTAATCTTAGCCTTCATTTGTTTTCCAAATGACATTATTATTCACTAAATAGAATGTGAAGCCAAGGAATAGAAATTGCTCAGTTCCTGGCAAACTTTCTTCTCATCTTGCTCAACAATCATGATTATAATGATTTTATTCATAAGTCACATTAAGTTTTTCCCTATGGTAAAATTAAATGCAATGGGAAGTGAATGATATGTTCCCTAAATGCAAAACTAAAAGCAATACATCTTGCTTCTACATAAAACAACCATATTTATGCTCCAGACAGTCAACGACTGAATCAGAAATAACTGTTCTGATGAACCCCGGCATTCAACTCTTCCTTTTCTTTTTGTTTAATAGCAGAACAAAATGTCAATCTAATAAATTAAAGCACCGAGATCTCTATCTACGGAGACCTCAGAATGTAAGAAAATTGATACTAAATTGCTAGATGCAGAGTAATCAATGTCATCTGAGAGATCAGGATCCAAGAGTCAAGCGCGACACTGAGCAGATGGATTTGTGCCCTATTTTATTCTAAAACATGTGCCATAAACTCCTTACATTTCCACCAGACTGAAGGGGACCAGCTTTAGGACTAAAAAGATACTTTGTTGTGAAAATTTTGCTGAATTGTGAATATAAACATGTTTATATAATGTGAATGTAAGAGCAGAGGCTGGACATAATTTGCTGAGATTTTCTTTTAGTAGAAAGTAAGTTCTTACAATGGGAAGGAATACTCTGAAAACCAGGCACCCGAGGCAAGTACCTGGGGTCTGAGGTTAGCAAGCAAAATGTAAAAAAAATGCACCCTCTTAGTTCACTATTGCCTAGTGAAGGTATGTTGGGCTGCGCCAGGACACCTTCTGAGGGAAGCAGGATAACTGTACTAAAGCCAAATAACCTTTTCCATTTGGAAGTGAACCAGCTGATTTTTGGAGGAGGGGGGCAAGCAGCAGCACACTCAGTAGGGGCTTGACACATTCCTGAACCTGACAAAGGACACGGAGAACAAGAAGTAAGAAAGGCTGCAATGAGCCAGATCAAAAACTTGCAGCCTTGGGAGGTGAGTGACTGATGTGCTGGGAGGTGAGTGACTGATGTGTTTGTAAAAGGCACTGCAATTGTTTTATATTTGCTTGGCATTTGTGAGGGTCAGTCTTCTGGGTTTATACCTGTCACCTACAGCAGGCTGAGGAGGTTTGAGGGAAGAAAACTTACTAATAAATCTGCTAAGGCTGTACGAGTATAAAAGGTTCTGTAATAACACAGTGGCAGCATTTACCTGAGGTATCTGCATTATTTTGGAGAAATGTTCACATACAATTTATGGTTGTGATGTTCAGTAACTCACCAAGCCCAAAACATGTTTGATTATGCTTGAATAATATATATTGCTTTAATCAAGGCTATGGCATGTCCATGACACAACTCATGGAAAACAAATGTCCCCACCAGTATTTTGAAGGCAAAATTAGTTAAATGCATGGGATCGTTAAGCGTAAAGAGGGTGTGTAGTCCTATTCAGGTTAACATAACATAATAATAAAAGGAGTCTATTGGAGAGCAAAGCAATACAGTTAGGCAGGCTACATTGTGTCTGTCTCATGAAGCATATTTTCTGTAGCACGCTGAATTTTCCTGAAGTTTTGCCAGTGAGGTCCATTTCAGGATTGCCTTTTGTTAGCTTGGGAAAATTGATGGTAATTCCCTGGGGTAGTGTGAGACAGGGAGGCTTATGAAGACAGCGCAGAAGCATACCACCATGTCACCCTACCCTCCTACTAGTGAATACGGTGGACAAAAGCAGCTCTGAAGAAGTAGATGTAGTATAGCCTGATCTGAAACACATGGGGCTAGGAAGCCATGCTTAGCCCCTAAGGGCTGAAATATCTTAGGTAGGCAAAAGGAAATTAGAGACCAAAACCATCAAAACTGTGCTGGGCCCTGAGCAGTACTGCAAAAACAATCTTTTAGCTGGCTCAGGACTCTGCTTCCCGAGAATAAACCTGAGCAAATAATGACAGCTATTTCTTTATTCATTTCTCTCTCTTGTTTCCAGCGGACTAGACATCAGGAATCCATGGCTGTCTAGTTTATGCTGAATTATTTCATTTTTATTGATGGTGGCCAGAGGAAAATGTGATCAATGTTGAAGCCACATTCCCCCAAATAAGGGAGTTAATCACCTAGTTCAACATAAAGCACCATGGAAGCAGCGCATTTAAAAGAAATAAAAGGGTTTGAATAACTTACTTTCATGTATGTGTATGCATATGTGTGTGTAGTATGTGTAAGAGCTTGTATTTATTTATACCTGGTGTGCCTGTGGAGTACTAGATACCTCCTGAAGGAAAGAATATGTCCTCTTTTTGTGCTGTGAATTTACTTCTTGAACTACACGTAGAAGAACATTAAGATTTACAAAGCTATTATAACTGACAGATTAAATTTCATGGGGATATGTATTTTAATTGATAACCATAAAGGCAGTGCAGTAAAGGTTATCTTGCAACTATATTTGGAAATAGCTTTCATAACATCACTTAATTCCTTTAGAAGTTATCTTTAATCAAAGAAACTCTTTGCTGATACTATTACATATATTTTATCTGAAAGTGACCCTATTTTGTCTTGCTGTGACCTTATCTTATGCATGATCCCGCAAGAATGGGAACTCATTTACTTCCCACAGATCCTTTTACTTCATATATCTTGCACAGATTTTCTATTCTCAGCTAGACTAACCCAAGCATATAACCACTTGGTATGATATACTGAAATCCCTGCTCAAAAAATGGCTGGCACATAATGGTGTCCTCGAGCAGCTGACTACAAAACGTTAGAAAATTGTGACTGAAAGCCGATTTTTTTCCTCATGTTTTTGGAAAATTAAGATTTTGCAGGGGGAGGTGTGTTGACAGAGAACCTAAATAATATTGCAGTGTCACTTAGTACATAGAAGATAGAATGGCTTTCATCATTAAAAATAGAAGAAAATAAAGACTCTAGTTTTTGTCTTGCAACAGTAGGTCGTGTCTCTCTCCAGCCGCAGGCAGACAGCCTACCTTCCTCCATCAGTGGCACAGTTTGCCTCCCCTCGCACTATCGGATATCCACAACCTGAATGATGGTATTGTGAGAAACAGCAATTTAAAAATCTCCCTAGGCTGTATAAGAGCATCACCATTTCAGGGAAACATAACATCTTGGAAGGCAATTTGACTGGCAGCTTTGGCGTTTCAGTCTGTGCTTTCCCTCCTTCCTTATTAAAACGTACCGGCTGTTCAGCTGTGCGGGGCTGCGGGGGACGCAGGAGCGGACAAAGGCTGTAGGGGTGGCTGTAGGGGTGGCTGGGTGACCACTGGGGAAGTCAGGGCGAGCCCGTTTCCAGCTACAGGACAGACAGCCGATCCTGCGGTTTGCCTTTGCTGGGGGTGTTGTTATCACACGGCTCCTGCTCTGAGGCACGGCATTGAAGAAGAGCAGTGAGTGATAAAGGTGGAGGGCCAGCACCCTCTCCTGATGCTGCTGAAGAGGGGGCAGAAAGGCAGACACCTGGGGGTGGCAGAGGCACGATGGGCAACAAGACTCTGGAAGAGGTCTCCAAACCAGGCATAAGACACGCAGTCTACAGCCCTGGGGCCCGTGGAACGTATGTGACGGTGTCTCAGTGGCTGGTGGGGTTCAGCCTGGTGGGTCTTAGCAGGAGCCAGGAGACCACCACTGACATGGTCTCAGCAAGGCACTGCCAACTGTCACTTCGGCACCTCACAGTTTTTCCATCCCACCAATGTTCTGTCAAACTGATTTATTCATGTGGGGTATCAGCAGACACACCGCATTGTTGGACCTTTTTCTACCCCATTTGAAGGAGGACAGGAGGATTTGTACCATTTTCCTCACACTATTTTTTTTTTCTTTTTTTCAACATGACAGTTACTGTACTCATTAAATAACATATCAAATCATTAACAAAGAACAAGTGTGTGTTAGGAAGTGTATCCATATTGTGCATGAAAGGGCAAGTGTTAGAATTACTTTCAGAAGTGAGAAGATGTGAAACAAGAGCCTTGGTAATGCTCGGGTTGTTTTACCTTCAGTGCTTCTGTACAGCACGTGCCCCATACAACCTGCGCTCCATGTGCTCGTTATGAACCATCAGACTGTACTAGGGACATCTAGTACCAAATACACGTGCAAAAAACTATCATGAAAGGTCAGTGGGAATAGTTATGGAGCAAATACGGACACTTGCTGAGACCTGGTGATTTCCAGCCAGCATCAATAGATCTAGACAACAACATACATGATGTCGTGTATTTAGATATCCAAAAGTTATTTGACAAGGTCCCTTATCAGGGGCTTGTCAAATAGTTCAGTTGTCAGGGAGGAAGAGAGATGGCCCTGGCCTGAATAAATTAAATGGTTAAAAGATAGGAAAAAGGGGATGAGAACAAATGGTCAGTTTTAACAAGTAGAGGTGGTTACCAGTGGGGCCTGAGTGGTGCAGCATAGTCATAGACAATCTGGAAAAGGGGTGAGCAGGGACGTGACATGGCCTGCTGGTGAGACAAAGTTATTCAGGGAGAGAAAGGCAAGGGCTGATTGTTAAGAGCAGGAGAAGAACCTGCAAGTGCTGTGGGACTGGGCAAAAAACTAGGGAATGAGGTTGAATGTAGATAAATGTAAAGCACAATGAAAAAAGTTTGAACTGACTTGAGCAAAAACTTGGGCTATAAGTATCCCATTAAAACTGTCAGCTCAAAATTCAATCGCAGTCAACGAAATGCACCAAGCATGAGGAGTTACAGGAAAGGAACAGAGAACAAATCAGACAAAATGGTTGTGCCTCTCTATAAATGCATGATGCATTTGCATCTTGACTTGTTTATGTAGTTCTGGTCCTCAGATCGCAGCCCACGGGGGACATACTGGAACTAGAAGAAGTTCAGAGAAAGGGAGTTGGATGGTTATTGGTGTAGTGCAGCTTCCATTTAAGTACTAAGTACACTAGGATGCTTTTGCTTGAAGTAGCAATAAATGAAAAAGGTACTCTCTAAAAGCACGAGTGACCTGGACAGGGTAAATGTAACAGTGAGGAAAGAGTAGATGGACTTCAGATGAAAGAAATCATAGGCTCAAAGCAAATCACATGTGGCTTCTAAGCATTGTTTCCATAGGACCACGAAGACAAATTCCAGGAAGAAAAATCCACTGAAAGATATGAAATATAAAGTTATTTCTGCCTCAGGAAGTTTCTGAGGTGCAAATTTCAGAGGCTGGAATGGTACAGCCAGGATGCCTCATTCCAGGTTTGCCTTATGGTTTTACTGCTCTCTAGCTGCTGGGTGCTGCTCAGGGCAAAGTCCGGGGCTGCCGGTGGTTGTGGGCTGGCCACTATTACTGCTTTTGTGAGAAAAAGTATCAAACAATAAATACACTTTCCCACATTTTACAATAATTATTCAATACAAATATAGAAAAGAATTGAAAAAGTGGTAAACTGACAAAAGTCTCAGTGCAGTAATGGATGCCGTGGTAGTTGCTGTCCTGCTAGGGTCTATCTGGGAGATAGGATTCTATACATTTCTGTATGTTCTGTCCATCTATGGTAGACTTGAACATTTTCACCAATGATCAGACTGAAAAAACAGGGACTTTCTGTGGAGTAAACCTGCACTCTTCAGCCTGGCAAAGGAATGCAAACTTGTATTTTATAACTGACCCAGCTCCATGACTCCATTTCCAGGTACAGAACTGATGGGAGGCTGGAGGACCACCATGCTCACATTAATTTACCAGCTAGGATAAATAAAAAAATTTTGCTTATATAAGATTACCAAATTAAATCATTGCTGGCCTTTATGCTACTGTTTGCAGAAAGTACGCTGGGGCTTCATTATTCTTCTGTTATTTCTTAGGAGTGATTCAGATTAATCAGAAAGCTCCTGAAACCTTTACTTAGTATTAGAGAGATTATGCCAGTTCATCAGCATCTTTAGTCTGAGTTTTCTGACTGCATAACAAGTATATATCCTTTCGCTCTCCCCTCCGGGAACTGCACTTTCAGTGAGTTAAACACATGGAGACTGAAAAGTTCAGAAAAGTAGAGATGTATTAGGGGAAAAAAGAAAACAAACAAAAATGAGTACCTGCTAAGTGACTTCAGAAGCATATAATCTCCCTTTGGTCCCTGGTTAAAGATGAGGCAGCCTTGGTGAAAACACATATGACTTGAAAGAGGAACCTGCACACTAAGAAAAATCTGTTGTAAAGAAAGAAAGGAGGTGTTGCAACACACCTTTTGGGGGAAAAAGATGTGTGTTTTAGATATGAAGAAATAAGTGTTCTCCCAAGGCTGCTACTTTTACTCATCTTCTGGCACTACATGCTATGTGGTATATTTAGCATATATCTTATCTCACAATTGCTGTGGGTTCAAAAACCTTATAGAAACACATCCTACTAAATTCTGAAGAGCTTTTCCATAAAATAGATATCTTTCTCTCCCCGTTGTTTTCTTTGTATATGTCTCCTTTAAAGGTTTGTGTTTGACTAGGGCTTTCTCCTTCAAATACCAGGCATTGAAAAAAACAGCATTGCTAAGAAATCCCAATCAAGATTTAGAAGATCCTGTTGCTATGGAAATAGCTGTGGCATCATGTGTTCAATACGACTTCTGCTGCCTTAAAAAGAGGCTGAAAACCCCAGAAAACTCTGGCCTGAGTAAAATAAATCAACAGAGTAAACCAATCAAGTGAATTATATCAACGATATGTTAATGGTGAAAATTTAGCATTTATTAATTATGCTTTCATTGGTTCTTTTTACCTGCAGGCAGAGGGACTGCCTCCCCAGGCAGGGGAATTGAGCAGAGAGGAATTACTTGCACCCAAGGACCCAAAATGAGTTTGCTATTTTGCTGAGTATATGTTTAGTTGGGGTGGTTGTACCTACTCTCTCGTTCAGCAGTGCTGACACCAACAGTTGAGAGATCATGACTTAATTCTGCAAAAATTAAGTAGTTTTCAGAGAGCAAAGGCACCCTGCTCTAGGGGACCATGTGCATGCAGGCTGCAGTCAGGGCTGCTGATAATTCTCACAAACTGGCAGGGCCCCACAAAATCACAGCCTCACAGAATCTCAGCCCCACAGAAAGCCTATGGCAGTATTATTCTACATCCCAAATTAATCCTGACACACTGTCCAGGTATCGTCTCTATCCCATCAAAGTCCAAGACACAGTAGCCTGCCTTTCCAGCCTGCCCGTCTGACAAGCCCTCTGCACCAGTTTTGTCCTCTCAGCTCCCCCACATCCCATCCATTCACTTAATTTTGGCCTTCTAATATTCAACTGCTATGCCACTTACATTGAGGCAAAAGCACCATGCTGTGCTGCAAAAATTGACCACAAGTTCACAAGTAACAGGGTCTAATCCTAAATCTATCACATCAATTCTCGAGACTATAATAGCCCTCCTTCTGTTTAGTTTGATCTCTAGTTAAAAGATTACTGAATTGTCATTTGTGCCTGGAGAGTTAATGGCTTTGGAGGTAAGTCAGAGTGATTTGAACGTCTGTGGTCCTGACTCAGGATATTTTCCATTTCAGGTAGATGTCACCACTTTGGTAATGCTCAAGAATGTGGAGTCAATTTAAAGATGAAAGCTTAGGTTGGGGAACTAGGGCTGAGTGGCTCCTGCCAAGCAAGATTAGTAGATGCACATCTATTTTAGGGCTGTTCGTGGACATATGGAGATTGTGGGTACAATGGTAACTGAGTTCCTTACAGAATTGGCTTTACAGCACTTCCACATACTATGTAGGATTGCCCTGTGCATGTATAGCTCAACTGTATGTACAATGTGCAAACGTTGCTTTTCTGGGTACCCTTCACCTGAATATCTGGTTTTAGATGTGGGCAATCATCTGAATGCTACAAAACCTTCCTGTAAAACTATGTACTTTTGGAGAAGGATGTGGTATTTGATCTACAACATGGAAAAGCCCATATTATACAGGATGCCTAAACCTAGTGCTGGCAGATGGATCTTGAAAGTCTTTGGCCTGTGTGCTATGAATCCATGCCTTAACACCAAGATGATCCAACTTAGCTCCTTGTAAGCCTTCTTATTCCAGTGATGACTACAGGGAAACTACTTTTAAAAACTAGAACAAAATTGTCTAGTTATCTCAACTGAAATTTTGCACCTTTTAATTTAACCTGATACAGCCTCAGGAGGAAAAAAGAAACAGGAAGAGTTAAGTCCAATGTTGGTAGAAGGACATGCTCTAAAAGCCTGATTATCCAGATGGAACAGATAAATCTGTTACTCTTTCTCTAAATATCAACATTGCATAATTAGCAGCTGCTAAAATAATGGAAGCCAATTGAAGAAAAACATGGTATGCTCTACATTCATTTATTAAATACCTTATGTTTCCAAACAGAGCTTTCCATATTTGCTGCAAAACTATGTAGCTTCATGCTCTACACAACCAAGCAAAGATGACAGCACTGAAATGAGCTATTACTATTTCCATCAGGAAGATATGGGGAACTAGTCTGTGTCTTTGAGGTGAAAATATGTATTCATCAAATGGAAAAGCTTTAAAAAGCAGCACTATCTAAGATATCAGCATCCCGTCTCCCTTGGAGACAGCTAAACCCCACATTTATCTAAATTATCTTGGTAATATGACAGAGTGATTGCTCACTAATGGTCAGTAACAGTTTTCTTTGTCATTTTCCTAGTCATTACCTCCTCAGAATGAACTCCAGAATAAACTGCTGATGCATCGTGACTAGAATGTAAAGCGTACCGTTACAACAGAGACCATTTCTATTAAACTCACGAACCCATACATTGGACTTGTGACATTTTCATTTACGAAAAATAATACCCCTCTATTACAATCCCTGATGAGCTTAGAGATATTTTATGCTTAAAACAGCAGTAAAGTAATATTTATTTTGCACAGCTGTCTTCTATTTTCTTCCTTTTTCCCCCACAGCTACTCATACACAGAAGCCGCATTCTGTGCAAAGCAAAGAACACCATTCAGAGAAGGCTAGTTTTGTAGATACTGTATTTCATGGCCCATTCAGCTGCATTTTTTAATTTGGATGTTTAAGTCTATTTGCCCTCTTTCAGGAGCTGGAGAGAATCACTGATTACACAGTCTGCCTGAATCTCATTTCCCCTGCTGAGTCTGAGAAAAGCCCTCACAGAAAGCTTGTGCATGTGGCAGCTGCTTATTGACTCCTTCTTCTCCTCTTGAAGAGTGGAAATTTTCTGTGCTGAGATCCATTGTCTTTATTTCAAATTAAATGGAGCTGATCTGTTGAGCTGCAAAGATGGAGGAAACAAAAAACTCAAGCAGAAATAGTAAAGGAGCCAAGATTATAAAATACTGCATCAGCATAGAAAAACAGCATTACGGCAACTATAAATGAGGATTGTGTCTTCCCCAGTGTCACACCAAACATGCATACTAATCCTTCAGGGAGTCCTAAAGGTTGAAGGGTTGGGGAAATGCTGTGGAGCTTCCACGCTGCATCGTCTGACCTTCTTTTCTACAAGAAGGAGTCCTGCCTGTTTGCTGTACAATGGGCATTGACAACATGGGCAGCGACAGAGTGACAGGGGTGCTTCATCCGGTGAGCTGCCAAATGCTCTTCCAACCTTGCCAAAAACACATGCACAAATAAGCTGTACCTAGAAAAAGCTATCAATACTTTTTTTTTAAACCTCTCATAATTAGGAGGGAGGAGAGGATCACAGCACACTCTGACCCTAAAGAAAGAGGGACCCACCTGAAAAGGCTGATGTTTCTAAATCATTAGGGCACAAGGACTCAAAGAGTTAGACCAAATTTCTCTTCCTCTTAAAACAGGTCAACAAGCCGCATAATTTCCCTTGTTTTACAGAAAATGCCATGTATCTTTGCTAGCCTAGCTTGACCACGGAGTTCAGGTCAGCTTGACCATGGAGGAGTTCAGGTCAGCTTGACCATGGAGTTCAGGTCAGGTCCTCAGCTTAGCTAATCCAGAGGTGCACAGCTTACAAAAGAAAAACAAGGCATAGGTTATGTAAAAGAGTGCAGCATCTTGTGAGGTACCTTTCACAGCTGACCCCCAAGAATAGGCAGTGGCTATTTAAATGCATTCAAGTTCTTCCAAAAAGTGCCATCCAGCAGCACCAGGAGCCCCCCTACCCCCGGAGCACCGGAGCAGAGCCTGGGGAGGAGCAGCCCTGACCAGGGCTTCTGCAGGGAGCTGCATCCCAGGGCTGTGCAGTGCTCCCCTTGCCAAGGTTTTGGCTTGTGTGTGACAGCGGATGATACAAAAAGCTTGTTGCCAGCAGCTTTCAGGCACAACTTTCCAAGCAATACGGATGTATTCTTTCTCTTTTAAAGGGAGAGAAAAAGACATGGAGCTGCAGTCTGACCATGATCGGACTCTTTGACTCCAGGCTGCCTCATTCCTATTGCCTTCCCTGAAACACAGTGTTGAAGATTTGCATATGTCTGTATATATGCAAACAGTAGATCTCCTTGGCAGGCAGTGTATTTACCTGAGTGGACAATGAAGGACTGGCGCAGAAAGGAAACATTTTTTCCTGCCAGTGTCGATGCATCATGGCTTGTCGTGTCTATTCAAATTCTGTTATTTTCAAAAAGCCGTCTACCATCTGAATGTGATCAGTCTCCTTGAGGGCTAAGAAACAAAACGGTGCATCTGTTCCACATGCTGAATGGGCCATGAGGCTAGGGCTGGGAAGTCATCCTGAACCATATGAGTCCTGCCCCCGTGGGATGAGGGAGTTATGCTTTCAGCATATACATTAAGAATTCCCACTACATCCATGGATTAACATGGACTTACTTGTTGTCTAATATTCTAAGAATAGATGAATTTCTACATTTTTCTAGATGCAGGATAAGAAACACAACAAGAACCTGAGAGTGTAAGACCCAACAGACTGAGCTGGACAAAAGCTCAGGTTAGCTCATTATCTTATCTCCAGTGCCCAGCATTGTGTGGGTATCCACATTTGGCATTTTGTGGCAGCAACTGAGTTCCACAGTTTAATTATGCATTCTCTGTCAAATTGCTTCATTTTTTGAGACTTGCTGGAAATGTCATTTAATGCCCTTTAGTTGCTGCATGTGAGAAACAGTCACTATTTTTTCACCTTCTCTGTACTTCTCTATCTTCTCTCTCCCAAGTCAAGTTTTTTTAAGCTGATCTTATATGGAACATATTCCTATAGACAAGATTTGAATGTTAAATGACTGATTTGCAAATGAAGTAACTTAATGAAATGTTTTAAAATAAAGCTAATATGCCTAAGAAGAATAACTATTTGAAGACAGAGCTCAGTTCAGATAGTGCTGAGATGGGTAAAATTATTTTCACTGTTTAGTCATCTGCACTTGGAACAAATTTAAACACTCAAAGATTTGAAAATAAATATATTGCAATAAAGAAGCAGTAAAAATACCAGCAGGAACCACCTAAGTATGTGTGGGAGAAGTGAGAAGAGGCAGGAGGAAAGAGAGAAGGAGTTTAAACTAGCATAGAAAACTCCCTCCCTAAAATCATTGGAACACAATAAGAAATTAATCTATTCTATATATTTTCCACTATAATGAGTAATTTTTGCCTCAGGCTGCCAATCAGCTCTGCTGACAAAGACCCCAAACCTTCAAATGTCTTGCGTCACACTCTTAGAAGAACTAAAAATTTGCACTTAAATGCAACAGAGGATTAGGAAGAGATACTGTAAAACATTGCTAAATCTATTGACTAGAAAAGTGGTAATGGCTTTTTTTATAAATTATAAGAAAATAATTTAATTCTACAATTAAGAATTGGTGAATTCTTAATTTAGTCTCTTTGCCTTTTATCACTGTGTCTAAGAACTTAGCAGGCTACGTAAGCAAAATAGCTCTTTTCAAAATGCACAGTAGATCTGCAGACAGATGCTTTGACCCTTATGGAGATTTTAATCCATGTTTGCACAATCCTGAACCCAAGCTTCCCAGTGGCTTTGCCTGAGGGGGAAAATGAGGTAAAGGAAATAGTAATACTACAAAGAAACACCACTATCCCAAACTGGCAAAAGAAGAAGTCTAGTAAGAAACTAGCACAAGCCTGGGATATGTCCTGCTGGCGTGAGACCAGGGTGCCAAAGGGGATTTTCACTCATGAGCCGAAGGCTAGGGGTACCTCAGGACATCCCCTTGGGAGGTGAGAGCACAGAGCAATCACTGCTGATCACATGTGGGATGCTTGCCTTACCAGATTGGCCTCTGAAGTGGACAAAAGGTATCTTAATTTTTAGCAGTACGCATATGGTTGTATTTGCAGGGAAACTGAATTTTTAGGAAAAGAAGTTTTGGTATTTTGAAAATGAATGGGAGGCCTTTTTGACCTTAAATGACATACACAATTCTCTAATCTTCTCAGAAGCACCCTTCTCATGCCACACGAACAATTTAGAGGAACTCCAGGCCACTCTAAAATCAGGGGGCATATGATTAGTATTAAACCAAAAAGCATTTTAATCCTGCTGCAAGATTAAAAGGGTGCTGAAAAACGAAGTGGTGTTCCTGTTTCCCTCTGAATGAAATATTTCATTCGATAACAACAGGAAGCTCTAGAGAAGAAATGCCTGCACATTGGGGTGGAAGAGAGTGTGGCTGGAGGGCTTTTCAACTTTTATACAACCAGCTATCAACTTCAGGGAGGTTGCTTCAAATGTGCATTGGTGTTGCTGAGAGCAGACCCTGGTCTCCAGCCCTCAGACTTTGCTTAGTTCACGAATGGCTTATCTGTGGCTCCCTAATAGAGAGGCTTACAAATAAGTGGCTCAGCTTGGTAAAAGCCACTTTATAAGCTGCCTGCTACAATACAAAGCTTCCTTCTGTGATTTAAAGGTACTAGTTTTATAGGAAGACAGCAGTGGTAGGCCTTCCTGTCGCTTAATGAGAGCACGCCGTTTTATGAGAGCAGAGAAGCCAATAAAAATGTACAGGTAGAGTCAAAAGTACTTTCATGGAGCTGAAGAGTATGATTTTAGATATTTGTAAATGATGAATTATAACCTGGACCTGGAGACACAAATTGAGCATTTTTAAAAATCTCTCCATACTTACAAACTGTGAACAAGGGGCTGAAGTTGTCTTATTTAATTATGACAACAGGCTGACCATCATCAACCCAGGCTACCTCTCAGAGCAATGGGATCAAAAGTGCTCTGAAGGTGACCATTTCTTTAGGCAGGACTGAGGGATCCTGGTTGATGAGGCTTCTAATTTTTGCAACCCAGAAAATTACCTGAAGTTCCTAAATCCAGGCCGTAGGCTGAAAATACAAGGAGGTGTCACTGCCATCCTGTCATTCCTTTGTTATTTTATCTGTTTAACTGGGTCTTGAACCAAGACTGGACAGAGATTTTCACTTACTATGTATCTGTTTGTGCAGTATCTATAATACACATAACAATAAGAAACAAAATCCAGAGTGCTGTGCTAAGATGGAGTACCTACATTTATTCTCCCATCCATTTTCCATAGTTCATGGCAAATTGCCATTCCAGCTAATGGAAATTATACTATATTGATGGAAGATGATAATTCAACATCTTGCAAAAGAGGAGACAGAAAAATCAAAGGGAAATTTGCAGTTTCAGTATCCTTATTACACTGCAATACTAGCAGAGCATAGCTTTTCTTTTTAAGACATTTCATTAACGTTACTTGCTTTGGATCCTTGGATTTAAGAAAAAAAAATCTTAGCCAGCACTTGATGGGAAATGTGCTGCAAGAGGAGCCCTGATGCTATGGTAACAGAGCTGCATGCCTGTGTGAGTCACACTGATGTGAGAGCCGTGAAACATTGGCTTTGCTCGCATTGAGTACAATGAGAAGAGCCTCCGTGATTTCAAGTGTCATGAAATCACTCCTTGTGTTTCTACGTCACTGCAAGATAGTCTTTCTCCAGATAATTTCCCTTCAAGGTAAAATTTTTAAGGGAGCATGTATACAAATTATATATGTTAAAATGACTTCTTTGAAAAGACTTCCTTTGTTCGGGGTTGAGCACCCAGATACCTACTTCTGCTTCAGCTGCATCTTAGATTTACTTATGGTTTTATTACCCTACTTTGCAAATAGTACATGAAATGTAAGGAAATAAATATGAATGCCAAAGATCTGAAAAAGACATACACAACTTGCCCTGTATTTACCAAGTGGCCAGTGGCCTCCTGAGTCTGCATTTTCGAGGTCTGATTTTCAGGCACTGTAATAGGTATGTACAGGCAGAGAGCAATTCCTTCATATTAAGCTTCAATGATCACTAGTCATTTCTGAAAATGTAAGCTGCTGACTGCGTGCATGGAAGTGCTGGTGGGATCAGGGTCCAGTGGTGACTGACAACAGATACCTTCTGAACAGCCCCCAAATCCTTAAGGAGATTGCCTGACTTGAACTATAGATCTCTTCAATTATTTCTCAAGCTGCGCTTACTTTCAGGCCCTGAGATAGTTTTACTGAAAACAAACAAACTGAAGTTGCTAATTTTAAACTGATTGCAAATGCAGCAGTACAACTAATCATGGCTAATGTCGTAATTTGATAGATGGGTCACCGCAGAGAAGGGGAAGCATATCTGGCAGCTCAGTGTTTCTAGGGTGAGTGTGAGGTGGACTTAGTCTTTACTTTAGGAGTTTAATTTGGGCACTGTGTCCCCAGTATTTTAGGGGAGGGATTGCCAATTCTTCCTAACTTCTGTATACCCATGGAGAAAGCTGCTGTAGGTAGACACCCAGCACACCCCGCGTGGGAGCCTCGCTCCCTGCACAGACTGGTTGGGGAGGTCTGGGGGATCGCAGGGGTCCTCCAGGCCATTGCAGTGTGGGGGGGTCACCCCTTCCACCAGCTCAAATAGCCAGAGGGGTATGTGTGATGGGTTGACTCTGGCTGGATGCCAGGTGCCCACCAAAGCCGTTCTATCACTCCCCCATCCTCAGCTGGACAGGGGAGAGAAAAATATAACAAAAACTTGCGGGTCGAGATAAGGACAGGAGAGATCATTCACTAATTACCGTCACGGGCAAAACAGACTCAGCTTAGGGAAAATTAACTCAATTTATTACAAATCAGCCAGAGTAAGGTAATGAGAAATAAAACGAAATCTCAGAACACCTTCCCACCACCCCTCCCTTCTTCTCGGGCACAACTTCACTCCCGGATTTCTCCACCAAACCCCCCCAGCGGCACAAGGGGGACAGGGATGGGGTTTACGGTCATCACACGTTATTTTCTGCCGCTTCACCTCCTCAGGGTGAGGGCTGATCACACTCTTCCCCCGCTCCAGCGTGGGGTCCCACCCACGGGGTCAGTCCTCCACGAACTTCTCCAACGTGGGCCATTCCCACGGGCTGCAGCTCTTCACGAACTGCTCCAGCATGGGTCCTTTCCACGGTGTGCAGTCCTTCAGGAGCACACTGCTCCAGCGCGGGTCCCCCACGGGGTCACAAGTCCTGCCAGAAAACCTGCTCCACGGGCTCCTCTCTCCGCAGATCCGCAGGTCCTGCCAGGAACCTGCTCCAGCGCGGGGTTCCCACAGGGTCACCGCCTCCTTCGGGAACCCACCTGCTCCGGCGTGGGGTCCTCCCCGGGCTGCAGGTGGAGATCTGCTCCACCGTGGACCTCCCTGGGCTGCAGGGGGACAGCCTGCCTCACCAGGGTCTTCCCCACGGGCTGCAGGGGAATCTTCGCTCCGGCGCCTGGAGCATCTCCTCCCCCTCCTTCTGCACTGACCTTGGTGTCCGCAGGCTTGTTTCTCTTACATGTTCTCACTCCTCTCTCCAGCGGCTGTTTCTCACTCTCCCAACTTTTTCCTTCTTAAAAATGTTATCACAGAGGCGTTACCACTATCACTGATTGGCTCGGACTTGGCCGGCGGTGGGTCCGTCTCAGAGCCGACTGGTATGGGCTCGCTCTCTCTCGAACACAGGGGAAGCTTCCAGCAGCTTCTTACAGAAGCCGCCCCTGTAACCCCCCTCACTACCAAAACCTTGCCACATAAAACCAATACAGTATGGTAGGTGCCATAACACACCATGGGTTTGGTCTGCCTGGATCTCTTATTAGGGCTGTGTGCTAGTTAGGGCACTTCTCCAGGGCTGCAGGACTTGCTCAGCTTGGGAGGGATCAAACTCTGTCTCCCACATTTTAGGAGAGCGTTGAACCCACCAGAACAAGGGATGCGCTGATGAAATGACTTTTCTTTTGAGTGCGATCCCCTGCATGGGAACCCATGAGCCACGTAGCCCGATGAGGCCCACAGAGAAGAATGCCTGGTTGAGGACGTCGGCTGCCTGAGGCAGGCGGTTGGGGCCCTGTTCCCAGCTGTGCTGGTTTTGGCTGGGACAGAGTTAATTTTCTTCAGAGTAGCTAGTGTGAGGCTATGTTTTGGATTTGTGCTGAAAACAGTGTTGATAACTCAGGGATGTTTTCGTTACTGCTGAGCAGTGCTCACACAGAGCCAAGGCCTTCTCTGCTTCTCACCCCACCCCACCAGAGAGGAGGCTGGGGGGGCACAAGGAGTTGGGACGGGACACAACTGGGACAGCTGATCCCCACGGACCACGGGGATATTCCAAAACATATGATGTCATGTTCAGCATATAAAAGCGGGGGAAGAAGAAGGAAGCAGGGAACATTTGGAGTGATGGCATTTGTCTTCCCAAGTCACCGTTAGGCGTGATGGAGCCCTGCTTTCCTGGAGATGGCTGAACACCTGCCTGTTGGTGGGAATTGGAGAATGAATTCCTTGTTTTGTTTTGCTTGCGCACACAGCTTTTGCTTTACTTATTTAACTGTCTTTATCTCAGCCCACGAGTTTTCTCACTTTTACTTTTCGATTCTCTCCTCCATCCCACCAAGGGGGGGGGGATGTGAACAAGTAACTGTGTGGTGCTTAGTTGCCAGCTGGGGTTAAACCACAACACCAGCCCAGCTTGCTTTTCGTTCATTCATGGTCCCATGCAATCTGGGAAGCTGGGACCAGAAGCTCAGCAGAGGTCAGCAGGGTATAAAGCGTAACTTTATTGTTGTTTTAACACACCTTGTTAAAGAGAAACTTACAGCCTCATGATTTTAAAACTGCTCTAGAGCAAGCCCTCTTTCATCTTTTGCCAGACAAGATAATGATTGTGGTGGTCATTTTTCCCCTTTAAAAGAAGAAGCCAAATGGAGACTGCAAATAATACTATGGTCCTTAAAAAAAATGAAGACATAAATATTGAACAGATGTAACAGCACTTCAGTAAAGATCTCGAAGTACATGAAAACCAGCCCCAGCATAATATTGGAGACAGTAAAGAAATGGGATTAATCTTTTTCAGAGAAGTTCTTTGAAGGAAATTAATCTCTTTTTGTTTGCAAATTGATCCTCGAAAAGCTTTGACTAGGCCTGTGTGCAGCAGTAGTACTCAGGGTATCATGGCAGCGCTTTCCTCAGAAGTGAAAGTAACATAGTTTGAAAGCAATTCAATTTGAAAGCAAAACATTCAAGCGGCAACACAGCAAGTATCAATGCAGAGATGCAAGACAATAATAGGGTGTTGCTCATGCAACTTCCTTCAAGTGTTTTTGCATGTTATTAGAGAACAAAATTTGAGCTCCAAGACCCTGGTGGGACTTTTCATTTGCTAAAAGTTAAGCAAGTGCAAAAAGTGTAGCAAGGAGTGGGCCCATGTCAAGATAAGAATATTATAGGATGTCTCGACGATATTTGTAATGACTTTCAACCCTGCCTATGTTTATGGGTAGGTGCTACCCTCACTGTCTTCAGTACCCTTCTTGTACCTCCCTTGTTTCCTCCTGCAGTGCTCAGGCAGCCATCCCTCTCCTGCCTCTCAGGAGTGAGAAGCCTAGAGCAGGCATTGAGAGAAGTACTGAACTACTTCAAAAAGTCACTCAGAGAAGGAGCAGCTGAGAGCAGGTTCCCATTACTCAAATGCGTGTCTGATGTACTGATCTAAAAATATACCCATGCAGTCTGTGAGCTGTGACAGTCCATTACAGTCTCCACCTTGCCTTTGCTCACTGCATCCTCACAAGTTAGAGTATCACCTGAGCTGATCAGACTAAGCCTGCCTACACCCCGACAAATAACACAAGTAGCCACTGAAAAATGAAGGCAGATCTTTGTGTGTGTGTGTGTGTGTGTGTGTGTGGTAGTTCAATGCAAATAGTTGTCTAGACAGCAGCCCAAGACAAATCAATACCTGTAATAAGGCTCATCATGCTCCAATAACTGCTGCAATCTGCATAGAAACACTCCTGCTGGACAAAGAGGAAACCTGTGCTCCTGACGGAGAAGGCACTTAGGAATAAATTCTCATTAAGTGAAAATTATTTGCTGATGAGAGATTAAGCCAGTTGGCAGCTGGACAAAAGATGGTATATGGCAGGGAAAGAGCACATAATGTTTCCTAATAGAAGTAGCCAAGTTTGTGGCAGTGGTGTTCAATGTAAGCAGCAGAAAATACTGCAGCTTTGCTCCTTTCCTGTCAAGCACAGCTACTTTTTAAGAGTTTGCCTGCTATTCCTACAGAAGAAATGAAAGACAGACCTATCAGAAAATAACCAGAAAGATTATTTTTCTATCTTTAATTAAATATTATAAAGAAGTAGATTTCTAAGAGAAAAATGTGCTCATATTGTAGTGTGGGGGTTTTTTCCCCAAATGTGTGGTTAGGCTATTAGAGATAAGAGCATTGATGATTTTCTATATAGATCTGATGGAATAGCTTTTTCATTTACATTTCAAAGAAGGAATTGGATGGGTGAATCATGCAAGAAAAGAGAGAAGAAAAATAAAGAAACCAAAGAAAGCAAAGCATCATACAGCTACAAATACCTCCTAGAGTTACCCTGGAAAGAACAGTGTTCACAGCTCACTGTAGCTTCGTGACTAAGGGCAATTAAAATGCAACAAATTTTGACCCTTTTATTACAGGAACAAGAGCATGCATTGTGTGTTCAGGGGTTAAGGGGGAGGGTTTCTAATGCTTTAATTACTGAGTGTTGGCTTCACACCGCCAGTTAATGCCTCTACGTGTGCCCATGGCAAACAACTCTTCCTTGCCAAACCCAGGGAGCAAGAGACCCGTGCCAGACAGAGCCCGACTCCCATCGATGTCTGTGGGTCCTATTGATGTCCTTGGGAAGCTGGACCTGACATCCCCTGGGACCTTGCAGAACTGATCACCTCTGGCACTGCGCTTCCCCGTTCAGTGGGACTCTGTGCCATGATTGCTGGGGGAGCTGGCGCAGAGGAAAGATTTGCATTCCTTCTGCTTGCTCTTGCCACAACGAAATAACTGAAACTCATGGTGGGGAGGGTGTCTGTCTCCGACGCTCTGCCTCCTGCCACCTGATCTCCCAGCCATCCAGTCCCTCACTCGGCTTTCCAGCCAGCAGCAGGCGAGAGCCAGCAAGCCCCAGCTGGAAAGGGAACAGCCTGGCCGAGACAGAGTGAGTACAATGATTTAAATGGAGAAAGTCAGACAGTTGTCAATGGAAAGGAAATTAGTTGGAATCTAAATCTAACTAAAAGAAGCTACCCAGATTACCGGCACTGTAAATTGGATTAAAATTAAGTCCTACAAGAAAATCAATGGAAAGCAATAAGGAAATAAGTCAAAATGACAGCAGAATGAGACAGACGCTCTCTGAGAGCTTATTCAAGAGAACTGGTCAGAAGTAGAAAAGAAAATTTAACTGAGCCAATCCAAATCTAAATGGCAGAAAAAGAAAGGGAAATTGGAGAGGTTAGAGAGAAAGCCCAAGGAAAATATTTTTGAGAAGATTATAAATCAGTATGCAAAACAGAAAATGGGGGGGGGGGAAGAGAAAGAGGCAATTTTAATGATGTTTTAGAACAAGTGAAATTAAGTGCCTGGGAATAATTTTTTATACCATGCATTTGTTTACATAGAAGTAGACTTTGATTGACGTGCAAATGTTGTTTTTCAGAAAAGGGGGGTGGGGGGTGGTGTGTGCCCTGTATGTGCAGTTACAAAATCTCTGATATGCATGCGTTCTCACTCCATGCTCTGAAAAGCCTTCCCGCCCTTACTCTTTTACAGGTTCATCCATCACAGAAGTGCTGTCCCAGGTTGTGGGCAGCTGGAGCTGCCTGCGCCCTGCCAGTCTCCTCCAGGGGGCCAAGGTGAGGGAGCCTGTCCCAGGGTGAGGGAGCCTGTCCCAGGGAAGGCTTTACCTTTCCTCGGCTACGCCTTCAGTACCACTGGATGTCACTGTTGTTTCATGAAAGACAAAATCTTGCTGCTACCGTTTTGACAGATAACGTTCAGTAAATAAATATATATGTATTTATATTCCCCTCCCTGCAACTGTTCTGCACAAAGCTCGAAATTACAGAACGACTGTGCAACCCCCCCGGCTCTCACTCACGTTTTTGATGACCATTTTACAGTGATTGTGTTTATAGGTCCTTTTGTGGCACCCTAAGAGGCACCTTTTCCATAAAGCATAGCTTTATGGTAGATGTAGAGTGTGGCAGAGCTGCCATGATGCATTTCAATTGTATTTTTGATTTTTTTTTGCTTCCATTGCTATTATTTCCTGGGAAATATTTTCACTCACCTCAGCTGGACTGATTGCAGCTGTGTTTGAGTGGAGGAGTGAGCTGCCTGCCAGAGCAGCAGCATCCGCTGGTGTCTGCAGCCCTGGAGAGCCAGGCATTGCAGGGTTACCCTGGAGGTGTCTGCTTCTCTCCGCCATTACAAAGGAGTGTGCAGAGACTCTGCCCCTAGATCAAGCACCTCCTGTACTAAAAGGCAGTGAGAAACTCAGACCCCATTTCTTACAAAGGGAAAAGGTTTTTTCCCTGCCATTTGCGTGAGGTGGTATTCAGCTGGCCAAATGAAGACATACAACTCTCTTTTTAAAGTCAGTGAAGAGGAACAGGCAATTCCAGGGAAGTGATTCATCCCATCTGAAAAAACACTTCTAGCAGATAGGTCAGGTAGGTAAAGGCTTACAGGCACCTATTTCTGCTGACTGGCACTGCAGGAGCCTTCAGTGACCCGCTGAAGGGTAGACCAGTCAGACAAGAAGTATCCTACCCATTTTACCAGGTATAGGTGCCTCTACAGCACATTTTTTTTGAAACAGTATGTAGATCTTTCCTACATAAACGTCACTCAACTATTAACGATCTTTGAGTCAGCTTTCTACATATTTCTCTAATGCTAAACATGCCAGAAAAGGCATGTGACCCACCCCAAGCTGCCCACCAGGAACGGCCCTAGCCTATGCTATCCCCCCACCCCGGGACTGACAGTGCTCCAAGAGAACCCTTGTTAGCCCCTGTTGAAAACACACTGGGAGCTGATCTGACAATTTGACATTATGGACAGCAAGGCATTCCCATGCCCAGCAAGGCTCCCAGCACCATTTCTTTATCAGTGCTGCAGCCTAGATGTAAAAAAATATTTCCTGTTGGTGGCAGGTACATAAAACCCAGTTTCAGTATGGTCCTCAGCTCCCAAAGGCTTATCTGGTATATTGAGGACAACAAAACTGTTGTTACCTACAACAGTACATGAAATACAATGCTAAGGAAGTGGTCCTCTATTTTCATGAAAATAGACTGGCTCTGTTAGCTGTTCTCCGTCTCACCCCCATATGAATTTCAAGCAATGCTGTTATAGACTTTAAGATTTCAGTGACCTCACACAGCACGAATGGTCCATGCAATAAGGTAACAGCTGTGGACTTACTTCTGTAGAGAAGCAGTGTATCAGAGTCCAGCCTCTTTTAAGAGGTCAGACAAGCCTGAACAGTGTAAATAAGGAGAATAAGAAATCTCTTATAGTTGCCTGTATCACTTCATGGGAGAGAACTAAAAGAAGAGGTGAAGCTTGAGAATTAAAGCCTAATTATTCCAGCAAGGAGTTAACAAATTTGGGGCTAAAGGTCACAAATGCAGGCTGACCTAAGAGATTTGCCACTTTTAATTAAAAAAGATGCCAAAACCACTAGGTGGAATAATGCTTGCTGCGCAAATTGAATATGAGCACTCCTCAGTCCCTGCTGGTTTTAGCAGTGCTGTTTTCCTTCTGTATCCGTAAATAAAGGATCGTGGAACGACTGCCGTCATTTAATAGGTCACAGCAAAATGTGTGAATCATGCAATGCTAGTTTCAGGGAATCAAAATGATAAGACATTTCCAAAAATAAGGCTTCTAGGAGTAACTGCTTGGAGTGGGACTCCTCTGGGATGTGACAGGCGATTCCCCCATTTCTCCATAGCACAAACGTCTGCCATCACCTGCATCTTCGGGCTACCGGTACCTACAGAGACAGAGGAAGGAAACTTATCCCCCCCCGGTGTCTGCACAGACAGTCTAGTTGCATCTTCTGTGTCTTATTTTGATGGCCATCGGTAGGCTTGTATCTGCCAGGAGGCCTAGGGCACTCCTTGGAGGTGTGCGGTGCTCTGGAGCTCCAGCCTGCGTTCCCCTTAGCTGCAGCCTCAGGGCAGCTGAGCGTGCCCTGCTCACCCCGCCGGCATGTTGCCAGTCGTGGCTGCTGTCGAGGCGAGACTGCTGTGCCGCCTGCCCAGCCGCAGCCCGTGTGCCTGACAGGCAGAGCTGCATATCAATTATGTGTATAAAATTAAGCAGCATGCAGAGATGCTGCGAGGTGTGGGGCAGGCTGAGATTACAGCCCTCTGCCTCTTCCAGTGCTGTGGCGGTTGGACGAGAACCCACGGGTGCAGGGAGCTGAGTGACATCCCTGCGCCCTCACTTCTTCCCCAGGTCCAGGGCTCCTCAGGGCAGAAGGCAAGGGCTAAAAATGTCAGGTTTTCCATATGCATCTTTATATGCATTTTTTTCCTAATTTGTTGCCATTATTCCCATCACCCAAAGCATGACTGGCGATTTATAGAAGATGGAGCAAGCCTGATCCTGCCCAGGAGAGCTTGCATATATTCGCTTCCTGAGCTGTTTCATGGTACGCATCCCCGTGGCGGCCGTGGAGATCTGATCCGCTTCACGCTCATGGCTCTGCTACTTGGAGATTGTCAGGGGCAGGGAGCTGAGAAACGTTGTTCTTTCACGCTCCATAGCCCAGGGAGGCTTGGAGACAGACGCAGCCCGTCCCGGTGAGAGGACTCATGCCGACATGGGAGCTCCTCCTCGTGGCTCCAAGCACGGAGCCCTGTTGGGAGCGTTTTGGCGGGGGGAGTGACACCCCGAGCAGGAGTGGGAAGCTAACAGCATCGCTGTGTGGTATCCTTTCAGAAAGCTTTTTGTATTTGCTGTTATCTCCACGAGTTAAATGTATGCAAATTAAACATGGCTGGTAGCCGCTAAATAGGTATTTCTTGCCAAAAATATCTGCTCTCTGGGGTCTCCACCTCTCTTGCGTTTGCAAACTGCATCAGATGCCGCATAAGTCATTCTCCAAAATGTGCTGACACGGATACCAATATCAGGAAAGAAGTTCCCAGCCCTCCCCGCTTTTTTCCTTTAATCTTTTTTTTTCATGATTTTAGGCTTTTGCTTTTACATTTCTAAGCAATTAATTTTTTGGCTTCCACATAGGCTCAACAGGTGTGGAATGACTGGCACGGCCCTGATACGCTCCATCTGGTTGCTGCTGATAAGGTAATCCTGTGGGCTGAGGGGCAATATCTCCAATAAGCTTAAGAGGCAGCAGCCTAATCTATTTGCAAGAGAGAACAAGCCCTGCAGCCAACATTGTTATTCCACGGGAACAATTGGGCACAGACAGCACTTTCATAGGCACAGTGGGGAGGCTTTCACCCAGCTATTTTTCCCCTGGGAGTGATGATTCACTCGGTGCAGTTGTACCCCCTCTCAGAGAAAGGAAAAGCTTTGCTTTGTGAGTAACTTGCCCCCCAAATCCATGATTTCTGAATCAAACCAGTTATCACTTTGCTTCTTTACCTCCGTAAGCTCTTGGGTCCTTATTTAATCTTCCCCAAAGCAATGGGAAAAGATGGCTGTCAGCTTTGTGTTGATAATAAATATTTTTTTCCGTAACTCCCATAAAACTATTGCAGCTGCTGAGTTCTGAATGTGGGGTGTGATGAGAGCAATGGGGGTGTGCTCGGGGTGCCCTCTGCAGATGAAGGGCTCTGTCATCTCCTCTGTGCAGGCTTGGTTCTGTGGTCACAGCCAGGAGACCTGTGCAGGCACGTGGAGCACCGCCTTGCCTCCGCTCGGTATGCCGTCCTGGCTTGTGGCACGAACCACGGAGTGCCGTGCCGAGAGCATCACAAACCCACGCCTCTGCCTTTCACGGTGCCCATTTTGTGGGATTTCAGCCAACAGCTTTGGGGTTTATTTTATTGATGATTTCTGTTCTTAGCTTTCACTGTGTGCTTACCCTGTTCAAATACATCCTGTAGCTTCCCCCCAGCAAAATACACAAATGTGTGCTGCGGGTTCAGCAGGCGAGCCGCCCTGCCAAAGACACCCAGGCAGCCAGACAGCCCCGCTGTAGCTCCTTGAAGAGCCACGGGAATTAATACCCTCTCCGCTGGGCTGGGGAAAGTGCAGAGGGCATTTTTAAGCCGGTCTCCACCTAGGAAAACAAATGGGCAGCGCTGCGACAGACACGTTTCCTCACGGGCAGGGTGGCGTTATCCCACTGCCATCACACAAGGGCAATGGAGTGGTGCAGGCACCTGACTGGGGACTCGCCACCCTACGCTGGACTTTGTGCTCCGGTAATGAGCACAAGCAGTGGCACTGGCAAATGCGGCACTGCTTGCAGCGACGGGAATTACCACAGCGTTGTGTCAGACCTTCTGCCTTTGCTTCTGTCAGCCACAGTCATTTCTGCTATGTGCACGCACAACAAATACGCCTGCCTGCCTGTGTCCGAGAAGGCAGCAGCCAGCGGCAATCCTTCAGAGCAGGGGGGGAGCGGGGAGCATACGGGCTCTCTTGCAGGAATAATTAAGCTTTTCCTCTTTTATACCTTGAGCAGCTGCTGGTGTCAGGGACTACACCATCTGCTGGTAAGCTAAGCAAAGAAGCTCACAGCAGCGAGGGAGGATGTCTGTCATCCTATCCTTTCCCGCAGGAAGGAGGTGTTGCAGGGGTGTCTCAGCCATTTCTGGTACCTGGGGCTCCCTGGGGAAACTGGGAGCCCCTCAACCTGCCAGCCTGATGCAGAGGATCCCTATGCCTCCCCCCGCTGCGCTGGAGAGGGGCCAAACCCAAACGCACCCCCGAATGTGCTGGGGGGACCACCACCGACCCATGCAATGAAGGCACTGTGATGCCATGATGATGGCCTTGCTGCGAGATCCCGAAGTGAAGAGTCGGGGAAGACGCCACAGGACGAGGGTGGGCAGGTGACCTGAGAGAGGTGGCCCTTGCAGGGGACCCATGGTGGGAGATGAGGCTGCTCTTCCTGGGGTGTTGTAGCAGCAATGCTGGGCTACAGCTGGTGCTTACGCCTTGACTGTCGGGGGCACGAGGCCAGGAGCTTCAGTTTTAACCAAAGACACTTTTCCTGCCTCCATGGTTTATGGCATTCATGGACTTTCCAGACGAAAAATTAAGATTATCAGATTAAATATACATAGTTGATTCTCCAGTCAGAGCGAGCTTCATCTCTGCTGCCTCCCTTCTAAATCCCCCAGGGATGTCTGGGCACTGAGACAAGACTTCCAGCTCCCAGTTAAGAAACAGGTAGTGCCTCTGCTAGCACTTTTAAAACTGAGAGCTTGGAGATGAAAAGTGGCTCTTCCCCCTCCCAGCTCTCCCCCGTCCTGCCCCAGGGAGAGGGGCTCCAGCCGCACCTGCCTCAGCACCCCATTTTTCCAGGTCCCGCAGACTCTCTGCCACCACGGAGCCCACACTCACACTGGGGACTCATCTGAGGTGCTCCTGTTCGCACTGGAGACAGCAAGTGAGGAAGGAGTGAGCATCAGCAATTACATGGAACAGCTTACGTGAGGCTCACATACATGCCTTTTGGAACAAGCACAGAGCACAGAGATGATGGGAGAGGTCTGCATGCTGTCGTCCCATCTCAGATAGAATGGATGAGGCCAAAATTCTGATTACTTTTGCACCTGCATAGCTTCACTGGTGTTAATTAAGTTGTGGAAATGGAGGATCCCTGTAAGCAAGATTCAAATCAGACACTGGTATTTAGCTCTGCTTCAGGTCCTCTCTATAGGGTTACTTCTGTCAAAGTGAAGAATGAAACAAAGAGGGAAAATCCTAAATAGTGATTAATGAAGAACAGTCTGTATTTAATCACAGCTTTCAATTCAGACTTTATAATTTAAACTTCAGTAATTGTCTTCAGGATTTTGGCATCTGCTCATCCCAGCCTACACACTATCTTTGAACTAACAGCACGGCTTATCTTTGCAATTAGGCATTCAGTGTAGCAACAAATCTTCAATTTGGTGTGAGTCACTCAGCTGCTAAATCAAACAATGTGTCACTAAACAAACCAGTTTCCTCCTGACCTCATATGATGATAATAATGACTTGTGAAACCATCTTGAGATTTCTTTGGTATAATTTGCTGGTACTTTCTGACACACTAGTTTTCATAAATGTAATTGGGTCCTGTGTTAGAAACAGGATACAGCAGTACACAAACAATTGATAGTAGTTATTATCATGGAAATGCAGGCAACCCACCTCGAAACCAGTTGCTAAAAAAGCAAAATATAACTTTCTAAAAGTAAGAGCTGTAAGTACAGGGTAAGCCAACAGCACCGCTCCAATGGGTGGGTGGGGATCTGGGCTCCAGTTATGGGGATGGGCAACACCAGGGTGTGTGCTCCTGGTGCAGATGGGAGCCCCATGCCTCCGTACGCCCACCACATGCCCACTGCTCTGCATCACAAGTGTCTGTATGTGCAGTCATTATTAGAAGTAATCCATAATCTTCAGCTTAATGCAGTCAAGGTGACATCTGGTGCCAAAAGGTTGTGGTACCTAGAAACTCCATCTCTGCACTCAACCAGAGAAGAGCAATGCTGGGGTGGAAGTTGTGATGTGCAGTCTGTGGGTGCGTAGACTTATAGTGCTCTGTCTCCTTGGCTCTGGAAGCCACCAGAGCTCCACCACAGCTCTTTCTCAACTGTAGCCGAAAAAAACTGAGCACGCTTCTACTTCAAAGGTCCAGCTGTGGGACATGAAAGCAGCTCTGCGTGGGTTTTGCTGTTAGGTGCTGACACAACATGGTCAGTGGTCATCCTCATTTCAGGCAGCAGCACAGGCTGCAGCCTTGAGCTGACACTGCTGCCTGCCACCTGGGTCTGTGTCTTCAGGGCTTCCTGGACCTCGTAGACACTTATCTAGCAGATAGTCTATTGCAAAGTCTTTAGTGGCATACTCTCTGCTTAGCTGAAGGGATTCGGGTAGAAAGTCACTCACCTTCTTTCCCATTCCTACCTCTGATACAGCTCTTTGTCCCTCGGCATAAGCTCGTTCCCCTCCTGTAGTGAACCTAACGCATGCAGGCAAGTTCTCATGTCCACATGTCAGCTGGTGTCAGATGAATTTTACACCTTTTTTCACAGCGGAAAATGAACTTGGCAATTTGAAAAATGTGGCCCAAAAGCTAGGCAAGAGTCAAGATGTCATAGTCATGGTGGCCTCCTGCATTCAGGTGAACATATTAATCTAATTGTAGTATTTAATTAGCTTAATCGGATTTTTCATTGTACTGCACTGCTTTACTTCAGGTCTCAAAATGATTTCTAAGGGTAAAAATCCTTCTTTTGTCAAAGGAGGTGCTTGTATGAAGCAACAGAGGATTCAGCATTAGATATGGGCCATCGCCTGCCTGAATGAACAGATGAACCCTAATAAATAGGCAGGAGAAAGCCACTTACTAACACAATTTCACATTTCAATCAATGCAACTAAGGTGAAATAAAATGAAGACACTCAATTTTGATAGCAGTGCCAAGAGAAATAGGCTTCATGCTCTGTATTCCCTTTAACTATTGTCTTTGTCTGGCTCAGAAACTACATGAGGTACAGTGAATGCTATTACCTACAGCAGAGTTGCTGATCTGTAAAAAAAGCAGTATGATCAGATGCCAGCAGGGAAAAGGCAAGGGTCAAAACCCCAGTTGTTTCTTGTAGAAAGAAAACAGATTTCAGAATAGATGACATTCACCACAGAAGAGGCAACCACTTAGAGAGACCCTGAAGAGATGACAAATCTCACTTGTTTTGATTATATGCATTTTAAAGGTTTGATTTTGCAAACCTTCACCTTCATTTATACCACTGAGTTCATCAGCATCACTCCAGCAGCCCAGGCTTTCCTGGAACAGAGTCCCCTCCCAGCTGTTCCAAGCCTGGAAATGGGGCTGCTGCCAAACCATATCATTAACAGACAAAAATTAAAATGAACCACCTTATTCCCTTTACAATGGAAGCTTGATGGGTATTTTCAATTTTGTACCTACAGACTGTTTTTGCATCATGTTTTCATGTCTGTCTTCACAACTGTAGTAATTTTTTAAAAGGTGAAAGCTGAGATGTTCATATATCCTAAGGCTCCAAGAGCTGGAAGAAGCATGCTGCATGTCACAAGGCTCGTGGTAAAGACCAGCCACACAGCTATGGGAATGTTCATGCCACTATATGTAGTCCTAAGGAAGCAGTGCTAAATAGATCACACTTCTCCCAGACATTTCAAAGACATGATTGAAAGATACAGTTCCCTTCAAACTCATGTCAGGGGATGTTGAACAGTATTAGCAGAAAATGAAGACATTTCATGCAACCCTCTCCAGCCAAAATCAGCTCAGTTGTTGTGAGTGGTAAGTTTGGGGTGGGAGGATGCTCCGAGCTTTGCTATTTACTCATCCAGGCCACCAGACCTGGTGTGGGACAGGGGGTCACGAACAGCTGGGTGGCCGGGTAGTGCACACCCTGCCACCAAAATCACATCCCAGCTCATCTTTTCCCCATCCCAGCTCATGTTTGCTCCATTGCCTCTTTTTCCTGAATGCCTCCAGGAACCACCCCCAGTGGGAGAGGCAGCCTCAGGCAGTTTGGGTTTCATCCGCACCAGAGACCACATGGGTGACCTCTTCCCTGTCCACCTGACTCAAAACACGCAGAAACAGCACTTTTGACGTTATGAATCTGTTCAACTGGCACACAAATAATGTGCCAGGTGGAATGACACCAACAGGGCTTTTCTTTACACACTGACCAGAAGGAAACTTCCCAGAGGGAGATGCCATGTTATCCAAGCAGCTTTGTCTCCACAAAGTACTTGGCCTTGGCAGTGCGTGGTCCTGGGAGGTCCTTGAGGGGGCTACCAGGCCACTGCAGAGTGGGGGGATAAACCAAACCCCCAAACTCTTCAAGAAGAAACTGGTATTTCAGCACAAATTTCCATGGCAGCTCTGTAATAAATTGACAGTTAGAAGAAATGTTGTCGAGTGAAGTGTCTGAGGGCAGTGAAAGGCTGAGAGGGAGACATGTGTGGGGTGCTGGAGCTGCTGGCAGGAACTGGAAACTGATGTCACAGTGTGTGGTGAGCTAATAGATTACCTCACTTTTACATTTCCAGGACACGAGAGTGATACCGCAGCCTAAAAGAAAAGATTTTCAACTGCTTTGAGCAATTCGTTTTAGCTTCTTATCCCGTCAAAACAGCACTTTGCTCAGCATGACAAAGTTAGTACAACTTTATGTGGATGTTTCTATGGTGTCCTACCTGTACACTGTCAACTTTCAGAATTTTTTCAAGTTTGTTTTAAAATGTTGTGTTCTTCTAAAATGTCTATTACTGGAGATAAGGGGCATCCTCAGCATTTTAGTTTCTGCTTTATTTTATAAATCTTAGCCAAAAATTATTTCAAAAATCCTCAACTGCAATATTTGAAATGCATTCTCATACTTTGGAGGATGACATCATATTTTCCAGTAATCAACTTTCAAAATATTGTATTGATACTGCAGAAAGGACTGAAATGCTCAAACGCTATGACTGGCATACACAGCCCTGTGCAAGTATTAGTCTGTATCTAACTAGTCTGCTGTAAATATTTGCAATACCATTGATAACTTTCCTCCCTTTGCAGTTTCTAATTATCCTAAAGTTCCGGTCATTTTGAAGACATCCATTAAGTCTATTCAGCATTTGAATGAAGCCAATAGTCCTGAGAGTACCCTCAAGTACACCAATAACTGTCAATTTTTATTTCTTAGCCAGAGTGAAATGAAATTTTCAGTAAGTCAAGACCAGCCTGTAGCAGTAGCTGAGAGGAAATCCACAACTTATAAAAATCGTATCATTAGGTAACTGTAAGTGCCCCTGTGCTGGCCGGATGGTCTCACCACTGCCCAGAGGCAGTGCTGCCCCTCACCCCGGGGGACACAGCCACGGCTCGGGGGGACGGTGTCCCTCTGTCAGCTCCGCTGGGTGCTGCAGCGGGTGCGACAGCAGGTCCTGCTTCCCTTGCCCTGCTCCATCACCCCTTGCCTTGCTCCTCCCCACCCAGGGCCACCTTTCAGAAGCACACACCAGTTTACGCCGGGAGGTTTAGGTAACTCTAACTCAATTGCCACATATATGGTTGAACAAAAGAATAGATGCTACCTAGCTTCAAACAGGTGACAAGTGTAACGCTTTTATCAAACCATCTAGGTCTGAAGAACAAGAGCTGCCCTTTGAGTCTGGTCTTTCAAACCTCACAGTTCACATCTCTTCCCCAGCCAGAGGGGAAGGAGAACTGGCACCTTCATGAGTGGTTACATCTGCTGATGGCTCTGCTTTCCTCCTTTTATATACATAAGCCTGAAGCAAAATGCCCTCAGTATGGTGGACAGGTAGATGCTGCTTAAATATCAGCAGATGCTGCCTGGTGTAAGAACAGGAGGCTCATGAGCTTTGCAATTTTATCACCAATTTCACCTGCTCAGGAATCCAAACACACATGTATAATCTGACAGAGCTCTAAAATGTTTACTGTGGTTTATCTTCAGCCAAAGAGTAAAAGGGTAAATGCTATCAAAATATTGAGAGGGCAGCCGGCAAGGGCAGAGTTCATATACCTCGGTGGTATAGTACAGGAAGGAAACACAAATCCATCATAAATCCGTATTTCAGTGCTGCAAGGCACCCATGTTGACAGCTGGCACATTTCAGGATGTTGAATTGCTTATACTGAATACCCATAAGGATAAGCAAATTGGTGATTACAGCATCTGATTTACACTGTCACCATGCCACATGTCCTAGAACATTTAGTCACCTACTTTATACTTGTACAGAGATTCACCAATTTTAGGAGCAAACATTTAAGGTGAAGGTTTTTTTAATTACTATTTTTATAGAAGGCACAGCACAGCAGACTGTATTTGTGTTTTGGGCATTGCAGAGAAGGCCATGGGCTGTCAAAAGGAAAATCTAGCTAGGCTGACTCCATCTTACTGGTAGCACAGAAAATATTTAAGATACAAGATGGAATTTAATTTTTCTAGAGGCAACTTCAAAATGATGACTTAACTAGCTAGCAAAATCCCCTTTTGAAGCCAAAGTACATTGGCCCTGATGACTCCTGCTCTGTCCCATTAGCCCTGTGCAGCCCTTCAGAATCCAGCCTTGTTTGTTGAGCATTTGGTGCCATAGTATATTTTGCAGCTGGGATCACTTACACTCACTTGGCAACTGTGTTCTGGCACCATCTATGATTCTATGATTCTCCTACATATTATGAAATGAGCGATGCATGGCTAGACCAGTGGGTGCTGCAGATATCCATGGTGCCAGTGTATTGACACAGGGAAATGCGTGCATGTCCCACACACAACGGGACAGGCATCCCTACCTGAACAGTCAACTTTAACTGGGCATCAAAATCTGTGCCAGACAGTATGACAACAGAGAGGACTTCAAAAGAAGCAACATGAAACTGGCAGGAGCCTGAGACCTCAGCATTCACAGTGAGCTGGGCATGAAGCTCTGCCACAGCAGAGCAAAGCCAAGGTGCTAACTCAGATGACTCTGCCTTTACACGTTCAATACACTGCAGTTTGGCAGAATACACCAAATGACACATAAGCAAATAAAGACAAAATAAGCTCCACGGAGTGCTGCTTCATCTTAATCAGCCATAATTACAATATCCATGAGGTTGTGGCTGTGCCAGCAATCTCCAGGAGGAGCCCGATATACAGTTCTTAACGAAGAGCTAACATGACTGGCAGGTGGAGGGAGCTAGCCTGGCCCTGTGGGCAAACCTATACATCAAAGTGTGAAGCCCACAAACCACCTCCTACAGCAAATCTTAATGAAAAACCGGAGGAAAATGCATACACAAAGGAGAAAAGTGCTTTACACACAAGGAAATAGAGAGGGCTCATGTCTGTATTTCTGCAATAGGCACCCAGCAAGGGCGAAGGCAGTGGCTGTGGTGCTGCCAAGAATCCTGCAGTGTGTGGGCTGGCAAGAGGTAGGCTTGGGGAGGAGCTAGAGGGGAATGACTGAAGGGGAAGAAGAAAATCCTGGGAGGCAGGTAAATCCACTGTCCCTACTGCCCATTTCAAGGCAGATAAAACTGCCTGGAATAATTGAATGAATGGTATAAACCACAGTTGACACTACTGCTCCTTTTTACTAACTCAGGCAGAAACTATGCCAAAAATTTAGGGTTTTTTTCCACAGAGCTCTTCTAGAGGTAACTGTTTAAATTTGACTTTTCTGTTTTTCTTAGCTGTAAACAAACACTTCTGTCTCAATGGTGGAAGTTTCTGAGTTTATTCTGTCCCTTTCCAATTTTATCCACCATAGCAAAGTCAGACTCCATTAATCTATCATCACCCTTGTACTTCCCCAAACAGGACCACATCAACTGTATCAGCGCCAGGAGCTTTCCACTAGTGCTTGGCCAAAGATGCCCCTGAGCGCTCAGACTCACCGTAGCAACCCACATTACTGAGAGCATCCTGCAGGAGGGCATGGAGGCTAAAGCAGACATCTTTCCTGATGTGCACTTCAGCTCAATGGTCATGACAGTTTTCAGCAGAAAGGGGACTAAATTCTGGTCTCATTTATGCCACCGGGAAACTGAAGTTGTTTTACCAGTCTCCCTGAAAATTTTTAATGTTTAATGAGAGATTTTGGCTCTGAGATCTAGGTCTCAGGTGCAGAAATTGGTGATCTGATCAAAAAAGAGAGATGTCATATTTATCTCAGATGGATGCACTCACAAAGGTCTGCCTTTCAAACAAAAACATAACCTTGCATCTCCATCCACATTTACACCTCAAAAAGATTAAGTCAGAAAATGCACAGAAGCTTGAGATCTTTAATGCTGCTGACAACAGTGTGGGTGCAGGAAGGATTTCTGTGCTGGGGCTACCAGTGAGCTCAAGCAGTGATAGCAAATGCTGTGTTGTACTGTGGCTCATGGATGCATTGTGATCCACTTGTTTCTATGTCTTTCAAAGCTTACATTGCCATCCGCTTGTTAGCTCCTGTGAGAAAGCCCGGGAGTTGGATTTGATGGGGTTTGCTATGCAAGTGAGGGAACTGGCTGCGTTTTCTTTCCAATCCCTGGCAGGACTAGCTCTGCGAATTGGCAGCACGGGCAGCAGTGGCAGGCAGAATGGCCTGAGCCCTTGTCCCCCTCCATGGCCATCCAGGCTCCTCCGCCTTCCCACCTCGCTCTGCCCTTGCCTCGCAGATAAAAGATTATTCACATTTTGTCGAATCTTAGGATAGGTCTTTCTTTGAGTAGATCAAAATGTGAATGGTTGCATCCTTTTGGGAAAGTCTAGTTTCTGATGGGCCCAGTGTTAATATTTTCAGGAATTAAAAAAAAAAAAAAAAAAAGAATCGAGTCAGTGTTAGTAAAGAGTATTCCTGCACTGCTACAGTTACAGTAATACTGCAACCTGTTTTGAAAAACCTACATTAAAGGAAGGCAGGAAATATTCTAGACTCACATGTACTTTAAGATGTTGTCCGTGTCTGTCCAGTCATCCTCGGTATTTCTGTTGTGTCCATGTCCGTGTCGTTCTCAGCCTATCCCTGAGATTTCTCTTGTCTAACTTAGGAAAATCAAAATGCAAAGATTTAATCTGAAATAATCACCTAAGTGAAAAATCAGTGGATCAAGACAGGACTTAAAAAAGGCAGTTCACTCCCACCTAAGGTAGGCATTTGCAGAAGACAGGTAGCTAACCCCTCACTACAGAGGTTTCATGTTTTGAGGACTAGCATCAGGTCAGATGCCGCTCACTGTCCAAATAAGGTTCACCCCCTCCTCTGCAACTTTCTCTGCTAACCCACTCATCCGCCCCCTGCAAAAAGAAGAAACCAGAGAGGGCAACTGCACCTGAATTTAGTTCTGTAGGAGAGCTCTGGGGAGCGAAGGGGGGAGACAGGGGACTGCTGCCTGCCAGTCCCCCTCACCTGCTGGGAGACCTGGGGCTGCGTGCCACCTTGGGCTGGTGAGCCCAGAGCCACGGCATGTCTGGGGGCCCAGACAGTCACTTTGTTGTTTAAACTGCTTCACAGCAGCAGGAGACAAAAGTAAATGTTCCCCCAGGGAGAAAGAATGTGGTAGATGTGCTACCATGGCTCATTGTCGTCACCTTATGAGGGTGATGTCCACCTGTGGTGACAAGAGTGAATGAGGCAAGTTCACGTGTTATTATGGCAAAACCGTGTCAGATTTGGCCAGACTTCACCTTCTAAAGTAGAACGTTTTGCTATTTGACTTCTGTCTTTTCTTCACTATTGAACTGGGAAGGGGCAGAGGATGGGCACGTAACTGTGGGGGGCATAATTTTCCCCATATCTGGATCAGGGACAATTCAAATGTCAAATGTAAACTAAAGGGGGAATGGGGAGAGGCAGCAGCTGCCAAAGCAGAGCCGGCTCTGGCGTCCATGCTCCTTCCCCTGGGGAACACCCTGTGATTCTCTCCCATACCAGAGGAGAGAGGAAACCTGCACCGGGCACCCCAGCTGGCATTTGCTGTCTGGCATATGGTTCAGAGCATGACTTGTTTTACTCACTTCTCATCCCATGGACCCATGGAGACTGGCTTTAGGGAAACACCTCGCACCTTCCTGGGCGGTCACACACATTTCCAGCATTTCCCCTTCATGTAACTGCTTGTCTCTGTGGCCATTATGACCTGGAGGTTTAGTGTCTTTTAAAACTGCTTTCTTCCAGGTATTATTGTTTAGCGTCAGAATTTATAAGGGTGAAAGATGAAGATGAGAAATTGCATTTTGGGTTATTCTCACTGGCCTCTCACTGAACTTCTCAGCCGAACGTCTCTTAGCAAAATCTTTATTTAAAATTATTTAAAGATGCTGTGATCTGCCTTGACAACATCTTATTAGGATGCTGGGAACAAGATAGAAACAAGATCAACAGCCGTGCTGCGATTTCCATTTCTGTGCTGCAAGCCTACGACATTTGCTTACTCCAGCCCTCCTGCCACCACACGGTGGACCTCTGGAGGTCCTTTCCAGCCTAAGTGAGGCTCTGATTTTATGGCTGCTTGAGCTTTTATACACAGTTCTGCAGCTTGAACTGAGTTACATGTAATGAGGGCGTTTGTTAAACAACATGTCCTTTTGAGGTATGTTGATGGTTTTAGATTTCTTTTCATAGATAAAAAATATAAATGATGAAAAAGATACTTGAATAAAATAACCCACAACCTTTATTCTAGTCATATAAAAGATTTATGCCTGTCTTTTTCTGAGATGAGTGAAAAGAGGCATTCTGTATGGGAAAATGTGGAGCAACGGTTAGTACATTTCCTCTTATGTATATTGAAATTAACTCTAAAAAGTTTTTTATATTTAATTTATCACCATATTACCTTCTAAATTACATGTGCATGGAAAATTTAGAGACCTTCTTTGCCCCTCAGTGTTTTCATTCCTTTCTTCCTGGAAACTAACATATCTTCGGTATTTCCATTGCTCTTTTACTCTTTCCCCAGTATAAAAAAACAACTACTGTAATTTTAATACATTTTTGGTGCCTCTTTTCCATTATATAGTTTACAACAACTCGAGGCGGTGGTGGGCGGAATTTTCCATAGGGAGGCAATCCTACTTGGAGGAATCAGGCTCAAGCAAATGCCCATTTCCTAAACCAAAATGACACACAGTTGTAGATAAACAAGATACCAGTCATGACTAATTTGGTGGCCTCAGCCACTGTGGTACCTGGTGGGAGTGACGTGGATGAAGGTGCCCCATGGCAGCTGCTGCCCTGCCACGCAGCCGGCCCCATAGTGCACCAGGACTACACATCCTGGGAGGCAATGGGCTGACACCACACGCTTTGGGGTCATTTCAATAAATAAAGATGTTTTAATTCAGAAGTTTTATTTCACTAGCAAATGATGACATGCAGGTTATTCAACATACATGGTGAAAAAAAATCTGTTCATAAACTTGTTCTTGTGGTAAAACTGTTCCAAATTTTTCTCCCTTCTAAAGAGCATTTTCCAAGTATTAGTCCTTCAGGGAATATTCATCATCTCAATGAGGAAAGACAGTGACGTCCATGAAGAACTACTACGTGCATGACGGATTGGAGCCCCTGATGACCCTGTGGCATCTCGGAGCAGAGAAGGGAACCTGCTGGCTCTGTCTTATGCAGCCATCTCCCAAAGGTACAAATTTCCCTTGGAAGTAGGGACTCTGCAGAAAATATGCTCCAGCCCCTCTTCACACACCTTTGCCTTCCTGCTTCCTCCTCTGACCTGCCAGAGAGGGAATGAGGCCAACCCCATGTGTCCATCCCACCATCACCTAGCGATGGAAATGTTCCCGGAGTAAATATCAGGCTTTGCATAGCCATGAATTTCTAAACCTTTCTGTACTGTGTGGGCTTCACTGGTTAATAAACCAGTTTTACAAAAAGAGAACATGTTTTTTAAGCTTGTTCTCAGAAAGGAATAGAAAGTAACGCACAATTAATTGCAAGTCATAGTAATTTAGATACTTAGGGATAATCAACAAAACAAGCTATACTGCGAATGCTATTCAATAAACCACAGACATTGAAGTAAATCAAATGAACTGGAGCTGTTCATAAACAGAGAGTTGAAGAAATTAAAAATTAGGACAGTGTCACAGAGCAACTAGCTCTTTGCAAGCATTTGGTTGGGAATAAACATTTTTTTATTCACAGAAGAGGGCAGTTCTCACTGTGCCAGCTTTAAATAATAGTGTTCCCTCAGTGATCCCATGGAGAAAGGAGAATTGATTTGCTGAGAACATTTTGCTTTGCAGCAAAGCAGATTTGGAGCATGATTTTGAGGGCAGACTAAAGGAAAGCAAATATTCCCCATGAATTTTCTGTGGAATTCAAACTTCAGAGGTGACTGGATGCGCTTGTCCTAAGCCCACATCTCTCCCTCAAAACATGACTGAAATGCACATGGTCTCATGCCCTTTGTTCAAAGACAAAACCTCAAAGTCCAAACCAATATATTCTCCCGGTCATCTGAAACCTCACTGACCCCTCCAGTTCCTTTTGCCTCCCCGAGGGTACTGAAACCCACACTGCTGGGGTCGTGGGCTTCCCCATCACCTCCCACGCTATCCCCACTCACCACGTTCTCAGTTGTTCCTTGTGCACGGCTCAGTGGCTGGCATCCCTGTGGCTCTGCCAGGGCCACCTCTGCCACCCAAACCTGCCCATCTGCATCTTATATGGCATTAAAAATATTCTAATTTTGCTAATTTCATATAAAGTGCAGTTTTTAAAACTAATATGGAAAGACGATATAATAGCTATGAGAGAAACAGCAGCTACTGTGGAAGACACGGCACTGAATCCACAGGTTGAATTTCAAATACAAATAACTTGTGTGGCTCTGACAGCTTTGGCCACAGGAAGGAATGAGGGCTGCTCCTCTGCTTGCCTGTGCTGCCGTTCCTGCCGTGGGGGAATAACAAAATTTAAAAAGAGCCTTCATTTTGTTTTAAGTCCTTTCTGCATAAGTTTTGCAGGATGATGCCCAGCTCTTGTACACGGAGCCATACCAAATAACCTCTTGCCTTGTAGAATCTCTCATTTAAAAAAAATTCTTGGGTATCTCCATTGGATGTCAATTTTTCAGGCTGTTTACTCTCTTTTCAAATAGTAGCTGTTAGATACACTGATTATCTTAAACACTACTTTTTAGGCCTATTTTATGCTTTTATTGTGTGGAGAAAGAAGGTGGCTCCAAATAATAACTCTACAGTACTTACACTGTGGCACGTGACATTGCCTGCATTAGCTACTACTCTACCGCTGTTAATTCCTGAATATTCAGTTTTCTTCTTTGGCTGCTATCAAGAACAGGGCTGAGGTTTTTCTAGGACACTGGGAGCTTTTTCTCACTTATTCAGGGGCCATTTTACATTTGCAGCTTGTATTTTGTCTCCTGCTCATCTTCCATCCCTGCTGCACGAGTAGTGTATGACCACCTGCACCATCTGTGAGGATTATGTGGGCCCTGCGAGGTCTGGCACCTTAGTGCTATCAACAACTTGGCATCACAAGTTTGGCTATTTGTTGAAAATTAAATCCTCCATTTTTCAATCCCACATTTGCCCTCACTAACTTGTAGACTAAATGCCCTCTGGTCACAAGAGGGTAATGTGGTATTGAAGTCATGAGGAGCTGACGTGTTCCAGATGTGACATTCCCGCTGTCTCTGCTCTACTTTTCATTCCTTTATCCTGTGCGTTTTGCCAAAGGCCAGCTTTGCCTTTATGATGAGACCTCCAGAGCTGTATGTGATGCTCAGATAGATGCTTTTCCTTTTCTCTCTACATCCGCCCTTGTTTGGGAAGATGATTTTATGGGGGTGTGAAATGTGGTGCTCGTTAGCTGTTACCTTAGACAGATACAGTTAAATAAGTCCTTCCTCCCACTGCCTACAACCAATGTGACTTTTTCATGTTTGCAGACATGTTATCATGGATGTCAAACTTTTTTGCTAGCATTCTTTACTTGCAGGGACTCAAAAAGCACAAGGACACGAGCTGTAGATGCTGCTGGTTTGTTCCATGTGATGAGCTCCCTCAAGCCTCACGCCCAACTAGCGCCCAGGAACTCCACAGAGTTGCTCACAGGAGCAAAAGAAGCAGCAGGTAGCGCCTGCAGCAAAGCATGCGGAAGCTAATAAGAGTCTTTTAAGCCTCCACCTTCATTTTTTACTCTGTTCTTTATCCTTTGCTCTTCAGTGCTTACAGATCCAGAAGTATGCAGTGGCAATTTGCTATTCCCCTCCCATGCCTCCTTGGAGGAGGCTGCCACATGGGTGTGATGAAGTTTGGCTCTTGGTGCCCGTGCCCACCTACCGCAGCCCGGGCCAAGGGGCAGCCCCCTGGTGCAGTGTGTTTCCCTTGCACTCTCATCTCCTAAAACCAAGGTGTAAAACACCTTGCTGGAAGCACAGGCAGTTCCTTTTATTCTGATTACCAAACCAGTACCTGGCAGTGAGAAACTGGGCAGTATAGTAAAGAGGAGAGGCATAAATACTGTGTAGCATCCTTATATCTTCACTCACTTACCCTGCATCTCTCTTTTCTATTATTTTGTAACCATCACATAAATAAAGACATTTTTCCTTCCACAGCCATCCACATCTTTTACTTTACGTTGCAATGGGCTTAGAAACCACTTGGGGGAACTTTTTTCCATTGCAGTTAATTATAGATAAAGAAATTGTGTTGTCACAAATACCTACTGATCTGACTCAGCGGCTTTTATGAGCACTGAATATCATAGAAATCCAGCAGATTTCACTAAGTAATGTCAAATGCTTAGGACACTTGCAAATAAAGCACTCTTTATATTCCCCACTCTGTACAGTTTGGGAAAGTTTGGGTTTGAGTGAGTGCCTAATTAAGCATTGAACCAGCACTGAAATAACTTTTTTTTAAGTCTCAAACTGTAATGGGACCTACAATAATGGGGAAATGTTATTTAGGAATTTTGTAGTGCTGTAAGATAACTATTGTGAACACTTAGATTGACGTGATGCTAGAAATGGTTCAACACATACCAGTGTTAATCTTGTAGGGCTTTTCCCCCTTAGAATTCCTTCGTTTAAAATATTGTTTGGCCCCTCATAAGCAGAAGCGACGAGTGGAAGCTGGAACGAGCACCCAGAGCCTTCATCGACAGCGAAGAGCTGCAAAAGCCCGTGTCCTGGTCCCACCCAGGTGTGGCAGAGACGCCGCAGCATCACCAGGTGGAGCTCTGCGCCTCCGCTCGCCTTGAAAATACTCCCTATAAACGGGAGGCCGTACGTCTCCATATGTAAGGCCATACATTTTACAAAATACAGTTTTTAAGGAATGTTCTTTGAATTCCGTTTTCAATGCTAAATAACATTGTGCTGCTGGGCGGTGCCGTTGTGCCCACGCGTGGGATGCGCAGCGAGTGGTACGGGGCCCGCGAGAGGGGGAGTTTGCAGGGAGGCTGTTCTGGGAAGGGGGACTGGGGGAGGCTCATGGGTGGGAGGCATGGGGACGTCTGCGATGGGCATTGGGGGGGTTGCAGGTAGGTTTTCCTCACCCTGAAGGAGCCGTAGATTTCATTAGACACTTTCATTATCTGCAGCAGATGTTTTCGGGGGGCTGATCCATCTGTCCCACCCCAGTGCAGGCACACGGCAGCCCCAGCCATGGGGGAGCTACCAGCACTGGTGGTCTCCTGGGGGCCGGGAGACAGCACCACATCCAGACAGCTCCGACAGGTGACAAGGCTGTGGGGAAGGGTCCTGTGCCCCTCTCACTTCCAGCCCTGTGACTCTGCTGACTGCTCCCAGTTTCACTGCTGAAGCTGTTTCCCGCCTGGCACCCAGCACTGTCCCAGCACCTTTTCCCCATCGATCAGTTTTGCCCCTTGGATGCTCTCCCCTCTCCTGCCTGCCCTGCTGGTGTGCACACCCTTCTCTGGCCAAGCTGCCCAGACCACTTCAGATACCAGGATTACAGCATTTCTCATGCCGTGATTTTTCACAAAACACCAACGCAGTAATCCAATACGCTTCTAAGAGTGGCAGAAATGAAAAATTACCCAGTGTGGGGCCCGGTCACATTCCTTAATGCCTCAAACTACATCGAACTCCAGGAGCAGCTTTACTTAAAACAAATGGACTATTAAAGCCTTAATTTATGCATTTGAACAAATACCTAAATCCCTTTTCCCAAGGCAAATCATGGAAACATCCACGTATGTTCCAGCAAAATCAATTGAGCTAAGATGCACAGCTGAAGTTCAGCATGCAGCTGGTTGCTGTCTAGGACCAGGGCCAGTGAACACTGCTCTGTCCCGCTCCACCTCCTCCTTCTCCTTCTCCTTCTCCTTCTCCTTTTCCTCCTCTTCTTCTTGCTTGTCACCTAGTGGGGCCAAGGGGAAATGCTCTGAGCAGAAGCATTTTTCTTTGTGAGGCTGTTGAATTCTGTGGCAAAGGCCCCAGTGTCAGTCCCTGGGGGCAGGGTCCAAAGTGCAAGTGGCTGGAAGAAACCAATGGACTGGTGTGAGAAAAAAAACCCAAAAAACAAAAGAAGAGAGAAGGGAAGGGAAGGGAAGGGAAGGGAAGGGAAGGGAAGGGAAGGGAAGAGAAGAGAAGAGAAGAGAAGAGAAGAGAAGAGAAGAGAAGAGAAGAGAAGAGAAGAGAGGAAAAGAGAGGAAAAGAGAGGAAAAGAGAGGAAAAGAGAGGAAAAGAGAGGAAAAGAGAGGAAAAGAGAGGAAAAGAGAAGAAAAGAAAAGAAAAGAAAAGGAAAAGAAAAGAAAAGAAAAGAAAAGAAAAGAAAAGAAAAGAAAAGAAAAGAAAAGAAAAGAAAAGAAAAGAAAAGAAAAGAAAAGAAAAGAAAAGAAAAAGAAGAGTCCTGCTCTTCCAAGATCCTGAGAACGTCCTCAAAGAGCCTGGTCAGAGGAAGCCAGAGGGACCAGCAAAACTGAGGTCTGTTGCTCCCCGCTGCTGCAGTCCCTGAGGAGACAAAAGGGAAGCAAATACGTGTGAGGAGCAATAGTCCCAGAGGATTTTGTTAGAAGTATCTGCCATAAGGTAACTCTCTAGCATTAAAAGCAGGACAGTCAATGCCACACGTACATGCAAAGATAATTCCAGTATTTAGATTTCATTCTTCTTCCTAGTTAAACACGAGGAAATCCTGATATTAACCTGCAGAAATCATTGCTCCCCTGGGAACTCTGTACCCACAGTGTAGCTGAGACCTTCATGATCTTGTGTAATTGAACCTGAGGCACCTCATGGTGGCTGAGTGGTGCTGAATAATCTGGGGTTGTCAGCTCGTTAAAGGCAGGAGAGCATCCCTTTGGACTGTGATGAAAATTTCTAAACCACAGCCACCGATGGAAAAGAGACTCGCTAGCCCCTGGGTCATGCACTAACAACCACGAGTGGGGCAAAAGCTCCCCAAAGTGAGCAGGGAGGAGGTTGAGCATCAGCAAACAGACATGTCCTTTAAGAGAAGGGAAGGTTAGAAAGCTCAGAGGAGCAGTGTCTGTCACTGTGCTGCTATTTTAGCACTCTGCATCCAGAAGCCAAGCTGACCAAAAGCAAACAGGACAGGGATTTGATGGCCCAAACTCCTACTTCTGTGGAAAGCGGATTTCACCTATGCCTCCCAACTGCTTAGCTATGATAGATGCCTACCTCTGAGAGAGGGCCAAACACAGAATCACCATTGAATATTTGGCCCTCCAGCCTGCTGCTTTCCTTGCTGAAGCCATGGCAGCAGTCCTCCTCGGCGCTGCCCACAGCGCAGGGCAGCACTCCCCAGGATGCGGGAGCACCCCGAGACATGCTCTGAGTCCCCATTTTAGCCACCTCCCAAATCATGACCAGTGCTGATGGTCCTTTCCTCTGGCTGCTGCTTTTTTTTTTTTTTTTTTTTTTTTTTTTTGGTATCACTGACTCTAAACATTCAGTTTCTCACCTCTACCCTTTCACATGGTAGTTTAGACAGGAATTATGCCTAATTTAACATTTTATCTATTTTTTATCTGCCATGTTTTACCATGGGAACTGTGCTTTTGGAGAATCATGGGACAGCTAGAATGCCATGGAAAGGTGGCTTTCCACAGGATACGTCCTCATGGGCCTGATAGCAGGTGTGTTGCCAGCTCCTCTGCAGAGGAAACAACAGTCTGGTCTGGCCTGGTATGGCAAAGGGTTTCTGGACCAATGCGTATGACAGTTGTAGAAAATGTTACCCACTAAGCTTAGAACAGAGATAGTCCCAGGAGAAGGTGTGACAAACATGAGACCTGTGAGGAGATTTCCTTTTTCAGATGACAGAGGACAAACGGAGAGCTTGGAAATGTATAAATAGTTGGTTGTTTTCTTGTAATAAATATGATGTTGTGGTCTTTGTCAGGTCATTGGATAAACCTCAGAGACTCAAAGTACAGCTGGGCTTATGCACCTACCCTCGGTGGAAGGTCATCACTGGGATTTGCAGGAACTTGCACTATAAAGGCTTGGCTTTGACCAGACCATCAGGGGATTTCTCCCAAGGGAAAACAATAGATTGGTGTTTAGTATCTCCCTGGTTTGACTTTACACAGTCAACAGGAATCACCATGCTAGAGCTCAGAGGCCCAGCACTGCCCAACCACCTCTCGTCAGGGCTGCGGTTTGCCCAGCAGCACTGGGGCAACTGGCAAGAAACGCCTCAGGTCCTGGCTGGGACATCTTGGGACCCTGAGGATTTATATCAACCTTTAAAATGTTTGAGTCACAGCAAACATTATATTATGACAAATTTTTGAACAGAGATTGAAATGATCATTTTTCTTCTTTCTGTAGGAGTACACGTTTTTCTTTGCCTCCTAGTCTAGAGGCTTAGGGTTGCCTGGTTACTCTGACTCAGAAGCTCTGTGAGGTGTCTCTTGGTGAAGGAGCAGATACAATTTGGCAATTAGAGAAGCTTGATTTGTCATCTAAATGTAGAAATCCTTAGGAAAAAATAACCATTTGAAGAGCAGTTGTACAAAAACCGCAGTGAGAAAACTCTCAGAACGTGCATTGGTACTGAACATTGCTGTTTTGCTTTTTGTAGAGGCATGAAGTTCATTAATAATATATGCAATAATTAGGATTTTTTTTTCAGTGTTCAATTAATAGAATCCTGTTCATAGCATATATGAATTGCAAATGTGATCAGAAAAGCATTTTTGTTGAAGAATTTCCCCACGGACTAGCACTATAAAAAGACTCAATTCAGCCGGCAATCTATTCATCTTGGGCTGGAGTTGAAGGAACATGATGTATTCAGGTGAGGGCCACAGTAGAGACATCACAGCAAGCTAAAAAGTATCTTACCTGCTTAAGTGTGCGTCTGTGTACATATATATTTATATATATATTATATGTCTGTGTATAAATGTGTGCAGATGTTCTTATGACTATACATTTGTGCTGATAAACCTGGGATTGCAGAAATGGTTTTATTTTGCAAAGTATTTCCCTTAGAACTGGAGCCATGTTGTTTTAACAGTTGCTTCATAGATGCCCTTTAGTTTTTTGCATTTTGATGAATGGCAGCAAACACTTTAAGAACAAGGGGGGGCATTTAATGGTTGGAAAGGTGGGGAATGTTTGTGGAAAAGTGAGATCTGTGGACCGACAGTTTTGCTTGGAGATCCAGGGAGCAGAAAGGCTCAGCCAGTGTAAACTCTGAAAGGTCAGAATTTGATTTAATGAACTTAACCTTCAAGAAAACAAGCATTTTTCATGCAGGATATCCCTTTAGGCTCGCTTTATTCAACTAGCAATAAATGCAGAACAAACAGAATGACGAAAAAGTCCCATTTTGTAAATCTTGCCATGTTTTTAATCAAGTGTGGCCAACTCATTTTATATAGCCTAAGATTAAATTTTGGCTACCTAATGCCATATCTAGTAGGGGTAAGGCAAATCTATGGCATTATGATGGTTCCTTTATACCCTTGTGTTACGCTCACTACTGTAACCTACATCACCAAGGTCTGAATCATCATCTGTAACTTCTGCACCAGATGTGCTCTCATAGACTCACTTTGGACACTCCTCAGTTGCAATGGGCTATTGGCTTAAACACCTGCACGCTGTTGGGATTTCCTACTTCTCACAGTCTGCTCTTTTCAGCTCTTAAAATGCAATGGCTGTAAGAGAGAAACAGAAAGCAATAGGTGTTTGTCCTCTTATCATTAAAAAATGGGGATAACTCAGGAAAAACGTACATCACCCAGGATTATTTTCAGTAGTATATAACTGGCTGTAACAATCATTTAAAATGTGAAATGGCGAAACTGTTAGGTAACCATGATATCATGATGTTCTTGCCAGAACTTTGCCAAAGAAAAATCGTGCCTCACTAATCTCTTCCCTAAGATTTTTTTTTACTGTACTCAATTGCAGTTAATGAAGCAAACAATCAGGATAAACATGTTTTCAGCACAGCACAAGGTGAGCCTATAATATTCACTGCAGGAATGGTACGTAACCTGCTTACTAATTACTGTGGGAAAAGTCCAGTAAAATGAGATAATTTGCAGCTAACACTGCCCCTTCCCCCCTGCCGAATTTGCATTAAAAGATGAGAAATGGAGAAGAGTTCAGGAAGACTTACTACAGTGAAGCTGGGTAAGCAGTGAGGTGGCAGGTGGCATGCAGAGTGGTGGCTGGAAGGAATAATTAGAGGTAACGGCAGTCCAAATTAGTACCGCCAGTTAAAAAACAGGTATGTAGTTCAGATGCCCGAGGTGGATGGTTAGTGGCCTGTGGTTGCTCCTCTCCTATGTGCTCCAAGCAGCGCTCAGAGCTCCACCACCTCCCAGGACCAGCAGGGCCCCAACCTTGGTGGTGTTGGGTTGAACCACCACCCGCACCCTCCCCACTGCTCAGCATTGGCAGCGGGGAAACTATCAGGGAGAATTAGATTAAGAAGAAATGGCATAAGAGATTACACTGAGGGTTCATTGTTGCAGATCACAGATCAGCAATCTGTGACCAGAAAAAGGATTCTAAATCCGGTCACCACAACAAAGCAGGATTTAACAACGGGAGAGCGAACATCAGTGATACAGTTATTCTGAGTGAGTGGGCTACCTCTCAATAGGCTGCTTACTCTATAATGACCTATTAAAGCAATACTTGCATCCTCCTTTGAGGATCCTCCACTTGCTTCTTTACTGAGCCAGCCTACTGGGTGAGAGGTATATGGGAGCCAGAGATACGTGGAAGCCCGTATGACAATACCTGTGCTCCTATATTAAGATTCACTCACATGTTTAACAACATTATTCCAACCACTGTTATGGTTTTGACTGATATATGTCTTATGTTCTATTTTCTGAAGATGATATCCATGTTAACTATCAGGGAATCACAAAATAGAACTAACTTCACCAACCTGTTTTGTATGTTTTCACTGACCTCATGTATGGAATATACTTTGTCTATACAGATAGTTTATTTAGGAGGACTTAAATAGAAAATTGCAAATCAGAGATGCATTATATTTTTATTCCTGTCTGTAAAGCCTTTTTAGTTATTAAGATTTGTATTTGCCTTTAGCCAGAAATATGGTCTCTCACATCTTTTGCCAGTCATGTTTTGCTTACAGAAGTTGCCACAGTAAAGAGATACTTCACATTTCCAGGTTGTCTTTCTCCAGCTAATGGCCCAAACATGGTATTCATAGGATTTCAGTGCTCCCTATTGCAGGGGAGGAAGGACACAATAACACATGAAGTAGAAGGCCCAAGGAGAAGAAGGATCTGCTTTTACCCCAAATTTCTCACAGCATCAAGTGCTTCTTTTCAATGCTGCAAGTACCATGGTACCCTAGGAAGATTCATTTAACAAAGCCACCTGAAATATACACAAACACAGAGACAGGAAAAGCTTTCAGATCCAAACCTGAATGTAACAAGTTTACAGAGAAAAAAAAAAAAGAAAACACAACGTAGAGGAGACTAACTTCTCAAGCCCTGAGGGACCGACACTCTCCTATCAGAATTGGGTAAATACAGTTGCCACGATGTTAGCCTAAACTGCAGCCCTCAGTAGGATCAGGCTGGTGGCAGGCTGCAGAACTCGTTTCTGCACTTTTGATTTAATTTTAATACCAGGAAAAGGATTTTAATGTTGCTCTTTCTTGCCTAATGAATGATCAAAGTTTTCCACATCTTTGCATGGAAACATGCTGGGCCCAATTTTTTTCCTAGTCTATGCCCACACGATGCATTCACAGCCTCCCAGTGGAGTAACATTACTTGAGGCTCAGAGAAAGAATAAATAAATTAGTAAGAGGCAGTTGTATGAAACACATATCCACATATATAGCTGTGAGGTTCTGGCCTCATACTTGGAGCTCCTTTTCACAGGCTAGTCCACAGCCTGGTACACTTCTGGCTTCCTATTGTGAACTAGTTTACCCCTTTTTAGTCACTTCATTACATATCTGGTGCATAATATTAATGATGTTCTCAGAAAATGAGAGGAATTACAACTACCAGTGATGATAGAGAAATAATCAAGAAAGAGAAGGAAGTTTCTAATGGGAAAATGGAGCCTCCTACAGGGAATTCTGCTTAAAATATAATCTTTTACTAATTGGTATGGCCACTGGTGTTGGAGATGTTGTCATTTTGCACCTGATTTGAAGAGTGCAAAGGAATAGCTAAATCAGGGAATTTGAAGTGCTTATTGTGTTTTTTTCTGAAGCAGTGTTGTAAAAAGATTATTTCAGAGACCCTGGAAATCCAGCAGTGAACACCAGCGATGAAGGGGAAAGGGCTGGGACAGTGCAGTTTCGTATAGTTAGGTGGCCTAGATACTCACCCAGGTATATCCACCTCTGCATGAAGGAGAAATTGATGATTGCCTGGATCCTTGCTCCCCAGAGACCAGTGCTGCTGGAAAAGGAGAAGGAGATGATGAGAATTAACTCACCTGCTCAGTGAAGGGCTCTCTGTGAAACCTGCAGTGGGGTGGGTGTGGATTGGTAAGAAGATTTCTGAAATGAAGAGTGTAACGAAGTCCAGGCTGGGTTTCCCAGGCTCCTCTAAAGGATTGAGCGCAAGCTGCAGTGGATTTTCTTGCACCTGAAGCTGTGAACGCAGAGTGACAGTGTTCACCCTTGGGGACCCTCGAATTCATTCCTGACAAAAAGTAGGCTGCATGTATGTGTTGCTGCATGTAGGAGTTAGCTGCTCCTCTGCCATGAAAGTATCCTCCTCAAAGTTATTTTTGTATAGCCTCTCTTTCTCTCAGTATGTGCAAAGCCTCAAGTTTTAATTGCCTTCTGATGTTTAAGCCTTTAGGACTCGTATTTTTGTGACCCTCTTTGCAGCTATTTAATTCATATAAATTCATATAAACAAAAGCTGATTTTTCCACCTAATAAAGTCCCTGCATTTAAGTAAGGAAACTAAAGATACACATTTCTATCAAAGAACTAACCATTTATTTCAAATGTTTTCCTGCATTATTATTTAAGGGTGTAGGAGGAGGTGGAGAGGGAAGAAATGCGTTTCTGTCTGATTCAACCACAGAGGTGCAAACCATGAGTGAAGCCGCTCCTCCAGCTCCCTTTCTAGCAAACAATGGTTCTTAGATGCAGCTTAAGATCACTTTTTCATTTTATTGATGATTTCCTCAGCATTAACTTTGAGAAAGAGAAGTAATGCTGTGCAGCGGTCTGGCTTAGTGGGAGACAGCAGCAATAGCTACAGGAAGCTTTTTTAAGCCTTTCTGAAAGCAACATATCAAAGGGCAAAAACTAAGCTACAGAGGACACTTATTGTGCCAGGACAATAGCACAGATACCCTCACTGGCGCTGGTTAAGATTTTTTTTTTTATAAAGCCTTTCATATTGCTGTCAGAAAATGCCAGCCCATTGAAACTTTTCATGGCAATGTACTGATGTAACTTTCCTCAGTAAGAGCTTCTTTAATTCATCACGTACACCTGGTCAAACAAAGAGAAGATAACTCTCCATGATGCACCAACGTTGCCATGATCTCCAAGCTACAGTCACTCTTCCTAGATTTTATAATTAAACTTGAAAAGATAAGCAAGCAATGACACTCTCCACAGAACAGGGTTTTTATTTTTCCAGCTCTCCTTAGTCCTCCCCTAATGGCAACACACTGTGTGTCGGCTCAAAGAACATATGTCTCGGAGAAGCTCTGCCAGGAGGAAGGAAGTTGGATTGCTGTTGCTAGAGGGGCAGAACTGGGGTTTCCAAGATATTTTAGCTATGCACTCCCTTGCTTTCAAAAATGCTCCTATTTCTTTTAGATTTAAAATTGAGGCTGAATTCATAAGTTGCTATAGGTTTTCTTGTAACTTAAACATTTTAGTTCTCTTCAGGCTGCTGCCATATATGTTTAACCTTAACCGTGTTCAGTAAGATCTTAAGAACACAGTATGCTGCCAGCATCACTGAAGACTACAGCTGCAATAGCATAGTCATTTATAACACTCAGGTACAGAATGTAGAAGCATTTTGTACACTGGAAACCTCTGAATGGGGATGTTAACACCACCAGAGCATTCCTCCACTCTGGGAAAAACACTGCCAGATAGTAAACCCCAATAAACTGAGACAGAAGAAGACGTGGAATAGCATCCCATGTCAGAGTAGGTTGGAGTAGATTGGCTTCCTTTTATGTAAAAGGATTTCTAGAACAAGGCTGATGTTTCAGAACTTCTTGATGTTTCACAGTCTCTTGTCTAAAGGTCTGCCTGCAAAAAGCAGTTCACTCCATAGTGACTCACTTCAGTAGATATAACACAGAAAACCTCCCCAACGGCACTTTATTCTGAGTCACATTTCTCCAAAGTAGCATCTATTCAATGTACGTGGACTGACTGTCTTCTTACTTGATCAATTAAAATCTGGAGCATTGCATAAATATTACTGGAGGAAAGGTATAGCCTAATGGATTTGCAGCTACAATGGTGATGGAATACATCTGCGTAACAATAAAGTTAGGATACAGTACCAGCCTCCTACTTTTAGAGATTTTGTTTGTATTTTTTAAATAATTGCTTTTATAGGTCAGGGTCTTTAGGCAGCACATAGGACATAAATCAGGGATATTTGGATATAGATGTGTATGTGTGTCTATGTGTGTATTAAAATGCATTATATAGATACGCACACACACCACACACACATATATACATGTATATACATATACATTAAATATATATACATATACACGCACAAACTATTTTTCTACATAAATTACTTCGGCTATTCATGAAAGTATGGTACAAGGCAGCGCTTGAAGGCTTGCAGCAGAGAGTCGTGGTACACTGCCAGCTGCCTACCATCGATGCTCCCAGAGGGATTCTGGCTGAAGTCAAAGCAGCTTTCATGGGGCAAGAGAGCATGTCGTAGCAAAGAGCCCAGGGTGGCTGGCAGGCAGGTGGTGCAGGAACTGTAGGCACAGGGGCAGAGTTAAGAATAAAGACTTCACTCACCTCCTGACAGCAAACTAACTGCATTGGTGCAAACTTGAGATTCCCCCAAACTTCTATTAAACACTTCAAGCCTATTCAAGATAAGATTAAAATGGATAATTATAATTATGGAATATTAGGGGGAAAAAATTACAGTATACCCACAGAAGTTAAATGAGAGCTTAACAATTATAGTTATTGACAAACCTGACATAAACAGGTTTTGTTACTCATAATTAAGTAGTAATCCTGCTTAACAGTATTCTGGGAAGGAATGTGGCTTTCTCAGTAAAGACAACAGTGGTGGCTCTTACCCTGGTTATACTTTAGACATGTACATGGTCAGCACTGATGTTTGAACTTGAACCTTAACTTCCATCATGTTCAAGAGAGAAATTAGTATAAAATCATAGAATCATTTAGGTTGGAATAGACCCTTCAGATCATTGAGTCCAAGTGTTAAGCTAACACTGCCAGGTCCACCGCTAAGCCATGTCCTTAAGCGCCACATCTACATGTCTTTTAAATACCTCCAGGACGGGGACTCCAACACTTCCCTGGGCAGCCTGTGCCAGTGCTGACACGATGTGTTTTATCTGATCTCTTAGATGTGGAGTTTAGCAGGAGACTAATTGTGTCCCAGACTCCATGTACTGGTTTTGGCTGGGATAGCGTTAATTTTCTTCATAGTAGTTAGTATGGGGCTCTGTTCAGATTTGTGCTGAAAACAGTGTTGATAACCCAGGGATGTTTTCATTACTGCTGAGCAGTGCTCACACAGAGCCAAGGCCTTCTCTGCTTCTCACCCCACCCCACCAGAGAGGAGGCTGGGGGGGCACAAGGAGTTGGGAGGGGACACAGCCGGGACAGCTGACCCCACTGACCAAAGGGATATTCCAGACCATATGATGTCATGTTCAGCATATAAAAGTGGGGGAAGAAGAAGGAAGCAGGGAATGTTTGGAGTGATGGTGTTTGTCTTCCCAAGTCACCATCAGGCGTGATGGATCCCTGCTTTCCTGGAGATGGCTGAACACCTGCCTGTTGGTGGGAATTGGAGAATGAAATCCTTGTTTTGTTTTGCTTGCGCACACAGCTTTTGCTTTACTTAACTGTCTTTATCTCAACCCACAAGTTTTCTTACTTGTACTCTTCCAATTCTCTCCCCTATTTGCTGTGGGGAGAGTGAGCGAGCGTCTGCATGGTGCTTAGTTCCTGGCTGCGGTTAAATCATGACACTCCATCAACTGTATTGATTCGATCTCTGTTTGTAAAGGGGACCTAGGAAGACTCACGGATAGCGATATTAGCTCTTAGTCAGATGGATACTATTTTGGGTAGTCATTGCAAAGAAAGTTCCTGATATTTCCCAGGTTTCCTTAGTTCCCTCCCTCATCCCTCCCACACACCTTTCATGGTGGAGTTGTCTCTCTTGCTGCTTTTCCCCCCAGCCCTTGCAGCACAGGAGAATCATGACTCCTCTCAGTTCACAGCACAGGATTTGGCTGGAACGTGGTATGAAGGGCGGTCATCTCGGTGAACCATTGTGATCTGTACAGCAGGTTTGACTGAAGTGCTCACAGGGACTATTTCACCTGCCTGAACTGGGCTCAGCCCTTTCACCAGGACATGATGCCAACAGCCCTGTGCTAGATCTCCAAAACCAACGAGAGGAGCCTGGGCAGTTGCAGCTGAGCACTGTGGTGAAAGAGCATAGCCCAAGGCTGTGGAGTCATGTTGCCATTTGGAAATGCTGTGCCATTACTGTGCTCCTGAATGAAGGAACTGACACAGGAGTACTGTCTTTGCACTTTTAAGCAGGGTTAAAGAAAGGGTTTAACTAAGAAAGCATTTGGAAGAAGGTCAGGTATCACCTGCACATGGGTCCTGGTACCTGTTTCTTGAGTTAATGAGGCCATCAGGGGGAATATGGAGTCATGGTGCTCAATGACGGTGCATTACTGATGGATGTAGTTTACTACACAGACGGTTGCTATGGCCTGCACAGTTATAATGCAGGGCAAAACACAACATGCATGCACTGAGAAATGTATGGATATTCATTTCTCAAAGAAAGGGTATGATATTTAGCTGAGTGGTGTAAAAGATTGGCTTCAACAGCAGGCAGGCCAGCTATGTATCTCGGGAGGTGTGATCACGCTGCATATATCACACCTGTGCTATGGCATATAAGTTTCTGAGGAAGAGAAAAAACTTAAATGGCCAAGTAGATGTGCCGATTTAGCTCAGTGATAAGTGTCATTTTGGGGGCAGAAAGAAGGGGTGGTTAGATTTCTGAGTGGGTTGGCGTATGATGTACCATTTGCACCCTCACCATTGATACAGTGAATCTCATCCACTTCCCGTAACTGTACAGCAGTTATGTCCAGCTCTCTGCACTTGCCTGTGTATGGAGCATCTTTCAAGCCCCACTTCATAGTAAGCATGACCTGCCACAACATTAGCATTACGGTCCCTACACTTCATGGATATCCATTTTCACTGTCATACAGATTTTCAAACTTGGCAAATTATAGACCCCAAATTCATCATATCCACATTTAATAGTTTCCAGTGCTGGAATAATTCTGTACTACCTAACACTTTATACCTATGATTAATAGCCTCAATATTCACCTCACTATACACTTATCTTTCACCTGATACTGATACTATGCTGCCACCCTTAATTTCAGTAATTTAAGGTATTCTTTTAATGTTTAAAAACTATATCAGTTTCAAGTGAAATTGCAATCCATATATTATTTAAGTCATTTTAAGCTTCAAGTCACTTTATATGACATCATTTCAATTACATCCTTGTTCAATACATAGCGCACTTACTTACTCATGAAAGAGAATGAGTTAGTCAGATGTACAGAGTTTTCAAGGTCACTACATTGTTAATAAAACTTGTTAACTGACACAGGCATTAGTCATAAAGCTGAGTAAATGTAATGATTAAGCCACTCACAGCTTCTCACCATTCTGTTACATCCTGTCTTCTAAAGAGAGGATTTTTATTTTAAGGCCTGATTTAAACCTACTTAAGTCAGTGGAAAAACTCCCCGTGGCTTCACTAGGCTTCGTATCAGACTGCCACTAAATAAGAGAACCACACTCATGAAAGGAGCAGACAACAGGTTGATAACTCAGGCAGACTCCTACATATCAGCTCCTGGCACAGTTTGTAGCTGTAATGTTCATCTCAGCAAAACAGATGGAGCTTGACCAAGCTCTAGGTGGAACTGTAATTACATTTTATTCCTTCAGACATCTCTTACTGCAGAAAGCACAGAATTTCCCTGCTGCAGAGAGCATGGAATAATTATTGTTTGGACTTGATGAGGGTTTGTTGATCCCCCAATGGTAGGCTGTTATTCATTTGCTGTGTGCAAGGGACCAAATGAGAGTATACACACAACATGCAACGATACGAAGTGTACAGTAAACAGAGTGATCAATAACCAAAGAGACACTTCAACTTAATGAAATGTCCGCTCAGCTCCTGGGAGAGATCAAAACAGATCAGCGCCCTTTTAGTGATAAGGAGTACATTATTTCTGTATACATTGCCACTCTATACTGAATACTAATGAGTACTACGTATTCTTAAAAGTGAAGGATTTTGTCTGGCTTGTGCCTGCTCTGCCTTACTCAGACAGTCATCCATGCTGTAAGATTAGGTATTTGAATGATCCTTGCCAGATGAAAAGTTGGGAGGCTGGAAAGAAGACTAAGGCATTGTCAGTACCAATATGTACAATATAGGATGAATCACGTCCTATGTGGGATCCCACATCTCACCTAGTATGAGACATCTTGGATACTTCTAAATCTGAGCTAGTCATCCTAATCTCCCTTGGAAAATGGAAAGATGGCAACTTTAGGGTGCCATTTAAATGACCTCCTACAGGCATTGTCTTTAGTGTGAAATGAATTACACCATCGACTCCAGTGAATATACTGAATAAATCTACATCAACCATACAAGGGTCCAAAGAAGACTCGTATGTACATTTCCACATAGTGAGATTCATTCAAGACAGTCCCACTCAAAAGTATCTGCTGCTGGGTACCACAAAGCAACAGAAAGACCAAGTTGCCAGTACACATAGCCACCAAAACGGTCAGAATCCCTCCCTGGCAATGCTGAACCACTGCAATACACCCCTTAGGAAGCAAAGTCTGCCACAGAGACTCAGGGAGCATGGAAATCCTGTATGAGGAGACTGTCCACAGCAGTCCGATGTAGAAGCAAGGGACTGCATACAAGAGAAAATGTCCAGTTAAATGGACAACTTGCTAAACAAAAACTTAACTTACACAACATGCATGTAACCTGTCTACAGACTCCAGAGAGTGAGACATTAAATACACTAGAAAGTAGTGGGGGACAGGTAGTGCCTCAGCCAGAAAGCTGATCTGATAGAATGATAGATCGAATGATAGAATGGTTCAGGTTGGAAGGGACCTTAAAGATCATCTAGTTCCAACCCCCCTGCCATGGGCAGGGACACCTTCCACGGGATCACGTTGCTCAAAGCCCCATCCAACCTGGCCTGGTTAGGATCAGCAAGACAGTGAAGTCTTTGTCATTAGATGGAGCTGGAAAAACCAGACTGTATGAACAGTATCATCAGTGTCACACAGCAGAGGGACAACAGCAGCAAGGTGAAAGGACTCCTCCTCTTGGTAGTAATAATAATAAGGGAGCATTTAATTCAAAATCCAAGACACTTGAAAGATGTATCCAGGAGGTACAACAGAACAGCAGCAAAGACTTTGTCCTTTAGTGCAATTCATTTGTTAGCACTACAGCCCCTGCTTACAGCCAGCTGCCACCGAAACAGCTTTTTCTAAACAAAGCAAATCCTAATCCAGCATGGTCCTAAGAAAGGAAAATCAAGGTTTTGGGAGATGGACCAGAAAGAAGCAGCAGTCCGTGCACACTGTTAGATAGCTGTCAGCAAAGCAGCTAGAAAATGGAGCTATAAAATTCTCTTAAGAATTTGCAGTTTATGTAAACAAGCATGGAGTCTTCCTACATTATTGTAGAGCATGTGGTTCATGAAACACTATGGATACACACGCAGACTTTAGTTTAGTCAACAGAATTATTTTCATCTTTTAAAATTATGTTGATCTCTCTTATATTTTTGCCTGAAAACACTCTTAACAAATCTTAAACAATATCTTAATAGGCAAATATAGCTGGAGAAGTGGTGAATAAATATTTTTATTGTCAGTGCTGTGTTCATTATACTCACGTGACAGTCACCTCTCTTCCTCTTTCACTTTTGTCTTCATCTTCCCATCATCCTAGGCTGTAAGGACTAAAAAAAAATAGAAGCACTTATTTTTGTATGTGCATTTTTTTACAGTGCCTGGCACAACCTAAATTGATGCAATGATACTGCCACTCCTGCCTTGTGCTGCTCAGAGAATCCAGAAAGGCTGGGGGGGACGAGGCAGAGCAGGTGGTTCAGTCAAGTGGGCAGCAGTGTCTGGACCAAAATGCACGTGTCAGAGCGGAGAAGAGAATTCAGAGCCAAAGTCAAGGTGAGGGGTGATGAATGTTTGGGACGTGAGGATGGAGCATGTGGTCCTAGTGGACATGGTGGTGTTGGGTTGATGGTTGGACTCGATGATCTTACAGGTCTTTTCCAACCTAAATGATTCTATGATTCTGTGGTTCTATGATTCTTTGCTAACTGAGATGGTTTTGAAGCTGCAAGTTTAGGAAAACCAGAAAGGTTTAGCAAAGGCTCAAGCGCAGGCCTAGTGGAAAAGGCAGAGGAAAACTGTAACACAAAGTTTCTGTGTCTCAGACAAAGATGGAGGAGCTAAGAATCAAAGACAAGGAAACATACAGGAGAGACAGGGTAAATAGGATTTTTGAAAACACCTAAATTCTTAGTACTTCTAAGTCTCTCTTGTTTTCAGTGTTCTACTTGGAAGCAATGGATAGAGCTGAAAAATCCCACTAAAGGAGAAGAGCTCTAATCAGGCTGAGCAAGAGCTGGACATCAGGCATGCAAAAGGGATTATAAAAGAAATCTGCAGCCATGGCTTATAGACATAAAGCGGCAAGTCTAGGAAACATCTGTGCATCTGAGCCTATGTTAGTAAACGAGCTCGTTTCAATCACTCTTTGTAAGAGAAGAGAGGGGGATAAAATGCAGTCCTTGAAGGAGATCAGTAGAGAACACCAGAAAGGAGGATCAGGAAGGGCACTTATAGCTTTCTTCAAGATCTGGGTTTACTATGAATGAAGATTGTGACAGTGACATTAAATACAAATAAACTGGTTGCTCATGACAGATTTGATCTCCACATTATGCCACAACTTACCTTTCCTCTGAGTCTGTTTACAGATCCCAGCTATTTTAGTTAAGGATGTAAAGAGGAACAGACTTTGATATTATTTCTTTGAATTTACCTGGCTCCATGGAATTGAAAAGAGATGAAGAGCTGCCGAAATTAAACAGACATAGAAAACTGTACCAGATGTACCAGAGACGCAAATACCCAAGACCTTCCCTATGACATTTGGATAGTATTTGGAGAAGGTAGGAGGATTTCTGATGCGCTCTTCGTGTGTACACAGGAATGCCACGATAGCACCAGGAAGCTGTGCAGGTGGGCAAGGGAAATTCTGGAGAACTCCTGATGCCCACGCTAAAAACCAGCAAGTAATCATTTCCAACGTTTGAAAAGCTCAGGAGACTACAAGAACTTTAATGTAGGAAAAGGTCAGGTCATTTCAACTTCATGTTTGTCTGGGTTTTATCTGTTTTGCTAAGAAAAACTGCAAATTATAAAACAGCCAAGAGGAAATTTCACATAGTATAAAAATTGCTTACATTAACCAAGCTTCCATAACTTGCAAGCTGATAATCACCTACTTTGTGAATCAATATGCATTTTACTGCCATTGAACACTATATAATTTCTTGTCATATAAAAGGTGAGGAGCACTATCATGCTTCTGTTTCTTAGTGCTATGAGGAGTAAGATTTTGATCGAATCCTTCTCCCTACCATCTTTTGGAAGTAGTCAGGTCATCCCCGCACAATGATGAAAAATTAAGGCACAGGGAGCCTGTGAGCCAGACTAAGGCCTATGTAAAAAAATCTGCCCCTAAATGATTTGCCAAATATTACACTGGAAATTTACAGCTAGGCAGAAAAATGAATGAGTGTGGCTTTGTCCTAGCTATCTCTGGTTTGGGGCGGGGGGAGGTATTCTACCAAGAAGGCTCTAGTCTGTGTGGTAGCATGTGATTTAAAAATAAAGTGGGATGTTTGGAGAAGATGAGGATAATAGTGCTGCCACCTGCCCAGGACTTGAGCTCGGGAAAGTAACTCTGGGTGATCAAAGGAAGCTGAACAGCTGGGAGAAAAAGCTGAAAAGCACTTTAGTTTGCACCACAATGCTTCTGGCCTCTGGCTGAAAAGACAGCAAAACCAAGCATAAGCCACTGCGACATTTCCAATGAAAAGGCGAATCTTTTGTACTACCTGCAGGGTGGCAAAGGGCAGTAAGCACCTGGTGGGACCACCAGCTGCAAAGCAGGGAGGTGAACGGGCAGTGGCAGCTCTGGGGAAGATGAAGGCTTTGTTTTGTGTCAGGTGGATTGCTGACAGTAAGTTTCTCTTTCCCTGGTAGGAATGTGAACCAGATCCTGACTTAACATGGGCCAGCTCGTTCGGTGGCCTAGTTAAAATGAGCTTGTGGTCTCTCCATCCCAGTCTTGGTGAAAAGGTGTCTATGCTGTCAAACACATCCTCTCTCCCGTTTGGCTCTAATAACTCATTCCCTGTAGTCCAAAAGGCATTTGTTCTGGATATAGTCAATGTGTAGTCCTGTGTGCTGTTCAAAACAGTTTCCCATGCCAAGAGTCCACCTGGCTTAGCATCAGTCTGTTTCTCCAAGCGGTTGTACTAGTGCATGGACTCTTTACTGACTTTTCAGATTTGCTACTGCCATTTGTAAAGATTCATCACATCATCAAAAACAATAATCTAGTCTCTCAGATTGGAGTTTTCAAAGAAATCATTGAATTCAAAAAGGACTGGAGACTAAACTCCTTTTCTGGTGGCTTTGAAAATCAGTAATTTCTATGCTAAGAATTAACCAACTAATAGTTTGCCTCTCATTCTAACTTGATACCTCCTGTCCTCTAAGTCTTCTTTTGGGTCTTATTAAGTTACACTAGAAAATGTGTTTCCCACGTGAGGAGACAAGAAAAAATCAGAGGAAAGTAGGAACTCTGCATGAATAGCCCCTAAAAACTGCATTGTTTGTTTTGTGTAAATGTATTTCCTTTCATAACCTACCTGTCTGATACTGTAAACCTGCACACACTTTTGAAGTAACAATATCCAAATAATTTACTTCCACAGAAAGGCAATTTACTGTGAGGTAAAATCAGGAAAAGCATAAAATGGTGCCTTAATATAAATGCAGTCATCTGCAGGCATGGACCTTTAATATATGCAGACGAGGTTTCTGCACCTTCTGTTGAAATCCATCCCCACTGGGTCAAATGCACCCCTAGTAACAATTGAGTTTGGACCAAGAACTACAAGATACATACTTGTTTCAGCTGAAATCACAAGTATTTTAAATAGACGGAATGTACAGGGCAGTATGTGCTCAATCAGAAATGTAGTAAAGTTTTCTCTAAGCTCCTTAATACTAAAAATAACAGTTCTGAATGGGAAATAAACAAAATCCTCATTGTTTTGTTTTGTTTTCTTCCCCAGAAATGCCAGGGTTTTCACATTTTCACTATCATGTGTTTAACAAAGAAAAAGAATATGCAGTTTTATCTCATTGATTTTCTATTATTATCTGCTAGTCCATTATATTGAATTATAAAGTTGTTCCCAAGGAAAGAAGAATAATATCTAAATTTACAAGGTAATGCATAAAACATCAAAACAAGTGGTTTAGCAAGTAGTTTCGCTTTTGTGTAAAAATGCTTGTCATACACTGATGAGATGGCAAATCCAAAAAACCCAAACCCTACCTAGGCACTGTATTTTTGTCATATGACTTTGCAATTCCAGTTGTAATGTAGACAACAAACAGTGGAATGGAAAGGTCATGCAGTGCACAACTGCAATCTACAATTAATCATGAATCCTAGAAGCAAAAATACATCTAAATAACACTTACAAAGTAATGAATGTAGCATCTTGCTAGCAGTTCTTAATTATTGCAATTTTGTTGGTCATTAAAACAGAATATATAATTAAAGTAATCAGAAAAAAAAAAGTCAAAGTTGCATTTTAAAATATTTAACTATTTCTGAAGGAAAATTCCATAAATTGTGAAACCATTGCCTTCTGACTTCAAACACAAAAAAAATTTGTGAGTATAATGCTTGCCTTGCCATGGAGCAGTTGAGATGCAAATCAAAGTTTTGTAGCGAGTTCCTATAAAACAATCAAAAAAACCCATCACAGAGGTAACAAAACTGCTGTCAACAAAGGGAAATTGAAATATTATAAAACAAAAGCATTAAAATGAGTAGAAACATAACTATTAAAATACACTGCCTACAAAGGAGCACTAGCCAATTTTGCTAGCTTACACAAATCATGTGCATTTGCCAAGTACCTCATAAAACGTGATGTGGGAACAGAGCTGGACAGGTGTCTTCTCCAGTGCTGCTGTGATTTTTCCTTAGTGAAGTGTCCTTGGAACCACACAGCTCTTGCCACCCTGCAGCTTCAAAAAAATCTTCATGGAACAAAGACATCATTATATGATACTATTTTTAGCACTGAGGTATGTCAAATCAACCTGTTTTTCATCTGTAGTACTGCAGCCAGTCTAAATTCCCTGTCAACATCATCTGTCAAGCAGTACAGCTAATAGTGTTCAACTCCAGACAGATCCAGGCAGCCTCCAAAAGACTCACTCTGCCCTGCTCTGGCAACCCTGCAACATCCAAACCCATCTCATTGCCACTGCTCTTGTCAACTTTTGTGCAGCAGCAGGGGAAAAAGTACAGCAGAAAGCCACCATTATGGGTGTTTGCCAAGCAGATCAACAAAATACAGTTTTTTAAATTTACTCCATGATTCCCCATCATGAAGTAGGGGCACAGGAGGCCAACAGCAAGCAGAAAAGCAAGAGGTCGCACATGTGGGCACGACAGCCCATGCCATGGTGGGACTGGAGAGCCATCTGCATTTGCTTTGCCTCAGAACATCTCCCCAGCAGCCAAGAAGCAAACATGCAGGCAGGCCCTAATTTAGCACACATTTTATGCTGGTAGACCTGAAAGACACCCAGTGGTTTGAATTTCATTAGAAGACTTCCATTAAGCAGCCTTAGCAATGTTCTCTTTTAATTGCTTTTAGAGGCTGTTACCCATCTACTGAAAAACCTTGCCTTCTGCGGCTACAGAGATGTAATAATGATTCTGTACACTTGTATATAGATATGTATATCTATATTACACAGAAGATCATAAATTCACATTTCAAAAATATATGGCTATTTTGGGTCCAATGTAATGTTTTTCCATGCTTTGACACAATGAAAAATTGGATGCAACTCAAATATCCAGAAATCTAAAATCCAGTAATTTGATGGTAAAGTGTCCAGTGTTTGATTTGTTTGTACACTTTCAGTGACTAAAAGAGCTAACTCATAAATAAATGAAAAAAAAAAGAAAAATCACCTGCATAAATGGAGAGATAATGTTCAATTTTCCAAGTATTAAAGAACCAGAAGATCGACTATTGCAACATGATGGCAGCCTGCCAAACCAAGTGAAACAATCAATATCTTTTACTAAATTTCTAGCATTGCTAAAGCTAATTTCAAGTTGATGAAAAAAGCTCCTTTAGAGTTGGAAAAAGTCCACTCCAACCTGTCAGAAATACTATTTTGTTAAGACAAAAAAGAAGTGTTCACCTTGAAATAACTTCTCTGCAGGGAGGCATGCAGCCCTGTAACCCTGAACCAAATCAACTGGCATTTTGAAGAACTGCACTCACAAAATGCCCCAAATTTAGAATTTCTTTAATGGTTCCTTCAGAATCCAGTACCAGTTTAAAAAATCCTCAAAATGTTAGAGAAAAATATTATCCTTTTTTCAGGATTTGAGGTTTTTTTGCAGAAGACATTCTTTCAACTCTTCACCAGCTCAAGCACTCACTCAGCACAGACAGCTAAAACTGTTCTTCCCAACCAGCTCTAAACAAAGTAATTTCCTTCTTCACTTTGTCACTGTGATCTCTCTGGACTGTGGGGATCATAAGAAAAGCAAAATGCCTTTCTATTACAGCAGCTGGTGTTTGTTAAGAGGGCTTGCCCACAGTTACATATTGTATAGATGACTACATGTCCTGTACTCTTAGGCAGGAGTCAAAGCTGCCTGGGGTATCCATCTGCAGGCTTTCAAACGAATGATGTGAAGAGCATGTTCTAGCAGTGAACACTGTTGACAGGATGATAGCACCATTCAGACAGGACCTCGGGAGGTCTCCAGTCCAACCTGCTGCTCAAAGCAAGTTCAGCTACAAGATCAGGGCTTTATCCAATTGGTGCATGAAAAGCTCCAAGGATGGGAACTGCACAGCCTCTGGGTAACCTTCTCCACTGCTTGACTTCTCATGGTGAAAAAGTTTTCTGAATATTCCACCTGAGCCTCTCTTGTTTTCATTTATGCCCCTTGTCTCTCTTCCTCCAACCATGCACCACTGTGAAGAGCCCATCTCTGTCTTCTTGATACCCTCCCCGTGGGTGCCAGTAAGCTGCTGGTGGGACCCCACCCCTCCAGCTTCTCATGGGTGGGCAGGCGCAGCCACAGTTGCCTCTCGGCTGAAATATATTTTATAATAGGAGAAGCAAGAGGGTATTGGAAAATACAGCTGTTGATGATTTTCAAAGCCACAGAACTTTGGAAATCATTCCCTCACTTCTTAAAAGCTGTGAAAATGTCAGAAGTGGAGCTCAGAAGGCCACTATTACTTTTGACACCCTGTGCCTGAGAGAGCAAAGCTGCCCTAGGTTTGAGCTGAGCCCCATGAAGTGGTTCAGAGGAAAATCTCCAGGCCTTATTTTACTCATATCTGGACTTCTTGCTTGCAGAGGACTTGTACATAGTTCATTTACTGAACGTAATTAATTCCCTTCCCCTTCTCTCCCCCTCATGTCCCCATTATACCTGATACCATGACTCAGACTGGTTACCCAGACAGCAGCATTTCAACCCAGGAGGCACTGGGAAAGGGACAAGTGAATATATGTAAATATATATATATATATGCTTGTGCAAGAACCTACCAGAACTCCTACATCAAAAAGGGTCATTAAAAAAAAACAGGGATAACAACAGAAAATAAACTAATAGAGCCTAACTATCTGTATTCATGCAGACATAAGAACATACAAAGGTTGTGCTGGAAATGCTCATCTAGCACCAGAACCAGCAGTGGGCGATTATGGAAAGAAAACTGGGTAATTATGCAAAGACAATTCTCCTACTTATCAGCCACCTACAGATTAGGGACTTAAGAGTTTCGTATCCACCATGTTCAGGGATCTTGATGGATTTCTCTTCCGTGGCCCCTCCAATGGTTTTTGAACTCATGATATCCACAGCAATCTGAAAATGAGCTCCACAATTTAGTTATGCCATATGTAGCAGAAAACTTCATTTGTTTTAAACTGCTGCATGATGGCCACCCTGAGTGTTCTGTAGTTCCCGCATGACAAAACCCAGCAAATACCAATTTCCTAATTACCTTCAGACCATTTGTAATTTTATATAGGTCTCACCCCTCTCTCAGTCATCTCTCTCCCAAGCTAAACAGGTTGCAGTTCATTTAGTCACCCCATACATCGCAGCCATTCTCTGTCTCTGATCATCTTTGTTACCATTCCTTGTACCTTTTCTATGTCTGTTAGACATATTCCAGATGAGGAATCCAGGCACGCACACGTGTAGTACAGATGAGCTATAGGATTTTACAATTACATCATGACATGCTATCTATTTATTTCCTAATATGTTCTAACATTCTATTTGCCATTAAATTCAGGAGAATATAGCATGGACCCTACAGTTTTGATCTCAGAATTGCAGCCACTACAGCTATTTCCTTAACCTGAAATCCTGAACACAGTACACATCTAGTCTAAAGGTTGATGTCAAGAAAATATGAGGAAAATTCAGAAAATGCTGACGTGATAAGATCATATAAGCTGTAAAACTCATTATTAGTTATTTTACAAGTTTAATGAGAAACCTGTTTAGTTTGGATCAGTAATGACTTCAGAAAAATCACGACACAAAAGCCTGCAGACAGATTTCATATAAATGTGCTTTATTGCAGAGAAGTTACATTATTTACATGCTGCAACACATTACAACATAAATCTATCAAGTATTTCATGGTGGATGCTGTTGGTTGCCAGATAACATTGTTATAAGAACCACATTGTAAAGTGAAGAGACTTACAGCTTTATATACTCTACAACTTGGAGTAGCTAAAATGTTAAAAGTCAAAAGGCAGTGTTTTCTCAGGCCTGCCTGTTGTCATATGCATGCAAAAGCCTAAGGAGAGCAAATATAAAAGTATTGTCCAGTTTCAGGTCTATGATGCCACCAAAGCTGATGATAGGTGTGTACTGATTTATATTTTAAAGCGTATAATCTTGCATAAATTATACAAGTCTAATAAGATTGGTATAAATCTAATTTATAAACAATGGCTTAGAAATAAAGGAGAAATGCAGCTTGCACATGCATTTAAAAGGACAACCTAGCAAATGTTTGTGACCTTAGTGTTTATTATCTTTCTCTTAACAGATCTGCTAGAAAACATCTTAATTCTAGAGTTGCACTTCTCTTGGCTGAATAATGACAATGAAACTCCAGAAAAAGACAACTAAGCAATCTAGCCAATATATGCTGGTGGAGAAAAATCTATGAAATACAGAACATTATTTATGTCTAACTTAGTATGTCTTCATTAAGCAATGTTTCTAGCAGCATCATAGTGAAATAGAAGAGTTGTGTGAAGTTTGGCCCCTCATTTTCTTAGGTGTGACATAATTTAAAGTCCCAATTGAATCTGTAGCCCAAATATCGGTTGCTAAATAAACTGGGGAAAGCTTTCTTGCTTTCTAAATGAAAGTTCGCCAATTGTATCAGTCTTAGGAGATGTGACTACAAGACGCCTAAAGAACCATAACAGACATTTTTTAAGAAGTGAGGGAAAGGGTCAGGATGAAAGAAAACAAAACCAAACAAGAATACACAAGCCAGTACCTTCCCTGGTAAATCAGCCATCATTCTTTTGCTTGCTGTGCAGCTGGGCTGTTTTACACCAGCCAAGGAATGGGCTTTGTTTCCATGTTTCTAATGAAGTTATCTTTTAAGAAAGAAAGAAAGGGAAAAGAAAACGAGCAAGGAATTGTAGATAGATAGTGGTAGCACAGATACAGTCATGCATGAAGGGCTTCATCCTGCCAGTGATGCAAGGGGCAGTGGTACCGTGTGGACACTTTGCTGATGTGGATCCCCTCACCCGTGGTGCACGTTGCACCCCGACATGGCTGCTGCAGAGCAGGGCAGGGGCAGCGTCTTCTCGCTCGGCCCTGAAGTAAAGGATGGAGGGCAAGACGAGCGAGGGCACCTCTCATGACCACTCCATGGATGCCCACTTCTAACCTCAGTGCCTGGCTCCAACAAAGCGCTGACTCCCATTAGTGAGTCGGGGCAACCTGCCACAGGTTGTCCCCTGTTCACACAAACCACTGCTGAGATGGGCTGCAGAACCTCCCTTGAGGAGTAGGAGAGGCACGAGGTGGTCACCATACTCAGCAGGTTTAAAGTTGTGCATCTCCCTGCACACAGGGTCAGCGTGCTCCTGGAAGACTCCCAGCAAGCTCTGTGCCCAGGATGGACTTCTTCCCATGCAGGGAAATTTAGGGTTACTTTCTCTCTGAAGAGCTGATCAAATCCTGACAAATCGCATGAGTGTCTGGGGCTGGCAGGGGAGAATCTGGGCACACCAGGTCTAACCTCAGCTCTTCTCCACACCAAGCAGAGAGCTGGATTTGGGCTGGACGTAGGATGCCACTGGCACTGTGTGTGCAAAGTGGGTGCACAGATGTCCAAAGCAGCCAGGCTCAGATGCCTGACTCCCTTTCACAGACGAACAGGGATTCTGGGTTGCAAGGGTCCCGGCCAGAAGATGTGTGTTGAAGACAAAGACCGTTTTCTCCTAGGCCATAACTACACCCTACAAAAGAGGGGTGGGAGAGTCAGACAAGCCCAGGGTAGACCTAAGTCAGCATGTCCCCATGGTGGAACCGAGCACCATCCAGGCTAACCATGTTTGTTGGGGCAGTTTGGCCACTTTAATCTGGAGCTAATGAGCAGAATTTATGAGTGAGGCCAATATGTTTAGACAGCACTAAGACCTGAGCCAACTTGTCCCCAGCTGGCTCAGATGTCGGCATGTTCCAGGTTTGGGCTTAGCAGAGGCAGTACGAAGATCAGATCCATCTTGATCTGTCAGTGTAGACATGCCCATAGACTCCTGTCCTTTTTAAAGGACTAAAGAAGTTCTCCTCATGCCCAGCTTGTCAAGTCCCCCTGCTCATTGCATTTAATCTTAAGCCACTTTTTCTATGATGCCACAAAAATCAGTTTATACTACATACGTGTATGTGCATGTGTGTATTAGATATGACATTTTATATATATATTAAACATATATAAATATCTATTTTTATATATATTATATATATATTAAACAACACATTCTATTCAATCATCCTTATTTCATGTTCTTCCACTGAATCCCATCACTTCTCTCAAATTGCACAAGTTCTTTAGGACTGAGCTGTCTTTGTTTTGGAGTACTGTATGTATAGCCGATTCTAGTGAATAGCACTTTACTGGTACTGCATTTAGATGGCTGAGGGTTTTTTATTATTAGTGATACTCCTCAATCTTTACAATACGTCCTCAGGCCCGGATGGTGAACCATCACTAAGACTCATAGTTGTGAATGGGCCATCTATGAATAAAGCTTATATGCACGATGAGGACTGTAGCTATTACTGAAAATTAGCACTGTATTAAACACTTTCACTGTAAATGTACGTATAAATAAATTAAAAAAAAAAAAATCAAAGCATTTTGGAGAGTGGGAGAGAGATGCCATTATTTCCATTCCCACTATCTCTTACAATTGCATATATGGGGGAAGAGTAATATTTTGGACTTCTCTCTTCACTCCAGAGGCCAAATTTTGGAGGCTTGCCAACAGGGATAAACGGTGCACTGTTGTTCTATATGAGCTAGCTAATACATTTCCCAGAGCTGTCTGGTTTTAGTAAAACAGGCGATCATTTCTGGGGTATATTTGTTGTCATTCTTGCTTGTCTTATTTAGCAGGATATGCTCAGTATGCAATACTGAACAAGATCATCACCATCGATGTTTAAAGCAAGAATTCTGGTTTGCTAGATGATATTTTCTGATTAGTAACAAACAACAGATAAGTTGTCCTAAGATTTACCAGAATATGCAGCTAAGACGACTGAATTTCCACTATTAACAAAGTCTATAAGCATTAACAGGGAAGTGCATAACAAGTAACTTACGGCGTATAAAACCCCTGAATAATACAGTATCAAACTATAAATTTAAATAACAGAGAGTAAACAAAAAAATTCACTATATAAATCACAGGAAAGGAAAAAAAAAATCTCCAAAGCCCAAAGGAATTTCCCAATATGAATTACGGCTTCCATAGCCAGTGAAAGATTACTGCAATTCTATATATAAACAAAAAAGTCTACAGCAGGTATTTTAACTTGCAATTAGAAGAAAGTATCTGCAGATTGCATAAATGTGTTGTTGTGTCACATAATATCAGAGTTATTTGCAAAAATTATACAATCTGGAATGCTTTAATATGAGACACAACAATGTACTTAAACACACAGTAATAAGAAAATGAGAGCAATCATTATATAAAATGTATTTTTGGGATGCATTGAGTTAGCAGTGCTATCTAGATTAAATACGTAAAGTGAAAAGTCGTCATTTTAATAAGCTGCTCATTGATACCCCTTTTTGCCATCAGGACATTTTCTGTGCCCTACTTCTGCTGGATCTTTAAAGTCCCAAGGGCAAGCTAAAGCCGGTTGTGGCATTCAGAAATAATTCAGTTAAGATCTACACTGTGCGTTTGTTACCACCATTTTTTTTTCTTTTAAAAGAGAAGTGATTTCACAAAGGCAGGTTTCTTTCATTGACACAGTAAAATCCTTGGAGCAGGGACCATATTCTGGGCACTGCTAATGACATTGTTGGCACTCAACAAATAAATAATAACAACATTAATGATAATTTGCTTTGCTTAACTCCTACTTATTTGTAGTGCTGATTCCCTTAATTTAAGTGATGCTCCTTAGGAATTTTCAGATCCTTTTGGCCTAAGTCCCCTCTGTCTTTCCTGTTGTCTTTCTTCTCAATGTTGCTACTCTCCTCAGTCCAAAAGCCTCTTTATTTTCGAGGTGTTGCTGTTTTATTTGCACTTATAGCAGAGGTGTTTGATAAAGCTACACTTCTTTCTGCATTTGGTAAATCTGGTGTATCATACTCCCAAGGGCAGACTTCAGCTCGAGATGCTAAAGGTTGCTGTAAGTAACTACTTGGCTTATGGGAGTCAGATGAAAGCACATTTCCCTCGCAAGAGGCATTTTTTTTCTGTTCTGCCAATTTATTGAGGTTTTCCTTTTCTGGTGCTTTCTGGGGTAGCTCCTCCCGCTCCCCAGCACAGGTATTGGGTGTATATCTATTAACATTCTCACACTTCAGCCCAGGAGAAACCTGGGACTTGGAATTTGACTGTTTTTTCTCATTTTCAAAGACCTGCTGCTCCTGTGTCTCCCGAGTGGGTGCCTCCACCTTCTCTGGGCTCTTTTGATTTGACTGTTGATACCCCTCAGGTGTCTTCAGCTTATGATGAGTCTTCACCTTTGGCTGGGAAGGGTGGTTTTTCTCTGGCTCTGAGGAAGCAATAGACACATGTTTTTGAACTTTAGAGTCAGAAGGCACAGGACCAGGAGTTTGGTCGTATATCTCCCAAGGACAAACTTCTCCTATGTTGAAATTGTCCTTGTGCAGAGACTTACCTGGGCCTGTGTCTGGATTTGCAGGTGTTTGACTAACCCTTTGCTGTTTCATAATTCCAGATTTATGGGTTTTCTTTGTTTCCTCAGAGTGGGTAGAGTTTTTCCGGTGGGAATCCTTATGTTCCCCTTTATCGGAGGCTGAGTGCTTTTTGCTGGCCTCCTTACCCTTCTGCTGAGATTTATGAGATTTAGTGCTTTCTTCTAGACTTTGTGTTTTACCCGTTAGTCCCAGAGTCTTTTCCTTGGCACTAGCAATAACACTGAGGGATTTTTGTAACACAGATGTTCTTGGATGCAGAGGCTTCTTGTCGGCACTTAAGTTATGTGCACTTACTGATTTGCACACCAAAGGGACCGATTCAGTAGAGACAGCTTCAACTTTTTCAGGAGCGTTTTTGGTTAATTTGTTACCATTCAAGGAGTCCAGAAGCGAATTCTCAGTAGCTATAACTTCTGTGCTTTCTGTAGTTAAGCTATTCGGTTCTTCTGTTTGATCCCTAACATGATCATAAGTGCTGTGGGACTTTTTTAAGGAAAAGACTCTGTTTTTCAAAGTATCTTCTTTTGGCTTTGCAGAACTCGTGGAATCCTGTGGGTTTTTCCTCAGTGTGGCCATATTCTTCACAGCACTGTGCTCCATCAGGTCCTTCTCGTCCCTGGAGCACTGCCTGGTGACGGTCTCGGGGATTTCTGTAATACGTCGCATTATTGAGCGCCCCAAGCCCTTTTTAGAGCACCTTTTTTTCTGGAGATGTGGGTTATTAGCAATCATCTTTTTCCTTTTATAGATTTCAAGCTGGGCATATAGTTTCTTCAACTCATCCTGCAAAGCAAAGTGAATGGCAAAACTAGTATGTACAGAGCAAGTCTGGTCTAACAAGCAGCCTGATGAATGCATTACCCATTGCTCTAAAAACGGCATTAAACTTACTTTACTGTCTTTTCTAATTTTTGAATATGCCATTTCTCCATCAACTTGGATGCCATTTTTTTCCACTTCAAAAATAAGTTCAACGCTCATGCACAAACATGTTACCTTCCACAGCTGTGCATCATACAGCATGCACAATTCATATACATTCATGCTGTATGTTTCAGATTTCACAATGCTGTGGTGTATGCTTTCCTGCTGAACTCTGTAGCTATTCTTTATTCTGGGAACACAAGCCTTTTTATCATGTAAGATAGGAATAAAGTATTTTTTTCTGTTAATCATGTGTTTTTTAAATTTGATGTTATATAGTTATGTGTATGTTACATACAAATGACTAAACACAGTGACAGCAAATCCTGTTTGCTCTTCAAGATAATTCAAAGAGCCTATGTAAACTGATAAACAGCTCTTCCTCCTCTTTAGCCTCCAGTATGATTTCTACTACAACTAGTAATGCAGCTTCTCTTTACACTAGTGAATATTTTCCATGAGATTTTACATGACTTGATACCACAATCATTGAGAGACCTAAGCTGGCCTGTTTCAGCTGATATCTGCAAAAAAAGTCAAATGGATGCAATTCAGAGTTTACTTGTAGGAAAAAGTGTTGTTCTTGAAAATAAATGCTATTTAAATAAGTTATATATACCCGAATATCTTCAGGATCCAAACTATGTTCACTCCATGCTGAATTGATACTGCTGTTCAGATAGGATCCAGATCGACCCATATCAAGCTCATCTTCATAAGCTTCTGTAGCTATATCATCTCTTGGGTTATTGCTTGAATGTGAAAACTGCAATAAGTATTCATAAAAAAGATGTTGCCATCAGTGCAAAAGTTTACTTCAACATCACTGTAAGAGTTTACATCAACAGTTTTTATGGCACAATGATCCTTCTATGGATTTCATGTGATTTTCTGAACTCAAAATACTAGCTATAGGCATCATTGGCATAAGTAGTGTCCTATAGAATATCAGTATTGTATGGCAGGAACTCTTATTAATGATGGCTTAACTTGGTAAATCTTAGAGATTTGCATAAGGAAAAAAACCCCACTTATTTTGATGCTTATTTGAACCTCTTTAAATTGCATTTAAATTAAGCTAGTACAGAAATAGACTTTCAGCCAGTATTCCCAATTAGGCTGCTAAAACTGTAAGACTGTATTTTATATTCCATACTGTTGAATAATCCTGCAGAAAGCAATTCTCCCATTTTAGATCCTAACACTGAAAAGGAAGAGATGAGGTAGCAAAAAAACAAGAGAAAAAAAAGAAGGAAACAAATAAAAAATGGAGACAAGTTAATCTCTCTAAGTTTTAGCAAATGCTTAGATCAAGAGTTGGAGAGAGAGGTTGTCAGCTATTTATTTGTCCATATTGATTCACTCATCTGTAGTTACTATTGTCCACACAGTCATCTGGCCTCAGAACTTTCTGAATGGAATTAAACCTTGTGAATCTTCTCTTAATTCCCTGAATTCTTTGTCATGCTGGAAGAAAAGTCTGTGTAGTGTTACACAGTTAATAAGCTAAAAATGAAAATGTTGATCGGTAGTTATGAGTCAGCTTCAGAAAGGTCAACAAATTTTCTAGATTAGTCTAGAAAGACATCTTTGAAGATATGCGATAAAGTATATGAATATAAAATAGAAAATAGTAAGATTATTGCTAAAGACCAGAAAAGTAATTGAAAATAAAACCAGGTTATTCAGTATTAAGGCTGCATCAGTGTGTCCCCTTGTTATGACTATTTAATGTATGTATATTTGACAGTTACCAGCATATCCTGTTCTGACACATAGGCAAAAGATGGGAATAGCAGCTTCATTAACCTGAAACTTAACTTGAACTGCTTAGTGTCCTTCCTTCATATGTAGCTTTCACCTTTACTGTTCTCTTGACTTCTTGATTAACATTATTGGTCCTTTCAAAAGCCATTATAAAATCATTTGCTCTGCTGAGGTACTGTCTAAGAAGAGTGCTCCCTTCAAATCCTGTGGACTGCTGCTAGAGACAGGTGGAGCTGCCGGTGGTTCTCCTGCCCCTGGTGAGACTGACATATTGTCGCTTCGCTCCCAGCGCCTGACGGGCTGCGTGCCGCAGTGCTCCGAGCTCTGCCTATTCTCTTCCCTGCCTCCTGTCGTCCTCCATCTTCTCGTGTCCCACACACACTCATCTTCTTACCCAGCACCGTACCTGGCTCCGTACCATAGGCCATGTCTGTCCCAGGCTCTGTCTTGCAAAGGGCTTTTCTTTTTCAGCCTGTAACAACTGCCTGGTTTAAATCCTAACCTCTCTGTCTCATGGCTAGTCCAAGCTCCTCATTCCAGTTTTATTTAGCAGTTCATCCTAGTCTTTCTATCCCCTCACCTAAACTCTTTGCCTGATCTCAGCTAACTCTGGCAGCAGCATGGTCAACCAAATACCTGAAATAAGCATCGTTAGGCAGGTTCCTTTCCTTCTTGTATTGATCACATCAACATTTTAAGTACTTTAAACCCCTGGAATTTGGAAAGCTGAAAGAAAGAATCTTTGAAAATGTATAAGAGTTTTTAAAATAAAAAAATATACAGCTTTTTAGGCAACATAGCCAAATTTTATATCTTCCTTTTCTATCAGTTGCTTGCTAATTTTATACAGCATTGCTTCTGTGTGACAACATTTATCTTCCTTGGTCTTGGCAAAAGAGAAGAGACAGGAGATTTGTATACCTTAGGGATCAGAAGTAGCCCAACAGTGACTGTCACAGTCAAGTGTGTGTGTGCAAAGAACAGCATCAGCATCCAGTCAGACTGAAGTCTTGAAGCAAGAATGAATCTGAAAATAGAATTCAGGGTTGCAATTCACTGCCTTTTCTCCAGTGCATTACATTTAACATTTTTAGTATTCCTTAGGATTCTTTTAATTGAAAGGCCAAATGCAACTGGTTTTGTTCTGTACTGCTTTCATACAGACTAAAAATTACATCCATGTACTTTACTTACATACCACAATTTCAAAACAACTCAGAAAAAAAACCAACAACAAAACAAGCCAAAACAAAATATAAGAAGAAACAACAGACCTTAAAGGATATTGCTTATTCCATCATTCTCACTCTATTTAGCTGGGGTTTTTTGGATGGTTTATATTGTCACAGCTTCTTTGGCCTGAACTGAGTTATGGAAGTTTACATACATTAAGGATCTGAATGGATGATTTTAGGTTAAGTAAGCACATGTACTATGATAAATTGCAGCGCACTTCAAAAATACAGGATGTCCATAGATCACAGCTACAGAGTGTGGCTGATAAGCCATCAAAGAGAGAACTGAACTGAAATGCATTTTAGCAGGGAGCAGAGAAACGGTCTTGATTGCAGGACCGCCCAGCTCGATACTGCAGGGCCCAAGAGCCCTGTGAATGCTACGAAATAAGTGGCTGAACCTCCCAAATGAAGCAATTCCTTGCTGAGCTTTCTAAAAGAGTGGTAGAACAAGTGCTGCAGTTAAAGCTAGCTGGAGCATGTTTGGCTTATCTGCTTTAGTGAGCTCCCAAAGATAGAAATGGTAAGCAGTGCAATGGATGAATGGATGTGCCACTGGCTTGTAATTTGCAGGTTTACAAAAATCATTCAGATAGAAATGACATTTGCAACTTATCCAAGTCCACAGATGTACATTTTGCAGCAGCTTTTATTAACAGAAATAGGCTGGCATGAAACACTGGCTTAGATGCTGTAATAATACAGTCATCATTTCTTGTTTAACACTTTGTAAATGAAATGTTTCATGAATACAATAAAATATTATAATTATTTCTTACAGAGACGTTGCTGTTGAGGTGTGCAGGGATATGAGGTGGCTTGGGCCTGAGGTTTAGCTAACTGAACACAACATGAGAACTATTGAAAATGACATGAGAAACTGCTGGATATAACAAATAACAGAGTGAAAAGTGAACAAAATTTACAGACAATGCTGTGAGGGATGGCAAGATTTCACAGGTGGTTAATAGGAAGTCATCTGAAAGATGGACAAACTTCACAGGTAATTGAAGGGAGCATTGGGAGCCTTTGGGGGAGCAGAACTTGCAAGGTCAGTGGTACTGATGTAACCAAATCAGTAACAGCATATAAGGCTGTGATTACCTAGCTAATGATATCAGAAATACCAAATTTGAGTACAGATGTAGCAAAACTGAGACCAACAGGAAAAAAGTAATGTGGGGTTTGTTGTTTATTTGGGATAAGACAAGATAGAGACAGAGAGAGGCTAAGGTAGATGGGGGAAGAATAAGCATGGAAAGAAGCGGGGATAAAAGGGGCTAGTGACACGTAAGCAAGTTGTTAGTGACTGAGCCCTGAACCTGATCACTGCAATATCTCCTATATTCTCATTAAATCCTTCTCCTAACGTCTGTGTGATCTCACTTTCTACGTTGTGCATGTGTGTATGTGCAATTCATGAGCAAACTTCAGGCTGGACTAGCCAGCACGTGGGAAACCTGCACCTGGGAAGACCCAAGGTCTCAGCCCATGACTGGCTACAGGGCCCCAAACCCAAAGATGGATACTAGATCGGCTTAAGGACTGTGCTCGTATTGGAAGGACCCGTGAATGTAGTGTGCTGGTGAACCTACACAGGGTGCATGTTTCATTAGTGAGCATCATCAGCTGCAGAGGAGGACCAGGACCAGGCTGTACGTGTTGGACCTGCGCTGGTCCATGTGGCCAGCCATGTGTTGTGTGTGACTGCACGTAGTGGATGGATGTGCTCAGCCACGCTGGGCCTGCAAATGGAAACAGCAGCAGCCACATCCATCAGACAGAGACAGGAGAAAGCTCGCAGGTCCTGATGCCCACCAGATTTGGCTAACCCTTAACAGCTCCAATCCTCAAATTCTGTGAAGGCTTTTTGCTTGTTTTATGCATGAAACCATGACTGATTAAGGTATCCACGCCATACCACTGAAAGCAAAATAGCATTTGTAGTAGCCATTCAGACCTAGCAGAGATGGGGTTTCTATCTGAATGAGGTTTTTTCCATATAAATTTTGTCTTTCTCAGTAATACAAGAGAAAGAACAATGCAGGAATTTAATGCTATGCTGATCTGAAGACAATCAAGAATCCTCTGTTTCTGAAATGGGAATAATACCTTGAAAGGAAAACAAAACGCAAACAGTTCAAGGTTTTATTTAGTGCTCACATCAATCTTATATGAGCTTTGGGAGTTTTCAGACTGGATGGCTGCCTTGTAATAGTGGGTGTCCTTCAAGACTCCAGTGCTTTCAACTTCATGACAACTCAGACATGTCATATAAATTTGAGTCTTCCACTTCCACTCTTTCAGTTACATCCAGAACTTGGCAGGGAAGACAGAAGCAAAAAAAAAAGTAAGGAAATGTGAACTTCAAAGAGACTGGGTTAAGACTTGTATACACAGAAATGCACATAATCTCAGAAGGGATCATGTATTTCCAGTGCATTTTATTCATTCCTATCCATAAACAGTACATGATATTTCTTCAACAAACCAGCATGTGTCAGACAGAGGGAAAAGAATCAATACAAAATGTACATTCTTTTTTAAAAAGATGGAAGAACAAAATCAGCAGACCTTAGGCTGAAGGAACAGGACCCTCACTAGGATAAACTGAAAGACCTAACCCTTTTGTGTCTTCTTCATAAGGCATGTATTAAAATGTCACATTTTCCCCTTTCCCCCCCTCTTTAATCCAAGATTACTTTCATCCTGTCCTAGTGTTGAAAGAAACTTGCAGCCCACATAATAGCTCTCCTAATGCACTGAACTGTATCTTCTAACATGCCCCAAAATATGGTTTAGGAACATTAATTAATGGGGGGAAATTTTGACTGAGAGGCTATCATATTGGTTATAATCAATTTGAAAGTATTATAACTGAATTTTTTGTCTATCAGGAATGAAAAGAAAAATGCTTCCATCAAATACAGATTTTAAACATTTTTGCAGATGTTTGTGTTAGGGAGTAAAGAAGAAGATTTTGAGAGTATGTTATGTGGATGTTGAGATATGGGGTTAGGAGAAGGTGAAGGAAACAAAAAGTTGCAAGCCTGAAAAGTGCTTTATAATACTTTATAACAATGAATATAGAACTTTATAACAATGATAGGGGAAAAGAGCACCTGGAAGGAATAGAGATGAAAGATTTGTTTTGCTGATGTTTACTCAGAAAAAATGATGCCTCGTGGAAGCAAACATCAAGAAGGCAGAGAGAAATGTGAGTTTCAAGAGACAGACGAAGGAACAGAGAAGAGTATTTGAAAACTGTCAATGGAGTAATGTAAAAAAAATAAATCTTAGTAGATACGGTCTGTCAGGAGGTCAAGGAAGGCATAAGAATGTCATAAGAAAGTCATAAGAATCTCTTGCAGCATGAGATGAAATTCATGCTATCTTGCTATTTTGAATTTTCTAGGACCAATTCATTTTTACAGGATACTCTGTAGGAAAGGCATATATAGTAATTTTCATGTAGCTCTGGCAAAGACCTTTATTTATTTGTTACTATTCTAATAATTTACAAGTATGAAAATGTGGAGCTCATTATAAACTTTATAAGAAACACATGCTTTATATTACTGTTACAGAATCATATGCCTAAGAATTTTTTATGTCAGCATATAGAACAGTATGCTTCATGCACAAACCAGTACAATTATCTTAACATACAGCTGCACCTTGCCAGTCTGTTACACACTGGGAAAAGTCATGTAAACCAACATTCTTACCTGCTGTTTTTTTAGGGATACAAACCAGTGAGCTGTATGCAGATGACTGAAGACAGACAGTAGTTTTGCTATATCTGATTTATCATACATACTGAACTTTGATCGAAGAATGTATCAGCTAGCTATACTGAAAAAAACCCTAATTATACAATTACCAAGTTGTACACATTCTTGAATCCCACAGGAACAGTTTTAAGTTTAGTAATCACTTAATTTGCAGAATTAAATATTTATGAGACCTCCCATTATGCATCCTACCCCAGTCACCCATTTCAAGTTGCACCATATGAAACCTGAAAGATAAATAGTTAATTACTAGATCTACAGATCACTTGCCTAATTGTATGGAATATAGCAGAGATAATGAGCTCATTGTGAACTGCAACAGCCATATAACGTGGCTCATGAAATGCTGATGGGACTGTCCGCACTGCATAGCAGAGATAAACACCCCACAAGAGGAATAAAAATTCAGCTGTGAGAAGAACAAAAAGAAATAATTTGCAATTAGTTTTATGTATGAAAAAGGAAGGAAATTTGAAGTACTATAGTATCTTCTGTATGTGTGAGTATCTATGCAAAGACAGTATACACTTATGCATGTATATATGCACACACATAGCCATTCAAAGTCTTTCAGATATTGTCACTGCACATGATATACTTGGTTTTCATTTTACACACTTCTTTTTTCCAGATGAGGAGCCTTTGCATTCATGGTGTTTGAGTTTTTCAACTGACAAACCTTAAGACAATGTCTAATAATGTCTTGCTTGTTTTTCAAATTGGTACTATAGAAGTTTGACATCACTTAAAATAACAAGTATTTTTATTTGTAGCTCTGGCTCTTGTTACAGAGGCAGATACCACTGCTACTACTAGACTACAAGTTTTTAAAATATCAGTTTCATTTCAAAGGTTTATAACTCAGATATAACAATATATTTTGGGTTAAAAAAACTTCCTCTGTTCATGATAGTTAATTCTGCTGGTGCCCATAATATGATGAGTCATTTCTGAGGGCCTAATGTAATTATAACAAATGATGTGTTTCTCTCAGTTAGGAGAAAAATGAGTAAAGGAAGAAAAGAGGAGTAAAGGGTCAGGATCAGTTTAAACTATCCTGTTAGAGCTTACTCATCTGCACCCAGCAGTACTCTGACTTCAGTTTCCAGTGGACAGTCTGCTGTGACATCATTTTGCTTTTGATACAAATGAAATAATTTCATACCCATCTTGAAAAACCTCTCCTTCCAGAACTGCTCCCCCCGAGCGCTGCCACACAGAGCTGGTGCCTGTGCCTCTTGCCTTGCAGGCTGGGTTGACGATGGCTGGAAGTGGTTGAACCTATCCAGCAATGTACAATTCCATGACAGACCCCTGCAATGCTGGCACTGATCCGGACCAGCTTCAGAAATTGAGTGTGATACCGTTGTTACACACTGCTTTTGCCTTGTGGGATTTTTGCAGTAAAAACTGCAAATGTAGTATAATAGAAAATGAGTTCTTTGTCATGCTTATTTTTTGCCAATACATGTTACTATACTGTAATTAGAACTGGTGATCAGTGACATCACCCTATGGTAGTGATCAGCAAATCATTACTGGTCTGGTTTGGATAAGGACACAAATGCTTGTGAACCCTGCCATTAGCAACAGATTGAAATAACACTTGCATGTTTCTTACTTTTATCAAAAATAGATGGCCTCGCTTTAAAACCATCTTTTTATGTAGGAACATATCCTACCTAAACCCATCAGTTTTACTAGTTACGTTAAAACAAACATTTAAAAAGGCATAGTCCACACATGCGGCTATTTTTGTGTTCTTCCTCACCAAAATCCCAACAATAATAAACATTTTAAGTTCAATAGTTGACTTGGGACCTTACTGAGTGTCAATATGAAAAAAGTATGGTATGAATCTTCTGAGACTACGTGTCCCACACTGGTTTTGAGCTCTACAAAAGCACGTATGCAAGTGTCTTTCTCACATCCCCCATACACTCACCACTTGGGCAAACTGGCTGCTACTTCCATTTCATTCCTAGATAATTAGCTATGCTACCAGTGAAGTCTATTACTCTGGTTTCTTAAAAACACCTACACAGGAATCACCTGCCAAGCCATCTTGCTTCTGAAGTCTTCTCTGAGCAAGTGAAATACAAATTTTACTTCAATGAAATAAGATTAAAGGCTCCTCTACAAATGTTCAGTTTCGTTTTTTCTCTTTAAGTTCTCTTGACTCACATATGCAGAATCATGGCACTGAAATGTATTGCTCTTCAAAGCACTGACATTTATTGCTTTAATTGTTCCATACTGATTTAGAAGAAATTGAAAAGGAGAAAATGGTTAGAATTAGGTTGCTACAGCCAAATCACTAGATCTTACTGTCCTATGTTCTGTGGAAACTCTTCTTATGCAGTTCAGCAGGTATTCCCCACAACATGCCAGAGAGCCTATTTCCTCTCATTTTGCCTTTCATCCAAAGTCCCCCTGCAGTGAAAAACCCAACATTAGCAGCAGAGCCTGAATAGATGTGCTAACTGTGAAACAACAGGCATACTCCACAAAACTACCCATGGTCCATTCTTCCTCCTCCTCCTCAACTGAAAAGAGCCCCAAGTCTCTTACTGATTGAAAAGATCAGTTACAAGTGCTAACAGAGGCTGAAAGTTTGAAAAAGTTTGGCTTTGAAAGGGATGAAAATACATGTATAAAACTGCATGTGCTGAAGGTATTCCTACTTAAACTAAAGATTGTGGGCCAAATTTTGCTTATTTTTACAAGAAAAAAAATCTGTTCTAAGTTTGAAGATTTACATGAATTAGTTTTTTTTTTAATACAGACTCGTATACAGGTATGTTAGAGAGCAAATGAAAGTGAAAAAGCCACAGCTCCATAGTAAAATCTGGTTTCAATGAGCTGGGGTAAATAGGAGTGAAGGTAGCATTTGATCTCCAGGATCTGACTAATTCTGAAAATTCTACAGTTTCCAGTTTCACAATCATATTTACAAGGAGTTCCTAAGACAACATGAGGAGACTTCAAAGTATTAATATACTGGACCATAACAGTAGTTTGCATCATTTAATGCATAATGCTTTTATAAAAGCTTTACATTTAGAGCAGAGTCCACAGATAATAATTAGTGTGACATCTGGTATGCAACACAAATAGGGAATAGCTTTTAAAACACAAGGTAAAATAACAGAGTTCCTATATTGCTAAGCCCAACGTTGCAATAATTTCATTAGCAATAACAAACAAAACAGACTGATAGAAAACCAATTTATTATCTAAACCACTAATTACACAGCTTAAATGTATCATGTAGTAGCTATGCTTCAGGGGGGAAATCAAGTTCATATAATTAGCAACAGACTATTAGTGCAATTTGTAACAAAAATCTGAAGGTTTTATAACATTTTGCTGTATTGCTTTTCTGTATGGCCTTTTTGGTTTCTCAATATAAAATAAGGTGACATATTAATGTATTTATTACACCAGTAAAAAACACAGATATAACTAATTCAAAATAGACAGATTAGACAGACAGACAGATAGATAGATAATGGAGCACATCTGGCTACCATGCTGCAAGGTTCTTATGTACCGCTCATCTCCGAGGCCTTATTAGTTCTGTCTACGGCACACTAGTGACTGTTTTGCGCCAAGTATCTTTAATGATTAAAATCTGTGAGATGTGATATGAAATTTCTATATGGCTTGCTGAATAATTTTCCACTAAAATCCTGGTGTAGAAGAGTGACTTCCTGACCACTAAAGGAATGTCTTTGTATATTGCAAACCTGCCAAGACCAAACTCAAAGCTCAAAACACATGACCTTGTTCCTTTAGGTATGATTTATCATAAGGTTTATAAATTAGCCCATTTTACATATTAAGCACAAGAACAAGAAATGACTTCTTTTCCCCTTCTGAGCAATGATGGAAATTCCTAGGAGAGAGGGCTGTCAACAGCTATCTGGACAGAAAATGTGAAGTCAAAAAAATAAAGCATAAAAGAGCTCTGAATAAACTTGCAGTAGCTACTCTATAACAATCCAAACCAGGCATTAAGATTTCCGGTGCAAATCTCTGATAGATAAGAGGGTAAGAAAAGGCACAATTGCTTTAAAGGCATAAATGGATGTAGATATGAATGGAAGATATGAGATGAAAATGTAATGTGACCTCAATATGTCATGTGCACAAATTAATTAATCTTTAAATATCTCTCTTCCTAGTCACTACCTATTTCTTATCCACATAACCTTTTATCTGGTCTTTGCACTATCTAATCAACCTACTTAGTTATATTCTTTGCTGCAGCCGGAACTTGCTCTCTTTTGCATATATAATCTTCAGTTAACTATATCATTTCTTAAGAGACCAGACTCATTTAATGCATGTGGCAGAGCAATTCCAGAGATAAATCAAGGTTGGCTACTGAAGTAAGCTCTGTAATTTGTTGCAAATGACATTTAGATGTCTAGTGAATGAGAGAAAAGACTGCAGGAGAAAAAAAGTGGTCTTGTGCACATGCACCACTGAACTCTAACTTTGTCTGTACCTCAAGCTCCTGTGCATGTGAAAGAAGTCCCCACTCAAGCCAAACTTTGCAGAGATGATCACAGAGAGCATTTCTCTTGCTATTTGGGTGCCAACTTTGACATTTTTGCTGCAATTTGCGGCAGAACTAAGCACACAGGGCTGTTTTTGTAGCCAGTGAGACCATACATAACATGTTATATATAGATTTGACTAAGCTCTGTAACTGAGCCAAAGGCATTGCAAAATGGGTACCCAGATTAAATGGGCCATATAACCCTAATCTTATTGTGCCTCAGCTCTGGCTGTGTAAAATGGGGATAATGCCACCCTGTCACTGCAAGATGACAGTGGAAATAAATTTACCCATACTTGAGAAGAGCTTAAATCCTAAACTGTGAGTTTCCTTTCTGCCATGGTTGGAAAAGGAAAGTGAGTTATTTCAGGCTGTCCCGGTTGCTTCTCAGCCCTCCTATCCTGCCGGGAATGCCTTTCTCTTGTGTTTCTTCAGGCCAGCCTACCCATTCCTGTGTTCGCTTGCACTCTGCTGTCCAAAAGCTACCTGCAAAAAGAAGACACCCCTGCAGGATTAAAGCCCGTTTTCATGACTGCTTAAAAAGCACCATCGTAGGCCACGCACAGAAACGGTGGGTGACATGCTCTGCATCCTTTCCTTACACTAACAAGGGAAAGCCCGTTACAGCTGCGACTTGACTAAGTTCATTTGGTATTCTGAACTTTGCACTGTTGGCAAAACAGTACCGTTCCAACAGTGACACCATTTTTTTGTCAGGTTTTGGACACAAATTACTGATTACAGCTCTACTTGCATCCATAACACAGCTACAGCAACACATCCACTCCTCCATCACACTTCATTTCATCAGACTGATGTCTACATTTTAAATCCCCTTTACTGAATCGAAGTGAGCTACAGATCTGGAAGCATGGCTTTTCCATCCATTCATTCACTCAGAGTGCCAGCTGGAGCTGAGCATGCACCATTTTAAAATAGGAAAAAACCTGTGTCCTCGATTGCTCCTGTGTTGCCAGCCAGCGCAGTCTCTTTCTGCTTCACTGCGTCCAATCTCCTACCTGGAGAGCTGCACCATGTCATAGGAGAAGTTTTTTTCTTCAACTGACAGGATTTTCGTATATTTCAATGATCTGTGATTACATGTATAAGTCTTTAGTGTTGAGTTATTCCTAGGAAATTATAAATTACGAGAGGTTTATCTGTCTCTCTCACCATATCTCAGCATCATTTTAATTAGCTAGGCACAGCAAGACAGAGACCTATGTATGAAGAAAGAATTAATGGTGCCAAATCCTGACTTTTTCTTCTACCGGAACATCCATGGCCTGTAGCTGCAAGGCTGAGAAAGAAGAGCAGGGGTCCATGGGCTGGTGGGGGCACAGCACACTCCGTCCCCCACATAGCCACAAGACTGCCTTGCAGGTCCACTCAAAGTAATGCAAGGGACATGCTGACCCATGGTCTGTGGGCCCCATGGCTTGAGGGTGACCTAGAGATGGCTTTTGCTGTCAATGGAGACATATCCACTGACTTGAGCAAGAGCAACATGCCTACGAGTCTCACTGCGTGAAAGATATGCTCGTGCTCAGGTCTACAATCTCTAGGAACATCCCTCATTTCTCCACTTCTCTTAGCCCTTATACTCATGTATTTTATTCCTTCCTCTATACAGATGTGCTGTCCTGCCTCATTCCTTCCATAGCCTACTGTTGTTATTAAAGTCAGCTGGCCACTCTTCTGTCTCCCTGTGTGCCATTATCCTCTTCGCTTGTGTGGGGATGAAAGAGGGAGAACAGGATAGAAAGATCTACCAACAGCAGCTGAACACAAACTGAGTGTGGGACCTCTTCTCTCATGTCTTAAAGAGGATGCAAGCAAATGCCAATGGCATCCAAAGTACTTGGAGGGCTGGAAAGACAAGAAGTGGATTCCAAAAAGGGTGGTGCAAAGACAAGAGGAAGTCGGAGCATCTTCCAGCCTCTCCCAAAGCCATCTCCTCCAGCGGGTGGCTTGCAGAAGCATCTGAATATGACATTTACCAATACAGAAACATGTGGCTAAGGCAACCCAAATGTGGTTTCCTTAGCAGAAATACTTTGTAGAAATGGTGCCTAAATAAAGGCTACAGGATTTCACCTGTGATGAAACAGATACCAAGAAAAAGCAACGTTACTGCAGGGGGTAATGCAACCCAAACTGTTCAACCCGAGGGTTCCAGCACCACTCATCATCTTTGTTGCTCTTCCCCATACCTTCTCCAGATTTATCATATCCTAGAGATGAGGGACATAAACCGCACGGTGATGGTGATGAGGACTGTGGGAGAGGTGTACATGGTGGCAGGAGTAGTGGGTTACAAGCAGGAAAGGGAGAGAGCTGAAGGCTCCTTTGTAAAACAGGATTGTTTTCCTATTTCTGCTGCAAACAGTTTATACAGCCCTGGTCTTATCACCTAGAGTAAGCTTTTCACAAGTGATCACTATTTTTACATGATACATTTTCTGAGTATCTAAATGTGAGAACTGAAGCGAGATCCTCATCAGTGCTGAATTCTAACAAGTGCCTCCTGGTTGTGTTTTCCCCACAGAGGAGGCTATAAACAGTACTCTGAAAAACCAGTCCCTAGATGTCTCAAGACAGACACTCAAAATGGATAGCTACTGTTGACAATTTTGGCTTTAATCTTTGTACATCGATGCTAAGGAGAACATGGCTTAAAAATGCCCATTTGGAAACGAACAGTTCTTTATTCACTGCATGCTCTGAACAACACACCCGGAATATGGCATAGGGCCACATCAAATGGGGATAACAAAAAGAAATAATAATCACTCATTCACTGAATGCAGCAGAGGGTCTGTAGAAAATTTAATAAAGGGCCTCGTAAGGCTGTATTACAATGCCCTAGCTCAAGACTGTACAGGCAGTCTTAATGCCCAGTCTGTCAGAGCCTGTCCTGGCAACTCCTGCCCTCTTTAGATGCAAAGATTATATATGTTAAATATCAACAAATGAACAGTGGGAGGGAGTTCTTCTGGGAACAGCCTGAAATACTCACTTTGTTGCTTTTCCTGGCTGAGGGCATGCAGTAATCATGATGCAGCCCTGTGTTTTAAATCCTCTTGAAGCCCAAGACCCAAAGCATGACCCACCAATTAGTGGGCTATGGCAGCAGCTCAGGCCAGCTGCATGGGAGCAGCACAGCTCCTGCCGCCGGGCATCAAACAGGTGCTGGGGAAAAATACCTCCCTGGGCTTAGTTAATACCTGTCATTTGCCTCTGATTTAAATAAAACATTGGAAACCATAAATGGAATGCATGGGGGCATTTTTAAAAACTACTGCTCAGATCCCATCCATGCTGGGTGAAACCCTGGCCCTGCTGAAATCAGGAACATTCATCTGCCAAGATTTCACCTCTGCTTTTTATTTGTGTTTGTGCATGCATGGTTATCTCTCTGCCTGCCTTTCTTTCCTGCCTGGGGCTTTGTTCATTAAACTTACTATTGCTTTTTTTTCCTCTAGTTTCTGGGAAGTTCTTTAAAATCCTGTGCTGCTATCCGTTTCACTTATAGGATTTTTCCCTTAGGGTAAAGAATAATAGTTTGATTTGTGACACTGCGAGCCCTTAGGTACCAAAAGTTTATCGCTTGGTTTTTTTTCTAACTTGGAATCTGGCTGTGACCAGTAGAGGTATAGAATATATTCAGGCCATAGGAAAAAGGCTTTGTGGGTGAGCATTTTCAAGCCCTCAGGTATTTCTGTAAAATCTCAGATTGTCAACCATGATGCCATGGCTTGTCAGTGAGACAGATGCCCCAACCTTGAAAGTGATACAGAAATGAACACAAAGGAAATAAAAGAATCTAGGCAAGTAACAAATAAGCTACACACAAGTATCCAACCTCAAGGAAAATGCATACTAACTTACATTATGTTATGTAGACAAAATAAAGATTTACTGAATGCTAGTTTTTCTCATCAGCGTATCACAGAGTACAGAGGCAATACTAGAAATGGTGACAACCTTTGTGTCTAGGTCCCTACATCTCTCACAGAGCATCCTCTTAAACTTAATGGAAATGTAAATATAAAACATTCACTGCAATAAAAGTCTCCGGAGATAGAGCCTAAGTAGCATGATTAGTATGGAAAATGCTTCATAAATCCTAACTCCAATAATCTCTGGTAGCATAAAGGATTCATCTCATTACGACTTTCTAACAGAGCCTTGTTAATTCTCACTTCACTAATCTGCGACCTTGAAAGTTCCCTCTCTGCATTTCAGTAAAGCATTGACAGCCTAGTGAAACAGGAAGGTATTCTAGCAAGGGCTACAGGTGACAGAATATATTCCAAAACACTCACTAGTTTTACATAAAATACTGCGCCTGACCACATTAAATAATAAACCTTTCATAAATTATCATCTGTCATTTTTATTTTAGCATTTTAAATCAAATATCTATCAATTAATTTATCACATAGAATCTTTTGAAAGGTTGCTCTCAGTCAGTTATAGGAATAAAGGGTATTCTGCATTATGGATATTTCTCCTGACATATCCCTTGAGATGAAGTATCTAATTTTGAACTAGTTTCTACTCACTGTAAGCTCTTCAGACTGCTATTACCAATAAAAATCTTGAAGTGCATATACACACACATACACACATCTATATATAAAAATATAGAGAGAGAGACACACACATGTTAGTACAGACTTGTAGGCATACATCTCCTGGTATCACTAACGTGGCTGCACAGTTTACTGAAGACTTGCACAAACATAACTCTGTTTATAAGGTAGTTTGGGTAAGAAGGCAAAATGACAGAACATAAGAAATTCTGCCCAATTTTGTTCAGGCTCAGGAGCTAGCTTTGCCTCTACTGCCCTTGAGTGTATTTTGAAAACCATTAAAAACCCCTCTAAATGTAAATATACCTTAAAAATGATCCTTGTTTTTTCCAACACTAGGCAGACAGCAACTTAGGCAATTTCTTACCAAAAAGGGACTATTGATCATAATTAGGTATTAAGAGCTGAGTTGTTAATCACTACAATAACACAGCTATAAAATCCAGAGAATAAAAACATTTTTTTACCATTATGCAACATCCACCACTATCAAAGTTTTATTAAAACTTCACTGTATTACTGGCTGTGAAATGCAGTAAAATTTTGATGCAAAATGCGTTAGTGCAGATGACATCATCAAGTGTTCCACATGTATAATTCTCTTTTTTTATTGATTTTACATCATCTCTCGTGATAGTACTATTCCATTACTGCAAAGTATAATTATATTTTATCAGTACACCCCTCCAAAAGGGCACAAATTGAGATGCATTTGAAAACGTACTCTTTATACTCCTCTCTGCACAGTTCACCAGTGAGCATATTGACACATGGGGTACCAGTGTGCCTGACTACCTCCAAGATCTTACACGAAGGAGAGAAGGGCAGAGCACAGAGCTGTGTGAGCTGTGTAATGCACAGAGGTGCACAGAGCACCTCAGAGCCATTGAAAGTCCTTGGTGAAGCTGGCAGCAGTGTTTTGCCCTTTAAAACTGCTGTGTATTACCATGAGCTGGCTTTCGGTACACCACTCTCAGAGAAAACACTTCTCATACCCCCAGGCTGCTTCTATGCATCTCGTCTGCACTCTCATGTGGACCAGCCACCATTACCTCTCCCTAAACCTCAGCAGCAGGGCTGTGTCAGTGGGATGTCCATGGGGGAAGCAGGGAAAGGGCAGAGAGGTAAGAACTTATTTCAGATTTCAAAACACTGATGTATTTGAGATAGTAGGTGGCAGACCTGGGCTGTACTAGAAACAACAGCTCTAGGTGCAGAAGCACCGAAGCTGTCTGGCCATTAGGAGGAAGCACATTATACTATATAACTGAACCCTGGCATGGGGAATCTACTGTTTGTTATTTTTTGTCATTTTTTTCCTTGATATGAGTTCTGCAGGGTGTCATTTTTCAGCTCCTGCCTATCCCAAGCACTGAGAGCACATCTAACAGATACATTAGGCTGGGACGTTTGATGTGCATTTCCCATTACTTTGATACTAATTTCTTTAAGGTTATGAACAAGTGGTCTTGCAAGTTCTTTCCCTCCTCACACATGAGAGCTCTGCTCAGTTCTGTGGTGCAGAAGCAAAAAGCCTCCACTAATCTAGCCACATTTTCTCACTTTAGTAGTGTAGAAGAGCTAGATATCTTCTGCCTTCCAAGATGAAATTTCTTCAGCACCCATTGCTTTGTTACTACAATCCAAGTTATAAACCTTTGAAAGTGATAAAAGTCTCAGTATATTTTAACTATGTTTTACTTCTCAGCCCATTTAAAAACCATATATGCTGATATTTTATTTCCCCAGAAGCTTTTCACATGATATTAGGCAGTCTGACAAAACTTTAAGATATTCTAAAAGAAGAAAAATGAAAAGGCAACCAACCTTTACTTTAGAAATTAAAGATAAGCTAGAAAATGAACATACCAACAGCCATCATGTAATCCCAGCGGTCTATGAGGCACATATTGAAGATCAGGTGGTCAGATGTTTGCCCTTGGCCAATGAGTGGAATGTTTCTCTCCAAATTTTGGGTTATTGCAGAAGTCCAGCCAACGAGGAACCAAAAGACTATCAGGAGAATAACAGCCAGCATCCTCATCACTCGCCCACCTGTCATGTATGGAATACGCTGAGCAGTTCGGGACAGGAATACCTTCAAAACCCTGAGAAATTCAGACAGTGCAGAATTAAGAAAAGCACTAGCAGTGTCACAGGAATTAGAGTTTCATTTTATTTCACTATCAGATTATTAAAACAAATTATCAACATTCTTTCCCTTGACAATATGTACAAGGGTGAAATTTGAAACATTATTACTTTCATATTCATCGTATTTAAATGGAACTGATTGCTGCCCAGAGAGTGCTACACAACAATAGTAGAAAATATTAGCTATGCTTATGTTAGAGACATGCATTCACATGCTGTGTTGTCAAGCTGTTTTGTACATTCCAGCTCCCAGTGGAAGACTTCTGTCTTTGGAAAAGGGAAGGTAATTTCCATAAAATAGCAACCACGTGTGTGAGATTTCATTTCATTTTGACGCTGGCTGTCTGCTCACCCCAATGGTGCTATTTCCAGAGAAAAAATTAGCACTTCTTGGATATTTTTCCCATTGAGTTTGATGCTTCCGAGACAATAACCTACTCCTCATAGAAATAACTGTGGAAGGCAATTTGCTAATTAAGTGGTTTCTGAGTTGTTCACAGGCAACAACATGTTTTCTGAGATGGGACAGAAGCATCATAAGAAAAGCCATATCACATGTCAGGCACATATACCATGGAACAGCCACTGAACACGTAACACTCACTTTAAAAATACTCGCACTTACTATTAGGATCCTGCCAAGAACTGTTCAAGGAAATATCACCTGCATTTTCTACCCATCATCACCTGCTAAAGTAGAAAAAGGTCCTGCTGGGAGCATTAGGGCAACCAAAATTTGAGGAAATTGCCTCAGGAAGAGAGAGTAATAGCACAGAATATCCCATTGCAGTGCTCTGCCTTGACCCTGCCAAGCTACCAAGGCTGGGCAGTGAGGAAAGGCTATCAAAGAAGTCTTCCTGTACCCAAACCTTCAGAAGTGGATGGGCTGAAGTTTAAATGCTGTTTGAGGGATTGGGGTGAGGAGCCTCTCAAAGTGAAGAGGTGAGCTGTTTCAGTGATTTTGTCCTCAAAACCACAGTGGTTCCTGATTCCTAAGCATGAGTATGTCCAGTGAATACTCTTGATATCCAAGAAGGGACAAATGATCACTGAGGTTTAGGGAACTCAAATTTTTTTAGAAAGTTGGGGTTTTAAATGCCCTTGTCATCTCTCAAGTCTTTTCAGCGTACCAAGCACCAAGCCACCTTCCAAGTTGTTCCACAGCCAGGCCCGCCTTTTCAGCAAAAAAACCCCCACACTCCAGATTAATATTTATGCTTATATTTGTCTAAGAGAAGGCAGAAGCAACTGGCGTTGCCTCTCAAACAAATAATAGAGCAGTGTCTTTTAAGGCAGAAGCACAAAAGCTTTTCCACATCCATAAAAATGAATCATCGTTTGACTACAAACACAGCCTTCACAGTGTGCATTAGGTGAAGTCAGAGATCTGAATATGTTCAACATTATTCAGCTGTTTCCCTCCCAACAGTTACTCCGCAGGGAGTCACAGTTCTTGATCTTTCCATGTTTGATAGATGTTCTGCTCTCCCTTTACAGATGCTAAGTGTTTTATGTTGGAAGCAGCTTCCCAAAGACTTCAGGCAGGATAGACAGAAAAGTCCACAGAGGCAAGGCAAGCGACTTCCCTCCGCATTGCTCAGCCGCAGCACTATTGTTCCAGGGCAGCACTGGTAAATCCTCATTTTTAGAACACTAAAAATCAGTAAGTGAAGGCTTTCCTCCTCCCTGTTGTGAATGCCCATCAATACTTAGCTTCTTTGAAGGGAAGGAAAAGGTATTTTTTTGTAGCGAACTGGAAAACACTGTCTTTTCACAGCTATAGTTTGCCATTTGAGAAAAATCTCATCATACATGTTTATGAAGGTTTAAGAATTAGAGAAATCATACAAACCAGTTGAGAACTACTAGAAACTTTCCTTTGCATTTCGGCTCTCCAAAGTAAATTTTTTCTCATTCTACTGAAAGCCAACATGTGAGCATTTTCAGGGCGTAACAAGGCAGGACCCTTTACATTTTTGCCATTACTAGCTCATTAACTACTGACTGTGAGACAGCTTTCTAAGGGAGAGGGGTGGGCTGCTGTTACATTATTGATCTAAGCACAGCGAAACAAGTAACAGTTTGCAGTACAGCAGTCAAAACCCCTCCAATATGGATCAAACCACATTTCTTTTTTTCTCCTCTTTTTCACAAAAATAAGCATCCACCACCACCACCATTTCTACCTTGGACATGCAGGCCTACATGTAACCCAACCTTTACACTTTCTTTTTTCAAAAATTCTTTCTCTGAGAAGCTGTAAGGAAAGCTGGGTTTGATTTGTAGTGTTGAAAATTTCCACTCCAGAGGCTGTGGCATAAAAGTACTCAACCAGAACACGAGCTCCAGAGTTGCAATACCCTTATCTTCCTGACGCAACGTGAATCTAGACCTGCATTGCTCACCACATCAACACTGGCTGATGGGCTCCGTCTCCTCTCATCTTCTATGTATTACTGAACATGTATCAAAGCAGAGACAAGTGCCCAGGAGCTTCCCCTCCCAAGAGCATGCCTACTCACCAGGCTGGAGGGTCATTCTCCTTCCCTGTACCTCTGACTCATATGCTATCAAAGTTCACCATAAAAAAGTTGAATTGCTGCAATACGAGACCAAATTGCCTCAGCAAACACATACTGTCTGATGACTGGTACCCTCCATCAGAAAATTGGGAGTTCTTGATTCAAATCCCTGCCCTGACTTCTGGGTAGACAATGCTCAGTCCTCCTTTTCCACACTGTTCTCTATCTATGTATTGGGTTGAACTACTATTGAGCAAATGGGAGAGATTTCTCACAGGGAGGTAAGAAGTGGAGCTGGTGGGCTGCATCTATACTAGGAAATTAAATATGCCCAGGGTTGTCCCTGGCACTGATACCAACCAGCACAGAACAGCCAGCATCCACACTATTACCCTCCAACACAGGGCGGCTGCATGCAAACTGCCCGCTGCAAGGGCCTGTGCCAACTCCTGAACCACGCTGGGAACGGCTTGGGAGCGTTCAGGTTAGCATGGGCCAAGGGCAGGGCAGGGACTGCTATAACAATTCAGCAGGACAGAGGATGGAGTTCCAGTGCCCAGGAATGTTCTCTGGTGCTACTTAATTTATGAATATAGAGTAGCCCTGGATTCAAATCCCTGAGCAAATTAATGTTTAATTATGAGTATCAAGTAAGGCAATGTCAACTGTAAAGCCTCCTCATCCTGTCCTATCTACCCCCAAAACGCCTGGTAGCGCTAGGCAGTGCCCTGGTAGAAGCTTAGGGCACTGTTTGAGATGCACAGCTTCTGCTCTAAGGCAGAAGAAGAAACTTAACCATCTTCCTCAGCATCTTCTAGCTCTTCTCCCATCTAAAACCATTCAGCATGTGCAATCCACTTTTATATGCTGTTGTCGAATAATGAAACCCTCATTTTCAGTGATGTCATCAGGCAGATCAGACAGAACACTGCAATGTGCTCTACCTGCTTTGCTGGAAGACACAGCTGCCTTCAAGCAAAGCTTTGACCTGCAGACTGCTACAGCCAGCATGAGAACTGATATGCAATAGCCATCCTTTTTACAGAGTGAACAGAAGGCACAGTTCAGGCTGAATGAATTGCCTGGAGACCACTGCAGGTAACTCCCAACTCTGCTGGCTGCTCTGTCAGGTCTGGGGAGAATTAAGCTCTATGGTCTGAGGGTTTTTGGAGGGGCCTGGCTCCATATAAATGGACAAGGAGAGGGCTTGGTTGCAAATACTGAGAGCTGATGGCCAAGGGAAGCCCCGTAGCCGGGAAGAGAAGTGATGCTGCAAGTGGATCCAAAGCAGAGGGACAGAGCGTGCTGGTTCCCGGGACTGGCTGGGATCACCAGCTTGGAAACAGCAAGCGAAGCACGTGTCTGCTGCTGTAGAAGTTACATCCTGAGAAGTAATGTGTAATCTTAGAAAAGAAATAAAACCATACCAAATTTTCATGTCATATCAATAATCTGTCCTGCGAACAGAAAACATGTCCCCCAAACTATCAGCTGAGTGCATAAGTAGCAGAAACAACAGGTGAAGGATCTTGCTTTGACAGCAATGACGTGGCACAGTTTGTTTATTTTTTATTTATTTCTAGCATCTGTCATTTTGTGGCTCTACTGAGTCATGCTGTCAACTGTTCTGTTCCAGACTGATGATTTTTATTGTGATACGAAAGCTACATCAGAAAGATAATGGGTCAAGCTCTTACGAAGTATATTGCCCTCCTATGGTGCAGGGATTATGTCTTATTTGCTTTTTCCAGAGTAACAGTGAACGTGCCACTAGTTACTTTGAGTTTGTAAACTGATGTGATTCTACTAAAAATGAAAAGGTACTGATGGCACATGTATGGCACCATATCAATACAAAAGAGAGCCTACACTTCACACTTGACACACAGGCGCACACACATACACAAATACTCAGTGCAGGTTTTATTTTCACATCAGGGAAGATGACTGAAGAAAGAACATCAACACTTAAGGCCCAAGACCTCACAAATCATATTTAGATGCACTCATACTACCAGTTACTGGCTCTCTGCTGGAAAGGATAAAACCCAACTGAGAGACAGAAATGAACAGCTTTCTAAACCACACCCCAGCTGAAAGTCTCCAAATTAGTCATGGTCAACTTTACAAGTGATTTCTTAAGACCTCAGCATAGAACAGAACTAAGTCCAGCACTGAAGAAGATACTCACTGAAATCAGGATGTTCTTTTGCTTTATTGAGTCTGATCATCTTCGACCTGGGCAAACCAGGGCTGAGAGCCGTGCCATGTCAACAGCATGACAACAGCATGGCAAGACCACCATCATACACATCACGTCCTGTCCAGTGAAAAAGTACAACTAGAAAAAGAAGTTCTGGCAATTATTTGGGTGTATGAATACTCCTGAGAGTCCCCATCCTCTGTGTAGCCAGCAAACTTGGCCACATATCACTGATAGCCATCAAAATATCTCAACTCCTTCGCACCACACTTGCAATAAGTGAAAGTGTAGATACTAGGATATCTCCCACATTTTCCATTTCAGGAAAGAATTTTGTAATAGATGATTGCCATGAAAGGCAACAAATTCTTAGAAGAATTGACTAACCCTTCCAAATGCACTGGATTTTGTCATTGGTAACAGAGCACAAGCTGGCTGAAGGCTAGTCTGCACAGGAGAGCACTAATGGTATCATAAGCTTGCTAGATAGTTACAAGGTAAACCCTAGGTACCAATGGTACTGGAAACACAGGGAGGGAGATTGTGCTGCAGGATTGTTTCCTCTGTCCTGGAAGCGTGCAGGGCTTCAAATCTTCACCTGGGGGTCTGTGGTTAATAAATGGTAATATTCATATCTGAGGATATCCTGACAGTACATTAACAAATTATGATGAGATAATCTTGTGTACTGAGTGATCAGGGAAACAGTGGTGCCCTTTTTCCTTAACAAATTGTATTTACTTTCAAAAATGTGATTTTGAAAGTACAGTTTCCTTGGTATCTTCCCTAAGGTTTTAAAGTGATTTTCTATTGTGGAAAACCAATGTAATACAAATTTATCAGATGTATGGTTAGAAAAGCAAGCTGTGAAGAGGAGTTAAAAAATGTGTTTTACCTCAGTGCCTGGTTAAAAACTACCATTTGTAAGCAAAGACACATGGGTCATGACTTTGTGCTAACCTACTCAGTTTCCTAGATTAGTTTTACTACCACATGTATAAAGGTAATTCTACAGTGCTTAAATGAAAGTTCCCCTTCTGGATCAATGTATAGGAGATAAACTGTGCTGCCATAATTTCCAAGAGTTTGAGCAGACTGAGGAAGGTGGGAGGGAAATCACATGCAGTTCAAGGGAAGGCTCCGGGTATTGGAAGGCAACAGGAGTCTAATAGTTTCCCATCCCAATCAGAATCACTCACTCATTCCCATGTGAGCAGCACTGGACTCTCAGTCTCATGCATATTTAGTAACATGGAAAGAGTCTAAGAATATGACTTGCTTTGATGAAAATGTATTGATTTGAAGTAGCTTTTGTCTGTCAATCTGCAGGTATGCCTGGAATGAACGAACAAAATTACTTGTTATTTCTTTAAATGTAGCCTAGATTCTGATATTTTTCATGCTGCACATATGCTTTATTTTCTCCTTTCACCTGCAAATCTAAATTCCCACCTGAGAAAAGCTCAATTTCCTGGTGGACTATAGATCAAAAAGCTTTCTCTGCCTGCAGCCAGTTCCAAGGACTGTAGCTGGAGTCTTTTGACAGACCAGCTGAGGTTTGCTTTTCCCCAGTGCCTCCTCGCTCCCCAGCTCACTGCCCTGCTGCCCGCATCTGTTCCGGCTGCCTGCTAGCTCCCATTGCAGGAGACACTGAAACTGTGTGCGTGTGTGTTGCTTTCTGAAGTGCTTTTGTTCACATCACTGTATCATCCAGGTAGGTCTTAGGTGAAATGGCCATTCCTCAACCGGATTTGTCCGTCCTGGGTGTGTGCTGCTGGACGTACCAAGCACTAGGGAGCTGAGAGGTAAAAAGGCTCAACAAGGGGACCTGCCATGTCACCTAAACTAGGTTTCAGTGATGCAGACCAAGTCTCCTTATTTATGAAATCCTCATCTGCTTTGTGCTAATTATCTCTTCTAATAAACCACTTACTGCACTAATACCCCCGTGAATCCTGCTGAGATTAGCAGAACTACAGAGTGTCAATGAAACATCTGACCCTCTCCTGTCAAACTCTTAAGCAAGCAGAGTTACAGAGCACACCGTGACTATGTAAACCATCAAATAAAAACCCCATCAATCTGTCCCCAGGCAACTAGCAGTGACATGTCTCCTGTTTGTTAACTATTTGGGTTTAAGGCTACATCACACAGTTGCTTTGGTGGCACCAAAGAGCTCACTACCACAGAATCCTATGTGAGATTCCTAAAATTCTAAAAATTCTGGGTCCTTGGGATAGGCACAAAGCCATCTCTTTGTGGGTCTGCTACTGAATGGTTAACATAGCCATTTCAATAATTTCCTCCTGATAGGTATGTTTAAACAACTACATCCCTCACTTGGTAAAAATGAGGTCAGCTCCTCAGACATTTTTCTCCATAAGCAAACCAATCTTGCTGAGCTCTTTTCTTCATTCAAATTTGCAGTGGTTTTGTGGCAGAAACCTAATTCATAGATCCTTAAGACTCCTGCCACTAGTAGTTTAGACTGAAGATTATAAATCCTTCAGCCTATACAAGCTTTGGCTAAGCTAATTATTTGCTTCTTAAAAATCATCAGGTGGTTATTATCTTTTTGTAAATCTAAAGCCATTCAGTTCTTTACCCTTATCAAAGACTTTCAGAACAGGCAACACAAAAGACCTCAAGGTCACTATTTATCGGGAAGCTTACACTGTGAAAATAGATGCAAGAACTCCCTCCTGGTAATCCTTTCCTACAATAGGTCAAGAACATTTCCAAGGCTTTCATTACAAAATTTGCTTCACAGAGCGCTCTGGAGTTGAACGTAAAAGCCAACTCCCCTCCTGATCCCGGCTCACAACGTTTCATTTAACAAAGGCTGATGAGTAAAACCAGCCGGGATGACACAAATTCTCCTCCTTAGTGCTGCTCCATACAGGCATCCTCTCCCACTGAAAACATTCACAGGCAATTTCAACAACCTTTTCAAATGTCAGAGGCATTTTCTAGGGATCAGCAATAAGGTAGCTTGGTCAAAACCTTATGCCAAAGCTTGTATTTTTGTTCTCAAAATAATCGTACTACAGATAGGGAAAGTCTTGCCGTGGATAAAGCCCAAATCCAGGCCAAAATAGACTTGGGGGTGGCTATGTATCTTGATATAGAAAGATTTTCTTTCCTTTCTTCTCCTCCTTAGTTCACTGGCAAGCACTTCTGATCAGAGAACGATAAGCCTCACTTAAAAAAGACAGTACCTTTTCAGCACTTTTAATGTGGCCAGAAAACCAAAATACCTCCTTCTTTTTAAGCTAAAAGACAGCAGTTATTCTGACCCATTTGCATGATGTGACAAGTTGCAGCTTTAAGAAAAACAATACATGTGAAATTTTCAACAGGACCATAAGATTTAGAAATCCATAGTAGCTGCACTACATGCTTCACCAGTTTTAAAAATTTACGTTATTAGATTAATTTATTAAGGTACTATATAAGAAGAATGCAAGGCTTTTCTCTGGATCAAAAAGCAGTGAACAAAAATTTAGTGGACTTGAGTGAATTACAACTCACTCTGCTAGCTGTTGTTTATTGTGAGGACTGAACTATACATCCATAGCATATTTACAGACCACTATACTTTGCTTTTTGAGAAATGGCACTAAACAGTAGTCAGCAACTGAAGGAAAACAACATAACCATAATTTCACAGATAAATGTCTTAATGTTCATAGATGAATGCTTCATTGTTTTCCCCTTTGTATCCCATTACATGTGGTTAATACGATATTGTAACTGTTAGTTCACGTGTGCTACATTGTGGATTGAACAAGATAAAAAGATTTCACTAAAAAGATCTCATTAATTTACTTATTTTTTATCTCTAATTACACAGCAAGTTTCTATACTAAAGCAGCATAAAATGAAATGTGCTGTTACGTGATCTCTTTTGTCTAGTTAGCTGCTTTAACAGCTTAAAAACTATTAAAGGTGTTCTTATAATAGTATCATACAATTCTGCTACTGAATTTTCTAGAGCAGGATCTGAGATCCTACAGCTTGTAGGCCAGATGCAGCTCTTCACTTCATTTCACCCAGGCCAGGCAGTTACTAGCTGACATCCCTGGGAGCCCATTAATGCACAGACCAGTACAGGTGTTTGCACAGTTTCCATGGCCCCAGCAGCGAGAAGGTTCCCCATCCCTGCTGTAAAGGAACAAAGCCGTTCATTTACAAGATCTAATCACAGAGTCTGAGTTTGGGTTAGTCATCACAGAAGCTTCAGTGACCAAATCATTTCTCTGAATACTCCACTTGTAGAAGATGAAAAGCAGAACAAAACTCATTTCTCCTTAGGAGTTGAATTGTGTTTTCCTTACACAGTTTCTCATTATGATGAGATTTTCTTGAGGAACTTCAAACTCCATGTGACATCTGGTATTGGCTATATTTGTAAGATACTAAAGATACAATTCTTTAAGAAATGATGGGGTGAGTAGACTTCTTTGACAGAAGTGAAATTGCCCTGTCTGTCAATGGACTGCTGAGCAAGCTCAGGAAGGGATCTGGGAGACATCAGTGGGTGACAGTAGGAGATGTGGAGCAGATCCAGGAGCCTGGAAACAAAATTCCCAAGAACCAGAGGAGACTGTGGAGAGCTTGATGTAACTTCAAAATTCATTAAGCTGGATCAAATCAAGACCTGCTCTGCAAGGGCACAGTACACAAGTGAAGAATTAGGCACAAACACTGTTATTTCTGGTTTGATATATCTAGTTGCCTTGTGTTTTTTCCATAAAAAAAATCAGTCACCTTGATTGGTCAAACAGACGCCTAATTTTCTGAGTTTTCTCTTTCCCTTTTTGAAGGAAGTTCCTGCAGGACAAGGTGCATACAGCTCAAAGCTGTCGCTGACTGTGGGTCTAGCTGCATTGTCAGAGGATACTCAAGAGAAGTATTTTTCAAATTAAACTGGTTTAAGTATATTGCTTTGAAAATATCCCAGTGAAAAGAAAGAAATGAGGAGAAGTACTGTATCTGTGAAGCACTCACTAAAGCACTATGCACAAAATCTTTTGGCACAAAAGTATCTCCTCACAAATTTACTTGCAAGTGCTTGTTTCCTTTTCTGCCATGAAATGACGTTCCTACACACTACTTTAAAATGGTAATCCATTATTAAAGATGCAGGAAGCAAACATCAGCAATCGAAGGGACAAAAACCTCTCCCATCTTTATAAACTTTAACACATCACCGTTTTTATGCCCTTCTGTTTCTTCCATGTCTTTTGGAGTGTGTTTTTTTCCTTTCACTTTCCTTCTGTCAGAATGTTTCAGTGCTGGAAGTTACTGTGAACTGGTTAAGAGAGGTTCATACAGCTGCTTCCATATTGGATGACCAGAAGCATGTGCACCTTTACATATTCAAATAAAGCCATACAAATATTCACATTTTTTTTAATCACATCATCCTCTGAATCTTATCACTTCATTGCTAATCATACCCAGATATGGAAATCTTATTTAAAAAAAATAATTCCTGAATTTCAGCAAACACTGATGAAATTTACATTGTGGAATTTCCAAAATTTATGCTTTTCCCCTCAAATTAATACAGTTAATATGTGCAAAAATCTCTACTAGTCCATATAAATTAACCATGCAGAGTTCTTACATAGCAGCCCTCAAAGTTATCTACCTTTTTCTAACAAAATGAGACTTAAGTAATCATGAACAAGAACAATCCAAAGCTGCATTTCTTTTCAACCATGAGGACAATGAGGAAGAGGATGCACTGAAAGGTCCAGTCTTTCATGTGTTCTGCTCTCATTTACATGCATTCATTACCATGGCAGATAATCAAATAGCACAGATGTAACAGAAAGAACTTGTCCTACTATTTTACTTCCTTTAGGTGTAAGAAAGAGTAATCACGTGCACTGGACACAATCATCCTCTCAGATCCACAGTGCAGACTTTCAGTACTTCAGCAGAGCTCAAGAGGAGGTGCTGGGTTGACAACACCCTTATTATACGATGCAAATATGACAGGGGTTAATGAAACGTGGTACAGAAAGCTGCGGAAAGACATAACTGTGATATTTAGTTATAATATTTGTTGAGGATTTTGTGCCCATTTTAATAAAATAAATGTTAACCACTTCATAATGGGATTGACAGGCAGCAGTGTTTTATATCAACTCTACTGAAAAAGAAACTCTTTATCAGCATTGTGTTCTCCTTCCACTTGTGGAATAAATATTAACTTTATCTCGTGGTTGTGCATGCAGGTATCATGGCTAAGACCTTCATGGATATTTGAAAGGAAAGTTTATTCTTCAGCTTGTCTGCAAAAGATAAGATTCAAACCACTCTTACAACAGATAAAATCAGAACACCTCCACCTGTCACAAGATACAGCAGTGTTACCACCAATAGAAATTGAGACCATAAACAATGCTAACTTCTTTGGATAAAATTTCCATATGATAAAATATTGTTATTATTAACAATACTCCTCTGCAAATGTGCACCTCGAGTAGATTACACTGAAGGGAATGAAAATCCTGGCAAGGGTATTAAAGCTCATCAGGCATCTGGGGAATTATTGTGTCTCTGGTCGATTAATTCACAGAATGCCAGAATAGCCAAGGTTGGAATGGAGAGATTAAGAAATCGCCTAACCCAACCCTCCTGATCAAAGCTGGATCAACGACAGCACGTTACTCAGGACCTTGTACAGTTGGGTTTTGAGTTACTTGTCTATGTTAAGCATCTCCTACAGTAGGGAAAGGAAGATGCCAGTTGCTGGCATGGAGGAGCAGTGACCCTCTCATAGAATAAAAAGTCCAACATGCAAGTTAAATACCAAAGGCTTCCACAGAAGCTTCATGTCTTTCAATGCAACTTCCAGGCTCAAAGGAGATACTTAAGATGCAGGAATAACATCACATATAAATATGCCTCTATCAATACAGAAGTGCAGATGTGGCTATTAAAGGTTGCAGTACTACCCACAGACCTCCCCTTGCTTTGGTAGTCTTCTTATTTTACATTTTAAAATTCTCCATTCTCAAAAGCAACAATGACAAAAGGTTCCAAGCCTTCATTATTGCAAACTCCTGTCTCTTCTTCCGAATGCAGATGATGCAAAGGACAAACAGGCATTAGTTGGTAACCAAGTTGCTAGTCACATAAATTCCCTGACATATTGCCCAACTTATTTATGCTTCCTTCTTAGCATTCACTAAGAACTTCAGAAAAAAGGAAATTCTACAGTAAACAGACAAACATAGAATTTTTTAGGTTAAATCTCACTCATACTCCAGTATGTCAAAGACCTCTCCTGACGGAAGAACAAGTGGAGCAATGACTGTATAAGAAAACGAACATCAGTATGTGCACAGCAGCTTCTCCACTAAAGCAGGAAACAAATTCTGGCCAGAGCAAAGTCAAATACAGAAGAATGAGAAGAATGCATGTCTTCTGTTTATAATACCATAGCAAAGGAACAACTAGATAAAAAATCAAGCAACAAAAAAGCCCCAGCTGTATGAAATTGACATCTGATAAACTGTTAAAGAGGGATGGATTCTTCTGCTCTGATTAGCCTCAGCTTGGCTCATGCAAGCAGCACGGCACACAGCAGTGCAGACCAGCCCTGTGCTTTTGCGTATGCTGTTTCTGCATGGAACTGGCATGCTACTGACTATGGTCATTGAAACAGATCAGTTACATTCATGCTCTGGAGGAGATAAATTGCATTCTGCATGTTCTTCTTCCAATTTTTTGTATAAAATACAACATACAGTTAAAGGAAATTTAAAGAATCGTAGTGCAGAATCATTGTAGAGTGTCAGCAATATCTGAATAAAATTAATCCTTTCATAAGCTTCCATGTTCTATTGCCAGGTAAATGCTCATCCAACTATGTTTACTCTCAATATGTTTAAGTATGTGTAGTAATCAGAAAAACCTGCTAATTATGTTAATCATGAGCACTTCTGAAGAAGCTAGTTTCCTGGAAACTAGTTTCTGAATGTCTGTCTGAATTTAAATTTTGTGAAAATAATTAAAGTTGCTTGTCTTGACAAACACTTGCTGTTCCCTCCCCTGCACTGCATAATACCACAGTGCTAGGAATCTGCCTTAACAGCTAGGACTACCCCCTGAAGCGACAGCACTAATGGTGTCCTTAAAAATAACTGCTGATCACAAGACTGGAGTGCTCCATGGATGGTACAGCCAGTTTGGCAAGGACAGACTGCAAGGGCAAGTTGCTCTGTTTGTGAGAGGGCAGCTGGGATGCATGGAGCTCTGCCTTGGGACACCGGCTGAACCAGCTGAGAGTTATGGTGACACTGTGGTGGGTGTCTGCTACAGATTGCCTGATAAGGAATACAAAGACAGCAGAGGTAGACCTTCTTCAGACAACTGGTGGAAGCCTCATGCTTGCAGGTCCTGGTCCTCATGAGGGTTTTCAGCAACCCCAACATCTGCTGGAAGTGCAACACAGCAGGGCACAGGCAGTCCAGGAGGCCTCTGGAATGTGCTGATGATAACTTTTTGATGCAAATGACTGAGGAGCCAAGGAAAGGAGACACTCTGCTGGACCTCATGCCTACAGAGAAGGAAGAACTGCTGGGACTGTGAAGGTCAGGGACAACTTTGGCTGCAGTGATCATGGATGGTGGAGTTCAGGATCCTGAGAGAACAGAAAAAAGCTTCAAGCTCCTTCAAGCTCAGGAATGGACCATACGAACTTGCAGGAAATCAAGCAAAGGTGGCAAGAGGCCTGCATGGATGAACAGGGAGCTCCTGACTAAACTCAGACATCAAAAGGAAGCATACAAGAAGTGGAAGGAGGACTCAGGTGACCCAGGAGGCATATAGAGACCCTGTCTGAGCATACAGCAATGGATTTAGGGAAGCCAAAACCCACCTGTAGTTCAGTCTGGTGAGGACTGATTCAACTGGCAACAAGAAAGGCTTCTACAGGTGTAACAGCAGCAGCAGCAGCAAAACCAAAAAAAGCTTAGGGAAAATGCAGGCCCACTGCTAAATGATGCAGAGACCTGGCAGCAAGTGACACAGAAAGGACTGAAATACTCAATGCCTTCTTCACCTCAGTCTTTACTAGTAGGACTTGCTTTCAGGAATCCCAGGTCCCCAAGACCAGTGGGAAAGTCTAGAGCAAGGAAGATTTAACCTTGATGGAGAAGAATCACATTAGGGAACGCTTAAGTGAACTGGATATACTTAAGTCCATGCATGGGACATGACAAGATGTGGCCAATGTCATTGCAAGGCCACTTTCAATACTCTTTGAAACTTCATGGTGGACAAAGGAGGTTCCTATTGACTGGATGAAAGCAAATGTCACTCTGACCTTCAAGAAAGGCAGGAAGGAGGATCCCAGGAATTACAGGCTGGGCAAAGTCATCTCAATCCTTGGGAAGGTGATAGAAATAAATCCTGGAAATATTTTCCGAACACATTAAGGACAAGGTGACTGGGAGTAGTCAGCATAGATTTATGAAGACGAAATGATGCCTGACTGACCTGATAGTTTTCTGCAAGGAGATGACTGGCTTGCTGAGGGAAGAGCAGTGGATTTTGTTTATCTTGACACAGGAAGACTTTTGCCACAGTTTTCTATAAAATCCTCATAGGCAAGCTGATGAAACACAGGTGAGAGAAAATGACAGTGAGCTGGTGTGAAAACTGGCTGAACTGCCAGGCTGAGAGGGTTGTGGATTAGCAGCAAGAAGTCCATTTGGAGGCCAGTCACTAGTTGTGTACCCCAGGGGTCAATACTGGGGCCGACACTGTTTAACCTCTTCATTGATGACCTAGACAGTGGAGCAGAGTACACCCTCAAGAAGTCTGCAGGTGGTACCAAACTGGGAGGAGTGGCTGAGAGACCAGATGGTTTTCCTGCCATTCAGGAGGACTGAAACAGGCTGGAGAAATGAGCAAACAGGAATGTCAAAGTTCAACAAAGGGAAATGCTGAGCCCTGCAGCTGGGCAAGAATAACCCCATGCAGCAGTACATGCTTGGGGCCGACTGGCAGGAAAGCAGCTTTGCAGAAGATGACTTGGGGATACTGGTGGACACCAAATTGACCATGAGCCAGCAATGTACCCTTGTGGCAAAGAAGGCCAGCAGCCTCATGGACTATATGAGGCAAAGTATGCTCAGCAGGTTGAGGGAGGTGGTCCTATCCCTCCAGTCAGCGTTGTTGAGTCCACACATGGGGGGCTGTGTCCAGTTCTGGGCTCCCTGGTACAAGAGAGACACAGACATACTGGAGCCAAGGCCAGTGAAGGGGCACAAAGATAATTAAAGGACTTGAGCAACTCTCATAAAGGGACAGGCTGAGAGGGCTGGGACTGTTCAGCCTGGAGAAGAGAAGGCTCCGGGAGAATCTTATCAATGTATAGCAATATCTGATGGGAGGGAGTAAAAAAGATAGAGCCAGACTCTTCTCAGTAGTGCCCTGTGACAAGATGAGAGGCCATGGGCACAAATTAAAATCCAGGAAATTCCATTTAAACATAAGAGAAACCTTTTTTTCTGTGAATGTGGTCAGACACTAGAATAGGTTGCCAAGAGAGGTTGTGGATCTCCGTCCTTGGAGAAATTCAGAACTTGACTGTACATGGCTCTGAGCATCCTGCTCTGGCTGAGCCTGCTCTGGGCAGGTGGGTTAGACTATATTATCTCCAGATGTCCTTGCCAGCCTCAACTCTTCTGTGATGCCATAATCTTTGTGTAGTCAGTATACATATGTATAGATAGATGGAAGAAACTCAGAAGTCACTAATATTTTCTTAGTATGCTTTCTGCAACAAGCTTTTTATTCAGACCTTAAATCTTAAGATTTAATATGCTTTAGAAGTGTATTAGCATTAAAAGTATAGTTAGCATTAGAAGCTCTTTTATATAACTTGTTCTATGAACTTCTTCAGAGCTTTCACTGAATATTCCACAAAGTATCACAAATTCTGCTCTCAGGGGCCCACTAAAGTACACCTTTTCACTTTTATTTTCCAAATTTATTACTAGACAACACTGTCACCCATTCTAATGAAGAGGGTAATGCAATACTCATAGTCCCCTGCAAAGTTATATATATCAGTGCAACATACAACTTCAATAAATAAATGAAACATTCTGTTCATTTTTCATTCTGCAATAAAATATTCAAGTTAAAGAAGTCAACTGCAAGAAACACTAACTCTTATCTTCTGTGTTTCCTTTCCTGCACAGGAAGAAATAGCATCGTCTGACAAGCTGAATTCTGAAAAGTGTCACATTATGTGTTCACCATAAAACAATGAAAAAAAAATGACTATATAAATTATGGTCAAAGGTTTAATTGTCAAGGGTTCTAAGCCAATCTAGAAAAACAAGAATAATGTGTCTAAAGATAAACTGAATTAAAATTATTCTGCTGTTCTGAAGGAGCATTAAGCAAGCACACAGGAGAGCTAATCTAAATGCCACAATTTTCAGGAAGAAAGAGGAAAGTTTTATTGCTATGAGATAGATAAAACATTCGGAGATTCTCACTTAAGTCAAATGTAAAAGATGTAAAAGATGCAGACCCAGGCAATCTACCCACATACAGCAATGAGACCCTACTGACAACAAAATGGACTGAACAGAATGAGAGAAAAATGCAATAAGCTCAAAGCTCCATAGAATCTGCAAAGATGAAATAAGGACAAAAGGTCCCAGGTCCACTTTGAGGTCACATACATATTAGAAGGGTGTTGATAGCCATGATTTTTTTTTAAAGAGTAGTTATTTAAACAGAAATATTCCAATCAGAGAGACATCAAAATGCAGTGGCAATGACCTTGCTTTACAACCAAATAACCCAAAGAAACAAACAGTGAAAAAAGGGGGAATTAAAAAGACTCCTTCCTTATTAATAGTCAGACATTGACCCAAATTCAGATGTGGTGACATCCATGCAACAAGAGCTAATCATACAAGAAACAGATTTGGATTCTTGAATATAGCAAGCAGCTTAAATGTGGTGTTTCATATAGCATGAAGACAAAAATAAAACAAATTAGTGCAGTCTAACTGAACACAGAGACAAAAGGGAAAGGAAAACATGGTTTGTTTTTACTGAAAATAGTCTTGAGATACATCATTTGGTTTCTGTATTCTATCTGACAAGTCTTGCAAATGACATTGATGACTCTGACTTTGTATGTTAATGCAGCTGCATGATGACAGACCTGAGACTTTCCAGGGCAGGGCATGCTGCCAGCTCTTCATACATCCAAGCCTGCTAGGGCTGCATCCAGGCTGCAACAAACTAGGAAACAGCTGAGCTTAAATGTTCATTGCCTTCTAAGAAGATAGCTACAAAATCTGTCTCACTCATTTTGATTTCCTCTGTCTTTCAGGTTACTCAATTTTGCTATTCTCGACAGTCTTGTGTTCATTCCAGAAGCTTGGGAGCCCACCCAGGAAACACTTCTGGAATTTGGGATAAATCATATTGTTTGGGTTTGCAGGATGATCTCTGTCAGTGGCTTTAATACAGTCACTATACTTGTAGTAACAAGATGCAGAAAACAACTACAAAGTTCACTGACTTGATTTACAAATTCTACCTTTTTTCTTACAAAAAGACTCACATCTCAAGCCTAAAGGTATTTGGGTTGGGTTTTTTGTTTGTTTGTTTGTTTTTTCCAGAAAGCCTGTGCACTCTGGCTGGACTGCAGGTTTAACAGACACATTGCATTCTGGCCACTATGCCACTCTGTACAGCTGTGGGGAACTGTGCCTTTAGGAAGGAAGGTCTGGCAGAACACAACTGCAGCTGGTGGCTGTGCCCCTCCTGTCGCGCAATGCTGACTGGATTGTGCCCACTGGATAAAGCAGACTTTGGCTCTGCACGATTTCTGAATGCTACAGAAGGAAAACAAACAAGATACAGACAACTCTTAGTTCTCTGTAGTCCGCCTATCTTTCTCAGCTCAAGAAACAGTTTAGGTGTTTCATGGTGCCTGGAGTTGGAACTGGCAAACCCTTCAAACCCAGGCAAGCTGAGCACATGCAACCAGGAGCACTGGGGAGTGAGCAGCAGGCACAGACAATGACAGCTAGCCACGAAACTGCTACGCTGAAATTTGAAAGTGCAGGACTGTCTTCATAAAAGTGGTATTTTAAACAGACACCCAAAAGACGGTTTGTAACATATCTATGGTGAAGAATTGGTCTTGTCATTTGAGGTGTAGCAGCTGAGTAACACACCTGGTTGTGGCTGACATCTGATTGAAAAAACTCAGAAGGGAATTACTAGGATCCCAGAATTAGCCCTTTAAAAACTTGCTAGGATTTGTCTAGCAAATAAATTACCTAAACAGAACTTGGGATCAGAAGACCTGTGGGACAAAAAGGCATGTGGAGGAATCTGCAATAAACACTGCATTGCACCTGATGGCACTAGACAAGGTGTTTGAAGAACATAGATGCCTTGTCTAGTGCCATGCCCAGTGTTTGAAGAAAGTCTGAAGAATGACACAGTCTGCCTGCCCCAGCTAAGCACTCACACCCTGCACAGGACTAAACCAGCAACGCTGCTGGCTCCACAGCAGTGATGAATGAACCAACAAAGTATCATACCATTAACCTTAAGACGGTCCAAGGTAGACAAGTCAAAATGGCACCTGAAATAATGCCTAGTGCTCAAAGTAAATGCACAGCTAATGAAAAATAAGGGTAGTTTTGGAGTTAAGTGGTAAGGAAATATCCTGTAAGCTGTTAACTTAAATATACATATGGATAAATAGATAATTTGAAAAGACTCAGTTTATAGCTTTTATCAACAAAAATGCATATGATTTAAGAGGATAAAAGTATGCCTCACTCTTGGTCTGGCTCAGCTATACCCTTCTTTGGAGAGGCAAGGAACAGGCAACTGAGGAACATCCTGGCAGAACATAGCAGTGGCATAAGAGTCCAAATGACCTATAGTTTTATGACATCAGTGATTTATGCTGCTTACCATATGGCATCAGCTTAAGTGGAGTGAAAGTCACCTGCTGCTATGACAAACAAGCAAGGGAATAGGTAGTTCTGGTTCTCCAGAAGGGAAATGAAGACTAGCTAAAGGTGCAACCCTGCCCCTGTGAGGCTACAGTATAAGAACATGAAAGAAACATTTGGATGCCCTAGCCAGGGAAAACCTGGAGGACATGGACTAGGCCAAATGCTGAGACAACTGTGCAATACTCTCACCTTCAGGAGACATGGCACAGAGATGCTGTAGAGTATCAGGACTGGAAGCATCATGTCTATGTTAGTGAGGTGCGCGCCTCAGCTATTTGTTAAGAGTTAGGTTTTTTGCTCAAGTTGGCCTCAAGTTGTGCTGGGGGAGGTGTAGATTGGATATTAGGAAAAATTTCTTCACAGGAAGGGTTATCAAGCATTGGAACAGGCTGCTCAGGGAAGTAGTTGAGTCGCCATCCCCAGAGGTATTTAAAAGACGTGTAGATGTGGTGCTTAGGGACATGGTTTAGCAGTGGACTTGGCAGTGGTAGGTTAACGGTTGGACCTGATGATCTTAAGGGTCTTTTCCAACCTAAATGGTCCTATGATTCTATGATTCTATGTTTGGCATGCTGTTGCAGGGCTCTACTGCTTTCAGGTAGCTGCATGACATTGTACCTTGTAGGAGAAAATCAAGTGTCAGCACTTGTTTGGTACTCCTGCACCATGCTTCAATACATGGCACATGCCTACTGTCTCCTCTGTGTGAGATAGAGGTTATCTTGGGCACGCCTAAATTTTCAGTCAGAACTACAAAAGCTGTCAGCACAAACCCCATTAATCTATATAAGTGTCATTTTGGTACAGGAAGAACTCTAGAACAGTTGTCCAAGGGTCTAAGTATCTTTGATGAGAGCTAGTGGTTCTGGGCAAAGATAAACAAATACCAGAATGCCACATGAGAGAGACAGCGAGCACAGGAACAAAGTTCAAAGAGGAGTATAAATAGACAGTGGCCACCATCATCATGTTTCCCTCCCAAAATGAGAAATGGATGTGAAAACACATAGAATGGTCAACAAGGATTTTGTGTCTTGTCCTTATCAGCGATCCTGATGGTGCAGCTGTGCAGCAGATGTGAGTGCAAATCCCAGTAAAGAATGTAAAAAACCAGTATGTGTTTATTCCAGCCCTGAGGTATCATTGTAGGAAGCAAACAAACCAAACTGAGTGCCAGCCAATATATCCGACAGTTTCCTTACAAGAGACTGAGCCACAGACAAAACTGAACATTACATATGTCCTTGCAAACCCCTACATTTTAATACATTCAAATGGTAAAATGGTCAATGTCTCTTTTTCACAGGTGTAATACGTTTTTATTCATCAGAGGCCAATGCTAGCTGATACTCACCAGAAGCCATCAATTGCTGCTTCTAAAAAGAGTTTGACAGTCAGCACCTATAAGGTTCCCAGAGCAATACATAGGCTATTTTCTCAACTAGCAAAGTATGGCTTGCAAATTGAATAAAAACTTGGAAGAGATTTGGTCATTGCAGCCACATTCTCCAAAGCATTTGAAAAAGTGCAGAGGAGCAAAGTCCAGAGCTGGATTATGTTAATCCGATTTAAAAGAAAAAAAAGCCTGCCCAGTCTAAGATAGAAGGCAGACTTATTGCTGAGGAAAGATCCTGCATAAAGTAATTAAGGCTGTTACTAAAGGATGGCTGGGACAGTGTAATTCCAGCCCTTTTATTAGTTTCAAGGCTCTCAGCACTATATGGAGTTTTGTTCAAAGCCAACAAGAGAGTGATTTCTGAGGTGCTAGAGAAATATGTCAGAAGGAATATATGATGGTCATTTATGGACTGAAGGAAACCATAGGAGAGCTAGAAAATACACAGTTTAATAAAAAAATAATTTCAAATATGAAGTTCAATACACAACTTTATAAAACAAATATGAACAGTAGCATTAAAAAATTCTAAAAGCTTGTCACACACCAAAACTAGAACGCCAAGTCAAGCAGAAGAACAGAAGATCTGCAAAAATGTGCACACAAATTTGATTGCAACATCTGGAAATAAACAGTTCCTAGATTTTTAGCTTTATTTCAGTGAGACAATGGTACCGAACAATTCCACCTTTATACAAATCAACTCTCTTTTTACTAGCCCTGGTGAAACTGCCACTGTACCTTCTGACATTGGCCCTTGTTTAGAGGCCACGAATTTACGTAGTTTGAGCTGAAGTATGATTTCAGACTTGTAATGCCAAATTGCATCATTCTCAATTAAAGAGTAGAAAATGATGTCAAAGCAATGCTGAAAAACATCAGAGAAAGTCCCTGGTCCACATATAGAAACAAGGCAGCACCAACAAATCCCTGGCTGCTGCTGCCTGACAGTTTTTAGAATAGAAAGCTGAAAACAAGAACGCCTGCAGTGGTGGAAACTGATGCTAGAGTCAGAGGCTCTTAATGGATATATTAAAAGATAGGCAAGGAGAAACAAAAAGCTGAGGAAGATTTGTGGTCACAAGAGTGGCTGCCACTTCCCAACAACTCTGTGCAAGCCAATGCTGGAGGCAGAGGCTGCCAACAGCAGAGGCTTCGCCACAGCAGCCCTGCGCTCACACAAAGTTGTAACCTTTCCTAGGCACGCCTCGGAGAAACAGGTGGCACCTCCCTGAAATCCCAGCAGGGGTGAGAGAGATTGTTTTGCTCAGAAGATCTCAGGAAAACAATAGATGTTGCTGTTGCAGAGGCCAAGTGCAGAACGAGGCTCCACCAGGACAACCGCGCTGCTATGAACTGCCAGAGCACAATGGTGGTGATGGCTGGGAAGAGACCCAGAGACCCGTGAGTAACCCAGCGCTGCTAGCTAACTTAATTCACCCATTAGAAACAGGCGTTCAAAATTTTACACTGATTATTCACTGCTAGTATTTTTTGATTTTCCCAGAAACAGAGGCTCCAGCTTGAACGGTATACAACTAACTGCAATTATGTACAGAGGCTCACATTGTGCACATGGAAGAGGTAGGACTCAAGTCAAGAAAATCCAAAACTCAGCTGCATGTAAAGCCCACCAGTGCACTGTACTGCAGTGCTCTGCAATAGCAAAAGAGTTTTAATTTTTAATACAATTTTTTGGTGGAAGTTTTTAATTGAAAATATTACAGATTACTCTAAAAGGTATAGCTTGATACTTGTGAACTAATTAATAAATACTGAAGCTTTCTTCAGGACCTACTGTCTATGTATTCCTGAACTTCAAGCAGCCAAGGCAGTGTTGTCTTAAGCTTTCCAGTTCAGATCATGGATCTAATACATGGCATCTAAAATTCTTATAGAACCTTGGACATCTTTCAGAAAAGCATATATGAGGATAACTCACCAATGCGCAGACTGGTACAACGCTGACAAGCTTTACCCCTGTGTATATTACAGCATGGCAACACAACATTTTATGTCACCAGTGGTTGGTTACTGTTGGTCAGATAAAGACTCAATTTTCAAGAACACAGTGGCAATTTTTGGCCTTCACAATAATCCAGAAAAGAGCAACTAGTATCTGAAAATATTTGGTCCAGGCACCAGTTTTCCTAGCCCTAAAGATATGCATTAAGGTAAGTGATCAGGACCAATTTCAAAGCAACTGGTGCATCCCATTAAACAGTACAACTATAAATATGTCATTTCAGTTTATAAATATGCTTAATTTCTCAATAGACCCATACTAACATGAATGCTATCATTTCTATTGCATGTTCGTAAAATAAAGGCCAAATATAGGACTTTTTAAATAGGAACTCCTGTAATTTGTAGTAGTATTTAACCATAGAATATCTTCCAAGAAGGGATTCAGTTTTGATCTGAAAGCAGCACAAAAAATTCCTCATTTTTCTCCTTAGATTTTTCAAAAGCTAAGCACCCTTCTGAGAAGAATTTGTGCCAGATTGCTCATTTGAATTTCTCTGGCTTTGGCTCCCAGCTACCAGATCTTATTAAACCTCAGTCCAGTAGATTAAAGAGCCTTTTGTGACTACTTTTTCTCTCCTTGCTTGTTTATAGACCACACAAGAAGTCATCTCTCAGTCTTCTTGCTGATCTAAAAAACAGATTAGGTTTCACAGTATCAAGCACTTTTCCCAGCCCTCAAATACTTTCTGAACCACATCCATCTATCGCACACCCCCTTTAAAAATGCATCTCAGGAACAGGACATAATGCATTTGTATTAGTCTCAAAGATGTCACCTCCTGCTGCGAAATCAATTCTCTACTGATAACCTTTAAAACTCCTCCTCAACTTTGTGTCTCTAACTAGTCCTTAACTATAATTTGCCTTTTGGCTGTATTCAAGTGTATCTCTTTGACTAAGCCCAAATTACCAAGCAATAAAGATTACTTTTCATTGCTATCCTTTCTGAAACAAAATTTACCATTTCACCAAGCTTTGTGTTATTCACAAATTTTATGAGTAATCATTTTATGCTTGGTTCTTCATTGCAACTGAAAATGCTAAATAGTATCAGGCTTACTCCTGACCCTTCACAGTAGTTCACCAGAAGCCTCGCCTCCAGTCATGACTTTTCACTGACAATCAGCGTATGTGATTTGCAAATCTCTGCTTCCTCTTAACTGTGATCAGCCCCTGTGCATGCGGTGTGAGTCACATACTTAACTTCTCTTCACACTCCTCCACAAATAGCCTATAACTCATGTATTGCAGTGCAATGCCTGGTTTCTCTTTCATGCCATAATCCCACCCAGCAGACAGCTGGGCAGCAGATACCTTGTTCCACCGACCACTTCTGTCCTTCCCATGCAACGAGAAAAAAAACAGTCTGTAGAGCTACATTACTTGTATCGCAAATGCATGCACAAATGCATGCCTACCTGGAAGGAAGATGCTGCCGTATTGCACCACAACACAAAGTTTTGCCTCCTGAGGGGGTCCTGGGCTTGGGTAAGGTCTCTGAGAGGATGGGTTCCAGCTCCAGTTCCAAAGTCCTTCTGCTATCATGTAATCTGATGTGCAAAACCAGCCCTTTCTCCCATTATCGCACATGGTGCTCTTGCATGCCATCAAGACATCTGAAAGGTCTTGTGATACCTGTGGATCATTGCAGGGGGCCTTCCAACCCACTGTTGTGGGTTTTTTTAATCATGATAGCAATATAATTTAATATTAAAACACCATATACTTTATCTTCTCTTTGAACTTTCCTTAGCCAAACTCAGTCTACTATGATAAAGCAGAATGTGTGCTATATTAAGGTGATTAAAAAAAGCAGCCCATGGAACTGTACAGCGGTATCTACAATATTTTTATATAAATTAAATATTAACAGGAATATGGATGAGAATATTTTCAGGATCACAGTACTCTAATAATCTTACATCCTTTATATGCCACTGATTTTTTTGCTTAAAGATAATGTTTATTAGTCCCACTTCTACACTGTGCTTCATCAAGATTAATTCTGCACCGAGTGTCTTAATAACAGTTGTGCTACATTTTATTAGTTTATACATATGAAAGTAGATATTTTATTCAGAAATATGAAACAGAAACATTATGCTGTCTAGTTAAGGCTAGTTATTGCTGGAGAATGGCAGGGATACAAAAGAGCTAAATAGGGTTTTAATAATGCAGATTTCATTGGGAAAAAAGCCACAATAAAATAGAATATGACTGTTATTTAATCTAGGAGAACTACGAAATGAGAATTTCATCCTGAATGTGCATCATGTACGAATGCTATATGGAATTTACTAAACTCTCTTAGTTGTTGTCTAAAGACCTGGGTTTTTGTATACCATAAAAATAAATAAACAAACAAGCAAAAGTTTGCAGCAGGCAAGAGAAATGAATTATACTCAGGAAATGAATTAATTAGGTTAAGACATGCTAACAAGAAAACAGATTTTTCCATGACCAGTCTAATTAGTGAAACTTCATTCCTTATGAACTCCTACTGTATGCGCATACGCTTTTCCAGCAAGTCCAACTCCCTTCCTCCCTAAACTGCATCTCCCAGCCTCCCACTCTGCCCCCAGCCCTTAAAGCCCCCGTTTCTCTGCCCTTTCCTCCAGCAGCCAGGCACAGGGCACAGCACGGGAGCAGCCAGCAGCATGTGCCCGCTGACCACCCAGGGCACATCAGGCGGAGAAGGACCTGCTGATGCTGCGGGTTTCAGCCTTCAATCTGCAGGAACACTCGTAAGGTCTGTTTTCCACCCCAACACTGTTTTCCATAAAGCTTTGTAGGGCTTAGTGTATACAACCTCTTCTTCACTGTTATCTTTGAACTCTCTTTTCATAAAAAAGAAGCATCAGTGATGTGAGCTTCAAATGATGCAAATGACATAAGAATCCAGGCACATTTTCCATGTGCTGCTTTCCTTCTTCTTTAAACAAAGATGGGTAAACGTGCTACCATGTGGAAAAAGCAGTGGAAGAGGACAAGGATGCCTTGCTCTCACAGAAGATTTAATTTTTCTTAATTAAATTAAGTTCACAATAAATACAAAAAGTACCTGATGCCTTTCTTTTTTCCCCATGTCTCTTTTAGCTGAAACTAGGTTCCTCCCTCTCATCTGAGTCATCACTACAAGAAAACAAAGCTGGTGATAGTGAGGTGACAGTAATGAAGGAATGCTCTTTTTTAACCCTTAGGGTTTCTGCACTGCTGCTGGCTCTGATATTCAAAGCAGCATCATGCAGCTCTCGCATGAACACAAATTGAAGAGAAAAGGCAGAACAGGGAGCTACAGCTGCAAGAGCATCAAAAAGGCATGGAGCTCCAGGAGCCCACAGCAAAACATATATGGCTGTGAGCCCTTCTCTGCCAAGCACTGGCAAATTTTGGAACCTTCTTGAGTTAATTTTCCTTGTAGAAGAGAAACTGGCAGTACAAAACAAGTATCTTCTCAGCGCAGGATGTTTATTTTCAAAAGTCCAGCTGCCCTTCTTCCTGAAGCCAGAACGATAACAAGCAGTGCTCAGGCAACAATGTTCAGCCAAGGCTTCAGACGGGGTGTCTCTCCCCTCCCCAGAAAAATGTCTTCACGTCTTCATCTCCCTCCCTCCAGGGATCTGCACAGATTTGTGTGCCAGACACATCACTTACTGCTTCTCTGATGGCAGCTTCATGTCTGACCACATACCCTTCTCTTCTGCTTAAGACAATGCAGTCAGAGACCAGGGAAACTGCACATTGAACCTCCTTCTGTGAGGTTGCATGGAACATACAGAAACATGGTGTCACTGAGCTTTGTTTGCATTATCAGGAATTAAAGTTAATGGGGAAACTTGAGATTACACCTTTGTTATGTAACTGCACAAAACTAACCTCAGTTTTTATCTGGTTTATCTGTTAATTCAAACCCAATTCCTACAAAAAGCCATCTTACCCAGGAGAGGAGTACTTTAAAGTTTATCAGTCTTGCAGTCAATTCTAACTCAAGTTGCAGCCTGCCCGCTTTCAGGAGGAGGAGAGGGAAAATCACTCATTTGTAGACAGTTCCACAAATCCCTCAGAAGGAGAGGTGGACAAATTCTCCTTCCAAGGCCTGGGCAAGATTTATAGCAAGTTTCAGCACAAAGAACCATGGAATAGATCCTATAACATACACCCATAGTGTCCACAGCAAGTTTGTCTTGGGATGGTTGGTCTTTAGAGGGGAGTTCACAGTGACAGGTCACTTGGCTTTCTTGCAGCTGATGCTGTGATTTATTTTGTGGGAATATAATAAACAGGAATAGCTGCCCCCATGCATTTCCCATAACATCACAGGAACTGTATTTACAAAATAAACAGAGCTGCATAAATACAACAAAGATCAAACTTCTCAGGTGTTAAAATAAACTACTTCCAGGGAAGAGAAAGACAAATGGTCAGAATGGTTATAGTAAGGCCCTATGGTGTAACCATCTCTACAGCTTGACTAAACCACCCCTTTTCGTGCCTTGCAAATAGACTCAAACACCTAATCCTGCCAGTCAAGTTAAAGCAGTAGAAACCCAAACAATTTCACAATGCAGTATCAGACCAGAGCTCAGGACACTGCATTTCTGCAACAGCAACATCTGCCTCCAAAACAATTTTCCCCCCTTTTTTTTTCACATGGGATAACAACTGCTACAGACCACACCCAGTGGCAAAATCCAACAGAAAAATCCATCTGCCTGAAGCCACTTCACACTTGCTTTCCATAAGAAAAAAGCAAGTAATTTGATAGAAATTAAATCTCCCACTTTTCTGGAGGGTTCAACCAAAATGTCCACAACTGCCTGACTCATTTCAAAAACAAAGGGTAGCTCACTGCTACATCTGATACCCATCCCACTGTCCTTGCCCACCTACTGAGGTTGTACAGTAACCACTACTCCGAGACAAAACTTCTCTCTGCGGTACTTCATCACTAGTGCCTCTTTTCATGGAAACATTGGGTAGTGGTGTATTGGCACTATGGAACTATCATCTATTGGCACTATGCACTGTGAAATATTGGCCTAGGGACCACCCAACTGTACAGGCTCCAGCTGCTGAGGCACCTTCTGCCCCTTTCTGCACCACGTTCCCAACAGCCACTTCTAGCTGGGATCATCTGTATGTTCTTTCCCTCCCCTAGCTACAAGAGGAGGTTACGCCATGTCCTCCTCTTTTATGTTCTCACTGTCAACGCTCACCTCCACTCAAGTGCTTCAAGAAGCAAACTTACATCTTCTTTGGATTCTCTGCTAGCACGAGTCTCCTCTTCTGTAAGACACCGAGCCACGACACATGACATGCTGCACCGCACGCTACCCACACTGCTCTTCTCCTCTTTTCTTTATCACCTACAAAGACCTGTAAGAAGCGCCACTACTTTCTCCGACTGTACCAGATGGCAAGGCACAGCAATGGCAATCTTAGCACAGCATTTAGGTGAAGTGCAGAATTGCCTCATAGTGTTAACATCTTCTTGTTCCCCCCCAACACGCCCATCCCACCATCACTACTTAAAAAAAGACCATTGTATGTCATTGCCTTGTTTTCCATACCTGGAACATTAATTTCTCCATACCTTCTCATTCTCCTCACTTCCTCACTCTCCTCCTTTTTTTCTTACTAATATAAGAAATGGAGACTCCGAAAACTAGAGACCCCATTCCTGGGTTTCATTCTCCTAAAATGTGTGTAAGCTATCCTATGTATATACACATGCACATATACATATACGTATATCTGTATGTATATACCTATAGCTTTCTTCCATTCTTATGCTTTAATCCAGAATTAAGGATTCTGTACTGATCCTGACACCAAGATGGTAGAAGTTCACAAATTATTAAAAATAATGAGATAACCTGTTCATAAAATACAGGACTTGAAAAAGGACACAGTCTTCAGTCCCAGAAAAATACTGAAAAATACAACATCAGCAGCTTTTTTAAACTGAAAAGGTTAAATTTGAAGCATCATTATTTCTTGAGAGAATTATTTTGAAGAATTCACTGTTGAGGAAAGTATTGAGTTTTATGTTCATAGCTCTACAGCTAGATTTCTTAAATTAAGCTCATTTCCTTACCCCCATTCTTCCACCCCCAGAAACATCAGCTCATTATTTTAAAAATGCACAATGAGTGAGAAAGAGGCAATTTAAGATGAGGCACTGTAGAAATTGACTGTGACGGGTGTACAAAGAATGAAGCAGTACATGACTTCCCTGTTCTTTCACTTTTCCTTAAGCATCTGCTTTTGGCTACTTTTCTGATTTCTCCTTGATGCTTGACCCTAACGAAACCTCAAAGACCTCCTCAGGAAGTGGGGAGCTACAGGAAAACAAAGCCACAAAGAAAAGAAGTGTTTCCAGTGCCTCCTACCTGGCTTTGGATAACCTTCATGCTCCAGTGCTACTCAAAGCACCTCATTTGTTGAGAAATACAGCTTTAGACTTTCTGGTTATCATTAACAGCTGATTTTACACAATATTGGTTTTCCCATTAAATTTAGAAAAATCACAAGTTCCTTGCTAGGAATCAGTTCTTCCCCCAGGCAAGACACAGGTTACCCGCAGGAGGGAACCAGTGCTTGTCATGAATATTTGTGGTGCCTGCAGTAAGCTATTCTTCAACCCTGCAATGCCCATGGATTAAATTAGATCTGCCAAAAATGTCTGCCAAATTTCTATTAGCATCATATTATTCCTAATTAGCATAACTGTTGCAAATGTATATAATAAAACATATATCTAACCTGACTCGGTCTTCTGCAAGGCACGCTCCCTGACTGAAATATTCAGTACTAAAAAAAGACCACAGTATCATGAATGTAGGAAATGAATGGTCAGGATACCTGGGTGGAAACCAAGGATAGATTCCTAGAGAAAGTAATTCTAGATTAATATACTAAATAAGGGTTTTTTTCTCTTCATGTTTCACAAAGAAATATAGAATTATTCAGGTTGGAATTACCTTAGAAGGTCACCCAGTACTCACAGCAGGCTTAATACTGAATCCAGACCAGGTTGCTCAGGGCTTTATCCAGTTGGGTCTTGAAAACCTCCTAGTATGGAAATTCATAACTTCATGGGCAACCAGCTCTACTGCTTAATTACCCTGATAGTGAAAATGTTTTCCTTGTATGACATTGACACTGATGCTAATTTATATATTGTATGAAGTTGAAATCTCCCATTTCAATCTGTCGTTGTCTTTTGTTCTCCCAGTACACACCACTGTAAAGAGCATGGCTCCATCTTCTCAGTAACCTCCTTATCGGTGTTGGATAGCTGCTGTTAGGTCCCTCCAACACATCTCTTCCCCAGGCTGAACAAGCCCTGCTGCCTCAACCTCTCCTTGCAGCGCCAGTGCTCCAAGCTCTGACCATCCTGATGTCCTTTCACTGAACTCACTCAAGTTCAGTGATGTCTTGGCAAAGTCCAAAACTGGACACAGCATTGCAGGTATGGTCTAAGGCGTGCCGCGTAAGGGGGAATAATCACTTCCCTCAACCTTCTGGCTGCTCTCCTGTTGATACAGTCCAGTCTGCTGCTAGCCTTCATTGTTTTATGCTGATCAAGGCTGAGGGCATAGTTCACTCTTGGTTTCTTATTCAATCCTTGTCCCATTTGCTGACCCTGTCAGCACAGGTGCAAAGTAACACTGAACAGCTGAATGAGCAAAGCAGAAGTGCAAGATTTTCTGCCCAATTTTGCAGAAATTCATATAAATGGAAGATCAACTGCCCTGACAGGATATTGCTTCCTCACATCACGTAAAATCATATATAAACAGCCTGTTAGGGTAGCAGAACTGCAATGACAATGTGAGTCTTCCATAGTCTTAGGCTGTTTCTCTATATATCTGAGCTATAGATAACAAACCATCCAAGCAAAGTCACCAGTTCTGCTACATCTTTTCTACAGTGCTCTAGTTGTTATTCTTTTTGCATCAGAAATTGTTCATCCCAGAAGAAGGGTGTGGGATTTTCTGGGTGATTTTCAATGCAAAGATGTGGCCAGACATAGCATTATACAGTCAGAGTTTACCAGCTACGGTGTACACTTGTAACCAGGGCACAAATAAAAGGGAGCTGCAAGAAGAGGCTCTATTTCAATGGGAAAGCACAGTTTTCCACCAAAAATGTGACAAGCCAATAGTGCAACATGAAACCCAAGATATTCTCAGTCCTCATTCAGTTTACAAGTATAATACCAAACCTCCTCTATCTAACACGCCAACACAGTAATGAAACTAAGATAAAGAGATGAGCAAGCCTACTTCATCCAAGATGTTCAAGTACCAATATACACATACTGCATGTCTCTTTGCTTCAGTAAAAATACTTGCAGAATCTATCACTAAGTTTTTTCACTAAAGTTTAAAGAGGAAGAAGCATTAGGATTTTATCCAGTATACCCAGAAAAGGCTTCAGTTTTTAAGGGGACTGGAGAAGTGGGATTTGAAGTTGGGTCTCTGAATCTTAATCTCTGAATCGCATGTGAATGCACTGCCAACCCCATGAAACCCAGAATTTTCCACACTTTTTGCTGGCGGGCACTGATCCTTGTGAGCGTGTAGCCTGTCCGCTGTAATTGCCTGAAGAAAGCAGCCTTTGACTTATGAGCCATAAGAAAACATAGTAAGAATATACACCACAGCACATTGTTTTACCCACCATAGCTGTATCTAAACACTTAGAAAGCATCTTTCTATGAACACTTTACAAGGAAAACTTTGAACACTTTTGAACACTCTATGAACACTTCTGTATTTTCCTATATTCAAGGAAAATATATTCACCTTCTGTGAAAAGGGGTTCTTGCACAATTTTACAGCTGATGTATATATTTTTCATCAAACCCTGTCAGCATTCATAGTTCTCTACTGGGATTAGTAGCATATAATTTGAGCAGGAATAGTGAGAAGAAATACACAGTGTTTTTCAAAATCACAAATGGCGCTTGATTATAATATTTGCAGCTCTTCCATCTAAGTAACCACACAGATTGCACATACTCCCACAGAGATGGAAATTAATAATATGTGAAATACCTGTGCAGCTTGAGCGTCACAGTTCCATAAACAGTAGCAAAGCCCAGAAGACGAACCCATCTTAGGAGAACACAGCGAAATACACTTGGCTCAAAATACAAAATGACAACCTATAGAACAGAAAGATAGAGAGAGCTTCAGTACTGCTTTAATGTGAAAGTAGTTCTTCATTCAAATGCAGAATAGTTGCAAAACAGGAGAGCAGACATATTTCAGCTCGTACTGCTGTATATTTAGATTTTCTAGTAAAGTGATGGGATGATCAGATCAACCAGCTGGCACAGTTCTAGGCACCAACTCCTTTTGAAGGGAGCTGGCAAAAGCCCTGTGACAGACTGTGAAGTGACAACACTTCTAAATGCAATTCCACTGACTTTTCTTAACCAAGTGAAAACATGTACCCAGAGAAGAGGATAGAAGAGACAAGGACATTTTCCTTGAGCTATTTCAGTAATATGCAGCTGGCCTAATTCTGGTTTGATGGACTGTATTTACTAGGTTACACTTCAAAGTCACTCCTTCTAATAAACCTAGCAAAATGATAGCTGCTCATTTTTTCTGCCAACTACTCTGCTGCACTAAAAATGATTGCACTGTCCAAAACCCCAAAATCTTGATGTCATATTTCACTCTTTCTTATTCTTCTCTATATATTTTCCCTAAGCTATACCAAATCTCCCTATAGATCACCACTGTCTTAACAAAAATAACCTTTTTGTTCACGTATGGATTTCTCTAATCACAACAGAAAGGTACTACTGGCCTTTTGCTCTATCTACCAAGTACCATGCATGAGGACAACACTCAATAAACAGTAACAAAAAGCTACTTCTGCAGGTATAGTGCGTATAAAAGCATCACTACCAAGTAAAATGCCACCCTTATCTAAAACAGGGCTGCTCAAATGGTGGGCTCAGTCATGATCTGAACCAGGAGTCCATTTCTTCTCATTCCAAAAGACATTGTCCCTGGTGTCCTGAGGGATGACCCCATATTCTTTCCTACTCGTCCGGCCCCGCCAGGAGCCTGCTGTCCCAGGGATTTGGCTGTACACTGCCTTCATCCTACCTGCAGACCCTGCTTGGTCCAGCAAAGCTAGATCCAGTGCATCCCACACGTCTGGCCAGAACCTGATAAAACCCCCAATGCACCGTAGCACAAATTAATTGGGTAATCCTGGTCTAGAGAAGGAAAGCACTGAAATATTTCAGGCCATCTGCCACAGCTTCATTTAGAGTCAGTGCATTCTGGCAGTTGAGGTAGTATTGTGCCTACCGGCTGCCACATGATATTATTTTCCCAAGTAAATGCTTTTCTGTGTGGGAATTCAAGCCCAGGATATTGGCCAAAAGCCCAGGACTACGTCCTTTGGGTGACATAGACATATTTAGGAGAGTGAGGGCAAAAATGGCAGACATGTGGGCTGAGAGAGATAGAAGAAGCTGCTGTGCTTCGCTGGCATCGTTTTTTACAGAATCAAGCTATTTCTTAAAAAAACATGGTTTGTTGAATCAAACCATGGTGCAAAATTTAATCTGCTTTTTTCACTGTTATTGGACTGACATGTTTCAAGGTAGACATTTTCTGGGAATCTGACAAATTCTGCATGTAAGGAAGGGAACAGCATGCAGCAAAAGGCCCACTTGTCCTTGGAAAATCAGCTGGAAAACTGAAATGCATCCACACACACATGAACATGCTTGGTAAACAGAGCATCCAGCAAGATGCTTCCCAGAAAGGACTGAATGACGGTAATGACCTCTTATCCTAATACACAGTTATAGACATTAGGACAGCTGCAGAACCAGAGCAAAGTCTGTAGCAGTAACCTGGCTCCTAAGGTTTGCCAGGGGGTAGAAAACTCTCTGTTTCATCTTCAATTCTTCCAAACTAGAAAAACAATGTCAAAAAAAGACTGGCATACAGAGACTCTGAACGTTTCAAAGTTGATCTGAAAGCAGAATTTTTCAGATGATTGAAATGGGAAGGTCTGAAAACTTTCCAGGCACAGAATTTTCTGAACAAGGGCAATAGCTCTCTTTGCCACGCAATCTGACACAGCAATTTCATCTGCAGTTGCTTGTTGAAATTTTAACTGCTTGTGTCCAGAAAATCTCATTGATTTGCATTGAACCATTTGTATGAGCAGCTGAGGCATTTGGCTAGTTATCAACCAAGAAAACACCACTTCAAATGCAGCATGGTGTGAGCAGGCTTGTGGCAGCTCACCATGAAGGCTGCAGAGGCAAGGATCTGTTGGTGAAAACTATTCTCATTTTGCCACTTGAATGTAGACACATTTTAACTACTCCTTCGCCCAGTGGTCAAGTACATTGCGGAAGTAAGACTTGATCCAAGTTTGATTCCCTTTTAGGTCTTCCTGCGTTTATATGATGGAGAATAGTTACAATGTCCTCCCAAGGGCAGACATCCATTTCTACCTATTCTTCTGTAACTTGCATGAGGTCTGGCATGGACCAAAGCTTTGAACAGCAAGAATTGCTATACTTATGTTTTGCTTGCTTCTTAGGCTTTCCAGAAGGTTATTCTAAGAACATATCATTCCCATTCCCATCAGGGCTGACTGGGATGTTCAGGTGACTGCCCTCTCTAAGCCCTTGTCAGCATTAAGTCTCTTATGAGCACAGTGAATTTTAGTGGCACAATTTTTAAATTGAATAATCTTTAATGGATTGGAGCCAAGGGGCTACAGAAACACTGCCCTGGAAGCTCAGTAAACCAAAAGCCATGCTCAAGTTTTTCATCTTAGTGGAATCGCATTCTTGCAAAGAATATGCATCTAGTGAAAAGTATGGCTGCTGCACTCCATCCGTCACTCTCCCTAGCTGAAAAACAAACAAAAAGAGATACATAACACAGAGAAGTCTTGGTTTTGTTTCATATCAGCCTCTTCCACCTTCTGGTTACCAAAACCCCCACTTCCTACTGTCATTCCCAGAGATAAGGCTTCCTTAAAGTGACAAAAAATATGCAGCAAAGGGTTGCTGAGCTCCAAGCTAGGAGCGTAGGATGAGCACAGCGTTCACCCACACACCCAGGCTGCTCTCAGCAGAACAAGGGAATCCCTCTGCAGTTCTAAAAGACTAATCTGCCCACCAAAAATTTGACAATAATTCATTTTCCCTTTTTGCTTTTATAATGCATTAGACCATGACAGCAGCATAAATCTCATTAAAAATGCTTAGAGGTTTTGCTGATGGATGTCACTGTACGTAAGGAAATGTGATATCCCCTGTTTTGCCAGTTCCTGAAATCCATTTAAATACTAGACATCAGTTTCTGTTCCTTAAACAACAAAAGTCTGGGGAAAAAATATTTGGAAACCAGAAGAAGAGAAGTCAAACAGTACCTGTTCATATACCAGTTACTGCAGCTGTGCGTGAGACTTCATAAACTATGGCTCATCTTTGTCATTTGGACAAATGCATTTAGATGTTTGCTTTTAACCTCGACGTGTTTTAAGCTATTATTACCCTTTCCAAAACATTGTCCCACTAGTCACGCTACCACTTGTGGAGTCAGAGATGAAAAGACTTTCTAAGGTCACCAGCTAACTGTCAAGTATGTTTAGAGCTGGAGAATTACGGACATGGAAGAGAGACTTAGCTTGCTGACACAGCGATCAGCCAGTTCAGTTATTCAGCTGACATGATGAACAGACACACACGCTCTCTAAAGACAACGGCTAAAGTCAATACAGGCACCTCGCCCACTACAGCAAATTTTTGTTATCAGGACAGGTAGGAAAGTAAAAGTGCAAAGAGAACTAACATTGAACAATTTAATGTTCAAAAGCATAACAGACATTGTCTTCACAAAAAATGAGCAAATAATGAGTTTTATAGCCTCAGTGCCATTGCTTCTTAAAAGATATACAGCATTTAGAAAGATTCTTTAAAAGAAAAACAAAACCCACCACCCTATCAGAGCTCTGTAATGTTAATAGTGAGCAATACTTCCATGCAGCGCAAAATATTCTTTTGTTTTTCAGATTAACTCTACTGTGCACATTATAAGATGATTAATTTTGCCCTTCACCTTGGGCACCAGGTCCGGGTGAAAGCATTTTAATTAATACTGTGCAGTTCCCCAGGGTGCATTGAATGGGATTCAGTCTGCCTAAATCAGGCATGTAATTTTTACCTACATTGTAGGGATCTAGTAAATCAGCCCTGCTAATGCGAGTTCCATAGATAACCCACAGATAAAGGCAGGTACCTTGAATAAACTTGAAGAAGTTCAGGACTTCAGCCACTTGGACAGAATCTTGGCCTCTTTCAGTCTTTAAATACGCATCTCCACCAACTAGAAAGGTACTTCAGCATTTATTTTAGGGAATTTGCTTCACTATATGTCAATTAATAATCTGCATTAGGAGGACTAAGCCAAACACTCTGTAGCCAGCTGTAACAATTTTGTAATGTATTTAAGACAAGTTGCTTTTTACTTCAATTCTTAAGCCATAAAAGTCACATGAATAGATGAAAACTTCCTTTTTAATCATCAAATTTCTATACTCCACATTGAGAGGGAATGGGCAGTGCTATAATGTCTCAAAAGATCAGAAGTCAAAGAACAAATTTTAAAAAATACATGGAATTGTCACTGCTACAAATCCTAAACCTAAACATGAAAAATTCTGAGCAGGACCTTAACTCAAAAAGCCCCAAAGTGTTCACTTTTGAACTCTGCTTATTTTTGTCCTCAGTTGTAGAATCATAGAAAGGTTTGGGTTGGAAGGGACCTTTAAAGATCATCTAGTTCCTAGTGCCATGAGCAGGGATGTTATCCATGTTAGATACATGGAAATGAGATACAGAGCTTAGAATTTTGAGCGTCAGCATCATCTGGTTATGGATCCAAGGTGAAAGTCACCTACTTTAGATAAAAGCGATGCAAAAGTATTTATTTTTTTCCTCATTTTCTAATAACCAAATTTCTCTTAAAATTGTGCCCAGTTAACCCAAAAAGCTTTACAGGAAAACTACCTACTTTTTTTATTTAACTTCAGAATTTGCTGAAAGTACTCTGCACAGTTCAATGCAGGACATGATGCAGCCATTTAAGATAATGCCTTTTGGGCTAATTCCATTAACAAGCATCTAGGAGATATTGCGAAGAGATCCATCTGATCTGTTCCACTGCCCAACACCATCTGCCCTTGCCTGACTGCAATAGCTGTCTTGGGCTGTCTCTAGGCAATTCTGCTACGGAACAAGCCATCAGATGCTTCCTCTCGGTATCCTGCTGTTCTTTGAGATGGGCAGTCTTCTCTTCTTCTGCCATGTTTCAGTAGTTTCTTTCAACACATAAAATACCCTCCAGGGTAACCTAGTCCATCAAGTGACCTATTAATGCTTCAGTCCTAATACTGAGAAGGGATTTCCTGCAACAGAGATGCTGTTTGCAATGTTAGATAAGCTTGCCATCCAAACTCATAACAGTCTGGCACTATGCTTTCTAGAAAAGGGACCAATCCACTTGTATGTGGGCACACTGCCATCTTAACAGATGGGCATGAATGAAGGCATTCATGAGCCTGTGTACACTACGGGCACCACATACCACTGTTCAAAACATGATTCACAGCTCAGAGCATCTGCTTAAATATTAGTGAATGCACAACTCATTATCCAATCCTGTACTACCAACAAATATTTCCGGTGAAACTACACAAAACATTTCAGACGTATGATAACAGCTGAATATATACTTAGGCTAATTACATAAGAACACTTCCTTCTATCTCCATCCCATTTTTTTAAACCACATGTGCTTTTTAAGCCATAACATTTTATTCTAATAGGCCTATGGACACACAGTACCATCAAACCCTGTTATCCTTGCAAATCTCACAATTTTAAAGCAGAGCTGTGCTGGATCATTAGCTCAATGCTACTATAAAGCACGCAGTTGCTGCAGGAAACCACAGTAACTACTCAGTAGGTTTTATTCTTGCTTCTGAATTGGAACTGAATCAACTCCCCAGTACACAGCATTGGAGGCATTCTGCTGCTGGGGGCAATGCATTTCAGATAAGGCGTATGTCAAAGTCAAAATACTTGTAGCCGTTTAAGGTCTTTTGGGTTTCTTCATAAAAGAAGACAAGTTTTTCCTAGCTGCCCACACGAAGTCCAGCTTGAAATTCTGCCTACTGAAATCCTCTTTTCCCTCCCACTATACTTTCAACTGTAGATAGGTTTTCTCCATTGCCTGTCTTAAAACATATATTAAACCTCTGGCTGTGTTTCAGCAAAGGCATGTCTTGCCTGTAAAGTCTTTTGGAAGTCCATGACACAGTATAAGTGCATAACCACCAGCACTGGTGTGAAATAAAAGGACAGACTTCTAGAGCTTGATTCATCAGCATGCTTTGCTGTCACTAAGTTTATGTTATACTTTGGATTCATCCCCATAAGGCAGTAACAGCAGATCTCTGAAGCTCTTCATGGAACATACAGTGGAGCTCATTTAGCCTCCTGAGAGATTTATCTGGTGATGAAGCAAACAGAACCTTCAAGATCATTCTGGTTTGACACAAGACTGCATACTTAGAATGCCTTTCTATTGATATATCTTCAGTTATTTCCCCCCCCCCCCTTTTTTTTCCCTGTTTATAAGGCAGATCTCAGCTAATGCTTGATGGGGTACCTCTGAATAGGTTATTTTGAGGAAAATAAATGTCCATGTGACTTCCAAGATGCCATCATGTCTTTCCTTCAATTTGAAGTGAAAAAGTGATATGTCACAGATCATACCAGCTCTGGAAATATTCATTTATAAGTGACTTGAACACATGGCCTGAAACTGCATTTGCTATAAATTCTAGCCTCTACTTAGAGTTACTAATGATCCAGCTTCACTGTTCCTATTTACGTTGGCCTAATGAATAGTATTCGAAAGTCAAGTAATAAAAAGTTAATATATAATCCACAATGCCTTTGAAAAGAGACATGCTTGCAGTCTGTAAACAGATTTGTTCACAAGAAATGAAGTGTTATGGCCAACAAGGTCCACACAGTAGAGAAGGGCATTCCATTTTTTTTTTCCTAATGATGGCTAAAACTTTGTCAGAAAACACTTCCTTAGCTTATGAGAGACATCAGTTGATGCCTGGCTGAATCAGCTATAAATGCAAAGGGTTATAGGGCTCCCCAAGGGTGAATTCACAACCAACAAGAGAAAAGGGATACAAAGAAAGACAAGACACTAACTCTGTATCCTCTTTGGGGAAAGAAAAGTATAAGAACTAGTATTAGCAAAAGGACTAGACCCCTGCCCCAGACAGCTGTGGGAACCATCTGGGGAACTGAGGAGAAACAGAAATCACCTTGAAACCAAGCTAAATCAAGAGATAAGTTATCACATACATTCTCTGTATCTATCTCCAAACAGAAATTAACGCCTAGCTTTTCACTGTAATAGAATAAACTATCTTTAACTGTAAGCTTCTCAAATACAAAGAGACATTTCAATGGCACTGGCCCAGGGAGTGGTGCTCCTAAAACAGTAAAACATGGTCATTCAGGAAGTATTAGGTCTCCCAGCCTAAGGGGATATAGGCACGGAACTGCCAGAGGTGGCAACTCGAATTTCTTGGGGGCAAATGTTTGCCCAGGAAAGGTGTCTTCCTGACCACTGTGAGTTATTGGATGCTTCTGCAGCATCCAGTACAAGACAGGGAGAAGGTCTGAAGCTCAGACATTCCTTTGAGACCACGACAAGGTGTAGCACAATGAATAAAATACCTAACACTGAAAAACTCAACACTGAAAAAACCCTAAAAATCTATACAATAGCTCTAGTCACATCCCATATTAAAAGAGAAAAGAAAATAAAGTCTGAATTGTATACTACTCTTCCCTTGTTCTCATTGAAATCTATTTCTGCTCCACTACCACCATAGAGCAAAAGAAGCAAATAAATACTTTTCAGGGAATCCAAACAGGAATGGGCTTGGTTGGCCCAGTGGATCTTCTTATCCATCTGCTTTGATGTGCCAGTAATTTTTCCATCTTTGGTATGTATGTATCTCTCTCTCTCTCTATATATAGGCTCACTTCTGACAGCTTCACATTCTTTAAATACAGTTACCCTAACAGCAGCCTGAACAGCCTCAGAAGTCAGTCCCTGAGGACTTGAGAGTTGGCTGATATCAGCAGTTCAGAGACTTCAAGCTGGCCAGATGTGGACTTGGCTGGATGTCAGAAGTTTCCACTGAAATCAACACATTACCACAGAAGGTTTAAAATCTGTTTAAACAAGATTTTTAAAAACAGAAACGACTGTTGTATTTGAAAATTTAAAGCCCACCAGAATCCATGTAGCTAACTGTGCACAGGGGAAAAATGTTTTTCCTGACTCATGTACCTCACCAGCCTCAGCCTTGAAGCACAAAATTAATGTATAGTCATTGATCTGATTTTAAAGATACTCAGGAGCTAGCCAGGCAGTTAGGTGCCTTTGACTTCACTAAAAGGCAACTACCCAAATATTTAAAAAATATCTGGCTCCATGTCTTCAAAAAGAGCTGCAAGTGTTGAGAGCAGTGTAAATCACATTGATGCTCTGCACTCTTTCATTTGATGTTTCTTCTTCCTAAACTTATACACAAAGGCCTTAGATTACTTTCCAGCTAAATATTGAAATATATGTGAAAATGTGGGTTTCCTGGTCAAGCAAATGGGCAGGTTTTGAGTGGAGATTATTAGACATGCTCTGCCAGCAGCAACACTAAAAGCAAAGATGAGCAGGTGGGACATTCAGGACTCCAGCCACATGCACGCTAAGGATGAGAAAAGAAGCAAAAGTGAAGTGTAGAGGAGCTGAGCTCCTCAACCATACAGTGCTTCTATTTTCAGAGTCTGCATTACATTCAAAAAATTTAATTAAAAATTACTAGAAGTAATTTCATTAGAACGTTTTATCTAGGCAACAGGTATGTGTGCATAGGCACACTTCAAATATTTTTCGCACCAATGCAAAATTATCAAAGTGGAAAATCGAAGAAAGTTGTAAAGTCAAAATATCTTCTAAAATATAATAAACTGCTTCTTCTACCAGTTAACTTTCATAATCGAACTATTTCTTTCATGTTTTCATATATATTTTTTTCAGTGTGACATGCCACTTGGGTAGATGACAACAGTCAACTGAGTGTCCTGGTTTACCTACTTCATATGTGAAAAAATTAAAAAACTTTCTTACTGGATGTACTACTATCTTTTCTTAACAAAGATGTGGTCACCTAAGAAGCAGAAAGAGAAACATTTTAAGGAGCTGAAACATCTCTAATGGAAAAGATAGACATCTATTCAGCCCAGTCATTTGCCAAATACTTGACATATTTTAACAATAGGATTGAGAATATGCTAGTTTAATTTTATGAATAATGAAGTGCACTATGCAACACCATATTTTATTAAAAACAAGGAATATCTAACAATTCATTTTAAGACCATGTCTGTGATTTTAAGAAAAAGGAACCTTTTAAAAACATAATGGTAAAGTAGTCTATATTAAAATAAATCTTGCAAGAGCTGCAGCTAAATCAAGACATAATAGACTTAAATTATTCATAGCAACTTGTCAAATATACTAAATGCAAGACACAGGTCATAAAACAGACTCACAGAGACTTTTGCATTTCATTACAATATGGCTGAAATCCCTACAAATATACAGCGCAGAGAGTGGTTTTTATGTGAATATTTTCAAATAGTGACTTCTACCCGGGAAAAGAAAACATGCAGCTATTTTAGAGTTCCCAAAATACCTTACCTCCTGGTCTTAATCTAACAAAGCCAGTGAAGTAATTAATGTGAAGTTTGTGAGAAAAAACTACCTGATGGTTTAGGTTCTTCAGGAATACCTCCTTCCTGGCTGCATGCTCTCCCTGAACTACATGTTGGGCAGGTTCAGGAGCCAACGTAGGAATTTTATTGACACCAACTTTTAAGGTGGTTACTTGGAAAAGATAATAGGGACAGACCAGGTCTTTGAAATACCCCATTAAACCACAGCAAAGAGTAGGACAGAACTGGCTGTTACCCTCTGCAGGGAAGTTTTGCTGGTATTTATTCTGACAACCAGTAATTTAGAAAACGTCTCTTCACAAAATACCAGCCGGACATCTCAATCCAGCCAGTGCTGATTAGTTTACTACAGACATCGCTGCTGGAACTATTGACTTTTCATTTTCAGCTTATGTCCCTGTAGCAACAACAGCAGTGGGGACAAGCCAAAGGCCACGGTGTGACAAACCTCCAGAGGAAGTGGTGGGAACACTCCACCTCTTAATGTTCCCAAATCAAGAACGGATGCCCGTCTGGGAAATCTGTTTTAGGTAAACTGAAGCTATCGGCTTCAGTAGAGAGGTAATTGGGTGAATTGTGAAAATGGGTGACATACTCTGATAACATGATCTATGATCCCACTGGTCTTAAATCTACATTAACCATATTAAGCAAATTATGTATTAGCCTAATTAATTATGGGTAATTAACAAAGTCCAGAAGAAACCAGCCACAGCTGCAAACTCAAAATTCACTCCATAGTAAAAACTATAGAAATTGGAAAGAAACACTATTTCTCTTTCAACTGCCATTCTTAAGAGTTCTTCTATCACATGGATATGATGAACATTGTTGCCTTCCAAAAAAATTGTCAACAGTTTGCTTGGCTAAGATGGCCAGAGTGCTCATGCTCTTCGGTTCTAGTCAAAAGGGAAAAAAATTGCTTTATACAGTGTATTCCATACCATGTGACGTCCCATCTAGTATAGGAACTGGGAAGTGGGGGCGGGGAATCGCCACTCGGGGACTGGCTGGGTGTTGGTCGGCGGGTGGTGAGCAATTGCCCTGCGCATCATTTGCACATTCCAATCCTTTTATGATTGCTGTTGTCATTTTATTAGTATTATCATTATCATTATTAGTTTCTTTTCTGTTCTATTAAACCGTTCTTATCTCTACCCAAGAGTTTTACTTCTTTTCTCCCGATTTTCTCCCCCATCCCACTGGATGGGGGGGAGTGAGTGAGCAGCTGCGTGGTGCTTAGTTGCTGGCTGGGGTTAAACCATGACAATTACAACAGATTTAGCAAAATAAATTTCTATATTCAAAACGATCAGGCTCTTCAGAGATTTTCTCCGTGTCACATATGATCTCTAGGTGATTTTTAAAGAACAGCATGAATCAGCTCCATTCCTCTCTGTAGCACTGGAGCAGAGCAACCTGCAGAACCAGCCCTCCTCTGCACAGAGTGTAGGCACATGCACTATGGGTCCTCTTCTCTGGAAACACAAACACATCCGTAGGTAAATCACTACTTACCTACAGATGGCTCAGGGATGCTGCAAAGCAGTAGTTCAATAATGGCCTAATAAAGGTGAAGTGAATGTGATAAATGTATGTGTGGGATTACTACCACGGTTGCCTGGAAGAGCAGGGGACTGATCTCAGTGAAGAAGGAGACCTTTCTTCTTATATGTTCCTAAGACAACTCTTTTCCTCCAGATTTTCATTAGCAACTTTTTCTTCACACAACTTTTATTTTGTGATGTATTTCTGCCATTCTGGCTCTTAAGCATGGACAGAAAAGAAAAAATCAATCACCTCTATAACTAGAGATTCCTGGAAGGACTACACACAAGGAAACATGCTTCTTATTTCCTCACTGCATTTAGGGTCCAAGGTGCAGATGAATGAAGACTACAGCATAATTCCTGTCTTCCTATTTTCATTGTCAGTCAGCCATTGAAAACTTACCTGAAACAAACTGCACATTTGTTGTCATAAGGTTTGCCATTTGTCTAGGCTTGTAAAGCATCCACCACATTTCTGATGGTGCAAAAACGAATGCTTTCACAAAACTTTGAGATCCTATAAACTATAGACATATATTGACACTATGGTGCTGCAGAATTTTATTCTGTGTTTATGGGTATATGTGTGTATATGAGTGGATAGTTGTAAATAAAACATCAAAGCTTTTTTTTAAGTGGAAGTTCTACATATACAGACATTTCATAATCCCTTCTCCAGTTGACATGCATGTATGTGTGTGTTTGTACATATAACATTAACTGCATGCGTGTATGAATATTTATATATCTATGCATTTATATACAGAAATAGATTTGGTGCTTTCCTCGTGACTTCTTTTTTGCCTGCAAAATCATGACTCTCTTTCAAAAGTTAGCTACTTTTCATACCAATTCTACAGCACATTGATTCCAAAATAGCTGCATAATTCAATTTAAGTATATCTGTACTGATGTTTTCTTCTTTATGAAAAGCAACACAGAATCTCAGTATCAGTCTCCTGCAATCCTAAGCAACCTTGAAATACACTTTTAGTGCAGAAGAGTTCACAGGGCATCTCCATGAGCCACAAAACACTCCTTCACATGGTATGTGAGAAAGTCATGTTCTCTCTATTCACTCTCTTTCACCACATTCAGCTATGGTGATTCGATAGTATAATCCCTATATTTCTATAGGCAATAGAAATCTGGAGTGGAGCTTCTACACACCTGAGCTAGGGAATACAAGTGAAATGCCTAAGTCCAAGACAGTCAGCCTAAGCTCCCTCTGTATTCAGTGGGGAGCATCATAGGCAGAGAGCAACTCACATTGTCCTTCTACAGGCACCTAAGGTGGGTTACAAGCGCTGTCCTTCAGAGGTCCCTACTTTTCTCCACAAGCTATAAAGGGAGCCTTGGGGTAAAATGTGATGTTCAGAGTTAAAATTAATACCTCCTCCCCTGCACCGCAAATAGCCACTCTGAAGATTTACTCACAGTTCTCAGCAATCTCCTTCTCAATTGAGCTCACATGCAGCTAGTAACCTGGCAGACTGTGTAAAGCCCATCCTTCAACTCTGAAATACTATAGAAGAGAACAAGCTGGAAAAGGCTTCAGAACTATTTAGCATAATTTAATATTTACTACTATTTTAAACTGGGGGTCTCAAAGGAAGCAAAGAACTCTAGGACAATTCAACTGATTCGGAAAGAAATGGGCCTAGAACATGAGGCGTGTTTCCTGGACCTTAAGGTAACTATTAGGGAATGCACAAACACAGAAATAAGATGGCAGTGAAAGTAAGACACTAGCTTGTTGAGGGCTATTTTCTGAATGGACAGGTATCAGTTTCATTACAGAAGAAAAATGCAAAAGTCTTAAAATGAAAAGCAATGATCTCAGACTAGCCATATCGAATACAAGCTGTCAAGAAGCAATCTCGAGCAATATATCAGCAACATAGCTGGATGAACTCAGAGAAGCCTGAGAAGAATTTTTCTTTACAGACATCAGGAGGAATATTTCTTTAATAGTACAAGAACAACATACTCAACTCTGAAAGAGCAGTGTTCAAAAGCTTCAACATGTGTAGGAGGCAACTACCTAAACAGAACAACAAATGAGAACAGAAATCTCCCCTTGGAAATGCTGTATGGAAGTGGAAAGTAGGAGGGATGGAGCTTGGAGCAGATCTTCAGGAATCTCAGTGTGGGCTTGAAAAACTTTAGTCTGTGGAGGTCACTGAGCAGTTGGTGAGAAGTCTGATGTACAACGGTGCAGGAGGAAAGAGAGGAGTCAGGTGAAAGGGGAGTTGCACAATGTGAAATCATTGACTGGGGGAAACTAAATTCTCTTTCTCTGGAAAACAGTTTCATGACACCTCAGTGATCTGTATTGCTGCTCATCACCTGAAAAATCAGCAACAGTAAAATCCCTAAGGCATAATAGGTACATCTCATCTTCCAAATACTGCATTTGCTAACCTTTGCATATATTCTGGTTTTCCATAAAACTGCATTGGCAAATGCACAAGTAGTCATATTGACGAATTCTTAATTGTCTGACATGGGCAATTTCTTTTTCAAAAAGAAACAGATAAACCACAAAAACATTTGAGATGTAAGGTTGCATTTGATGGGCATATCTTTGATCTTTAACGACTTTTTCAGTTGTCATTAAAAACTTCAGTCCTCTCTCTCACATTATATGATGTCTTTTCAGGTCCTAAAGATTTGAACTCAAACACCCAGAACAGCATTAGGACTTGCAGTTTGTTTTGCTGAACTATGCTTTCTCTGTAACTTAGGGTTTGGTTTTTTGTGATTAAAATTGCCTTTTATTTCAAACATGTAAAATAACTGTAGAGAAATAAATTGTAGATAAGGAAAAGAAACTCAGAAGAGCCAATTTTTTATTATTTTGAAAATTTAGACTGATAAGTCAAAACAACACACCTGTCCTCAGTGCAATAATTAGCAGGTTTCTGAGGAAAGTTCTTGACAGTTAATACTTTAGCCTGCAAAACAACCAACTTCAGGCTATGTTTTTCCAGTGATAACAGTTGAGGTCCATATGCTACTCGCTGCTCATACCTAAAAATAACTTAAGCATTCCTTGGAGCAGGTATTAGAAGCCATGTCTCCCCCTTCTAACCAACAGGTAACACAACCAATAGGTAAAATACCTTCCCTACTACACTGTAGAGTTAGATTAATATTTGTGCTTATACCCATTTACTACTGCTTAACAAAGCAATGTGAAATGGAACAATAGCAACACAAGAGGCTGAACACTTCTCATGCTACAGCAACTTGGAGCCAAAGTGCTAAAACTTTCTTCAAGGTAGTACAAGTTTGTACCTTCTGAGCCAGAGAGGGGAGCTGAACCTGAGTGTTGCATCCAGAATGAAAACATTAACAAGTGGGATATTGGATACAAAAGCTATCTTTAGGTTGGGCTTTTCTACCACCTGTTCTTGGTAAGAAAGTAAGGCTTGCATGGTGCACCTGAAGAGAGGGTTCAAATCTGCAGCCCTTTGTGAAGGAAGGCATTTTCTTCCCCCCAAAAACTAGGCAGATCATAAACCACAATCCCCTCTCTCTTCAGCACCTCCTCCAACTCCCTAAGCTAGCAAAGCAGGCGTAATGGCTTCTGTGTCTCTGAGCACGCAGCCCTCTAATGTAAAGATTACCTCACCTGCCCTCAAGGCACCAAAATTAGGCACTGCAATCTGGAGTTGCAATGCCTAACCCTATGGTAAGTTGAGTCCTTAAAAGACTTGCCATGGTAAAAATTGAAGCTATGATAGGAAACACGTTCCCTCCTAATGGCTTAACTATTCAACTATCTTTGGTCTCCTCCTTTCAGAGACACTGACCAAAATAGCTATAATCAGTACCTGCTGGTTCCCTCCTGTTGCTGCAGCTGTAAAAATAAAGCATTAGAAATACCAGTCTTCCAGGGCAAGATCTCTCATTTGCATTCTTGACACGTCTCACTTGCATGGTCCACAAAATGTGTTCATTAACAGATCATCAAAATGGCAGAAGGAGGCTTTCTTCAAATCTTCCACTCCTTTCTGTGCACAGGGGGAGTCCTCCAAACTTTTCACAGATTTAGCAAAGAGGAGGCCTACCCTCTACCAGGAGAGACATATTCTACTGCATTTTGCTGTTAGGCAGTCCTCTGCATTTAACAACAATTATTTATTTATAAGAACTTCCTTCTCCATCCTCCCTACCAAGCTGCTTGGGGTGTTGGATAAACAACTGTACAATAAAGCCAGCATAAAAGCAGAAGTACAAAGTATTTAAGAGCAAAATGAACAGTTGTCACCAGAACTAAGAATGAGATGGTAAACAGAAACCAAAATAACCAAGCTCCAGGGGACCGGGGAGAAACACAGCAATTTTTAAAAAGAGAAGTCAGGTTGGTAAGATAGATAGAAAGAAAGACAGCAATGAGATAAAACATCCAAGCAGTGAGACTCCATATCTGAAACTGGCCAAAACAAACACTTCAAGACCCACATTTAGATGAGGAGCTGGGAGTACTCAGAAGGCCATGACCTTCTTTTCCTTCAAGGTTCTTGAGCACTTACTATATATATCACAACTATGTATGATTTAAAACAAAGCCATTCAGGCAAATTTTGACAGGATTACTTGTGACATGTCTGAGAAAAATGCATTACTTTAGACGGTCTAAGGAAATTAACCTAGCAGATTCAGTGTATCATGCTACAAAATTTCATCTACTTTATGAAAGACACACATGGAGGGGAAAAAACCCCACATGTCTTTGAACTTGCTTAGATAACTACAAGATCTTAAGAATGTCTGCCACGCTCTCTAGACCAACAGAGTACTCAGACAGTGCTTAGCAACAGGGACTTCTCTGTCCTCTATTTCTTTTTCTCTCTTTCATTCTGAGTGGTTTCAACTTTCTTTTTTTCCTGTTCTCTTACCTATTTCTTAATCAGTTAAGACTAAACATTACTTGAAGTTAGATCAAGGTTCCAATTTTTTTTTTCATCTGTTGAAAATAAAAGAATTACTTTTCTCAACTTTACTGTCTTCTCAATAATTCATTCTCTGTCAACTTGCTTGTTTGTTTCATATGATCCATATCTGGGGCCTTGTCATTAATATAAACAATAATACATGCTAATTATAGTATAAAAATATTAGTTATCTATCACGAAATTAATTTCATGTCTACAAGTTCTTGATCATCTCTGATGTCTGCTACACACACTGGAGAGTCAAAACAGAAATGAGTGCCTTTCACAGCTACATCATTTGATATGAAAAGCCTTTGATGTTATCAGGTTAGCTTGGTTTATAGACCCTTGAGGAAAGCCTAAAATGCTAAAGGTTTCTTTTCCAAATGTAGTAAGCACTGATGGCACTTACCCTAAACAGAGAAGATATCCTGCCTGAGAAAAGAAGTGCTCCTTATTATTTGTGTTACTCCCACAACCACAGTAACTATGTAACGCAAAGAAAATAATCTCAAGTGGGAGTCAAAGCAGATCAAGTTTCTTTTCCTGTAAACCTAGTAGTGTTGCATGTCTTTAAGTTCTAGAAAAGTTACATAAAAAGCAGCTAAAAAATTAATTTAGATTTTTTTAATATTCTTGGTGACATCAGAAATTGGCAGATACCTTATTATTACCTATATAATTGGCAAATGCCCTTATGTTACTAAATCTATTAATCTTAAGACTTACATTGAAGGTATTTAGGGTATTTTCTGATTCAGCTATCTTCCAAAATTCCTGGGTCTTCATAAAACAGAGCACATGATTGTCTAACAGAGCCTTATGTTGAATTAATGGTTGATATAGATGTTCCTTAGGGTTTTAAAAGACTTGTTATGACAGCATTTTGCCTTCTTGTCTTGTAGCAATGACTGGTGATTACTTGAACATAGAGTGCTTGCTACTACTGCAGCAACTTATTTGGATTATGATTTCAAAGATATAAATATGCCTTGAGGCTTGGAAAGTAGATAGAAGTTTAATAAATATGGATATAAATAGCTAACTAAATAACCCAGCACACAGAGTTTTACAGATTAGTTCTTTGCAGATTTCAAGGCAATGCTATCAATAAAGACAGAAAAAAGGATGAGCTGACTCCATGTGCCAGGAAGCTCTGCCAGAGTTTCAAAACAACGTTTCAATGGTTCAGCACGCTGGTGATTTCAGATTAGGAGTTTTGAGAATACTTGCTCTGTACCCCAATGTGTACTATATTTGAGAAGGATTAGGATAGCTAACAAATCAAGCAAGATTGGTAGATTTAACCACATACTACTGGAATATATAGAATTATTTTGGACTCTGACTAATGTGACAACTTGCACACTTGGATTGACATGGAAGAAGACTTCTGAAGACTTAATCATAGCTCCAAGGTTTAAAACCAGTGGTTATTTTAACTATTTCCTATAGAAAATTCCCAAATTTAAAAGGAAGATAAAACTTTGAACAAGATACAATACTTGAAGGAAAAGTGGAAGAAACTTCCTTATGCCAACAAAACTTCCTTCACTTTTCTTCCTGAATGTCATTATAGTCTGCATTAAGTACCAGCATATGCTATAAAAAACATACCTGTTGGATATACATGTAATGGAATTAAAAACATCTTTCAGTGAAAGTGACCAAAAAAGTTTTAATCATACAGGAAAAGCAGTATCAATATGCATTTACCAGAAAAAAAGTTAAACGAAGAACTATTAAGATTTCCCTTTATCCCAAAATGTTTCTTCACCAAACTTTGTATGCACAGCACGAAGTAGAACCAAACCTCTTTGTAATATGCTCTCAGACAGCAAATGCCCGCAGCGGTGATGTGCTGCTGCCTGACTGGAGCCCAGCCACGGCAGCAGCAGAGGGCATGCTTTCCTGTGAGAAATTTGTAACACAACTTTACTCCATCACAAAGCGCTGAGATTTCAGTACACCCAAGGAACACGCTCTGCCTTCGTGGTGGATCTGCCCATGTGTACCAGTCTGACACATGCGGAATACATCAGAATTAATGTGTATGTACTCTATGACTATGTTTGGCATATTCCAGTGGATTTGGCTCTTCAGATTACTTTTAAAACCAATGACCCTGACACTGATAAAGTTTTCAGGTATTCCAGATGACTGCTTAGGCTTACGTTTGCCTGCTTTTGGCTTACTGCCTTTCTCAATAGCCTTGAGTCAATCTCACAAGGGACATACAAAGCAAGGACTTTCTATTGTCTGCCATATATAAGATGAGAAGAAGACAAGACAGCTAACCGGTAGTCCTTACTTGCCAAGGGGACTATGGCATCTACAGGATGCTGTTAGTCACAAAAACCTTGCCTAATCTAGCATGCACCTCAACACCCTCCAGCACTAGCACCCCACACAAACCAACCCACCTAACTCATGCCAGTGCCAAACTATGCAGTGCCTAACTCCCTTCTGAGCCCTCTTCAGCTGTTAGCATGTAGGAGCCAGTCTTGCAGGCGAGGCCAGACCAGGAGACTCAGTAACCTCACTCAGGCCACGGAAAAGCAGTTTTAAATCCCCGATCAGTTTGAGAGAGTTCAAAGACCCTTATCTGTCACAGCATGCCAACCTGAGGCAGCTGGGTGATCTGAAGCTGGCCTGTTCTCAACCCATGCTAGCAGAGCTGCTCTAGTTTACATGGAATGCTTGAATGCATTCACCAGGACAGTCTGTACCTTATGAACTCAGGTCAGTCCCCTAAAAATGGACATATCTGAGTTACAAATTCATGGTTCCATGACTATTCAGTAGAAGACTGAAATATTGAGTAAAATTGGGACTTCTTCTTGCTCTTGCCCTTTGACATTGCAAGCATTCCCACTGTTCCCCCTGTTATCTTACATCCTGCAGATTGAGGCTTTCTAGTGGGAGTGATGGATTTTCTTCTTACTATTCCCTGCTGCTTTGTTTATCATCTAATGTCTTGTCATGCAAGTTGGGTGCAGCTCCATAGAAATTAGTAGAGTAGTTCTAAAATGCAGTCTACGTGGAACTGGAATCAGTTTTTTTTCTGTTAGTATTTTTATAGCTTGCTTTTTTCAAGCCTAAATCAAATATTCTTAGATCATTCTCATGGAGTACCCATCATCTCTAGCAGTATAAAAACAGTTGCATGCTACCAAACCTTTGAGAAGATGAAAAATTAACCGTCAAATGTGTCCTTGCTCACATCTTTAATAAAATATTTTTAAACACTTTCTTTGTTATTATTAGTAACAGCCATTTGTAATGTGATTCTTACTCATTGATCAGGACCTGGCTGTGCACAGCACAGCTATGCTAAACATCCCTGTACCAAAGAGTTCATAATTTAAATATGAGATGAGAAACCACACGTCAATACAGAGGAAGCACAAGGAAAGAACAAAAGATTTATCTTCTACAGTTATGTAAGTGGTCATTTAGGGAAAGAAAGCTTGCAAGGAGTAGTGAGAAATAACTGTATGCAAACAAAGAACAAGCACTGAATGTACATTCTGTGGTTTTACAGGTATCTTCCATAACATGTAATTGTGACAATGAGAGAAAAGTCAGCACTATATCAAGGTACAAGATGTCACTTCTGTCTTGTTTTCATTTCTATACTGTTTGGTTGCTCAATTTTGGATTAATTTTCCTGTTGCTATATTAGACTTTTTGCTGTGTTTTAATTCTCAGGGGCAAAGTTCTCTATTCTTTTTTCTCATTATCATCCTTTCCTTTTTCTCTTTACATTGCTTTTACTAACTAAAAAATATGCAGTAAGGCTTAGGACCCGGGCTTATTTAAAAGATTAACATTAAAAAATAATGAAAATTGTGAATGATTTAAATAATTTAATATAAGTTTGATAAATGATACACTGTAACAGAACTGTATAAAAATATTATGTACTTCCACTTACAATTTTTTGTGTGATGAAACAAAGTCTCATTTCATCCTCTTATTTTCTATGGGTTTTGTCCATATATATTACCTTGGAATTGCTGATTTTCTTTTTAGCTTTGAAATCCTCCCATCCATTTCCAGTAAGAGTTTTGAATGAATTGACATATTTATCTCTTTGCTTCTTTTTTTTTCAAGAATTTGCAGAAATTACTGAACTGTATCATGCCACTACAAGAAATCTACTTTGGATTCAGATTTCAAAGAGAGATCAGCACAGGGATGCTGTATATTGGCTTTGAAGGACATGATATTCCTTAATAGCTTCCTCAAAACTTGCATGTATTTGCAGATCCGTGCTTAGTCCCACAAAGGCAGATCTAGAAAGCAAATAGTTTGTATAAAACAGTTTGCTGAAAATACTATTGCTTTTTCTATGTGGTCCTAATATACAGAGTTGTATGCAATAAATCAGAAGGCTTATACTACATAGGAAAAAGCTGGTTTTTTGTGAAGACTAATTGCTTGCTCTAGTAAACATCTTCTGTTCCATCCCCAGTACTACTGTTACTTCTAAAAACAGGAATCTCGTCTCTCCCTACTTGATGTGCTGTAGATTTAGACACAGGTGATACTCTTCTGAATGCCTCATTTTCAGAAATCAGTCTGGCTAGTTTCATGGCAAACTTTTTACCTGCTGGCCCCCAACTCTTCAATTTTTTAACCCTGTCAAAATAAAATTTTGAATATTTCTGTCAGATTACTCTATTATTATCAACAACAGAGGAAATACAGCATATCTTATACACTAGTCCTTGTTGATGTGTTTGGATAATTTTATATTGCAACTTATATTTCCTGTTGTAAACTTGTCTCTGCTTTCAGAAGTATTTATATTACTTTTTCCAGTTCCTCTCTACAAATAAAAAGCTAATTTCTTATTTACATCAGGTGATAAGTGGTTTTGGCGTAAAAGCATTGATTGAAATCCCACTAAACTCTTACTCCAGAGTTTAGAAATAAGTTTAAAAGTGCTACACAGTAAGGAAAACCTTCTACTATCACTATTACAATTCTGTAAGACTTTTCCAGTGCAAAGATTTCACTAGTTATCATATCATTTTGCCTGTAAACTGAAAACTGCTTAACAACATCTAGCAGTTGGTATTAAAAACCATAGAGATATCATTGCCTTCATCTTCTTGGTTCTCAGCATGTAGAATGACTGAATAAGAGCAGTCTCATCTCTGACAGATGATACCTCCTTTCTTAAGGATCTCTTCCAAAAACATCAACTTTTCTCTTTCTCCATTGTAATGCACTGAACTTCTCACCTCTCCTAATCATTAACCATTAATCATCCTCCATGGTGTGACACTTAAACTCTAAGTAGATGGTTAGGAAATACTGAATGCATTCATACATAAAAGAAGAGGGACTGAGAAGAAAAACTCAGTGAGGAAAAAAGCATATTTCAGTTCCTGTATTATTCACAGCGAACAGGCTTTGAGATGGAGATCCTGTCTTTCCCTTTTCCTCTGTGTTGATGCAGAGTACTCTGCAAGTGACAGAGAAGTTGATAGGTAAGATACCATGTTTTATCACTCAGCTCATACTATACCCATCTGTGTCTTATCTTTAATATCTCAACCTCATATTCCAAGGCATGGTGAGTTATACCGCCCATTTCACTCTGACAGCATGGGTTTAAAATTGCACTCAATTTCATATCAGAAAAAGCTTGGTAGTATCAGATTATCTAAGTCAAGTCTTCCTTAGGCATGAACTGCTTCTGCTTTCATTTTGCTTCAGATTCTTGTTGATGCAGATCATAACAACCCTGAACTAAGGAAGCGGGCAACAGCTGAGTCTAGCAAATTCAGCAAGATTTAATGACAAGCTACAGGCTTTTCACTTGATGACAGTTGATGCTCCTTGGGTCTCACATATGAAAGCATGAATAAACAATGAGAAAAGATATTTGGTGGAAAAATATGAACATGTCCCTAGCTTTCATTGAAAGACACTTGGACAAGTGAAGAATGACTGAAATTTATCTCCTACCAACATGCAGTCTCTCAGGTGCTCAACTAATTAGTGATGGTAAATCATTGATGTCAGGACTATGCCCTACTGAGAATATGTCAATGTTGACTACAACTTTTAATATTTTCCTTTCTGGCACGTTCAGTCCTGGCTCATCTATACTATCAAAAACTCTTGTCTCTTTAGTTTTACAGTTTAATACAAATGTGGTATATAATTTTTCCTTATCTTTCCTGTAAAAGATCTATCACATTTATATTTTGCATATTCTAAAACATTGTGCATATTGATTGAGTTCACTTGCCCAGTGGTCAATGTGATCATCAAAACATGTTTGGCCAAGAAAAATGTTCCTATCCTTTCTAGCTTATATGCCACAGAGATCCAACAAGAGTTATATAAAATAAAGTACATAATCATTCAATAAGACTTTTCTCCTGTTTTGTTACTCTAATTCAGCAGAAACAGCATGGCCAAGTGAAGACTTTAACTAATTAGATTTTTCTTTCTACCAGGTGTTCTTCAGTAATTCCTTGGCTTGCCCTATGGCACTGCTGTGGTCTCCCGCTCAAGGGCTAGCCAAGCCCCTATGGTTTAGCTTTAGAGAGCAGAGCAAAGAGGACAAGTTATTACAGCACAGTTCCAGGCATTGGTAAGGAGCACACCATGAATATTCCCAGCACTATTTTCCTCCATATGAATGTACCCACATTTCAACCTTTGATAATTTTTTGTGTCAATGCCTTCAATGCCTTCTATAATCAGAAAAGAGCTCCCCACAACTTTTACTTTTCAAATGTAGCAGGTTTTTAACTTGTGTACATTATTGCTCACACTGTAACAAAAAAATTTAAAAACCCTGGCTAAACATTGTACATTGCTTTTCAGGATTGTGGTTTGGTTTTATAATACTACTTTGAAAAGAAGATGTTAATGTAGGGTCTTTATCTACAGATTCTTATATATGCAAGTAAGTGTATTCATGCAAGTTACTTCAGTGGAATTATGAGTAAAGAGGAAAGACCACAAGATCTTGCCCCGCTCCCCTCACCACAAGACTAATTTCACTGAATGAAGGGCTGACAAGACTGTATTGCATAAGTCCCTGCAAGCCAGCAGTGCAAGACAGTCATTTAAAGTAAAAAGGTCAATGAAAACCCAATGTGGCAGTTGGTTCAGGTCACCGACTGCTGTCCTTTTCTCTCCAGCTCTCAAGCCCTGCATGCACACATGTACTTGGCTACTCAGTGAAGCTAGATTCTGACAAATGTGTCCTTCAAACTCAGTTCTCAAAAAAGCTTTCAGAGTAGCAAAAGTAACACTGCCCTCCTATAATCCTGTACTGCACCTTTGGATCTGTGGAAGTAGGAGATTGGGTTTTGTCTTGGTATCGCAAGTAGTGTCACAAGTATAAGTGTGGCAGTCCAAGATGTGAAAAGATAGTAACATCAGCACCTGCACCTTTACTGACCTATCCACAGCCTGTTATTTATAAACCCCACATGTTCCAACAACATCACATATTTCATTACAATTCAAAAACTACAATCACGTGACTTGATTATGTGCTTGCACACTGCCTGGTTGGGTAGTCTCTATCCTTGCAGGTTTTTAAGATCTATCTGGATAAAGCCCTTAGTAACCTTGTCTTATAGCTAGTCTTATAGCTGACCCTCATTTGCACAGGAGGTTGGACTAGGGGCCTCCTGAGGTCCCTTCCAGCTTGAGGTATCCTGTGAACACAGCACACAGACATACACAAACACACAGAACAATCTCCTCACCAAATTCCACCTGTATAATTTCTTAGAATTGATGATGTCACAGCTCTACTGAGTTTCCAATATCCCAAACATTTGTCATATAAACAGAGATACTAGTATCTAATCAAGGTCAGAAGACATATAGCTGCGGCTAATCACAGATCTAGATGTGGACAATCATATATACAACAGCTTCTAGTTATCTCCTTGATAGCAGCTGCTAGATTTTTTAGGATAGCTATGTAGATTATTGACAACAGAACCACGAAGAACTATCACACTGTGTATCTTGTTTTTCTGCTATTTCAAATACACTTATTAAAAAAGCAGAAATTCTTCAGTGTCTGCCTCCTGTTAATAAAAGCAGTCATAAACATTTTTCTTAGTGTGGTTCAGGGCAAGGACACAAGTGTTCCCAGTGCCTATGAGGTTTCTGTACTTTGAAGCACAAACTTGTAGTACAGAGGCTACACCAGCTTAGTTTCGGCTTTTGCATTCAAAGCAAGCTGGCTCTCAAAAAAAGCTACTGGTTTACTGGTTGCATGTTAACTTCAAAAAGTATGTTCATCTGACAAGGACATTGACTGAGAGAGACAAACCATTGCATAACCTTCTGCCTGGTTCCCTCACTTCTCTGCCCAAGCAAGACAATGTACATATAAAATCCTGGCAACATGGTATTTAAAATTTGGCTTTTCCATTGACTGGACATCTAATGAACTATGATCCAAATAAAATGGAAAGATCCTTTTCTAGAGTGATTATCTGTAGTGATTATCTCAGAGCAGATAGTTACACTGTGTCCTTGGACTTCAGTGACATGAACACTATACTGAAGACCGGCATGTTCTTTAGCTACTGTGAAAAAAGAACAACAAAATGACAGGTGTTCATTGTAAAAGCTTTAAAAACTATTTTATGAGTAAAGAAGATGTAGTTATATGCTGAAAAAGAATCAAGCTAAAACATCTGGGGTATCAGAGTGGGCTTGCAGCACTAAATGTGTTGGAAAAAGCAAAATCTTTCAGCTGGCCTCAGTGAACATCAACATGTAAGGAATAAACTGACTGAGCTCTTGTAATGCATCCCTTATAGGTATATATGAGGGACAAATGCATAAAAGTCTTATGCACTATTCTGTTTTCACATTCATTAATGCCAAAACCAGAGCTTTCCAGTGACCTGCTTGCTCTGCTCAGGGCTGTGACTGATGGAGCTACCACAGCCTAATCCTCCCAACACTCACGGCTCACTTCTTCCATGCTAATGTACATACAGATTATTTAAGGGAAAAAAGCCCACATCCACATTTAAGCTCCAATGCTCCCCACTTTCTATTCCTTCTTATAACACAAAAGGGTAGGTCATTCTAGCTTGAGTGTGAAAGAGGGAGTAACACAGTCCCAGAAACAGATCCTAATACCTACTACATGCAACAAGATGTCTGAGCACAAAGTTTATTCCAGGCTTCGCTACTGAACTGCTTCATGAGCATTAGGAAGTCAGTGCACTTCCATCCAGCAGCTCCATTTCTCTAAACTGATAGCAACATTGCCTTGCTATAATTAGAGGTTTGGAAAAACAAGGGATAGCAGTAAAGACAAAGAATTGGATTCTTTAGCCAAAAGAAGAGAAGACTGAAGGGAAAAATCCTATAAGTCTTTAAAAAAGATACTCCACAGCCTCCTAAGCTGGTTCATCTTATGGTCTAACTGACCTCACTGTTATAAAGGTTCCTTCCCCACTGTCTAACATAACTTTCACTTGCTGGAATTTAAACCCTTCTTATCTGCTATGTCAAGGACATGGAGCAGAAATTACTCCCTTTCTCTTTGCATCATGGTACTCACTAACTTTTATCACTGGCTATGGAAATTGTATCATAATATTGCATGGATCTTGGAGTGCATTTTGGAGTTTCAGTTAAAGTAGACTAGCAGTATGGAAAATGTTTAATATGTCAGATAACCCAAAGTTGCCTAAGGTGGAATTCATCACCATTTGAGGCAAGTACCCCAGGCTTCCTTTATAGTCAATGAAGCCTTGGCCATGATCCACCTCATCTTCAAGTTCCAAGTCTAAACCAAATCATAAATGGCCCAGTTTCTCTTCACTATTTGGTGAGCGTAGGATGACTGTTTCAACTATGGATGCATATATAAGAAACACAGACTCATAGAATAATTTCATTTGCAAGGGAGCTCCAGAAGTCATCTAGTCCAGCCCACTTCTCAAAGCAGGTCTAACCAGGTTAGGTCGCACAGAGCTGTATCCAGTCAAGTCCTGATACCTCCAAGGATGGGTATTGCACAAACTCTGGGCAACCTGTTCCAGTATTTGACCATCCTCATGGTAAAAAAAAGTCTCCTGGTATCTAACCAGAATTTCCTGTTTTCCAACTTGTGTCCATTAGAGATGTCTAAAATCAGCTGAGATCTGACCCCTAATGCAATTAACAGGCTACTCTTTTACAATATTGTGCTTGTGCTCACTTTATTTGAAGGTCTTTGCAGCATGCAAAGAGTTTTCAAACCTGTGTTAATGCAAGATGTGTTCCAAGCATTAGCAAGACAGGGAGTTAGGAAAGGTCTAAAAGCTCCACCATAGTCAGTATTTCTGGAAGAGGAAAGTAATGAGAATCCTCCCCTCATGCCAAGCATAGAAGTTAAGAGACTCCTCCATAGGACAGTCAGGTTTTGGCTCCCTATTCAAAATCTAAGAACAGGGAAATATAAGCAAAATCAATTAGAAAGCCCAGCATTCATTTGGAGGAGGTCCATCAGTGTTACTGTGAGAACTAAAGAAAATACAAGAAATGAGAGCTTCAGACATGAGAGCTACCCAGCAACTGCTGGATAAAATCTATGCATTTGTAATAGACAAAGCTCATCTGCCTGCTTATGATTCAGGGAAGATCAGTGTGTTGTTATCAGTATAGCAGAATTTGAGTAATAAATTTTGGTGGACACCATCATTTGCACTTCCCGTTTGGTTAGAAGGGCATTGTAACAGCTGTTTTTCTCACCAAAAGCAGCTGGCTGGTGATATTATTTTTCAATTAATGATGCTACATTATGAATAGATTACTGCATGTAGACATGAAAACAATGACAATTAGTGAAAGAAATTAAGCGATGTAACAAAGTAGGTTTTGGTTTCCATTTAATTGGAGGGTAGGGAAAGTCGGAGATGCAATAAAGCCCTTCTGGACATAGCAAAATTTGTATGCTGAAGGCTCTCAAAACAATCCAAGACAGACTGGGTGAATGGATCTAGAAAAAGCGAGAATTAGGAAAGTGTAGAGGAACAGAGAGTAAAGATGCAAAAGACTTAAAGCAGTATTGAGAAAATCTACGGGGATTTTGATTTTTAAATAAGAATGTAATTTTGCACTGAATCCTTAAATGAATAGAGATTTGAGTTATTTAGAACTGAAATGCTGTCATTTTATCTCTTTACATTGTACATGCACTAAAGCAAGCTGTGTAATCCTGCACTTAGTTGAGCATGAAAGTAAAGCTTTTTGGTTTTACCTTCCAAATCACAATAGAAGAAGAGATGATACAAAAAGGAAAACAGGCTTATGTTAAAGGAGAACATCTTACTGCAGTGATGCTTGTCTGGCCCAAACTGGTGAATTCCGTTCCGTATTTTAACCTGCATTTCATGCTAGCTGTGGAAAACATAGCCTAATTCGGGTATATAAGAGGTAAGATCTATATTAATTAGTCTTAAAGATCTAAAGTACTCCTTTATCGTAAAATGAGGACCAAATCAAATAGTTGAAACAACTGCCTCCATGCTCACATTACTAAGTTTTTAACCACAATGAGTTGCAGAATATTCCCAATTCTTATCAGAAACAAATAAAAACACCAAATAACAGGAAGAAGTAAATAAACAATGGCTATGACCTAGGAAAAAGAAGATTTGCTTTGCAGGTATGTGACTTCTAACCAATATGATAAATGATAAACTACGCTCTACACCTTGCTATAAATGAACATGTGTGTGAATGTCAGCTGGTGCAAAAGAGACTCTCTGTTTAGAGCTCAGGTTTTCTTTCTTTCTTATGCCATCCTGCTCTGCTTTGTGCTCCTTTCCCAGACAATAAGCAGGTGAGCACATTTAGATACTGTCCATGTACAGCAAAAAGTCAAGAGCTCACATTCCAAGGACTCACACCCCAGAATTCACACCTTGCAGAAACACAGGCTTTTCTTTAAGGTTATAGAATAGATCTCTCTGGCTATGCTTTTGTTCCACTCTCTCTTCCTGGATCAGAAATTGATGACATCTTCCTTGCAGTGAATTGAGGGACAGGGATATTGAAATCCTGATATTTCTGTATCGGTCCCAATCTTCCTTGTTTTTTACAAAACCAAATTCTTGCAGTTGGTGAAATCAGGATGAAATTCTCTGTCTAAACATTAATATGACCTTCCACTACCATACTCTCTACATTCCTCCCCTAACACCTTGAAAACAGAAACAATAAAATTTCTCTCTTTTTTGTAGGAGTAACAGCCTGTGTAAGAAAGAAAGAGAGCCCCAGCAAAGAGTATGGGAGCATAAAACTGCTATAAGACAGAAGTGAGGTTGTACACTTTGCATATTAGTTTCTAACAGAATGTGTTCTCAGTGGACAGTTTTATAAAGTATGAGAATGAGATGTGCAGAGAAGGACAAGCTCTAGTCAAGTATCTACATCTCAACTGGGAGACAGGCTAATCAGGAATTTTCAGCAAAAGATTTTTCCTCAGAATACGCCAAATTGTCATTTTGTACTTGCTGTACATTTAACATCATTAATATCAGTGAAAAAAAAGGGAGGAAATGTTTAAACACTGGCAAAAAGCTAAGGGGATGCTTCAGTTGTTGGACCCCTCCCTCCCAGCTCCATTTCCTTTCCTCTCTTCTCCCTCTGCATTGAAAGGTTGTGGATGGCCACCTCTTGCATCTAACAGTATGGTTCTTCTTCAAGTCAACTGCTGAGAGAGATGTCTTTTTCCAATGACAATATCTCAGTACCCCTGACACTGAGCACCTGAAGCCTGAAGACAGACAGCCACCAAAGGACGTTTGTCCTTTGTGAAATACAACAATTAGAGGATCAAGACAAGAACTGGGAAAGCAACTGATGAATCAGGGACAGGTGAGCAGACTGCACACACAGCAAGAGCTATGATGAGGCTTCTGGCATACTTTGGAGTTCAGGTTGTACAAACACTGACTGGTTCTTATGGAGCCTCTGCCTGGGGAAGCCACTACATGGCTCCAGGGTTCTCTGGAAAAGCAGAGAGGAGACAACCATGGAAAGGAAACCCCTCACATTATGCTTTATACTATGAATTTCTGTAACTGCTTCACAGCATTTCTATACCCGCTGAGGAAACAGTGCATGGGCTTTGTGTTCTGCTCACTGGAAAAGAATATGAAAGAAGCTCTGAAAACCCTGGGGAGAGGTATTGCAAGTTGTAAAAAGCATTCGTGCAATATGGAAAAAACAAAACTTCTTTCTTCCTGGCATCTGCAAAGTGAAAGATGAAAAAACACATAAACTATCCTAGAAATGCACACACTTTTTCTTTAGAACTTGAAAGGCCCACAATTCAAAAAAAAATGTATAAAAATTCCATCAGGATTTGTGTTATTATAGTATTCTTCACACCTCATTCTACTACAGTTTATTTGCTACTTGTTCTGCAACTGCTAAGGAGTTTTGTTTCCCAGCTAGTCTCTCAGTAACTACATGATGGTTTGTAAAAGCACAGAAAATTCTGACTACTGAGGAAAACAGAACATAAACATATTTTAAAATAATCCACAACTCCATCTTGGTTTCTGTCTCCTGATCTGCACTTTCTATCAGCTTCATTCAATTTACAATTTGATGTCTTGCTTTATCTAGTCATTATATCAGGTTTATGTGGCAATTAAAAAACTCAGGTTTTCTGGGATTTTTGAAACACACCTTGCATATTTTTCCAATAGCATAGTTTAGAGAGGTATCACCTTTCAATGCAAAAATTCAGCTTAACCCAGAGCACCTAAGGACTTGCAAGCAAAAAAACACTGGAAAGCTCCCTAAACTGAAAATGGAGAATTATTACAAATATAGTAAAACATTCAAGTGTTCTTAAGAATATTTACAGAACACAGCACATTTTATAGTCAGATTAAACTAATCATTACATAAATGGTTTTGACATTTATATTTTCACCAAGGTGATTCATACAGTGTTTTAAAATGCCAGCAAGGATATAATTTTTCAGAAAACTTATAGTTTGACTTACCGGAAAGTACAGAAGAAGTGATCCAAAAAGAATGGTTTCCAACAGCACCAGCCCTGAAGCCCTGATACTCTAGAAGACAAAAAAAAAATACAAAATATTATAAAATTCTCTCTGTGTGCCATTTAGATGCTGGGTTCTTTGCAGAAGACACCTTCACTTTTGTCAGTATAATGCTTGCACAGTAACACTTATTAAAGCACAGTATTAAGCTGTCTGTCATATTGGCATGCTCCACATTCTTTAATTCACAGACCCATTACAATGGTTGTGTTTTACAAAATCCAATTTAAAAGAATCACTCTTTTCTATGCTAAATACTGTTCAACACACATTACCTAGAGACATTTTGAAACTGCTAAAATTGCTCTCCAGTGTGACGAATTATGGATCATGGGAATTACAGATACAAATTTAACTGTAGAATTTGTTCTGTACTATTTCAATTTCAAGAAGTCCTTCGAACACTTTGACTTATTTAATATTAATGACTTGGCTTCTATAATATGTATGAATAATCTACAGTTTTACTGAATACAGAGCGTGCTCTTAGATTGAAAGAGTCTTTTATTTTTCCTGAAATTTTGAAAAAAGATGTTGATTCAGACATTAACTTGTCAGGATTGTAAAATAACATGCCATTTCCTCACTGATTCTAATGCAGTCTCTCCATCATAGTTTTCTTACATTTTAAAATAAAATTTTAAAAAATAAATTCTTTTCCCTAATACAAAGTGTATTCCAATAAGTTTGATGATTTATGTACAGTGCATCTGCACCTTACCTTAAAGACAAAACATCAACACTGCTTCCTGTTTCTTTAACCATCTCTTTCCCCTGAGATACTGTTTCATACACTGTTCTGGAAGAACACAGTGCTTTCCCAACTGCAAGCAATGCAGGCAGACAGGACAGCAAAAGAGGCTTTGCCAAAAATCTTTTGAAAAATCCCCTTCTTTCGCATCGTAAAATCCTCTTGTGGGCTGGAATCAATGGTTTGTGGTAATCTCTCTAATGGTTTTAAATGGGAGTTGTTTATCTTTCAGAAGCAAGGCAATCATTAAAAAAAAAATCTCTATCTGAATGGATTTACAAATTTCTGGTGCCCTGGGGTCCAGTTTCTGCTTGCAGAAGAGTGGTGGAATTTTCTAGATAAAAATTCACCTTTTCAGTGAATCTATAATCTTACTCAGATTTCCTATTTCATTATTCATTTTTTCAAGTGGTCACTTTGACAGCATCTAATGTGCTGAACATAGGTTGAAAGATAGAGAGAAAATACTCAGGAAGCCTTTTTAATATTAGGCAATTATGGACCTACCTAATTTCTAGCCATGGTGAAATTTTGCAGCGAAGGTTGTCTAAAGAATGTGTATCAGCAGAGACGTTATCAACATCCTACACAAGTGTCCACCTCAAAAATTATCATGAGAAGTTACTTCCAATGGGTATTCACATCAAAGTTTCTGTTTTGAGGAAAACACTAATGTAACAACTCCAGGGGCATCTTGGTGCTACTGATGCTATTTTAGTCACAGTTAAAGCCTGGAGTGATGATTATGAATGGTTGTCCACTGGTCTTAAGATGAAAATGATGGCTATTTGGTTCAACCACTGCAAGGTTTTCCCAGGAAAATCTTGGAACAACACCTTATTTCCTTAATTTTGGGCCAGAATTTTTTATGTATTTAAGAATCATTATTATGGCTCCTCTTTTCTAGACCTTTTGAATTCTTCCACTTTTCCTCCTGGATCTTACCCTTAAACTTGCATATTAAGGATTGCAAAACTGTTCTGTTACCTCTCTCTAAAAGTGCACCCTGAAACTGAGACATATATATTTCTAGCAAAATTCTCATGGAACTTACATGCTTCCATGAAACGTTTCTTAAAAAGCAAGGCAAAACAAAACAAAACAAAACAAAACAAAACAAAACAAAACAAAACAAAACACCAACACATAGCTAAAACACTGTACCTATCTTTCTGAATAGAATGCAATGCCTGCCTTAGCAATTGCTGAAACTTGAATATCGACCCACAAGTGCAGCTTATATTTACACTGCGTTTCTGCAATGCAAGGCATTTGTTTCAAAAACCCAAATTAAGTGTTTTGGTTTTTTTTTTTCTATTACGATGTTGGGCAAAGCGTAAACACAACCCCAAATGCAAAAAGCTGGGAAACTGGTAACTGAAATGCCAGTGTCAGGTTTTTTAGGCTCAAGTGATCCCATTGTTCAATGACATATCAAATTCAACTGAGTCAGTACTTTATATAAATTATTTCTGTCACTTGGACAGATGAGCAGCCTCACCCACTAGTCTGCTAATGTAAAGATGGTCCAGCACTCCTATACTGCATTTCCCAATGTAACAGCCCTGCCTCACTTCATCTAGAAGGATGCTCCAGAGAGACACTCAAAAAGCACATATATCAACAGACAAAAAATTGCCCCAAACACATTGATTCTGTTTGTGAGACACTCATTTGTTATAAGCTACCCTAAACATCAAACAAAGACCTGAAGGGACGATGACTATCTTTTATGGCTGCTGTAATAAAATTGTTTATGTACCCATATTTCTGTATTCAGATGCATTCAATTTTTTCAAATGGCACTATAAAAATCAATACATATAGACAACTTTTCAAAACTGCTTTCTGCAGACACTTCTGTTCTGATCTAACATAACACCAAAAAGCTGGAAGTAAATGTTTAGATGCCAGTTATGAAGTCATTAAATGGAATACTTCCAGGTTATTTTAATTAAGAAGTGACTAGACTCCCAATTATTTTGTAGCTTAAATGTCTGAAGCTATGGATCATGCATACTACTTTGATATGTATAATAGAAAGCACAAATATTTTTATAAACTATAAATGGCAGTATGAGTTATTTCACACTTCTAATGAACACATAAATTTAGCCTGAGCGAGATGTAAATTTTGTGTGCAGCAGATGAAAAAAAAAAAGCTTAGAAAGCTTAGAAAAACTTAAAATCTGCTTCCGATAACGCAAGTTTCACACTTTGTGATGTCAAGGTCCCAGCACTATATCATAAATTAAAAAAAAGCATTATAGGACCATGTCCACAAGATTCCTTTTGTGGCCCTGACTCTGCCGTAGCTGGCAGCTCCACACATTTTGATACAGTTTTTCTTCACATCTTTGTAAGACAACAGCACTTTACTCACTGGGAATTAATGCACTGGGGTCTGCCCAACACCATCCAAGACACTGGCAGAGGTCAGTGAAGTCACATCTCTCACGACTGATCAATACTCAAACCACTAAAGAATCTTTTTTTTCTTATTTTGTACAATGCATCTGTATATGACAGAATTGCCAAGAAAGTAGCTGAAATGGGTATCATACAGGGAAGACAGAAATGATCTAAAAAAGCTGGTCTTCGAACAGGTTGTGTGAACATCCTTTTCTAAACAAGTCTTTCACATCCTGATCAGTCTTTTCTTATTGAGCTTTTTTCTGGGCAGCATGATCATAAGATAATCTGCAGGGGCAAAGAACTTCAGCATTTCCAGCTCTTCTTCCAAAACAATGAATTAACCCCTGATTTTCTTCTCACCCGTGTTCCAGTAAGAACCATTTTCTGTGAATTCTGTCTATGCACTTGTTTCCTGCCCTAAAAGAAGAGTGACTTACAGAGCAACACTGGAATTCAAAATGAGCTTGAATCTAGGTTTTGACTGTGCTTTTTATCTCAGTCTTTGATAGCTGGCGAATGGGAGTTTTAACACAACATTTACAGATATCACCGCTTTTCTTAACAGGATTCTTCAGCAAATGGAGTAGCCATTCTGGCAGAGATGAATGCCATCCACAGCAATGAAGAAAAGCACAAAACTTCAAATAAGAAATAGTACAACCAAAGAACTATTCTTGCATAAGTGTAGAGAAAAGAAAAAAATAGGATGGAAATGGAAATATCAGAATTCTCCCGAAACACATTTTTGAAACTCTAATTGTTAATTTTCTCTACTGCAAAGAAAAAGAGGTATTTTAACAACAAAAAAGTAACACAAAAGCTTTTGGTTTAGCAAAAACCACATACGTTGATTTAAAAAATATAGGACACTTTCGTCTTCCAATAACCCCCATGATAGCCCAAGAGGTAAGGTCCAGGAAGTAAAGTCTTCATCCAGCACTGAAGCTTTAATAAGAGGGAATAGCTAAAGAGGAGAAAACCAAAATTAAAGCAGGATGTTTTTAAAATCATTTATTAGATAAAAATATTCAATATTAGGTAGATGGTATTTCCACCAGTCTCTGAGCACCAGGTTTTCCACTAAAAGTTGAATCCTCCACTGTACAGGCTTTGCAAATACAGGCCCCTAAGGCATGGCTGTAGGCAGCATCACAAACGCTTGACTTCATGGGAAACTGCAATACACACAGCAGTGAATATGCACCCATACCTCAGGAAAAAAGCCTTTGCTGGTTTAAGAAAACAAATGAAAGAATGGAAAGAAATGATAACCCAAACCCTCCACCAACTGGTGTCCACCTACACTGTCTGCACAATTAAAATTCTCCAATGGAATTCACAGAAATCAGGGCATTTTAGGATATAGCCCTGCAATTCCACACAGTGGGATTTTCTTCTACTTGCATGTAATATTTGCTCAATTTCTTCTTCTCTTCCTTAACAGCTGCTTGGTTTTTTGCATCTGCCTTGCTTGTTGGCATTTATTTTGGTATTGCTTATTTATTTCTCTGGCTGTTCATCTTGTGTACAGTTTGTTTATTGCTGCTTCATCTGTGTGCTCATTTCCCTTTTGGGTTTTATTTCTATGTTTACTTACTTGTATCAGTAAAACTGTCCTTTCTGGTTTTCCCCGTCTCACTTAATCGTTACATACTGCTAACACCTAAGTGATAACTGCAATTTATTTTGCTTCTAGCTTCATACTAACTTTCATACTTAGCTTAGCTACCTCTACCATACATCTTCCACATTCTCTAGGTTTGTTTACTTTTTAATTAACTGTGATCTTGGTTAAAAAATAATTTTATTACTATTATAGGTAAGTCAAAGGAGGAAAAATAATGATTGAACGAGGCATTAGCTTCAATCCAGTCTCCATCCAGAAATACTGGAATCAAACCAAAAGGAAGCAATTAAAATAGTATGGCATGTATTACATTAAAGATCAAGACCAGGTATATGCTAGTCTCTACCGTCTTCTTCATCCTAAGCCTGTGTTATTATAGAGTAGCTACCAACCTTCAGTTCTGCAGTGAACAATAAAGTCCACTACAACAATTCCAGCAAATCTGATGCAAGTTGCCAGCCATGAGAGAAATTCAAGTGAATTGCAATCAGGTGCTTCATACAAAGCTATCAAAAGGGACAGCTAGCAAAGTGCAAGATAGGTTTAGGTACACAGTAGCAAATGCAAATAATGAAGTAGTGTGAGGACAGAGGACATAAAGGCCCTTGTTTGGTGGGCTCAGTAACTTCTGAATCACTGGGTATGTCATGCTACACCTACACAGAAAAATCAGCACACTAGAAGAGTAAAATGTCTTGCATCTGTATGTAATGTACTTCGAGATGCATTTATGGGAAAGGTGAGTTCAAGTAAACTAGTGTGACTTAGGCACTGGGACAGGACTCATAGCTGAGCACATACCCTCATGTTATATACAGCCACTACAGACTGGATTGGCACTCCAACTCAAGGAGGAAGACACTAGAAATATTCACAGCAACTCCTCTCAGCCGGGATGTAGCTACTAACAGTTGTGAGATGCTACTGACCTTTTTGTGTTTCAGTGACTACTCAAAGTTAAATGAGTGTTGGTGATCTAAAGTAAACTGTTAAAACTATTCACAAAGTCAAGAAATACTCACAGTCATTACCGGCTCAGAGGTTAGTTATCACCTCCATGTGAGATTCAGGATTTGATTGCAACTCTGCACACAGGTATAGGGTCAGAGTCATGGCACATGACGACACATGATGTGATGTAGCATGTTCAGTCTGTAAACAAGTTCAGGAGCAGCTACACTGAAATTGCTTTTGTAGGCTTCCCCTTGGAAGACAAGACATAATAGTGGGTCACAGTAACCCCATGGCATATTCTTTTGGTCAGTCAAGCAAGATGGGCTGATGGAAAGGAGACAGAGCCTTGGGCAAGGGCAGGGAAAGCAAAATCAGGGTGCTGGGATCTGAGGCAGCCCTCTGAGAAAGGAGACCTTGCCAGACTTTGGTGTTGTCCAAACACAGACACAGTCAGAGGCATTGTTCTTATTAACTGCATTTTCAATACTGAAATCTCAGTTCAGCACATAAAAACATTCTGAATTAGGAAGACAAGGAAGTAGCAGCTAGTTCCTTATTTCTGCCCTCCTGTGAAGCAAACATAGCAGTCTCCCTGGAGCAATTCCTTTATGGAAAGCCTCATTCACTGTTTATCAGAGAAATACAGCTATTTTCTAACTTTCTCATGTATCTCATTAACAAAAACCAACTAAAACCACTATTGCAGGAGGGAAGCCAATCACCGTAGGTCTGTGCTGTTCTATGAAGGGCAGTCCAGTTGAGACAGAAGCACCCCTTTAACACAGAGTAACTCACTGGACTCATCCAAACCAGCAGGACTGGGGCTACTGCCTACTTTGAAAACTGAAGACTCGAACAGAAGAAAGAACAATGAAAGAAAGAGTGCATGCCCAAGTGGAATATGTTAGATTCTTTTTATATACCATTACTAGAAAAGGGATAAAAACTCCAACATACTACCGCAAAATACAGAAGACTGTGTGACCACTCATCAGTGCTTGAACAGAAGTAACATGACTGAGGTGCAGCTGTTTCAATACCATGCAAGTGTTTAACATGTAGATCATCCTGATTCCGTTATGAGTTTGATGTCTATAGCTTTTCTAGGCAAGGAGCTAGCATGTAAGAAACATGCCGAGAGAAAACACAAATGTATTAATCTGAAAAGAAAAAAAAAAAGTGAGACAGAATGGGCAGGTAAAGCTAGAAATAATAAGGATGCTAGGGGTCACATGTGCAAACAAACATTCATTTGTGAAGTCTTTTGACAGGAAAAATGACAAGTCAAACTTAAGACTTGCACAACTTTTCATAGTAAGATCACCACCCTTTATTCTCTTGAATATATTAGAGAAGGAGATGTCTAGGTAGGGTGGCAGAGCAAAAATACTTACTAATCTACTGAATGGATTTGGAGAAACTGAAAGAAGACGAAGTAACACCACGCAGATAGCTAAAGCTGGAACTACTGACACAGGTAAAACGTCAATTAGCTGATCAAAGCAGGAGTACTGCCAACACTAGATCAGGTCAGCCACAGCTTTGTCTGTCCAAATCTTGAAAACCGCCAAGAATGGAGCTGGGTAACTCCTAGTGAGAAAGTTTTTCCTAATGCCCAGCTTAAACCTCCCAAGCCATAATTTGTGACTGTTGTCCCTTGTTACTTCCATCACTTGCCATTAGTAAGGAGAGTTTGGATGTGTCTTTGTAATCACCCTTCAAGTAGGCTGCTACTAAATTGTCCCTTAGATTCCTCTTTGCCCTCCTATCCAAGCTTAGCTGCCTCAAGCTCTACCAGTAGGTTATATGCTCTAGTTCCCACTAGTAGCCATCCACTGGACTCTTCCCAGTTTCTCCATACTCTTCTTGAACCATGGAGCTCAAAACTGGACCCAGTATTTCAGGAGCAGCCTCACTAGCACTGAGTAGAGAGGATTAACAGCTTTCCTTTGTCTGCTGGCCATCCTCCTGTTGCCCAGTATATGTTTTTTTCCTGGATTGTGGTGAGAGCTCACTGTTGGCTCGTATTCAGCCTGATTCCACTGGAGCTTCCTGGTCTTCTTCAGCCAGGCTGCTACCCAGGACATCTGATTAATGAAAAGATCAGGATAAAACAAAGACCTAGACATACAACATATGAACAGATGCCGTTGTTAAGATGATGGTATCAAGGAAAGGGGTTTTCACAGAGCTTCCTCACCCATCTCATTCCAAGACTGCGTTTCAGCCAGAGTTTTTTATCTATTTGACTACTGGTTCCAGTTTTGGATCTGAGGGACCTGGAACTGCATGTTTCTGGAACATAAAAATGGAATTTCATTCTCTATTCCTGGTACTACCTTCAGCTACTTCATAAAGAAACTGACCAAAACAAGAGGGCAGCTCCTGGAGGAAAACTGAAATGGTGACTACAAGAAGTGAGGAGCAAGCACATATAGTCTAACTCTCAGATGCCACTGGAGAGGAACAGGTAAAGCCAGATCACATTCATGTCACAACACTTTGAAAGTAGGATTTCAGTGTTACTGCACTGTTTGGTTTGCTCCTGAGGCTTTCTCCATGGCAGGAAGGAACTATTCCTCAGCTCCATGCGTGCCATTGCCAGTCCACCTCTCAGCTTCGAGCTTTACTGTTGACTGCCTGTGAAACTAATGAGGGGGTGGGGAGTTCCTAGGTAGCACAGGCCAAATATCCCCCATCTTACTTTCTGTTTCTCCCTACCAATTGCCTTAGCGGAGCACATTTACTTGACTAGGCCTGCAAAAAATATTTTTTGTGAAAGGCTGCTTTATGCCTTGCAATTTGCTCAGTCTTCAGTCTATCCATAAGATCTAGACCACATTAGTGCCCTTTAAGACAAACAGTCATTCCTTATCCCTGGATCTCAGAAAGTAACACCATTTCTGTGGCAAATCACATTAGGAAAGGAAAGTCATACATGCCTCTTGGGCACTGCTAAAGGGTCATAAATAAATGCTTAACAATTATTTGCATGAGGGAAATTAAAAAAAACCGTAGCCGGCCAAGTTGCATCAAATGTAACAAAACAAAAAGCTAAAAAGATGGATAAACAAGCATAGAAGATACTGCATTTCAATTCTCTGTGGTCCTAAGCAATCCAGGAAATACAGCAGCATTAATTAGCATTGGATTTCTGAATGTCATCACACAAAGTCAGTGAAATGAATGTCAAAGTATTTTCAAAAAGGAGAAAAAAGAAGAAATTAAAAGCCATAATAAAATTAAAGCCATTCTATATCTGCTACATTGTATATTACTGAATTAGCAGAACTGTAGACTTTTGGTGTCAGTCCAGGAAGACTGCAGATTTCTCCAGGGCCACATGTCACTGTGTATTATACGAGCATGGTACCATGGAAACCTAGCAAGAGGAAAAGGTTGGCATATTTTGCTTTTTTTTCACTTTCATTAAACAGTTCTGCCACTTTCACAATATAAAGAACAACATAGTTGGGCTATGATTTCAAGAAAATTTCCTTTTGCAAAGGTGGCTTAGCACTAGAATGTGAGCTTGCCTTACAGATAAAGAAGGCCTACAAGAAATTATTAGAAAAAAATGAGGACAGATTTTGTCTTTGATCTCAACTTTGAATACAACACAATCATACTTACTAAACTGTAAAGGATATCTACCACTCAATGTAGAGCTGGAAAGTACATATGGATAGAATGACAGAATGATACAGAAGCAAGGAAACAGAGAACAGATACAGGTTTGCCCTGCTGTGCTAAGTTCATGCATTTGAAGTGACTAGATAAATTACTAAACAAAAGTGTCTCAAAACAAGTGAAACAAAAGCTTAGCTAAATGTACATGCGATGGCAGTGCACTCGCTCTCCGGTGCTCCCAGGAGGGGTAGCTCTGGCATGACCATTGTAGTACAGGTCTGGCAGATCCATTCTACTCTACACATGAGGACACAAGAGATGTGATGGGAAGTTACTGGATTGTATTCCCAAATCTGTCTCCTACTTCTCTGAAAACCTTTCCTGTTCAAATTCTCGTTTCCTGGTATAGGTGGTTCTTTACTTCTATCAAACAACAGAAGGAAGAGGAGATTTTGTCAAGTTCTGAAGTGGAGCTGGTTGAAATGTTTTATTACCAGTTCCTTTTCTTACTAAAATATGCCTTCACAGCAAAGAATTTTTTTCAGTATGACTATATTTTTGCTTTCAGTTCCATATGCTGTTTTTCTAAAGCCCATTGAACCTTTTTCCTGCCTCTTATCCCATATAACTTTTCCCAATTACAAACACATTGTTACCTCTTTCAGTGAAGAAGCTTTGTGGAAAAACTCAAGTGCTAATTTTCAAAAATTTTATTTCACTTGAAATTTACCTTTAAGAAATAGAACATAGAGATCTTTCTTTCTGTCCCTGAGGTTGAACTACAGAGAGCAAGATGTTTGACTCCTCTGTTAAGAGACAAAAGCTGGACCTGGCAGTTGCCAGACAGCCACTGACATTAAGGAGAGCAGATAAGAGTGGAACTGCATTTCTTTATGGTGGTTATCTTAACACTGGCCGCACCTGGACAAGGACTACTAGGGACTAAAGAATGGCACAAAAGCAACTGGAAGGAGTCCCCTGAAGCCTGTTAGGTACCCTGGAATGGTGTTGTCATGGTTTCTTTATTTTCTTGGTAACAAATTCAGGGACTGATTAGGACTGCTACCCAGGAAAAGGGAAATTTTGAATGCCGTAACAAGGCTATACTTTAATTTTATTATTGTTGGTTTACGTGCAAAATTCAAGCAACTCATTCCCAGGTAACTGCAGGAAACACTCTTCACTTCAAGGGAGGAAGAGTTGTACCTCTTTTGAAAATTTCTTTGTAAAACAATCAAGATGAAATCCTGTGTCCTGTTCAACATCTTACCACACTGACAAATACTTTTAATGATAATTGTTCTATTTGAATAAGAGCCTCATAATAGAATATGTATTGCAAACACAGTACATTTCATAGCAAAGGCCAATTTTCCAAAGATACAGTTGTGTGCTGCCACTTAAGCTATATTGGCAAATTGTCAGAATTTTCTCGTATTTGCAGGTTTTGTGCAGTATTCCTAAACCAAATAAATATAATCCTCATGTTTTTTCATTTCCCTTTAATGAATACTTACACAAAGGTCAATTTTTTTTTCTATTACTAGTTATAGCTGAGCTCAAAAAGAATATAATTATTAAATTTATTTTTTATTTGAAAAAAAAATCAGGAAAAGCAAAGGTCAAGCAGCCATCAGTCATAAATCAATTTCACTACAAGTGCACAAGATGTCAGGGATCCAAGAAATCCCCAAATACTTTATTTTTCAATTCATGTGGCCCTTGATCCTTTCTGTTATACAAGTAACAAAACCCATTACGATATATCATAATGAAGATAAGGTGTTCTGCATTTTGAAACATGGGTTCTGCTGCATGTAAGTTGCACTACAACAACTACAAGAAAGATACTTGAAAAAACAGTGTTTGTTGGTGAAGAACCCTCACAGTGAAAATGGCTAATGTCCCAGGGACATCTTTTCTTATAGGAGCAGGAATGCCTTCCTCAGGGACATACTCCTGAGATCAAGATACCTGGTTCTCACCAAATAGCAATGAATATGTAGATGAAGGAAAATCAGTAATGAGGTAAATAATGCCTAAGTTCAGTTCCAGTCTATTCACATCCTTATGGTTAATTTAAAAGCTGAATATGTAAAATGACAATCATGAAAACTCTGGATGACTTAAAGTGCCTGTTTCACTAGGCTATGCATTCAATTAATGCAGAAATGAAATGAAAGGAAGATGCAAAGGCATTATGGTCTTCAAGAATAAAATGCACTTTAATATTGATAGTTGTTTAATCAGCAAGAGACCAAATGGAATATAAAAAAAATCTGATGGAATACAAAACGAAATTTCATGAGCAGGAGGTGGGGCTCAGTTAGCATGTTCCCCTGATTTAGTTTACAAATAGCTTCAGAATACCTGAACTGAATTTCAGCTTTCTTATTCAACATGACATCACCTATTACAGAATATAATACCACAGCTCACTAAAACAGTCTGTGTAAATCATAGTTCAATCATGTAGAAAGAAATAGTTTATGATAAATTACAGGAGAAAAAACCAACCTGACTGCAAAGCTCAAGATTCGTGATATCTCAGAGGAAACAAACTGAGAGTGATGTAAGAAGAGAAGGGTTAGAATGAATCTGATAAAGAGAAAAAAATCTCATTATTCACGTGACTGAGAAGGCAAATGAACGATAGATGAAGATCATTATAGTATAGTTTCAAATCAAACAAAACCTCATAATTCTAAAGATTTTAAATCCAACTCCAGTTTATTTTATTCACTTTTACTTTACAAGAGCCAAGTGGCTAAACCGCTCCAAACTAATAGCTTATAATTGGATCTGAGAAATGATGATGCCCAAAATGGTGAGATTTTTCAGCTCTTCATAATTTATTACACTAAGTAATCTCTCATGAAGTTTAGATCATGGATTGTATGTTTCACTGCAAATAAAAGCACATTTGCCTTTGAAGGAAATATTGCTATGTATAACTTAATTATTCTTGCTACCACTGTATTGCTGAAAGCCCCAGCACCAGATCAACCTCAAGTTATCATGGACCCTGCACAAGGAGAAGTAAAAAAGACTGTCCTTCCTCCACAAAGTTAAGAGTTTAAGATAAGGGACAACAGACAGATAAGGACAGATCGGAAGAACAATGGAACAACAAGGCAATATCACATATCGTAACAAGCAATCAGTAGTCTCAGCCTATCAGTATCCCACCTGTAGTCACATATTTTGTCAGCACTTGAATCTGAAGACACGATATGGAGAGCAGGGGATGCTCTCAAAAAGCATCTACCAAGCACGAGGAAAGTATGGAGGGAACAAGGGGTGGTTTTTGAAAAATGTAATAAGATGATGATGATGGAGGCTGGTGTTGACACTTCTGCATCAAAGAAATGCCATCAAGAGAGAGAAAAGCTCATGTGGGAGTTCAAAAACCAAGAGGTATAGCTCACGTACGTTGTCAACAAGGAGACGCAATGAGGACAACACAAAGTGGCAGGACAGAAAATCATTTGTAGCATCATTTTGAATAGGCAGGAGCAGGCCATGACTGCATTTGCCAAGGCCAGCTCCAAGGACATTGTGGTAGTCAAGAGACAAGATAGCAACCTGAGACAAGAATTTTAGGTCTGTGGACCAGCAGAAAACATGTATTAAAAGGGAAATCAGAAGGAGTTCAGTAAGGCTTAGACATAGCTGGAGGCAAAGTGAGCTCCAGAGTCCAAACTGATGTTAGATAACAAGCATGTTGCTACAGTAACTAAGAAAGCAGTAGCTGGGATGTCTTAGAGGGAAGCAGGAGGAGATCAAGGTTTCTTTTCAGCTATATAGATATTGATGAGAAGATGTCACAGAAAAACATCAAGATTTTATTCCAGACAGAAAGAGGCACAGCTGGGACAGGGAAGGCAGAAATCAATCTGACTGTTCACAGCACGAAGTCCTAAAAAGAAGCTGACAGCAAAAGGCTGCTGCTTGTGAGCTATAAACCTTCACCTTTCACCCAAAGAAATGAAGAAAAGAATGAAAAACAGGCATATTTTTTAGTCTGAATGATGTGTTCGGCTTCCACCACATGATATGGCCAAAAAAACACATAAAAAGCAGCACATAAAGTTTCTCTGAGGATGCTAACGTTAAATAAAGGTTTTACAATTAAAAAAAAATTCAGTAAAAATGCAAGACTTTTCCTAGAATAAGGTTTCCAATACAGTTTTATTTCTGATATTTGAAAGTTCTCATACTACATTTCTTTCTGATATTGTTTGTTCTCCCAGTTTCTTAATTTAAACTATTTCTTCCTTCTCTGAGTGAAACTTTTTAAAAAAATTAATTTCTCATCTTCAAATGTGCTTCTGCTTAGTTATACTAGTTTTCAGCATCAAAATGGGGTCCAGACACTGGCACCCTGGAATGCAAATCCCAGTTGCATCAAAAACCACATTTCAATCTCCAAACCTTGGCCAAATGCTTTTCCCAGAGACAAAGAGCTCATCAAGCAAATGAAATTTTGCACTATGAAAGCACTACGAAATTCTGCAAGCCTTCCTGGTTGAAAAGTCCCTCCACAAATTGGGCTCACGCTTGGAATAGTTCTTCTTAGCCTATACACTTAGACCCTTAAAACAAAAAGAAAGGCCTACTTCAGTCTGCTCTTGGAAAGGGAGGCATGCCAAAGACCTTGTGCAAGCCACCAGGGACTTTTCTATTGCTATTGATTGTACAAGGAAGGTTCACAGAAGCATACAACTCCAAGACAAATAGCAGGATAAATAAATAATGTCGCTGTTATTCTGCTGACATGATAGGAACTCCCCTCCCAGCAAATCTGTAAATGCCCATTCACAAACCCAAATGAAACTTCAGGTAAATGCAACTGTCCTGAAGTTACTGCATCAAAGAATATGTGGGGAAAGCTTATTCCCTACAAGGGCCACAAATACAAGGCTCAGCAAGAATCAAAGACAGAGAGTAACAGACAATCAAAAATCTTAGCAGTTTGCTCAGTTTAATTTCTAGCTCTGAAACAGCTTTGGAAAAATTATTCTATGCTGTAGTAGTTCTCGTTGTTGGAAAATATATGCTGAAATTCAAGGATTCGGTTACCTTTATTTTACATAATTTATTTTAAAAGTGAAATCATAGTGTAATAGAGTTAAACTTACATATGACTTCAAGGCTAGTACAGCCTTGTCTATGGTGACAGCTATCTTCCTGGCCAGCACCCTATACGGCAAGTGCACTACTATCGGCTCCATTAATTTGAACTTCGGGGCTCTATGTTGTAGAGTTTTGTGGAGCATTGGTGGAACAGAAGATGACGGTGATTCATAGACTGTAGGGTCTTAAATAGCAAGACATCAAGGTTAAGAAAGTAAAGGCCAGGAATCAGTCTCAACGCCAAAGTGGTGCAAATGTGTCATAGTCCATGGCTGATTCACATCACTTCAAAGGCAGTGCACTCCCTGATAAACCATGTATGTTTTCCAGATGGTCCCTAAGGTGCTGTGTAATTCAACTCTGTGGAGACAAATGTTGGCTTATGTCGTGGCTTAAGCCCAGCTGGTAACAAAGCACCATGAAGCTGCTCGCTCACTCCCCCACCCCAGCCCTGGTGGGATGAGGAGAAAATATAAAGAAAAGCTTGTGGGTCAAGACAAGGACAGGGAGGGCTCACTCCCCACTTATGGTCACAGGCTCAACTTGGGGAAGAAACAAACCCAATTTAATTTAGTACAAATCAAAACAAAACAAGGCTATTAGGAAGTAAACCTAAACCTTAGAACACCTTCCCCCTACCTCTCCCTCCTTCCCAGCTCAACTCCACTCCCGGTTCTCTCTACCTTGTCCCCCCGGCAGGGCAGGGGAACAGGGGATGGGGGTTACGGTCAGTTCATCACACGTTGTCTCTGCCGCTCCTTCCTCCTCAGGGCGAGGACTCCTCACCCTTCCCCTGCTCCAGCATGGGGTCCCTCCCACGGGAGACAGTCCTCCACGAACTTCTCCAACCTGAGTACTTCCCATGGGCTGCAGTCCTTCATGAACTGCTCCAGCATGGGTCCTTTCTGCAGGCCGATCTTCAGTCACAGACTGCTCCAGCGCGGGTTTCCCCATGGAGTCATGGCCATCCTGGGGGGCCTCCGCTCCCCCACTCCCCTCCGTGGGCTGGGGGGGGACAGCCTGCCGTCTCACCACGGGCTGCAGGGGCATCCCCTCCTCCGGCGCACCTCCTCCTCTCCTTCCTCACTGACCTCGGTGTCTGCAGAGGGGTTCCTCTCACATTCCAATCCCCCACTCACTACCGGTTCCCCTTCCTAAATCTGTTCTCCCAGAGGTGCTACCACCGTCACTGATGGGCTCGGCCTTGGCTAGAGGAGGGTCCGACTTGGAGCTGGGGAAGCTTCCAGCAGCTTCTCACAGGAGCCACCCTTGCAGCTCCCTCCCCTGCTACCAAAACCCCACCACACAAACCCAAAACAGCTTAATATAAAGCTATATAGAGAAGATTGTAGCTTTTGAATCCTTAGAGCTACTGTTGAGTACTGATGAAAAGACATTTTTAAGACCTACTTTGTACATTAGGGGTAGACTGTCCAGTGAACACTGTATACATCATTATCTCTTGTTAATGAGACTAACTGAAATCAACCAACATATTTTATATCTAGATCTTTATTTTCTTCACACTTCAGTTTTTCATTAGGCCTAAAGTGTCTACAGTGGAACTAGGTTTATGTTTCTATTCACGAGTACTTAATTCCTCTAAACCATGTATTAGAATGCAAATATATAGAGATGTGAAACCTTCAGGCTTATGAAGTGAATGCCACAACACCCTGCAAACACAGGGCAATACCACCGTCACAGCCATGCCTACCAACGTCTGCTGTCTTTGGGAACTCCAGCAGCCAGTACATCATCTCTGATTCCCAACTGCTGCCGCAGGCTAACAGCCTCTGCACTTCTTATCTTTTCAATATGGCACCTGCAATTATTTATGTGAGAGTTAAAAAAGTAGAGCATCCCTAAAGGCATATCTTAACTACGCAGAAAAACGGTAAAGGACATTTTATGGGTTCTGTTTTATGAATAAAGGAAATGAGAATTCCACTAAAAAACCAACATCTCCAAAAAGCTGCACACCTCAAGACTGCAATAAACTTCCCTAAGAAATCACAAGAAACTAGGTTCTCACTGTAGGACATGATGAAGAAAGGGTGTATAATGCACCGCACAGAATGTGTGTATGCTGAGTGAACTGTCAGGTATGCCCACCAGCACAGCATGTAAAGGCAGCTGCTCCATCTGCGCAAGATCTTTTCCCTCTATCAAGTTTCCACTTCAGCTGAAATGTCAGAAATTGATGTCTAGGGAGAAGAAGGCAGAATGTGCACCAAAGATGAAAGGCATCCAGGCATAAGCCCATCAAGATGCCACTGTAGAGTTAAAAAAAAAAAAAAGGATTGGCTGATTTACATTAGCAAAAAAGGTATGTTTGCAAAGCCAGCATGCTTTAATATTTAAAGATGTATCACACATCAATAGCCTGTGATTATCTCACTCTGAATTACTGCATCCTATCATGGCTGCAGTAAGGGAGAAAAGACATTCTTGATTTCACAGTATTAGAAAGGGGAACTACAGCATTAATTTGCACGGTGCCTTTCTATCTATGTGCAGTTTTGTGCAGTGTTTAAAATTCCACTGTTTAGGGACTATCTTCACGGTTTTGAAATCATATTTAGCAGAACACTTAAATGTATTTACACTAAATGGAAAAATAGGAAAGCGGTGGCATAGAATATCTAGCTACCCTGAACTCCAAATACTGGAAATCTGTATTCAAGAGAGCGTAAAACCCATATAAAAAGTCAGTTGTTATTTGCCACATTTCCCTCAAGAGAGGTAAAATTATTTATTCTTGTTGATAATTAGCCATGTGGTCTTGTTAACTGTGAGTTTTTTCCTTGATCAGTGTTCCAGATATATATTTTTCTCCTCTCATTAAAAGTATTTTTATTTCTGTATTTCCAACAGTTCTTGAGTGTTCATAAATGGGGGGGGGGGGGGGGGGAGACAAGTACAATAAAAGGTAATTTAGTTATAAATTTCTAATATTTGGGACTGGAAATGGCCTCAAATGGGGCAAAGCCCTTCATTTCAATGGGCTCTATCACAGTCCTTCATCACTGTTAATGCCATATGGCAACATCATTCCAAACTGCTGTTTTGAAGACTCTCCTCTAAGCACTTTTTCCATTATTTTTCAGAGCTGAAAACAACCTTTTCCAAGTGTGCTGGTTGCTGTCAGATTTACCTTGATGTGCTGGATTTACACCCAGAGATGCTGGCCACAGATACATTAGGAAGACAGAAAGATCAGATCCCCCAAAGGTTTCCTCCTGCGTATGCCTGCAGTTCTCCTACCCACATTCTCATCCTTCCTTCATCACTGAAGTAGCAATTAGCCTCTTCCATGCTACGGCTGAGATCAGATTCTCTGGTCTTTTTGCCAGTAGTGGTTCTTAGCATTTCTTAAGAGCACTTACGATTCCTCACAGCAGTTGTATTCTACCTGACAGCTCCATGTTTGAGTTGGTATGCCACTATGCAAAGGTCAGTTACTTTCAGCTCTTCTTTCTGATTAATTTGAAAAGGCAGCCTGATGATAACTGATGAACTCTTTAGGTTCTTTGCAGGTATGTCCTTCCACTGTCCAGTACTTTTATAAGAAAGTTTTTACAACACAGCTTGTTTCCTCTCTAAGGCTGTGGTAGATATTTAGCCCTTGAAATCCTATGCTAACTTTGAAATAAAAAAAAAAAATCTGGTTTTTATGTATATTTATTTAATCATGCTGTTTGTTTCTGGTGCCATATAGCTTTGCTACCCTTACATAGCATGTAATCAGTACTGCAGTTTCATCAGTACTCCCTGTTTGATCTCTCCATTGGCTTATATAAAACTACTCACATAGATGAATTCTTCTATTTTGTTGATGTTTTTTCTTACAAAATCACTGTTCATATTCTCGTTTTTGAGAGTATTTGTTTTAGCATCAGTGATTTCTGTCATTGCCTAGCCAGCTAATTTTATTAGCTTAGCCTCATACTTTTTGGATGTGTTTTTAGCAGTAATGTTTGCATTATCGAATCAATAATAATGCCACAGCACACAAGGATGTTTGCTAGTGTTCACCTTGAGCTGATTTGTTTCTTAGTTGTTCAACTTAGACAATGTTTTGTACCTCTGTATGCAGCTGTGAAGATCTGACTCTGTAGGGCTGAAGGTTTTTCTGCAAGATCCTCTCATAGTCTTGTCAAAGCCTTTTGAAAACCAAACAACTAAGAGGAGCCTATTCCTTCGTATACTCCTCTACAATTGCTAGGACACATATCTAGTTCATCCAAACTGCTGAGAGACTCAGCTGAGCCAGTTCCTTGTTTTGCACCCAGTGTCCCTTTACCTCTCTTACACTGCAGAAGCCTCAACATCTCCCCAGCTGCAGTATTCAGCAAGATCAAGATCACCCTGTCAGGGCAGTCTAATAAAACTCCAATGTTTCCACTATTGAGGAAAACTCTTTTTCCCAGGCTTCACTGCACAACTCCCTCAGTGTCCAACTGGTGCTGTCAGGTGCCATCAACTTTTCTGATGGGATTTCATGCATTTCCATCTCCCAGGAGTTTTTCAGCCTCTTGCAGCTTGTGTTAATGCCAGGCTCAGGGTTTTCAGCGTTCACTACTGCTTGGCATGAGGGTTGTCTAGAATAGTTAAAAATTTCTTTGAAGTGATCAGCACATCTGTTTTCCCTTCTGTATTAGCTGTTAATATTTTTTCCTTTTTTGTTTTGTTTGGCACATTTCATCCATTTACTCTCCTGCTGAAATGCCTTGTCTTTTCCCATTATAGCAGTGGCATCTGCTTTATCTGTCATCTTTTTCTGTCTTTCCCTACAATGCTTTTCACTAGTGGTTTAGCTTCTGCTACTCCTTTTGTACCTTCTTCCTAATTTTTTTAATTCTTACCATTTTGGAGTTCTCCCTTCTCTTGGCAAAGGGCCACATTTTCTGCCTGTGATTTTCTCCAGTTATGACTCTTGCAGTTTAATAACATTGCTGCTGAGCTAATCTTGGGGGAGCTGAGTCACTTTCACCTGTGTTTGACAAAGCCTCAAATGAATTCCTCAGCATCGATCTGAGCTTTCTCACAGTATCTTTCTGCAGTTTCATTTTGTGCTGTTTGCCAATGCTGACTACTGCTTGAAGTCACTAATTTGCAGTTTCATTTACATGTTGGCAATGCCACGATTTTGGTCAGTGGTACCAGCGATAGTTTGGAGTAACTGTGTCTCAGACAAATGAGTTGAATTTTGTTTTGCCACCTATCGAACATGCAAGTCTACATGAGTAACTACAATGCTTTCAAGAACAGGCATGAAATCTAACTTAATGACTCTTTGCCAGGAGAACAAAAGAACGGCTTTCTGATTCAGACTCTAGTGTCCTACCTCAGGTCATGGCCTGTGCTGCATTATTAAAGGAGAACACCAGAGAGTGATCCTTCCTGGTCTATCTTCCCAGTTTCCAACAATAAAAATTATGGACTTCCTGCACCAGATATTTCACCAAAACTGCTGAGTTTAAACAGCCAATAATGGAAATATCCTTCATGATTCCTTCTAAACTCTATTTGAATTGATTTATACTTTGGGATCCATGATATTCTTTGCCAATGAGTGACATAAAGCAACTAAAAGTTGTGTAAAACACCTGCTTGTTTTTTTTTAACCACTTGAGAGATCCCTTGAACATCATCTAGTGATATCTTAAGAGGAACCATGAATATTTGTTCACATGTCAACATCTCCCCGTCTTACATGATTTTATACCATATTTCCTGCACTGCATTTTCCTCTGTCATCTCTTGGTCACCTACAACAAGTGTAGCTCACCTAGCCCCTTGAGATCATAATTTTTAAGAGCTTTTGGTGGTGGACCTTGGAAAAAGTACTCTCATATCCACATGCTCATAATCCACCTTCACAGAGCTATAAATATATTTGTACAGCATCACATTCTCACAAAAGCACTTTCCACACTTATCCATGGACCTAGTAGTTCTAAATTTTATTACCATTTCTATGAATTTGCAAGCATGTAAGCTGGACCTACTGATCTTCAGTTCTTGTCACCATTACAGGAAGTCTTTACAAACACAGATGTCACATTTCCTATTTTCCACTCCTCCTCTACTGTTACTAATGTAATCAGTAGCTTACTCCACAGTAAATAATTCAGCAGTTTCGTAGAGGAGTTCTTTCAGAAGTCTGAAGAAGAGGACTCTTTAGAGGAACCTTTAGAAGTTCTAAAAGAAGAGACTGAAAACTTCAGAGACTTCTAAAGGTTCCTCTAAAGAGAAGCCTGGCTTTTAGAAGCCAGTCATCTGGCTTGCTATAGGCTTTGCCTATTTATTACCATTTATTTTGTCAAGATCTTTCACTCATGGAACCACTTTGGTTGATATTTACCAGGTTTCCCTGTAGATCATTATTACTACATCCTAGGTCAGTAATAAAGATCATGTCAAAATGAAAGTTGTGTTGTCACATTCTGTCAATAACACTTTGGCAGTAATTGTTGAAAACATCTCTGTTCTTTTTGCTCTGTTCTTTGGAAGTGGAGCAGTAGATCTTTTACCAATGGTTGATCTTTTAGTAACTGGCTTGGATCTAGCATATATTCTGCACTGTTGATGAAACTAAGCCGATGAGTGACTCTTCCACAGCAGTTTCCATTATAAGTACTGCTTGGTCATAATATGTGCGACCACTATGATCTGAATAGCTGAGACACTTCTTCTCTAAAATACTTCTGATCTGCATCTGCTCTTAGTGATACGTTGATTTTTTTGAGACCAGGGTTGTCACTTCCATCACAGTCTAAAGGGTCTTTATGGACCTTTATCATTCTTTGTCTGAATTATTATACTCACAATATCACAGTCAAGGTGCTAGGGGTGTTTCTTCCCAAGGTGCTTTCTGTTGGCAGACCTTAAGTTTTCAGGACCTTCGCTTTTTGAAGTTAGTATTTACCAGGAGCCTCTATGAACTACAAGCATGAAGTAGTGTTTTGCACAGTCACTTTTACCAGAGTGGTAACCTGATACCATTTGTCTTTCCATTTTACTGAGCTCATTTTACTGATCAACAACTGTACCAAAATGCCACGTATCTGCTCTTCATTCTTTTCAGCACTGGGGCCTTAATGTAGCATTTTTTATTCTTAACCCCCACCTTTTGCTCTTTTAAAGACTTTGAAGATTGTTCCTTGATATGGTAGCAGTACAATTCTTTCTCTTAAAATGCTATATTAAAAATGACTTTTTCTAACTATTTGAATATTGTAGTGTCATACGTGGGAGAGAATCCAAAAAATGCTCTTCTCTGACACCCACCCAGCACAATAGAAATGAGCAGTTTAACATGGTAACTTTAATCATAGACAGATATACTAACCTAATTGAGGTTTGTTTCACTAACAGTTGGAAATTCTCAAAATGCAGATATTCTGAATATATTTCAATATCTGTTCTTTTATTTTCATGACTTTCCCCCCTTGGTGGAGAGTACACAGTCAGTTACTAGTTTCTTCTTTCACTCCAAACTTCTGTCATTATCCAATGTAACCAGCAGTTTTCTTACGTAAATACTCATTGTTCTCAGTATGTTTGCCCTTCATACAGCTTCTCATTTCATGGTAATCACACAAGACCTTTTTCTTTTTAAAATCATGCTGTACCAATAAGATAAAGAACATAAAAGGAATCCAAGAAAAAACTGAGCTGAATGACATGAAAAGCAATGGAACATCTATTTATCAGTTTCTACTCCTTGAAAACATTGATCATACAGGAAAGGATTGTTAATCACCATATTACTTTTCTGTCATTTTTCCTCACCTTTTCCTTGTGAGAGATACATTTAGAGCAAAGTCAACTCTCTTCTAAGGTAGCAAAATTATAATTGAATACATCTCTGTCCAACTGAATGAAATGCAATGTACCAAAGGCATTACTTTTCTTTCCAGAAAAAAGAATGTTTTGGTTTATGTCTGGTTCTCCCTCCTTCAGATGTCATGATGTCTAATGGTAAGAGGTAATCTGGAAAAAAATGAGCTCAAACTTTTTCATAAAGAGGGAAAAGTTTTTTAGAAACAAGGAACGATATGTATATGCCTCTTTGGTATTGCTTTGATATTAAATATTCAGATCCCATCTGGTTCTTTACTCATAGCCTACTTTGGAGAAATGACTAATCATCACAAAAGTAAAAATGCACCTTTCATTACTAGCAGGTTTTGTGAAATACGAGATTTCTGTAGTATGTTTAATAAAGATCTATCTTTTTTTTACTGTAGTGGATACATATATCAGAACATATGTAAGTGTGCAAGTGCAAGAGTGTATGCAATTTTACACACCTCTGATCTCAAACTATTTATGAGAAAATATAGAAATTTCTTATAAAATAATTGGTATTTCAGTGTGGAAAAAAACAATCAAGCCAAACTTGCAACAGCTGTGTATGAGATAATCTACTCTGTTCACTTTGTAGGTCTAGAGAGTAAAGTTTTTACTCACAAGGAATGCTTCTTTCATGATGTTGTCTATGACTTTAAAGCAAGTAACATTACCATGCGGACTAAAACCTCACAAAATTGGAATAAAGTTCTTCTGCTAAGTTACTGTTAAGCAACTAAACAGATGCCTACAACAGACTTCTTCCATAATGAAAAACTTCATAAATACGATTAAGTCTGTAATTTGAATCATTTTATGCAATATCATTAAATACAAATACTCTGTCAGAAACAGAAGAGAAAAAAAAAAGAATGTTCTGCTCGCTCTGTGATTTCCTGCCAGGATATTAAAGTCTTTCAAAATGAGCCATGCATTTGTAACACAGACACTGTAGGATTAGGAAGACTGTGGGATCAAGTGTTCCAGAAACCAAAATGGAAATGCTTATCTAGTTATGGAAAGTGGATGAAGCTATTAATTTCAACAATGTAGCATATTGTGTGCACACCTACGTCTCCCAAATGTAAGTAGTGAATATGTGCCAGCTTCAATTCATTTTTTTTTAGTAAATTAGAAGTTTCAGAGAATATCCTGTGTTTATCGAGGCAACAGTGAGATTCCAGAAGTTCTTACATGTTAAAAGATTTTGAGTGACGTAAAAGCAGAAAGTTCATTAGGTTAGTACATAAAACATATCCGTAGTTTGCATCAGCAATTTACAGACACTCCTTAATATATTCATACTTAGAGAAAAAAAAATCTTTAACCATAGAATCAAGTTTAAACTCTCTAGGAACTAGAATTATTTGGAAAGATTTTTCTTTGATAAAATTATTTTCCAGCTAGTCTTGTAAATATATTGAAGCTAAACATCTTTCCCAGCAGTGGTAAAACAGAAACCTTCAAGATTCCGAGACTATAAATACCCACATGCCTCCTTAGATACCTGCATAATTGGTCAGATTTTCCAAAATTACTTCTAACATAATAGGTTTCCTTGATTTTTGCTGATGATCTATAAATTTAAGCAGATTTCATTGGGAGACACAAACTGCTCAGCGTTTTTTTCAAAAACTACATAAACGATTTAGGTACGTCCACACCTAAAGCAAAGCATTCTGGTTTGGAAATCCCATCCTCTCCTTGAGTTGAGCTCCTTACCCAAGTACTCGACTGTCAAAATGAGAAGCTATACACCTAACATAAATGAGTCTGTACCACACAATGGGCAGGAATATCAAAGTAAAACACATCCGCTTACCTTTGCCTTGCGAAAATGGTAGACTACCAGCATGCTTATGAAGTCCAGCAGCATACAGAGCGTTTGGAATGAGATGATAGCCAGCCGTAAATACTTGTCCTCCTGTGCATAGCAGGGAGTATCATCTGTACAGTAAGAACATCCTTCCCTGCAGGGTAGGCAGGTGTAGACTTCCTCTGACAGTTCACCGCCAGAAAAGCGATTTTCTGCATCCTTTCCTGAAAGTATCAGAAGGGTAAGGGGAGACACCTTTAGTTGTATAGGGTGGGCAGTTCATCCATACAGGAGCAAAACAGTCCCCTGCTGACTCCCTTTTCCTCCCTGTTGGCCTCTCTCATAAAGTTACAAAATGTCTTGCCAGGGTTGCTTTTCTCATTTCACCTTCCTTTGTCACATTCACAAAATGCAGACCAATTTAGATATGAGGGAAAGTGAGCTTATTAAATGCCGAATGCTTTCCCATTGTATTTAAAGTGGGCTAAATCTGCACGGTAAATTCTTTGAAGGAGAATTCTGAACAGGGAAAAAAATTACCTCAAAAATTTGGGAATAAGGAAAGGATTTTACAGACACATGAACAGACTCATTAACTACTTAATGTTCACAGTACAAGCTCTGATCCTATTTCAGATTATTCCTCAATTTCATAAAGATGCTATCTAGTGAATTAATTAGCTTCAAATTAGATAAAACCCTTCTTAATTAATGTTTGTTCAGCATGCTGTTGCATGATTGCACTACTCTGTCCCCAAAGCAAAACCAGTGCACTTACACTAAGTATAATTTTCCATTGTTCATAGAAGCACACCAAGAAACCAGGAAAACCTATTGGCAAGTTAATATTTTGTCCACAAAAACCAGTGATTCTTGAGCTGACATCCCATCCATCAAAGTAAACCCACTACAGGAGGATTCCTACTTTTTCTGATCCATTAACACTTGCCCATAACGCCCTGTAACACTGCTTACCCTATAGGCAATTAATGGAATAAAAAGGTGAAAGAAAAATGGGGCAAAAAAGAATATTGTTAAATAAGAAGGAAAATTGAATTTGCTGAAATGCTTAATATATGTTTAATAAACATATATAATATGTTTATTAAATGTTTATATATATGTTGTATATACTAATATAACAAGAAAATGTGGCTGAAGCCAAATCAATGGTGTACCATGTGCGATAACTGCTCTCACTTTTTACAAGACTAGAGAATTGCTCTAATATCTTTGATCAAAATACTCCTCTGTCAGTGAAAGTAGTAAATCATGCACTGTTTAGTCTTAACTCAAGAGACAGCCAATTCCACTGATGTTGCACATGCATATTGGCTTATGAAACTGTCTTCAGACTTTTAGCTTGAAACATTTGAAGCAGAAGGTTATTTACAAGGGTAATTATTTCTTGCTTTCTCAAATCTATGTACAAATGCGCATGAGCACACATCTGCTGAGAGGCAAAGCCTGGAAAGGGACAAAGAAGCTGTATATCCAAGTCTGTTTACTTGGCAAGCAGTTCCAGCAATGCTGTGCTCCTCATTCTCAGTGTAGGATGCTTCACTCCCGCATCCCGCAGTGAGCAAAGAACAGGCTGGTATTTCTCATGAAGACTGTGGATTTCTCTTTGGGGCTTTATTCTAAACAAAGATGTTGGAAACCTGAATATAGCAGAGTAGTGCTGACTCATGCTGGTAGCCAGATTTTCTTAGATACAAGTAGACAGCAAGAAGAGATCTTGTGTCTTTCTGACCCAGTCTGTGGGAGGCAGGAATGGAGATGGAAAATAACCACACCTGGGCATCCCAAGAAGGTGGAGAACCTCTAAGGAACACTAATCCTGAAGATAACCTAGGACTGGAACTTCTTTTCAGAGCAAACAGCCATGGACCTCAGCCCATTATTACTCCAAGAGCTTTGCCAGAAACCACCTTTTCCATATCTAACATTATATCTCTGTTTTCTAAATTACAGCTAGAGCAATGGACCCACACTGTCCTGTCAGAGAGAGAAGTCACAGTCTCCCACCTCCCATCTCCATACCCAAATCAAGAGTCAAGAGACTCCATACCCTACTGTCTGAGTCTTCCACTTCGTTTCCTCAACATGTGCACTCATGTCAACCTGCTTTTCCACCACACACCTGTTCCTTTATCGTTTCTGTAAAGAGTCATCCTTTAACTAGCCCATCTCCAAAAAGATTATTTAATCTCTTTAAAACCTCACATTTCTGAGCCACACATGAGCCATTTGTTAATATGTTTTTATTGTGGTAACTAAATAAATTATTTTCAGTGTAAAAACTTAACCACTGAAAAAATATCATTTAAAACCTAAAGTTATGAGATTACTTAAGTCACAAATATTATGTGAATATCCCTTGATAATTTTGCATGGTCCTAAACTTGATATTCTTACTTTATTTCTGAAATATTCAACCTTGCAAGTTGTTGCAAGTACATTATAATCCATTTTATCAAGCATTTTCTTATCTGAGTCATACACGGAAGTTTCTTCATGTGTATGCTCATCACATACTACAGGGATAACAGCCAATAAACAGTTGCATGTTGGAGTAAATATCCCAAGCATATGAATTCAGAACACAACAGCAAGCCTTTGCTTAGATGTGTCTGGTGTCATGCTGTCTGCTGTATACAAAGGAAGATCATCGATATGCATCTCCTGCACTGCCAGCTATGACTGATTATCTGGTGAATATCTTTTGACTTTGAGATGATTCGTCATTATAGCTAATATAAGAAAGATCTAAAAAATTGGATCTACTTGAGATTTTATACAATATGATAAAGAGTTATTATTAATCCCCCCTTTTTTTTTTTCCTCCTTGCCAAAAAGAAAGAACATTTTTCAGACCCTCTCAAAGAAGTTCTTGGGAAAGAACTGATCATTGTATTTACCACTGACTAGGAGCTTGTTTGTCCACCCACACCCTTGCCCCGACTATGCCCTGACTATATGGCTCAGGGCACTGCTGCCCACTGCATAGTTGAACATTTCTGCCCTTTATGTCTGGCCCTGTCCCCTCACCAAAGTCAATGTAACATCAATTCAAACCATAGACAGTCCAAGCCAAGCATGAAGTTACTGCCTCTTACAGACCACTAGACATTTCACTATGCCATGCCTTCTCCTATCTCAGCAGCTCTTTTGGATTACATATGCCTCCTCCAGTGAAGAAAATCAGTTTTTCCTCCCCAAAAGATGGCAATAAATTTTAGACACTGGTAAAGTAGATGGACAAGAAGCCAATTCTGCTCCATGTAAGGCAGCCACGGTTTTAGCACTGACACAAATGAGATGGAAGCAAACACTGAAAGACTGTGCTCCAGGAGTTCAAACTGAGGATGAGGAAGGTGTAAAAAAGTACCATCCTCAAGGAAAAAAAGAAAAGAAAAAATAAAAAAAATGCAGTAACAAAAAAAAAGGATAAAATGGAAGGAGAAAAGAACAAAGAATTGGAGGAAAGCAGGAACAGGGACACAAACTAATATGAAGTATAATAAGGAAAATACTTGAGTACTGGAAAAATAAAACAAAAAGCTTAAATGCTTCAGCTGTGTCCCCTCTACTATATTCTTTTCCTAGTTCTTCTCTCTTCTATCTTAGTCTTATTTTTCCTTCTGATCAGCCCATCTGTTTTTGAAATAGTCTCCTGAGGGTAACTCTTCATCAGCTTTGGTTCTCCTAAGCAGACTTTGCTATGCAAGGGGTGCCTCAGCAGCTGTGACATTGCCAGCTGAGATCTTTCTGCAAAGTAAGAATGGCACCACAGACTGCTAAGTGCCAGGGCAGGGATTGCTACCACCCCAAACAAAATCATCCCAGACCCCAGTCAAAACTCAGCAGATAAACACAGAAAGCACAGTGCATGCTGAGTGCTGAGCAGAACAAATGACTGATTCTGCTCCTGTTCTATAATAGAGTAAATTAGAAACAACACCAGTAGCATTAGCGATGCTGCAGTAACTCAGTGTGTGTGAATGTAACTGGCCCTGCCAGCATCAAAACCTGGTAATCAGCCATGGTCATAATCCTCACCCCAGAAAGGGATCACTGAAGTCAGTGACAGCCTTCATACATACAAAGATCTGCACATGCGAGTTCTGTCGAAGAACCAAAGGCAAGGGCAGGTGTAAAAAATGGGAATTCTCATTGAAGTGGAAACCCTTCTTGGGACTTTTTATGTGATCACAGCACCGTTAGAGGCAGTAAAGTTCCATATCCTGACAAAACAGCCACTTCTGGTGCAAGCACCTTTTTGCACAGGGCAGGTTCCACATCCGAACAGCAAGAGCTGAGCAGAATCTCTGCAATATATGGACGATGCATTGCTAAAGAATGAACTTTCAGGTTGAACAAAGCACTGCTCTTCTACTAAGGACCTTCCAATGCAAACCTGATTACCCCGTGAGGCAGAGAACTTTGGAGAACGGTGTTACAAAAATTTTAAGATGTATGTAGTCAGCAGTTAGTCTGTTCTACCTATACTAATAGTGCTACCTAAAAATGAGCCATTAGGAGAAAGTGCATAATCATGTACTCAAGCACTTACAGGTTAATGCAACTTGCATACATGAAATACATTTTCTTCTAAAATCAATTTCCATCCTCAAAAGAGACCCTGGAAATATGGCAATAACTGTGCCCCACTAGTACCCAGGGTCCTCATTAACTAATGCAGAAAAAATAGAAAGGTTTTACATATTTTGGTACTGTCAGTTCTGAAGAACAAACTCACCCTTGGGAGGGAAATGCTCTTCTACCTGGCTTCCTATGCAGTAAGAGAACAGCCTAAATTTCAGCTGTGCTCCTGACCCCCACACACTTTGGTAACTTGCAACATGTGCAACCCCCCTGGGAGCAGCAACATCATGCTGCTTTAAGTCAGAAAAGCAACCAATTTGCAGAATCTTTCCTACAGAGGACACTGTTTATGCAAAATTCCATCTTGGCATTCAGGGCCCCAGCTGAGTTTGCAGAGGAGGCAGAAAAGCAATCTTTTAAGCCTTCCCACCAGCAAACCACGTAGAGTGTCCAACATCCCTGCAAAGCCATTTTATACAGCTATCTTTCAGACTCAACCCAAAACTTTCATCTGGACCTAAAGCAGAACCTTGCCCCCGCTTAAAACTCTGACACTTGAGGCACAATCTGCAACTGTAGTTAACCATATTTTGCTGTGGTGCAGAATCCCAGTATCATTGAGAAATGCTCCCATTTCAAGACACAACACACTTGATCCAATTTTTCAATCCACACAAGTACAAAACTGGTCATTTTTTCTATCTATCTATCTGCTTACTTACATCTTAAGACCTGCAAATCTTTCCTGCCTCTTTATTTTCTTCCACTAGGAATACTTTCTGAACGAGTACCATTTTACTTGGTTTCATCTCTTTTATCACCAGACTTCAACTTATTTCTACAAAGAGATCTTCAGGTCAGACAGTTTCTGTTAAAACTGCTTGCAGGATCCGTGTCTAGAATTCCTGTATTAGCATCATTTTGAACCTCCAAATGCATATTACAGCCATTTTAACCATGTCATCTTTTCCTTTTTGATTTTTACAGAATGCAGCTGGGTGACTGGGCTAAGTTCCCTTGAACCACTGGTTTTTCTCCCATTACTTCACAGTCATTTCCAGTCTCAGACTAGCTGTCTCACTGTTTACTTTTTGAAATCACCTACAGAGCTTGGCAGATTGCGCTGCATCTGGATAAATTAAAGCAGTTCTTTATTACTGACTGTTTCAAAAGTCATGTTTATGTTAGCTCACAGTAACACGTGCTCAAATCAAAGTGGCCCCAGATCATTTAATTACACACCCTAAAATACCAGCATATGCAAACACTTTCATGAGACAGATTTCACTCCATGTTAGCAATTCAGAATCTAAATATCCAGCCTAAGGTAGATATATAGTTAGCTATAGCTTCTATAGTAAATGGAGAAAAAATGTTATTTGCCTGAAGAGTTACTTTTCCCATCTAAAGACAAATTCTGCCTTTCTAAAGCAGCAGAATTACCCTCCAGGGGAGCCACGCTGCTGATGCTGTATGCAGTTGAAACCTAGGTGACTAATACATACCAAGCATATAGATTTTAGACAGCTGATATGAGATATATGAATCTCATCCTTAATGATCAATGCTGTTATGATCTCTAGCCACATTATTTTTGTGTGTTCTGTGGCATTTGGTATGACAAAAATCTAAGAATGCTTATTCCTATATGCTCATTCAAGGAGTTAAATACCAACTCCACTGTAACTCACCGCACTGCAGGAGCAACTAAACATCATCCTTACTCTATCAAAAGATTCACAAAGCCCAGACAAAAAGCACTATCACAAGGCTGCCTTCTGTGACACTCTGCAATATGAAAAGAGAAGGGAAACAAACACTCACCAGGTAAAATGTTGAACAAACACACTGTGCTATTTATGCTACATATATATACTGGAGACAAAATATCTCTCTCTCATATATATATATGAGATATACTGAGTTAGGGGTAAGATATCTTGGCCAATCTATATGCAAACCAGATTGAAACAATAAAAAACAGGTCAACCCATGACACAAGTCAAAGGATTTAATATCTGGAACTCAGGGCTGTGAACAAATAGGGAATTCTAAAGCTTTCCTAGTACTAAAAGTTACTCGCCTTTCATCTATAATCCCCATCACTTTTTATGTAAGAAAGCAGAGCTCAAGAGTAACTAGTATAGGAAGGAACTTGGAAGCTTTATTTGCAGCTCTGTAGCATGGGGGCATGCTTTTACAAGTACCATGTCATGTAATCCTGCACATGCTTTACCAGTACAAAACACCTGAATCTGTATCTGTGAGTATCACAGAGGTGCACGTGAAGTGTTGAATACTACTAGAAGTATTTTTATAGTGAAACAGGAACAGCTATGTTCACACAAGGCAGGAGACAATACACGCAGTCCTGGACCAAGCTTGGTGAAAGCTACTCATTGTCATTCCCATCTCATACAAACTGCTCCCGCAGCAGGGAGCTGACAACATGAACCTTTGGCTAAAGGATGGTGCAAAAAAGCTGGGGATGGTGTTTACTCGAAAGTAGGAGGCAGAGAAGGATGCCCTGTTACACCTTCAAGCAACAGCTTTACACCTGTGACTGCAGTATGAGCTCTACTAGTATAACTGCAACAATTTAGGCACAAAATGTGCGCAGAGATTATGCTTTGGTCATATGATGGAAGTAATAGACATCGACTTTGGGCATGCAGTTTATATATTTTCCCTGCTGAGTATCAACAGAGTTCTGTTTCCCTTACTGTGAGCATCACAGTCTGAGTACCATACATTGTGTGTTCTGGGCAAGTGTAGGCTGTATGTCATCCATATCATACAGCCAACAAGACTCAGCAGCCTGACCAATCTCTAATTCCTCATCAGCAAGTATTAAGAGTTTGGATGCTCCTTTGGATTATCCTTTGCAAATGAAGTAAAATGAAAACAATTAAAGCCTGCACAAAGCCAGAGGCTAGGGCATTCTAGTTTACCCTGACCAAAGAGAAAATTACTAGATTAATTCCCTCAATGCTTATGCTTGAGCACAGATGCCAGAAATCTCTAATTCCCCATAGCAAGACTTCTTTTCATGTTTTTAAATTTATTTACAAATTCAAGCGGGTATGTTTTACAGGATCCTCACGAGTATCGTGAATGACAAACCAAAGGGCTAGAACTCCTTAAGTGATTATATAATCCGAGAGTTGCAGACCACTGGGATTTTACTGTATAACCCTGATGAGGATAAAAAGGAGCCCTGCATTATTAATTCTAGTTCTGTTTTCTTTTTTCTTTTTTTTTTTTAAACTCAAGCAAAGGCACTTACTCTGAAAGCTGTCCACTGAGAAGATGTTGGGATGATAGAATCCAGCCTTGCAAATACATTTGTAGGCTCCGAGCACAAATCCAAGGCCTTTAATTGGCATGCACTGTAAGAAAGGAAAAAAGAAAAGTCATGCAGATGATCATACAACTGCATACTCAGATGTACGTTCAAGCATAAAAACATTACAAGATACTGTCAGCAGACTTCTAAGAATAAATAGGCACCCCTTCCAATCTGACAGTATTTTCTCAGCAACTTTTCCCATAATCATATACCACTCCAATGTTTTTTCTTGTTGTTCATCACCAACAAACAGCAAAGACAGCTATAATCAAGCCTGTCGCACTGAAAAACCAACGAAGTGCCAAATTTGACTCCTGTACTTTGGCTCTAGGTGGGACATCAGACAGCTGTGTTTTTTCCTGCAGTTTCCAGCACTTTTTCCCAGCGTAGCAGGTGGGTGTCAGATGGCTGGAGCTCACGCCATGTGAGGAAGAACGTGGACACCTGCAGCCAAGCCACCAACCTTCTGCAGGCAGCACGTGCTGGTGCTGGTGCCCCTGCCACAATGGCAACCACAGCGGTGTGGAGACTGACCCAGTCAAAACAAAGCCAATAACTGGTTAAAGAAAATGGCTGCAGACCTAAATCTGACCCAGGTGGAAGAGAGCAAACCAACACCACAGGAGCCCCACATATCTAAGCTCTCTTGTCCCTTTTCGAGGAAGTAATATGTGAAACAAGGGGGTTTTTTTAACTCAACTTCACTTTTGCTTTATTTTGACACTGGGACAACCACAGCAAGTTTATTATGGTGACAGAACATCTACTGTCAGACCATTTCCGTACAACAAACAGACTCTGCCTAGTACAGAAGGGAGAAACAGTTCAGCAACATAAAGGTAGAAACACTGGTAAAATTATTTTCCTTCAGTATAGCTTACTTCACTTTATCAGATCAAAGTAGGCTACTGTACTAGATGCTCTTCCCATCAGTATAGGTGTACGTATAGCATAGGTGCACCTATACCAACATGCCCCCACAAATAGGAACTAGACACTAGCACTTCCTCAGTGAGCAACTGAATGATTTAACTAAAACACCCTCTGTTCTCTCACTTCCTTACATTTCACTTCTTTGTGACTGTCTGTGACTTCAGAATACACTTCAATCTCTAACTGCCTGTGACTGGGAGGAAGATACAGAGGACAAGGTTTAGTAAAAGAGTTTCAAAAATCAAATGCACACCAAGAGAGGACAGTCTGCACTGGCACTTAAGAAAAACTCAATTTTTTTACCTCAAATTTCAGCTTTGGGACTTAATTCTGCCTGATGTTGGGAAAGCCACTTTGCTTTTCTTTGCCTCAGTTCCCCAGAGGGTATTGTCTTTTCTTGCACCCTTTGCCAATCTGATGTCTCTGCACGCAGTGCAGGCCTGTGGCTGCCATTGGAAAACAACTAATAAGCAAGAAACTGGCATGCAAAAACACTGAAAATTCATTCAGCCTTTGTATAAACATGAAAGGAAGAAAAAATGGAAAAATGGGAAGAGAAGACGCAAATAATTTTTCTCCACACTTCATCTTCACCCTACAGAAATGTGACTGTTGACAGGGTGGAGGACAGGAGAAATCCAAGTGGGATGAGTGTGTGCGCAAGTCCAATGACAGCAAAACCTCTTTAGCCAAGCGCAAAAAAGTAGTTAAAAGTAGTAAAAGGAATTTTTCAGGGGAAAAATCTGTTCTGCCTTTCTGGCTTCTTGCTTTGTAACAGGAAGGTACACGCTGCTATAGAGACTGCATTTTCTTTTTGAAGGCAAGGAAGAAAAGAAGTAGCTTCTACTGTATTCTGCGACACTGCAGCACCCCTAGTACCATATCCATAATCCATGCCCACTGAACAAATTCTTCACATAAAATGTGTCACAGGCTTATGAATCTGTTCTGCATTAAAATAATGCTTTACTGGTGATCCTTTCACACACATCCAATACTCATTCACACCAAATAAAAGTCTGTAACTTTTATTTTATTGTCGCTGACCAGTCTAGAAGTTGAAAATGAACAAAATATTTCAAATACTGTTATCTTTCCTTGGTCTAGGATATTATCCTTGTTTGCAGCCTTTGGCAGATGTAATGCACACCTTAAAATCCATTGGTCAAATTCTGTTTCTTGCAGTCCACATAATCCCATGCAAAGGTGTCATAGAGATCAGAGTATCAGTCTGTTGAAAGAAGGGATGGAGAGAAGGAGAGAAAGCAGCCTAGATCCCTCTAGATGCAGTCTCAAACTCTGAAATTCCACTGTGCTCAACATTGCATGGAAACAGAACTATTTACAGCCTGACTTTTTTAAAGAAATTGCAGCAGCTAGGCAGGGAAGAACACTAAATATCATGTGGCCAAAAATGGGGAAAATACTTTTCCTGGAAAGCAAAAATTGCCCTCTTTCTACAAATGATTTAACAGTTAATATTCTATTAACTGATAGTGGTAAATATTACGGTGAAAAGGGTAAATAAATAAGCTAAGAGTTTGCTGGTGTACAGAAGGAGTTTAGCAAACAAAGTCCAGATTTGTTTAATCAGGGTTCTTTTGTCAGATACAGAGGCTTTTCCTGGCTGTCTGTGGGTGAATCCACACAATACACAGCACGCACATGCAAGCAGCTTTTGTCCTTGCCCTGGCAAGTGGCACCCTGGTTCCAGCGACCCCCGTGGCAGACCCAGCGCCCGAGCCCTGCAAAGCTGTACTAGCTCAGCCAGGGCAGCCCACCCTTACTGGTCGTGGGCTTCAGGCCGCCAGGAGCTCAGAGACTGAGCAACCCACAACAGACTGGGCAGACACAGTCAGTAAAATATTAATCTGTTGCTAAGTTACTTAAGATTTGATCCATATAGAACTCAGCACCAAAAAAAGCAGATGTGTGAAAAATATCCGCCTCCACATAAGCAAAAAAAGGAAGCATAAAACTGACCTGGTTTCAGATTTCATTATAAATGTGAAAGCAAAGCTCTGGGAATTAAAACACCGCATTTTTTTCTTCATCAGTGGCCATCAGCTTTTCAAAAATCATGCTTTATTTAATTCATAAGAGCAGCTACATTAGGTTAGACCAGAAGCTCCACTGAGGTTTGTATCACATCTCTTATGAGCCCAGCAGCCAGTGTCGAGGCAAACAGTGAAAGATGCAGGGTGGCTATGGAGTGAACCTTCCTCCGATATGCCCTTCAGGACATCACACTCCTAAATGGAATTTGCATTGCTTTAACCTCCAGCCATTAGTTCTTATGGATGGCTTGGTTACAATTCAGATCAGCTTTATCATAATACTTGCTAAAAGGAGAATAATAGGCATCTGTACAATTCACACAGCACATTTATTCCTGCTGTCTGTTCCCTGGTTTGCAAGTTTATATTTTAAGCTTTCAGTATTTGTATAATGTAACAACGCCCAAATTTAACATAGTATGCTTTAAATTACACAGTCGTCAGGAGGAAAAAAAAAAGATAATCAGTGAATATTTATCTTGAAATGATTTATAAATAAATAGCTCCTGAATCAACACAGACACAACAGCTAAACCAGTTTAAAAAAGGTTGTATTGGTTTAATTTTATGCTGCTTGCTGTAAAGGACAAAGCTGGAAAAAGCTAATGTGATAAAGAATATATCTGTTAGAAAGAAAATAAATCCTTCAAATAACCTGTGCTTTGGAAGCCTGAGCCAAATCTTCTGGCGTAAGAGAGGGAAAGCCCTTCATCAGATCTAATTAGGAAGAAATGAAGCGACAAAGTATTCAGCAGATACACAAAGCAGGTGTTACAGCCACAGCAGAAAATAGAAGGGGAGAACAGGGGGAAAAGAAACTAGTAGTTTAAGAGAAAGCATGTGGCATCATGTCCTACATGTAATTTAGAAACTTAGATAAATCACCAAATAAATCTGTCCTGTGGCATTCCTGAGCAGAGGGGGTTAACACAGTAATTTTAGAATAAAAAAAAAAGACTAAAAATGCAGCCAGCCTTGACTTGGATATTTAAGGTTTTTCAAAGATCAGCTTTCAAAATCTGTATTTCCACACATGCATACAGCAATGAGGACGTCTCCCTTTTCTAATGTTGACTCCTTGTTCAAAGGATGGAAAGAGAGCAAAGTCATGATAGAAAAAGCTTAACAGAAATAATACAAATAAGCCCACATTTCTTCACCCTGGTTAGCGGCAGCACACACGGAATTTCTAGAAAATGCTACGTATGTAAAAGTCATTTTGTGCCTGGCACGTGATGGCAGCTGGAGCAGGTTGGTGTCCTGTGAGACCCCGTAAGCTCCTTTCCGATCCTGTTTATCATGTTGTCAAGCAGGCTCACTCATAAAAATAAATGAAAGAAGATAAAAATCAGAGTAAAATTCTGCCTGCCAAAGTCAGTGACAGCTCTGTCATTGGACAGGCTTTGCCCATTATATTTTCTCACTTCATTTACCCTTCAGTAGCAGAGTTTTGTGTTAAAATGTGCTTGCAGCCTGCTCAGAAGTGAAGAGCGAGCACGTTCACACATCCAAGGGCCTGGTGCATCACCCGGGAGCACCCTGCTTGCCTCCGGACAGCTCGGGAGGCAGCCAGCCTGCCAAAAGGACAGGACAGGGCTGGCCACTCCATAATTTACACCACAGGGTTACTTGGTAGGCCCCTGTAGCTTTTCTCCCCCTTCTGAGTGCATCAGTGGAGTTAATTATTTTTTAAATTCAAGTCTAAAAATGTATTTTCCAGCAACAAAGCACTTAAAATGACACCGAATTGTTTAAATTCTGATTCAGACAAAGCACAACAATAGCTGATCTGATTCGGCTTAGAGCAAAGGTAGCTGTCAGGACAATATTTGTCTCAATAGCTTGAAGCTTTGCTAAAAACTCCCCACTGCTTTTTGATGTGATTTTTCATTATTCTTGTCTTGTTAAGCCACGGGACCAGAGTAAATACTGATGGTAAGAAGTCTCAGCTCATTCACACAGATAATTATAAACACCATGTGATTGTCAAAGTTAAAATGTCTGATTTTTTATTAATCTTTTTATTAATCTCTGTCAAAATAGTCAGAAAATGAAACAAGTTATTTGAGTTATGGTTTTATGTTAGGATACTTTTGTTACTACTGTCAAACCACAAACAGAAAAGTTAATCTCAAATCATCCCCAGTTCAAGCGGGAAGGCATTCACTAAATGTAAAAGACTGCAGAGTCTTTAACTTCTAATTAACCCCTTTTGCAATGTGAATCAGTTCAGTCACCCAGCTGTATGTCTGAGGAACCCTGTTCTGTTTTGATTCTCCATCACTCTCAAGATGCCAATGTTATCAGCCCATTACTGGACAAACGTGACAAAAATTCAAGTGTTAGTGGGGAAAAAAAAAATAGTGGAAATGGAGCATTTTGCAAAGAAATGGAAGAGAGGAGATCAGAAATATATACAGATCATGGTACTTGCTTAGAAGACAGTGAGAGGGAAAAAAAAGGTGAATTTAGCAGTGTGTGAACGCAGGTTACTTGGCGGGGGGATGAGCAGCAGAAAACTCATCATCAGCTGTAGTCATGCATATGGAGAACCCAAGGTCAGCTTACAAACTATGCTTCCTACAGTCGAGATCCTTTACAGAAGGATGAAAGCACAACAATTATAGCAATTTTCAGGGGCTGGGTAGCTTGGACACTTAAAGGTTCTCAGCAATGACAGTGTTTAAGACTTTTTTTTCTTTACTGCTGAAAATACCTGGACAGGCTACAATCAGGCTACTTAAAAAAAAAAAAAAAAAAGAAAAAGAAAAACATCTCTTTATATGACAGATTGGAATTGTTATTGGTAACCTGAATATCATTTTAGAACACATCAAGCTCCGCTTCTGATTAATGTGCTAAACAACAATATTACAATTTCTCCTTTCCTAGAAAACCGTGCAGCAATTACAGGGAACCTGTTAACACACACCAAAGGGACTGATAATTTTATAGCCATTAAATAATGCAGTGTGATTAATTTGAAGGCACTTTCTCAGGGCCAGATTTCCTTGGCTTTGAGGATAAATTAAGACATTTTTTACTATTAGCACAGGTTAAACTGTATTAAGAGCAAAGTCTAATTCACTTTCTTAGTGTCTTACGTACATTAGAGAGAATTCTCTTCGTACTTAATCTCTACGCCTTTTTTTCCTATCACTGGGACAATTTTGTGCTTTACTCATGGGCAATACTGGAAATACCAAACATTATCTGCAGAAGACCTTCCAGAAGCTGTCAAGGAATATGCCAAAATACACAGAGGTCCTTTACCTCCGGACGTCTGGTTCTGCCAACTACTTCTGCATTCATCTGTGACTTGGCAGCAAGTGTTGCAAAAGTTTGCCTGGAAGATGGGCCACACAGTAAGACAGGGGATTAAGAAAGCTTGCCAAACACTGCAAGAATGTGAGGCATTGCCAAAAACATTCGAGGGGGGAAAAGCTGGATCTATTCCTGATCGCCAGGAAAGGTGCAGTTCTGAGTAGTGGAGTACTTGTTCTCACCTGTTCATGTTTCCTTGAATTATTAACAAACTAGCAGAATTTTACAATGTTTTAAAAAAATTTTAAAAACTCAGTTTTGTATTACTTATTGAAGTTAATTTTTTTTTACCAGATTTTCACAGTTGGCCTACCTCTGCCAATAAATGCAATTATCTGCACTGTGACAATACAAATGACTTTCATTCTGAAATCCATTTTTCACTTTTATAAACTTTATTAAAAATATTTATTTACAATACTAAGAACACTATTCACATTTTCTTCTAAAGGCCAATAGGAAACACCAGAATAGCCAATCCAAGCCAGTAACTCACCAAGAGAATTGTGGAGTTTAAGCAAAGAAAACTCATTCAGAATAGGAAAGAGTAACAGAAGGTGCACAGGAATTTCACAGCTCATCTCACAGAAGGGTGTGGCCAAACGTCTGGTAGACTGCTCCCTTCTTTAGAAAGCATGACGGCTAAAGCACCACCAGCATGGATAGCCTGCTGGCCCTGCTATTTGGAAAGGGAGAAAATTTCCTATAGTTCACCCAAAAGCTAACAAATAGCCACTATAATCAATGGGTAACTTAGATGCATGATGCAAAGATGGGAATAAAATGGTGGAAAAGAGTGCACAAAATTTTAATAAGCTAACATGGACAACATTGCTAAACCAACATTTTCTAGTCAGCTGCTCTACTTGTCATTTCTATTGCACTTCCCAGCAACCATTAATGTAATGACTTCTTGACACAAACATTATTTTTAGGCTGATTCCACACACCAACTAGACACACATGAACACACAGGAAGAGGTGTGTAACAGTTTGTGTCTGTTTTCCCAACCCACAGTAACTCTTTGGACCTACTGTCTGGTTCCAGACAGTGCAGTAGGGGTGAGAAACTTGATAAGTTCCCACAAGCTTCATGAAAATAATAGAGAAGAGATACCTTAGCAGTGTCCCTGCTGAGGGAGAGACTACATCATGAGGACATACCTTTTATTAGACATTAGAGAATGCTCTTTGCAATCCACAGTCACAAGAAAAGCTTTAGCTGGCACTGGTACTTTCTTAGACGTCAGCTAACAGCATAAGAAAATGCATTAGGAAACCAGGCTACAATAATCTGATGTTCCTGTTCCTTGGCATTCAGTCCATCTTTAGGACAAGTTGGCCCATTTTCCCAGAGGTTTTTACTACTCAGGACTGCCAGGAGTCTTGAGTTGAGTCCAACTATGCGAAGTTGGATAAATGATGCTCCTAGTCACAAAATCATTTCTTACTGAAATTCTACTTGAGTATTTTGTGTGAAACAAGATTGAGAAGATAGCTGCATAAAGGATCCAAATTTTAATATCTTTGCTCAATTTTGCAGTATCCTTTCATTTTATATTAGTGCAAAATTAGACTGCAACTGAAGGAAAACACCCACCTCACTGGTACTTGAATGAAGACACAGCATCTTTTATCACAAAACAGAGTCTGACATGGTCAATTAAATGAGTCTTTCTGTTAACTTGGCGGTCATTAGCAAAACAAATCTCCCAGCTAGGTTCTGTCCATCAGCAGCATGCATTTTAAAAGCATATTTCTTTCATTCAAGAAGAGAGTCAAGTCCTGCAGCAGAGTGACTGCTCTGTCCACAGCTTGATCAATATCCTTATATTAATTTTGCTTTATTCTGGATTGTAGCCTCTACAGTTTGACAATGTGTCAACTCATCAAGAAAGTTAATCTTGCTTACAAGATAGTATCAGAACTAGAGTTTTTCTACTTGTCAAACATATCTCCATCTTCCAGCTCCAAGTCTCCCATCCTCAAGGTTGGGATGTCCCTCAGAACACACAAGTTCAGAGCACAGTTTGTAGGTATAACCTATGAACTGAGCTCTGTTAAACTACAGATTCTTCTTGATTACTTTTAATCTCATCACCCAGCTTCTTTCACAATTTCATCTATCAAAGAAAACAATGATTTTGTGACAAGGCCATCATTCCTCCTCTTGCCCAAGAACACTGCAGACCATGGTCTGTCAGACTGCTGTTCAAGCAGCATCATAAGGGTCATATCACAGTCAGAAGAAGCACCACATTATTGCTGTCAAAAAAAATTCCTCCCAAACTCTCATTAGTTGACAGTACCAGCTTCACACTGATCTTCACAGCCTGGAGCTGTATACTTACTCATTATAAGGCACAAGTCCCACAGAGGTGCTGCATGTCCCTCTAGCACCATGAATATACAGGACCCACTATTTGCCAGCTATTTGCTAGCTCGTTCAGCCTCTTCTTTACACCAGGCAAGCACAACGGTTTTAAAAAATGCCTTTGGGCAAGACATACTGTTATACTTTTGGGTAACAAATCAGAAGCAAAAGGTTATAACTAAAACTAATATGAAACAGCAATATACTTATTAAATTAATACCTGTCTAGTTGCCTACTGCTTCTCATCCAGGACACCAAGGAGAGATCAGCCATGAGAGTACACCATGAAATCCTGGTTTTTTGCTCTGAATGCTTGCTTTCTTCTTGCAACCTTTATCAGCTTTGAGGAAAAATGCCCTAATTTTCAGTAGTAACTGTCCTATAGGTAAGCCCTCACTTCTAGGTCTAAGGCTAGCCAGAGGGCTGGCAATCCAGCTCCCTATATGGAGCCACCATATTCTAGACAGACACCTTGAAAATCTTTCCTCTGTTCTTCTGCTTCCCTTATCTCAAATCTAGATTCTTACCTTTTATCCAAAGCCAGTGTAGCCTTGATGACTCATATCTCACTCCTCCGTTGCCTTCTGGAGCTGGAGGGTTTGACCATTAATTTAAATTCCTTGGAAGGCTCTCTCTCTAAATGACTGCTTTTGATACTTAATGATGGTTCTCTCTGCTCTTCATTATTTTTCCCTCAGGTTTGCACTTAATCCAACAAGGCTATTCCTGTGCCCCGGTGATTAAAAGCCACTTTTCCCTGTTCAGCCCGACTGCCACTTCCTGCCCAAGCTGAGCTCCTCCTTTATACAATGCTACAGTCAGCCTCCATTTAACATTACAAAAGCCACCCATTAAAAAAATGTTCTCTGAAGCTCATGGTATAACACCAGCTTTGATACAGACCTATAAGAAGCATTCTTATTTTAAGGGACTGAGAATAAACTATTTTGCCTAGACATGTATCTGAAAGCAAATATTCCCTTGTCCTGTCTCCAACACGGAGTCCCTCTGTTACTGAGTCCTCTTGTATCCACAGAAATTTTAGGTGGGTGTCTGCTGGAGCATATCGCCCATAGCTTAACAGGTCCCAGAGCCCTGCTGGGGCTCCAGGTCAGTGTTATGCCAGGGACCTCCACAGAGGAGCCCAGACTCACAAGTGCATCAAGGTGGCTTAAAGTCTTGGTAGTAGCCCTCCTCCATTGTGAGAGCTCCAAGCAGGACAGCTTTCTTCTTGTATAAATCTGAAGTATAACTAATCTTTAATACAGAAGTATAGCCACGTTTAATTAATCCTCCAAGATGTATAACAATACACACACCAAAATTAAGGTTAAGTTCAAGTCTAAGCTGGAAGAAGGAAATACACTTCTAGGTTAATTTGTTCAGTGCTCTGCTTGCCCTCAGTTCAGCAATGCACCGTTTTTGAGCCAAGGTCCCAAACCGGCACACGGCTTAACCAATTCTAAAATGAGTTCCCTGCTAACCCCAATGGCAGATGGCAACACCAGAGAGATACAAGAAAGATGACATTGTTCCAGCTTGCAGCAGGAAGCCAAAGCAAAGCATCAAACAAATCTCTGGAACCAGAAACTCTGGAACTTGTATTCCTTCTCCTGGCAGGGTAACTACTGATAACACTATTTGAAAAGCATGCAACTGCAAATTTGGAAGCCAGTTTCTTAGGGATCATTAAGAATGTCAGAAAACTCAGCAAGTTTACTTGCACTGTAGTTATTGCTTCCTCAAGTACTTGTGAGTATACAGTGACAGAAGGATAACACTAAAACATGGGAATCAAAGTGGCCTTCAGGCAGTATGGTACCTATCACTCACCAATTCTATTTAATGAACTTGCATGAAAACAGGGCCTAATGAATAACAAGGACCATGGTACCTCCAACCAGAGAGAAAGTAAGCTGGAGTTTTCTCTCTATTATTCAGCAGCTGCCAGGAGCTGGTTCACAAAGCATGATGGACTGGATCTTTTCTGACATCGTTAAAATTAAAAAGGAAATTGTTTTCTATTATTAATTATAGAAATGTACCTCTTGGTCTCAGAGCTCTCAGAAATGGTGAAGCAGCATCTGGTAGCAGTACATTGTAGACAAACAAGCCTTAGCAGACAATAAGATGCTTGGAAGAGTTTGCCTCAGACTCAGCAAAATGTCAATTTTACTTTCCACCTGGCAGAGCAAACCCATTTTATTGGAAGCCACTACAGAAATAGCACCAAAGACCTCCTAGCCTTAATGTGACACATGCATGTACACACAAAAGCCCACCCTCACTCCGTATCATCTCACTTTTTAACTCTCACTTTGAAATCACTTCAAGAGGTTGCAACAGTTATCACTTCTATGGAGAGGCAAAATCCCTGAGACCAGTGAAGCTAAAGCCAGGACAAATGAAAGCAGAACCAGGTCCTGTCTCACATGCATAGATTTTAGTTGGTAACACATAGATCTTATAAAGGTGACAATGGAAAAGGAAACAACTTTTAGGTTAAGAGAGAAAATGTTTGGTTAGTAACTTCATTAACATGCAGTTAATGGCATCAGATTTTGTTTCATATTTATAAATAAATAATGCTCACCTGTCTTCCTGGGTTAACAATTCCACAAGAATGACAACATTATAGCTTGTAAAATTAACTTACTCTTATGTTTTGTGTTACTGCTCTCCCCTCTCTGTCCTTTCCACTCTTATTCTGCTGCAAAACGAAACATGTCACCAAAGACATGGGACTTGTGACCCACCTCCCCAGAAAGTCTCCCACCTCACCCCCAGGAATGACACAGACTCTCCATTTGCCTTACTCCAACAGACTCTTATTCCCAATGCTTATGAAGCAAGAGGCAAATCCAGGCACCAGCCTATTCAGTAGTCTGAAGAGCATTCCCAGTTCAAATACATTAACCAGTACTTTTCCAAATCTTCTAACAGCACAAATGGGACATAGATCAGGCCTTCCAAACTTCTATTCTGAGACTTCTAAAATGCCATCTTGACCATTGACTTCATTAAAACAAAAAAACCCTCCTGAATGTAAATTGTATTAACGCGTTTCTCTAAGGCGTTCAGCCAAGTCTGAAGACAAGAGTTTCTATTGAGTTTTCTTGAGTCTGAGGCAAACTCTCCCAAGTCTTGTCATTGCTTCATAGATTCCAGGAAGTTTCTGGATTCTATATACAAAAGTTATAATTCTATAATACAGTGAATACAATCCTCTAATATGATAACTATATCCAAAAGTTAAAAACTTAGTTATCATATTAGAGGATTGTATTCACTATATTATAGAATTATAAAGCTGCATGAATGGACCATGGCAGAAGCTTACGGTGAAATCCTACTCCCCCTCACATCAACCTTCCAGAGAGTCAGCTGCAGAAAATGTAATGAAAACCCTAAAACCCAGAAGCAATATTTTGAAAGCTCAAGAAAGTCAGACACATCAGGTGAAAAAGCAGAGCACTCTCTATTAGCAGCACGAGAGCCCTGCCGACCCACAGAGCCTGCACGCTTCCCGGTCAAGTTTGGAGGTTCTTGATAAGGTTCGAAATGCTCAGAAGTTCATAGGCATCTGCATGGTCACTCCAGAACAAATACATCAGGAGAATGGCAACGTGACTTACCTACTAACAATCCTTACCTATCTCTCACCAGGAAAATGTTTCCTTTGCTTATTTACAGTCTTCTTTTTTGCTTGTCTTGCAAATGATACATCTTTTTCTTATCTATGGACTTCTCAGGGTGGGGGACTTTCTTTTTTGATCCCACTTCCAAATCCTCAAGGCATCTCCAGATTAGGCATTTCATACAGCTTTGTACCATGAGAAGTGTTTTGGTGAATTAATATAAACACCAGGATATTTAGTCAGTATTGTACCCATAAGGAAGTTTCAAGAAAAAAGAAGAAAAGAGAGGATCCTTGGTCGAAAAAGTAGTAACTTGCTCACTGTAATGTGAATATTATTAAAGTATTCCCATGACATCGAGAAGGTTACCTGACAAGCTAAATTGTACTTGGATTTTGCCATAACTCTTTGCTATCTTTATTAGCTCATTTGAGACTGGTATGCCGCCTATAATTACCCTGACCTGTAAAAACACCCTGTTAATATAGGCAGCGATGCTGGTACTGGCAGAGCAAGTTATAGACACTGAAGTTAATTATATTCAAGCTAAAGTAAATTTGGGAAACGTATTGGGATGCACTCAGCATTTGGCTACTTTTCAAATTACAATCTACTGTAAATGCACAATTTCATCTCCCCAATGAATGTTTATAGACTTGTGTTAGAACAATTAGCAGTTTTGTGAAGGAAAAGTTCCCCGGTTAAGGACCAAATGTAAAGAAGTGAGTGGGCGATTAAACACCTCCACCTACAGAATGCATCCTTCCACCAGCAGCCAGGTGAGTGCCAGTGCCCCTTCATCTGCCTCCGGCTGTCACATGTGAGGGGGGGAAGGATGGGCATTTATATACTGCACCCATCATGCTTTTTCTCATTATAGTTTCCACAGCTTCAAGACAGATGATTTAACACAGAAACACTACTTTGCAACATATGTCCTCACTGAATCACATCTTAGTGCATATAGTCTATATATTTTTCATTTAATATCTCTAGGTTACAAATCAGCAAATTTCAGAAATGTTGTTCTAATTGGTAACTGCTGACTTGCTCAGTCAGTACCCTCATGGATTACTTCTTATACACAAGTCCGAATTTGGATTAAAGGATGGCTTGGCAATGAGAAATTTCTAACTGTAAGAGTGTAATATAGAACAGTATCAAGCAAAATTCCAACAAAATGTACATACAATCTAATATAAGCATGTCATCTGGGGAGGAGAAGACAGGAACAAGTCTGTAGCCAGAAGGCAGCCCACTGGAGGAGCAGTCAGGGCTGCAGCCCAGCTGTGTACCAGGGTGGTCTCCTTGCCTTTCTGCACCAAGTTAAACAGAGCTGATATGAGCCCTCCAAAAAATCACATCAGTTGAACTAGCATTTTTATGAAAACCTCCTTCCATCAGAAAACAGTAGCTAAGCTCCTCTTATTTTAGCTTCTCTCACATCAAAATTAACAATATAGAGGAAGGGGGGGAAATTTAGTATATCTTATTATCCCAAGGACCCCATCCAGTATCTTCCTCCCTCATACTCCTTCCCCAACCTTGTAATCTCTAAATCTTCCAGACAAAGCCAATTATCCTCACAGGCAATTGTGCTGCTGAACCTCAAGCTACAGCTGAGGAAACGCTTTTGAAAGGCAAACCAGCTTCTAGTGGCACAATGTCAAAAGCAGCTGAAAATACACAGCAGTTCATCAAAAAGGACAATTCTTCAGGAAGTGATTAGTGGTTATTTTCAGAATCACAGTAACGTGCTCAGAGCTGCACAGAACAAAAGACGTATACAATCTCGGTCACATGAAGTTTATTGTAACAGACACTTGAAAGACAAAATGAGAAGGATCCAATTCTGTTCTCATTTGCCTTTACTTTAAATAAAACAAAATGCCAGTGACTCCAGTGCTTCCAGTCACCTCACTGAAATTACTGGCTAATGATGCTAGAACCAAATCCACTTTGCTTCATTCTGCTTTTATACTTTAATATATACTCAGTTCCTTTAATATAAATTAATTTGTTGAAACTACTAAGAAGTTATAAAACCTAAAGAACGAAGACCACCGTAGCCTCAAGTGCCACCCACGACACCAGCTTCCAGCAGATTCCAGAAGGACCAGAAGGTAGGGCAGCCCTGCTGCTATTGCCAATTAGCAAATAACACTCATTAAGCCACATGATTTCCCAGGTCCTCACCAAATTCCAGCTTTATCAGTGAATACTTTCCTAAAACTGTTTAATCCTCAAATTTTCAGTCCACAGTTTCAGCAAGCCCCTCTCCTTGCTGTAAAGTGTAGAGTAAACTTGCCTTGAGGTGCCAACCAATTGCCAAGTTTTACCACTGAAACAGCTGGATTTCAGCGTTAGCAAGTGGAAAAAATCCCTGAGCTATTCTTGAAGTCAATAAAGTGGACTGTGAGATCTTTGAGGGAAGAAGAGAGTTATAGGATTGTATGATTGTTAACAGGACTTGAATTATTTTTGCTGAACACCCTACTCACCCTAATCAATACCAGAAAGATTTATGGACACAGCCTGAACTTCATTGGTAGGACTAACAAAGATAGGCTCTTTCCAAGAAAACTTAAGATCCTTTGGAATATCTATTTGTAGCATCACTTAAGATTACAGAAAAAGCTGGCTCAGAACATAACACTGTGCCATGGCCTAACTGATTCACATCTTTATTAGACAAGCAAAGTAACTATTAGGTTGCAAAAAGCCCCTGTCTCAAAAAAGCAGTTCTACTGGCAGAACTTCTGACAGCCCAGAGACACCTTTTTTTTCACTTTCAGTAAATTAGCCAATTTTTATGCAGCAGTAACTCATTGCTGAGCTATGACAATGTCACTGTTTCAATAATCACCCAGATCTCTCTATAGAAAGCATCCTCTCCCTTTATCGTGTAAACCCACCATACTTACAATGTCCTAACTTATCTTTCATGCAAACTGCCCGCTGGACTGGAAAGGCCATCTGCCGCAATGCACAGGTTGGACTTGCCCTTTCCCTGCTCCTGCCTGCAGCCCGGTTTGCTTCCTTGGGAGGTTTCTCTATCTGTGCAACCTGAAATGGTGCCAGTTAAAGCTCTCTCTTCTCTGCCCTGCTTCACATATTCCTTTATTCCACTTTTCTTTTTGGTCTAAGACACTCTTCTTAATTTATAGAAAAACTGGGGGAAAGTTGCTAAATGTTTTTAGGCCGTCATCCTGGCATTCACATTCATTACACACATCTCCATAACTGAATGTGTCAGGAGCAACTTAGAAATGCAAATCGTTAGAATATTATTCCTATTAAGATCACACTGATTTCAATCAGGATGCTTATTATGAAAACTTCATCCTTTAAAATAACTTTGCAGAATTCTATTAAATGTATTGCCCAAACAAATTACCCCTTTCACACAGGTAAGAGGCACTCCCTACTTGAAGACACTAACTTCAGATACATTTTCTCCTCATTTGCTCTCAGAGAAGTAGGTGTCATAGCCACATATGTCTTAAAGCTGCAACAGAAATTCCTTCTTTACATGGCAGATTCTGCCATCTTCTCTGTCCTGGATTGCTTCTTACTCTGAAACAGCCCCTTGGATTTTCAGGGTTGCTTTGCTGGAGTAAGAAACTACCAAAATGAGCAAGACAATCAAAATATAGCCCTAAAACAGGGTGTGTAACAAAGCTGTTATGCTGTTATCTGTGGAGATGTCAAGCATTCCTCAGCTTTTGGAAGAATCATTTACACAAATATTTAAGCCCTCAAAGCCAACACATTTACAAATCTTTTAGACATAATCATCTTGTCACTTACATAAAGCTCAACAAACATGTCATTGGGGAAACCCTACAGTGTAATTAACATTGGGTTGAATGACAACTGAAGAAAAACATTATAAGCATTTTCATTCAAACCTGAAAGGCAATATCTAGTATGTCAACACTCGCTTCACCAGGAAGATTGATTTCCCCCGTTATTATTCTTAATTGTACACATGTAGCTTTCAATTTAATTTCACTGAGTATTTTAATTGTGGCTTGGCTTTAAGGCTTTCTGTTTAGCAGTGCAGTCCAAAGTTTCATTCTCAGGAACACAAGAGATCAAGCCGTGTCACCTGATGGCACAGTTAAGAGATCTGATGATCAGAAAGGAGAGAAAAGAAAGAGAAAAACTAGTGTAATTTTTATGAACCTTCAATTTTGTAGGTAAAATCTTAAAAAGAAACAATAAGTGCCAGTTCCACTCCAATAACCACGATATTTTCCTAAATATACTGAGGGAAGTATGGCCTCAAAAGGTCTTCTTTTGCTGTCAGTGCTGTAAAATTTCACAGAGCGAAACAACGTGCAGTCACGTTTACCTGTGTTATAATATATTACGTCTACACTGACTGCAGAGATGTAAGCAGAGCTATCTGTCAATGTATCATTTTAAAATACTCACACAACTGTTCTCTAAGCAGCACAACAGCCCGAAGCTCCGAGATGCAGCAAGGTCTCACCAGCGCATCTGAATTCTGCATAAAGTGCTATTAGTGTCCGATTAAATATTAATTACAAGAATGTAGTTGTACAGCATTTAACTGGGGAAAGGCCATTAGCGAATTGCAATTTTTCTGCCAAAAAATACCTAGCACAGCACAATGTTACTTTCTGCCCTATTTAATATGGAGGAAGTAAGTGGCCTGAAAGCATCAGTCCCACCCAGTGGCAAAGGCTGTGGTCCGCTGTCCTCCCCACTTTGAACCAGACAAAATCCTGGCTAAAAAGCATGCCTTGGAGACATAAGTACTATTTGTTTCAACAGGAGCAAGAGGAAACTGTACACTTTCAAAGAGAAGCCAAGCCCGTACGTGGGGAGCCAACGCCACGGCTGCTCCCGACCTCCCCTGTGCTCCCCCTTCCCTCCTGCCCTCACACCCCAGCTGCCAGCCATGCGGGGGTCCCCGCTGACCGCACACGGACCACAGCCATCCTTCTCCAAGAGGGAAGGACCATCTCCAGCTATCCACACGTAGTTTTTGCAGTCACCTTAACGAGGAGACCATGCTGAGGACCCCTCCCATGCTCGGCTGCCGCCTGCCCTGCCCTGGGGAAGCGCACCAGCTCTGCCCGCGAGCAGTGCCAGCAGCTACGCAGCTGTGACACCCCTTTTTGCCCTAGCAAAATTATGTCGTGTGATGGATATATCACAAAGACTTGAATTCTACCAACTGAGGAGAGCAGAACTAGCGCCTCTGTTGAAAAACTGGGGTTGTTGCTGTTTTGCTAACTTACAGTGATGAGATATGGGCTGAAGGAAAGCTCTAGCACTACCACGGGCAGGGCTGAGCAAATACTTTTCAACTATTATTTGCAAAATAAGAATTGTTTGGGTCATATTTAAACTATTTAACTCTCTGAATCTACTCCAGTGTAAAATACTGGTGAGGAGAGGGAGAGTTTAATCTCCGTATGATTAAAACGTGGGTTCAACAACGGCTGCAGAAACGGTAGTCTCCCACCGGGCACTGAAAAACCAGGAGTACCTACACCTACCACGGTGCAGTAGGCATCACAGGTCCAGGTCCTTCCCCTGTGTTGAAGGAGCCAAACCTGCATCTTGCATCCCCAGAGACTGCTCTAGCACTCAGATTGTTCTGGGAGCAGTTTCTCTCAGACTCCACCAGAACAGTGCAAGATACTGATCTCTGGGCATTTTAGTTCAAGTCTCCGAATGCACCTTAGAAAAATCCTCACCTTTCAGGTGCACCCTTTAGCTAGCAGGCTACCGATTCATTCATACCTCCTTGGTGGTTCCATGCCTCACAGCAGCACTTTATTTAAGTGATTTATTAAGTGACACTAGTGGGGTAGAGTCAAAGTGTAAAATTTATTTCCCATTTCCTCACACTGAAACACCCCTTTTTTTTTTCACACCTGTTCAAAGTACCCTCTAGGTTTTCACATGTTTCACCAAGGCACTGAAATATTTTATATATTATAGCACTCATGACAGCGCCAGATGGCAGAGACACATGATCCCTGCCCAAGGAACTCACAGCCCAGAGAAGCAGGCAAAGGTGAGGCAGCAGTACAGCGGGAGCAGTTCGGTGTCACAATTTCTGAGCTCGGGGAGATGCCCTTCCCAGGCTTTCCCACTTAGTGCTGGGTGCTGTCCTGTCTGCCTTCTAGAGCCTTTGCCTTTCAGGAGGCATCTTTACAGCCCTGAGCTGTGCCTACAGGAATTGCTCTGCTGATCTTTTTTTTTTTCCATTTTTTTTCCTTTTGATCAATGAACGAAGGACAAACCAAATCATACAGTTCTTCCCCGTAACACAGGACATGTGAAATGCTTAGAAATTAAGAAGTCATCAAACAGAGGTTTACGTCAGCTAAATATTTTTTCAGAGAAACCTACACAATCAAAAAAGGACACGACCTCAGAAGCACCTTTAAGTCGGCTGGAGAAGCTGGGCATCCTCGGTCAGGATGAACCAGCTCCTTACAACCCTGTACCACTTCTGTCAGCTTCATGAGGCACTTCTCTCAAGCAATCGGTATGACCACATTTTCAGTGCTTTTTGTGTCTTCAGAGCAGTTCTTAATGGAAAGCTGGTAACCTCCAAGAGGATTAGAAACAAGGCATGCAAGCTGGTAGAGCACCATCACATTAAGAGCTCCCAAGGGCTCTGTGGGAAGTGCTTCTCCCACCTGGGGCCCATAAGAAACAGCACTGCAAATAGCACCATGTGCAGAGGTATGAAACTATGCCTGGGGACAGGATTTGAGAACATTTTTTCACTCCTTTCATTCTTTGCCTGCAGCTGCCTTAAATACACGTGAAATTGCTCCATGTGATCCAGCTTCCTTAGTTTTTACATTGGGTTTTAGAGAAACGGAACAAGCTGAGCTTGTGGTGTTTTGCTTTAGTTGTTGCCTCTGCATTAAATAGGTTATGCTGAATGCTGAGGGAAAATGAAGAAAAAAGATTTCTTCTTCGTAAGTGTTGTCAGCATAGGATTACCCTACTAGGATATGAATGCCAAGAAACCTCTCACTGGGCAGCCTGGATTCAGGCACTCTCGAGCTGCAGACACCCTGGGAGAGCACAGGCTTTTATTTGCAGATACACTTGATCCTAGCTTACACTTGTAATTATTTGTCACTGCTCATCTCCATAGAAATAAAAGGATTTACATCTTTTTAAATAACTGGTTTAGAATAATAGGTAAGGGTTTGATGAATTTTCAAACGTACCTTACAAAGACAATTAGAAGCGTTCAGTCTGCATTATCTAAAAAGCTGCTAGAGCAGAGAAGCAAGCAAACCAGTATTATTCCTCCTTCTTTTACTAATACATTTTTATGTTCTGCATACTTCGATATATAGCTATACACTTTTTAAATTGATAAATGGAGAGCTGCAAGCATTATTTGAACATTACATCTAGGATTACTGTGCCATTTCTCAGGAGTCACAGGGAAGATTTTTTAACACGTGTTTTCTTCTGTAGTGTTTCTCTCCTTTCCTTTCCTATGTTCTACAACTTTCTACTGCAGTCTTTGAAAACAAAACTGACCAAGAAAGCCAAACAATTAATTCCAGAAGAGGTGATTGCAATAAAAAGTTGGTTTAATAGATTTAAAATAGGCTAGTGCTCCAATGCCCCTGCCTTTCACAGTCAACAGTCATAAATCCTAGCTCTTTCTTTGAAATCAGAAGCAGGTTGCTGATGCAGACAGCTCCAGTTTCACCTGGGAGGTAATGAGGTGAAGTCATCGCATGGGAGAGAAGAAAAATACAGCCAGCTGACTGTGCACCACTTAACTCAATGGCTCCCTAGTGGGAAGCATCAACAGCAGGGGTGCAGCTGACAAGTGAAATGCTGCTTTGTATAACACTTTACTACCTATTTGTGTGCTATCGGAATAGCAAATAGTTAAAAGGCCACAGAGGAACAGAGCCCCATCAAAGCAATCTGCAGAGGAACCCTTTGTGGTTAGTAGGCAAGAATTTGGTGAAAGGCTTTGTCCCTTGAATTTTGTTAGAAATTAGTTTTCTCAAAAATGCCTGCCCAGACTGTGCAGTGCTTTATAGCATTGACAGAATACAAAGTCCTTGCTTTTAGACCTTAGACTATATAAAGGATGGGTGACAACAGGATTTAACATCTCTCTTGCTACTCTGGATGCCTTTGTTACCATCTAAAAAAAAATTCTATAGGCAGTACAATGAAGGAAGTCGGGTTTCTTAACAAATGCACCTCATGTTTCACTGAGAGCTCTACTTAAATCATCTCATGTGGTTGGGACACTTACAACATCTCCTGCACTTGTGCGACTTCTCCTGTCTGAAACAGATGAAGTCACCCCATGCCCTTTCCCTCATGGTGAGGTCTCACTCTCCTCTGCTCCTTTCTCTTCACTAAACATGCAGGACCGTAACATATTTGTGACCTCCATCCCACTGTCAGTGGGCCAACTGGCTCAAAATTTTTCTGCATGAGAGACAACCCAACAGTCACACAACACAGTCCCAAATGCATCTTTTCCATGGGAAACCAAGCTAAAATTACAATAGAAATATATCCAACAGTAACATAGCTTCCTCCCACTCCTGTCACTCGCAGACCCTAGATTCTGTGCTCATTACTCACTGAGCTGCAAGATTGTCCCTACTTAACCTGGATGGCTGGCCTCCAAAACACTTCCAGCAGATTCCCTGTTTAGCAACACTGGGGCGTTGGAGTGTACCCACAAGTCTGCCAAGGTCTGACTCTATCCCAGGGCAGGACTGAACACCATTAGAGAGTCCTCAATTTCAGCACTTTTCTGTTGTTGTTGAGCTTGCACATCTCTACAATCACAACTGTATGACCTAGACAGAGGTGACTGTAGAAATGTGAGTTTCCAATATATTTGAGACTTTACTGATTAAAAGTAGAAATCACCAGAAAAATCATTCTTTGTCTTAGAATTGTTTGTCTCCACCATAGCTTCCATGTTTCTCCAAGTACTGCCACAGCTACAGATGGTTTAATTTCGCTATAGGTATTCAAAAGCAGGTCTCTTGTGTCCAGTACCACCATGAGTCATGTACAACAGATAAAAGTCATGACATCAGTATGCTAATAGCCTCTGTAACCATCCACAGCAGCAGAAGATGGGCTCCTAGTGATTGGCGGTGTCTTGAGAAAAGAGAGAATCACCCAACACTTCATGCTTTCTGAGCAAGGGGAGTAGAGTATCATTTCCAACCAGTCCCATCCACTTCTCAGTCAGCCACAAGGAAGCCAGCAGCACCAGCTCACCACTGACCCCAAGCAGCTATCCGTCAACTGCTTTATTTGACAGCACTCCGAGGCACTCGTGCCCACCACCACTGCCGTGACTGGGACTTCCCAGTAAGGATCCTGTCCTGTTCAAAGCAGCAATTAAGCAAGGATAACAATATAATCCTAACTTCTTATTGATCAATAATTAACTTCATCATCATCATCAGAAACCAGCTTCCTGAGCAAAATTTAACCAGTGGCCTCACCATCAGATACTCTACGCTTCCCTCCTTAAAAAAAAAAGCATTAATAATTGCCATAAGCATATAAGTTTCTTCATGGACCTTTCCCAACCAGAGGTCACTTGTCTGCAGCCTAAAAGAATCTGCCCCAAAATCCAATGGTCCAAAGATTATACAAAGCTGCCTAAACAATTCAGCAAGCACCACTGACCTACGCCCAGCCAGAAACCACAGTAGCATTCGATTCATCATCTCCCACATTTGTAGCCTTGATAGCAAGCTGGGCAGCCTTGACCAGCATCATTTCAATTTGAGAATCACTGGAAATTTCCTCACAGCTGGGGTCCACTGCACCTTGTTGAGACAGACATTGTTAATCAGACTGTCCTCGATCTTAACCAAGGCTGTAGTTGCAACTTTACGGATATAATATGAGGATGGACTACAAAGAACTGCTTATGAAAAAAAATGTACTTTCTAATCTCATATTCCTGATGGATTCAATTCAAGACATTCTGATTTGCTATGCTGAAAAGCAAGCAGGCAGCAAGAAACTTCCCCATATACCAGAAACACGTCTTTGCTGTCCCCTAACTAGTGCAACAATGGTGTGAAAAGATTTCTAGAAGAAATAGGAGTCAGAGTCTAGGACACAGGCAACATCTATCTTCTTTTTCCTCTAAGTAGCCAGAGTTTTAATAATTATTAGATGCCTTTCCTAAGAAGGAGTTTCAGTGTCAGAACAGAAATATAAATAGCAAGAAAATGCAGGAATTGAACTGTCAATTCACTAAGGTCATTTTTTCATTTAAAAAAATAAAATAAAGTTCAAGGTTGAATAAACCACTATTGGGTTTTGCCATTATCATTACTGACAGATAAAAATGTCTTTGATTTGTGTGCTCCTAGTCTTTCGAGTGAAGATATGGGTACACATTTGCATTTGTGCTTAGCCTTCTGTTTGAATTTAAGATTTGCTTTTTGGTGTATTGGGAAATTCTAATAACATTCTAATAAGATTTTTAATTAGCAGATATGTATTTACACTTTCAGCTAAATTAAGGATGGGGGTTTTTGTCTGGGAATTACATGGTTTTTCATTTCATTTCTCAGTGGCTGTGGACTGATAGCATGCAATGCTGATACTTCTCTCAAAGTGACTTTCCTTAAAAGAATATAAATTTTATATACCTTCTTCATTTGCAGTTGTTCAGTTCAAAAATGCACTTATCTAGAAACTAATGAAGTGTTTATATTAGGATCATTGTATTGCTTTCATAAGTAAGAAATCATGCTTTCTTTAACTATCTAGCAATAAAAATAGCTGTCATTCCAAATATGCATTATCTTTATCATTCATAACAACAGTTTTAAACCTTTAAATGCACTTATTGGTATCTTTTCATCATGTTTTTCACAAAATACTCTGGAATGATTAAAAGTTTCAATGAATCTTCCCTTAACCAAACTCCCACATATAATCAGCCAAGCAGTTTAACAACAGAAATAATGATGCAAACAATGAAAATCAAATGACAAATGCTGAATAGCTAGACATTTGTAATATAAATAAGGGTACAGAACATATGTGACAAGCACATTCTAAGAAAACCAAAAGAGATGGCTTGAATTTGGAATATTAAATTGTGGAGAAAAGCTAAGGTAAACCAAGAATTAGCCACCAAAATATTTTGTGAATGTCTCTGAAAAAAACATACCTAAGAAGTCAATTTCTAAAACTAGCCTATGCGTTTTTCAGTTTTTTCAGTTCTCATTAGTATACATGAAATAAAAGAAAAAAACAAAAATACTGAAGTTTTGCAATAAAGAATATAAGTCAAACACAGTCAAAGTTAGTGGAAAAATTCTTCTTGCCTTATTACAATGTTTGAACCAAGCTTTAAATAAATATCAACATGAAGACACTACACAGATTTCCAAAAAAATATAGTCCATAGCATTCTAACTGCATTTTCTTTTTATAGTAGATAATGTGGTTGCACAGCATCTTTGCTGCTTGTCTCTTACTCCTTCCCCATTTCATTACTCCTTTACACCACTGGGCTAAGGTTACTCAAGTAGTGGTAGTTTCCTTCTTTTATTTTTTTTCCTTCCATCCTAAGATTAATTGCATATTCATATATTACCACAAATCTTCCCCAGACCATATGGGAATAATTTCAATCTGCCCCAGGATCATTTCTGTCATTATTGGCTATTCATTCCCATTAGAAGCTGTTACCCATCCTGTTATTCAGCATAAAAATGAAATCCTCTATTATCTATTCCCTGCATCACAGTGATGCTGGGGTTTGAGCAGTTTGTGGCAGCGACAATAAGACCACCACTCTGAGAAAGTTTGCAGAGGCAGCTCCTCTGCTTGTTCAACAGATGGTGCAAACCAAGTCACCTCACTCATAACGCACATAATTCTACCAACTGTATTATTAGGATTAGGCTGTCAGGAGTGGCATTATATATATAAACCATTCTGTATTTGACAGCAAAGGCTCAGTTGAAAAGAGGTCAGTGTTTACAACTCCAGCAACAGTAATAAATAATAAAAGAAAAGGAGGTTTTTTTAAGTCTCACTGATACAAATATGCAAGTGTTCAGCATGGTGAAACCAGGCAATGACATTGCTTCCCATTAACTAACTGATCCCGGAGCATGGAAACCTGACTTACTTTCTGTAGGAAAAAGAAACCTAACTTTCTCTCCAGACAACAGCCAAATGACCTTTGCCCACAGCAATTCGGGGAAGCAGAGGCTGTAGTGAGAGATCCAGGTCTATCCACTGCTCTGGACTTCTGGACAGTATTGGGAGAGGCCCATGGAAGGACAAGTGATCAGTGGTCTATATGGTCCCTCTTCCAGAATAAAGAAAATCTTCTTCCTAAACTTTGAAAATCTGCTCACACTTTACTTGCAGAAGATACGAGTCAGTCTCTAATGCAATATACACCTAATAGGTTGTATTTCAAAGGACTACAGCACAACCTGTGAACTGTCTGCTCCAAGTTCTGACCAGCTCTGCCACAGCTTCTGACCAATGGGAAGGAACAACAATTCAGGATGTGTTTTCAGCCCCAGTCCTGCACTGTACCGTGGCTCCCAGGAGCCTGCTTGCTCAGTCACAGCTTCTTCCTACGGGGAACATCAATCAGAAAGGTTGCTCCGGGTAAAGTTGGGGAGAGCAGACTGCAGCCTCGTCCCCCTCTTGCAGTTCCCTTGGCTTTCTGACTTTTCCAACACAGCTCACCAAGACCAACACCATGCCAGGGGGTGGGGGGCCATTCCTGGCCTGTGACTCCAGGGAGTGGGGGCCATCACTGCCCTGTGATGCTCCTGGTGACACTCCAGCCTTGGTGAGCCACATATACCTCTCCATTGCAGACTCCCTGGACAGTCCTTTCATGGCCATGTCATTAGCTGCATTTCTGAATGCCCTCACCACCATTTTCTTGAGCTATGTACCATAAATATTACACATCTGCTTGTGACTGTTATATTTTACAAATCACATCCAGCTCTATCCTGGTGCCATTTCCAGCTAAACCACCTGGTCTTCTTTTCATTTATTTTTATTTTTAGCAATAGACTTTCTGGGATGACTTGTCTGACGCTGTCTTCCACCTCCACCCCATGGTCCTGAAATTCATATTTCTGTGACCCTTACAGCACTGCTTTATCTGGCACCAGAAGCAAGGAGAGGAAGTTAGGATGGCCCAGCCAACACTCAGACAAAGAGACTCACAGGATACTACCTATAATTGCATAATCCCAGGCTGTCGCCCCTTCTTGACTCAGGACACAGGCTAGATCTGGACTTGGGACAAATCTGGTGCTTACTGACGTGCCTGCTGCCTGAGCAACCCTTGCTTCATTTGTTGCAGTAGTTGAGCAGTGCACTAAAAACAAGGCAAAGCATTAGCGGACTTGCAAGACGATTCCATGATTCAGATAACTACGTACTTCCCTGAAGAACCTCTTTCTATCCCTGCCCCAGCTGCAAAGGGTATGCATAGTTGATCTGGCAGACTTGAGCTCACCCTGCCCTTTCTCCAAGTCCACATGAGCTCACCCTGCCGGTGAGCTGATCCAAGACCACGTACATCCACAGCATGAAGCCCAGGCTCATATGCCCCACGCAGGAAGTCAGGCACTTGGCTGCATGTAAGGTGCCCGAAGTTAGTAGAGTGAAGTATTTACTAAGAATGTGAGTTTTTCTACTGAGGTCCACTTGGTTGAACCCCATCATACCTAGGGATAGCTCGTGTCCTGTCTCAACAGCGGCCGCAAGGAAGGTGTGCTGCTCAGGGCAGTTCTCCTGAGTTCTCCTGATAGCTATCCTATCAAGACAGGAAGCAAAAAAGAGTTTTCCAGGAGGCAGAGATCTGCTCAAGCCTGGGCACAGTGGACTTTGGTTAAACCGAAGTCAAGAGAAGCAAAGAGGCAGAGATCAGAAGAAAGAAACAAGTGTCAAGCAGATGACATTGGACTCGCACTTTTTTGCTGCTGGGGAGGGAAGCCAGCTGAAACAGCTTGATAACCACACGTGGTACGATCAGCAACTTCAATGGTTAGCCAGATAGGAGCAGGAAGAAGAAAAGATGACATAGAAACAAAGCCTGTGAGTAAATAATGGAAAATAATTCCAGCAAGAGCTGCCTTAATAGTTCCTCTAAAACTTTTGTGTATAGTCCTCCAAAGGCCGCCTCACAAGAAATCTGAAATAAATGCTAGAGTGCTCCGCAGCCTGCAGCTATTCGCAGGTTGGAAGCATCCTGCATGCCGAGCACCAGGGTTTACAGACTGAAGGGGTGCTTGTTCACCCTCCCAGCCGCCCAGCAAGGGCGCAAATCCTGACACCACGCAGCCCCAGCAGCAGGAGCAAGCCCTGCTGGCTTCACTTCACACCTACCTGGTCCCAAAGCACCCAGCACACATCATCTCTGTCTTGCATGGAGGTCACCTCTGCCCCTGGCTACCACCTTTGTCAATGACTAATAACTACTCCAGTTCTTCCTATATATTTGTATGCAATAATACTACTCCACATATTTCTGCATGGCCTAGCAACCACAAGGTGTGTTGCACACTTAGTTCTACTTGCATAATGCTACATCTAAACTAGTATTCCCAATGGTGTTTTATAGTTGAATTAACCTGTAAATATTCTAGGAGTCAAAACACTAAAAGGATGCACACTGTGCTGTTTTATTTTTAAACAGGCAACTACTGCATTTCATTTTAGCAGACATTCCTCTTCATCCTCATTAAAGGGGAAAAGCTGTTTTCACAGGGGTTGATAGAAACTGAGTAAAGGATGCTTTATGTCCTGTGAATCCTATGTAATTCCCAGCTTTCCCAAGCCTTCAGAGTTAACAAAAAATAGGAGACACCTACCCAACATTTCATATAATTTAGCCAAAAAAATCAGAAATGAGTGTTGGGGGTTAATATGCTCTGAATGACTCTAACAATAACCTTACAATAAAGCTCTGAACAGAGTTTGATGATCAGATGGCATGCACCAAGGTGACAAGAAGTAAGTGTCCTCAGACACCGCAAGTCATTGTTTTTCTCCCCCTTCCTGTGATCTCTGACCCTGCTCTGCAGTGATCATATGCCACAGCTTCTCTTTTATCTAAAAAAAATCCTTCAGAAGGTTACAATAGGTGAAGCGGTAATACTGTAGACGTAGCCTACTTCTCCTTTTGTGTGGCAGTTCTCTGAAATACTCATAAAATATGCATGTTTTAAGCTTCTTCGTGGCACTGACTATTGTGCTAGTTAGCTTGATGAAACCAGCACAATAGCAAATGTAAAAGGACACTGCCAACTGGTTTAAGGCCTTAAAAATAGTTTGACTCAAATTCAGCATGTGTGTCTGGAGGTGTTGGATGTTAAACAAATCTAATAACTACAGAAATGCATGTTGCAACAAATATCTTAAACTTTAATTCAGAATAATTTGAATTCTTTCAAACTATTTTCCATAAAGTTGTGAAGCCCCTTCTAAAACATGACTGTGCCAAAGTAAGAATATAGGAGAAGGAACTCTGCAAACTCTGTAACATAATCAAAATTATGTAATTTTTTAAAATTACTTTAAATGTTTCTCTATTTTTGGATAAACATCCCCAAGCAAGGGTCTTTGCCTATTCCACTGTTGCTATCTTCTGAAAAGATGGTTCTAAACTAAAGATAATACTGCAGGGAAGTTCAAGTGTCTTGGTTAAGTCTGAAAACTTTTCAGTCTTGGTGACAAAATCTTCAGAAAAGGTAACCCCAACCTTCAGCTCTGAGTATCCATTACCGCAGTCCACTCAGAAACACGTTCAAAAAATGGCAGGTGGACTTCAGCCTTAACACTTCTTCCATTACTAGCCTTGATGACCCACCCGCCCATCCCCTGCAAAAAGGTGCAGAACTAGGGTCATACAATACTGAAGGCCCTAAGCCTGTTGACAGCGTCCCTTAATTAAGAGCTAACCAGGCATTTACACTCTTTGAACAGATGCTGGCATCTGAGGAAGGTGCAGAAGCTTAAGTACTCCTGACCTTACTCCCCCCATAGCTGGTGTGCAGCCTGGCAGGCACGCAAGTACCGACAGAAGCAGGTTCCCTGCAGAAGGCACCTGCTGCAGTTGCCTAGTTGAGCATCTGCCCCTCTCCCCCATTTTAGTGATAGTTTTTGGGTTACGGCAGTTGCACGGGAGATGGAAAGACATAGGTTTAGGTCCCTTTTGTCTGAACAAGGTTCAAACCCACACCTTGTAAATCCCAAGAAAGAGCATTAACCACCAGACTCTGGACCCTGCACATGTGAAAGGAGACAAAGGGCAGGAGGGGGTGGGCATTGCTCCTCAGCCATGTAGCTGAAGCATTATCAAACAGAATTAAAGATTCATTGTACAAGACAAAGAAAATATGTATGCAGCAGGAAGAAGGCAAGTCTCCTCCATATCTAGTGAGGTCCCTGACCAGTTGGCTACAGAACAGTGCTTTCCCCAACCCTCTTCTCCCGTCCGATTCATCTTGAATCCTGGGTTACACAGTGGCGTCAAGTCAACAAGAAGAAGATGAGTGTCCCAGCTAAGAACAGCATTAGCCTGGTGGCATGTTACTCCTCTGATCTGAGTGGGTTTGTATTCACTCAGAAAGAAGAATATTGGAATCCGGTCTCCTTCATCCTGGGTGACAGCTTTAATTACTGAGCCACTGCAGAACAAGGATACCAGCAGCAGCTCTTCCTCCAGCTGTGTTTTAAATTAAGAGTGAGGTATGGTGAGTTCCATGGGAAAAAATAAAAAGGCTGCCGATAATGAAGCAGAGGATCAGCAGCACATAAGGAAACCTCCCTGCTGCCTTCAGTGACTTGCCAGAGGTCATACAATGGGTCAGCAGCAGAGCAGGGAACTGAATCTAAATCTGCCTCCTAACCCAGTGCCCTTTCTGCTGCATCTTCTGAGCCTCCAGCTTCTGGCATTGAAGTAGAGCTCAACCGCTCAAGATTCCCCAGCTTTACATGAGTTAGCCTTGCAGAGCACTGAAGCCCTTCAAGCACATTTCGTCTTGGACAAATCCAAGAAGACACACACACAATTCCTCCCCTGCTGGTTTTATGTCTAGGTGCCATTCCCCTACTTTGAAGAAAAGGACAAAGCAGAGAAAAAGCCAAATGGGGGAAGATTCAGAGAGACAACCTGCCCAGACTCTGGGGAGCCTTCTCAGAGTGCATGCCTACAGTCAAATGATCAAAGCAAAACCATTTTTGCTGTTACTACTCTTCTCCGAGTCCTTTGAAGAAAAGAAATAACAGCTCACAAAAAAAGTGAGTATTTACTCTTGCAGTTTACATAGTGTGTTATCGCTATCCAGCTTCTTTGGCTTTTGCTACAGCTGCTGACACGCTTCCTACAGCTATTGGAGGGGAGGAAATGCTTCTTATTTTCAGACATCAGCTATTTCAGCCTCTTAAGGACTTCTCCCTCTCTTTCTCGCAGTTAACCAGTGAAGAGTCTCTCCTAAACACCATCTCCCGAATTGCTGCCCACGGAACTTGGCAGTCAAAGGAATAACATCTGCTAATGTCACCAGAATAATCTATACTTTATCACCTCCTTCCACCTTCCCCTCTCCCCCAAAAGGATAAATCAAACTGACCATCACTTGCTTAAGGATTTTCCCTCTCTTGTTACCCCTCTCTAATGTCTACTTACAACTGTGTGGCTCAGAACATTTCTCAGTGTACAGCAGATAACACACTGATAGACAGTAGGATAGTCTTAATGCCAGAAAATTTGGAGTGACTCATCTTCATGAAAGCAAGCCATGTGAGTCACAGCCATGATGACTCAGAAGCCTGAGGAGAAAGCACCTTTCTGGGATGAAGAATTGAAATTGTCCTACTTTTCCAAATATATAACTTAGAGAGGAGCTTCCCATAGGGGTAGATCTGGGGGGAAGGCGTGAGGGGAAATTACATCATCAAAAAGTAAAGAGACAACATGTATACTAATTGCACAAAAGAAAACCACCAGTTGCATTGTGACTCACCATATTTTCATTATTAGACCTCCTATTTAATAAATAACATCCTTTTTTTCTTGTTATGGCAAATTAAATTGTGTTAGGCTTTTTGTTGAAGTGCTTGATTGCCTGACTTCATTGACCATTCAATAATGGTTTCATGAGTGACCACAGGGAAAGTGAAACTTGGAAAACCTACAGTTCATTAAAGCTGTCAGCAGAAGTGGATAAATATGACACATTGAATAACAAATTTTAATGTTTCTAGACAGAAATGTGATAAGGCATTTATCCATCATGCTTCACTTAATGGTAGCAGAAATATCAGATTGGATCATCTGAAACAAACAGTATGAATTTCTAAGTCTGCTTATCATAATTTATATATAAACTATAAATTATAACTCTGCTTATCAGAAATTGTGCAAAGATCTAAATTAGCAAGCACCCAAATGTGATGGCAGAAGTCATGCAAATTTCCATCTATGGATCACATGTGGTCCAGGCTACATGAACCACAAGGCAAAGCAGTCTTTGTCTACAGAAGTTACAAGTCTTTTCTTTCAGGGTCTTACACAGAGCTACAGAAGAGAGAAAATTCATTAGATAGAAAAATTCAGTGACTACAAAGGCAGGTAAGTTAGAAAACTCCATCTAGTTATCTGGTTTGATCCATCAAATTTCAGCTAACCTATCCACCTGGTGCTAAAGCTGGTGCCTCAAAATGGTCTCTCATACCCAGGACCTCACTGCCAGGACGAATGGCTCTGTGCCAAAGCTGAGGGCACACTAAACTGCGTCACACAGTTGTTCGTTTTGTTGCCTGATTAACGCACTCCCCACCCTCATGCTCTTTATCTGTGTTTTTTGTCTGTCTTTTCTTCCTTCCATTGTCCTTAAACAACTCCCTAGGTAGCCTCTTCTGTGATCTCGCCCTCAAATTTTTTAGTTTCCTTTTCTAAACTTTGTGAAGATGGTCTCATTCATTTTTTTTACTGCTGCCAACAGGATCCACTCTACTGTTGAGTAAGCTGTCCTTTGAGTGCTTCCAGTGTTAGAATCGCTTTATTTTTTCAAGTTTCAGCCCTTGCTGCCAGATGTGGCTTTAGAAATCTGATTTTTCTTTCTTCAAATTGACCATCCTACCTGTGGCTGTTCTGGCCATGTCCTTTAAGTACACTGTCATGGGGACTAGACTAATCAATGGCTGTCTCTAAATTCTCTTCAACCTGCTTCCCATTCCCTTGAATTTCTTTTTATATTTCAATTCCCCATATTTGTCTTAGAGTTATCAAGTAATGCAGCTTCACTTAAAACCTCAGCAAAAAGGTTTAAGTTAATACATTTTATTTGGGAAGATAAGGAACATGCAAATTAACTCCTGAGGTCCCTTCCAATCTGAATTGCTCTGTGAGTCTACCAGATTGATAGTTCCAGTACCTTAAATAAAAAGCAGTAGTTTGTTACCCCACCATAACTTAGCTATTTGTCTGAGACTGCATCGCCATTTGAAGACACAGCTTACAGCACTTACCTACAGCACAGACAGTTACACAAAGAGCTGCTTGAAAAGCCTGTCAGTGTTCAGATACTTCATAAGGAGAGAAAACATATAAGCATGCAAAACAGACAGGTTTTGCAGGTGTTCCTTGGAGAACCCACCTGTTGGTAATTATTTTGAATATTTAGCCTGATAGCCAGCAGGGCTGGCTCTACCTGCTGCTGCTGGGGACACTGCTGCCCTGGGTGTTCATTCTGCCCCCATCACAGATGAATTACTCAGCTCACACTCTGGCCTTACCATCACCAGCTGGTAAAGGTGGGTTGGCATTAAAACTCAGGATGGAAAACTGATGCAGGTAAAATACCTGCCTATAATTCCTTGTTGGCACCCTGCAGCAGGGGTGCAGGTCTCTGACAGCAGGGACACACACAGGGCTGGGGGCAGCAGTGTTCCAATCCAGCACATGTAGGTTTGCCAGCAAACATCTGCCACAGCCTGGAATTTCCCTGGACTTAAATTCAGATAATTGTCTTCCTATGGATGCAGGCAGAGCACTGCTCCTCTCCCACATTTCTATTACTACCTCAAAGGTATTTATAGATCTTGGCAACGTTTTCCCCAGCAGCCAGCTCTTGTACATATTCTGATTTCAGAAGGCCTCAGCTCGATTCACCTGAAAAGGCCCAGTTACCAAATGCACCAAGTGCCAGCTCTCTCCAGAAGCAGGTCATGTTGAGGCGGCTGAGCTCCCTGGTCCCTCCGCACAGCCAAAACACTTGATCCGTCTCCCTGACTCTTCCTCTCCGTCAGGCTAGATCTGTGGCGGGCATGAATCAGCAAAATTCCCGCTGGCTAATAGAAATTTTAGTACCATCTTTTTACAGGTTTTCTACTTCAGTTGTCACAGACATATCGCCCTTCAGTTTTCTCTCAGTTTTCCATATTTTTTTGTCACCTCTTAGAAACAAACTTGAGGTCACACCACAGAGTACTCATCTTGAAGCAGCAAGTAAGGGCAGCTTAGAAGAAGAAGAAGAAGCATAAAGTAGAAGTACAAACCAAGCCAAAGTGACTTGCTACTCTGTGTGTATATATGTGATTATATGGTATTGCTACTTTTTCTGACATACGTTATTAGAGTCAGTGGTCTGGGGGCTGCCTTCAGAAAGAGAAGCAATTTATTAGAGATCCACAAATTCCTCTGACGCAACTGTGTTTATATTTATAAAAGTCCTATTTCCCTGAGCACAGGAGGAATCAAGCAGCAGGAGACAGTGGGTGTGTTGATGCTGCAGGACGCAGTGCAGCATAGAGATACCATCTTTAAACAGGCTGGCTTGCACACTGGGAAACCGCACTGCCGCAGCAGCGCAGAGCTCAGGTTTGGACCAGCACGTCCACCCAGGTTTGCACGTTAACTCCTTAACGCTTTCAAGAATTTTTTTCCTTTGGTCCCTGGCTCCCTGACTGTAGTGTTAAAAGTCAAAGAATACACGATGAGAGCAGGCTGAAGCAGGTTGCAATGGTGCTGTTCTCAGGCAGCGTGCAAGCCCTGCGGAGCTGCTCGAGGAGGGTTTGAGCGGTGGCAGAGGCAGGGAGCCGTCTGCCCGGGCTCTCTGCAGAGCAGCCAGGCAGCACACCCACGACTGAAGTCCAGGCTGCTCCAAGAAAGTACAAAAGTTTCCTGAGCCACAGTGACTCTTCCCTAAATTGGGTGCCCTTATATTTAAGCGTCTCCAGTGCTACCGCATGTCTCGCTGCTATTATTTCTCGTACTCACCCAGAATGACTTACATGAGACTTCAGGAGCTACCGCAAGACTGAATATGGGAACAATGTAGTCACTGTAGCTTAGAAAACATATTTACACCTTAGACAAATACACACATACTCTTAAGGAGTACCAATAAAGGGAGCTTCAGCAGCTCCAGGAGCTAAAATCTGGATTAGGCTCAGGCTTGTCCATAGTCTTGGCTCAGTCCGTGAGCCCCCCTGTCTCCCACTGCCCAAGCACCTTTGCTCTTTCCTTAGCTCTTGTCATTCCCGCTGGGAAAAATCGCTCAGAGATGCTGAGTGAACAGTGAGGACAGTTATTATCCCCTGCACCACACCCCACCTCTACAAGCTCCTTCTGCAGGCAATTGATAAGATCCTGAATTACATCAACAACACAAATGGGCACTGCTGCACAGCAGTGTTAATGCCTCTATTAATTAACAACCCCCATGAAATCAAGGCCAAAATTCACGGTCATCACTTACAGGAGACTCCAGACACAGCCCAGATCAGACATAATGAGCAGACTGTATCTCTAATGATAAGGTGTTGACACTATTTGACACTGAAATTACTTCAGAACCTCAACTCACAAAAGCTATATATTTTAATTATAAAGTTATTTATAGCCTTGATAAGAGGATAAAACTAAGTCCCTTCTGCCTATCCCTGGTTGCTGAGCACATGGATGTTAAAGATCCCCCTTGTGTACAGGGATCAGGATAACCCATCTTCTCCAAAGTAATGTTGCTCTCAAAACTAATTTCACAAGTGTTGACTTTGTGCTTGTCATCACGTTTGAATATAAATAAATAAATAAATAAGTACCATTAGGGACAATTGCCTACACCTTAAGGTACTAGAGCAGTATAATGTTAAATTGGAAATAAAAGTTTATTGTTCAGTTTTCACTGGTTAAGAATACAGCTCAGAATACAACAGTTAGCACAACAGTTTTATACATAACAGATACATAATCTTAAGCATTTGTTCTGATCTAAATAAAATTAAAAGTAATAGTTTTTATAAAATGCTGTTTACTACAAGTATAAAGATGCAGAATTAGATTATATTGTGCTTTTTCTTGTGTACGCAGCCGGCTGAAACATAATGCGAAGTTATGTGGATAAAGGAGCAATATATTTGAATTTACCTCTCAACATCCTAGACACAGGATTCCACTGCCAACTGGAAGGATCCATGGAAACCAGCAGTACATCAAATTCAGAAATTATCTCTATAAAACCACTTGTACAGCTTATTAATTCTGACAGAGTAGTTGGCTGTACCAAAAATGGTGCCACCATATTGCAGGCTGGAATTACAGCACGATACTCATTTGTAATCAGATTTTCAGAGAGAGAGAAAGAGAGAGAGAGAGAGAGGTGAGACAGATGGGTGACATTGGGAAAAACACACCCCCCCCCGCCCCAAAGTATTTTTCTATTGCAAAGCATTCTTGAGTTCAGTACCCAGAAATTCTAACTGCTTCCTCCAAAGAGTTACCAAACTGGCAGATAGGAGTTAGGGAGAAAGCACAAAATACTAAGCACAGCATAAAAGAAAGAACCCTGCTAGATCCAGAAGTCAGAGATGTTCCTTTCAAAATCCAGCCTTGCTAAGCCTACCTGAATTAACAGAGATAAGCTACATACCTTCCTATCACCTTTTCCACAATTCCCAGTTCAAAATATAGGTTGGTTGTGCAGTCTTAAAATCCCACTTACTCTGCAAGAACTAACGCCTTCCTCCCTGTGCAAGAATTTTGCAAAGAGAGCTTCAAGAAATACCCTGCACGACAAGCAGAAGTTCCAGAACATTTGGATGGGACTGCTCAAATAAACATTAAGGACATCTGTTCTGAAAACTAAACCAATCTTTGTGGTTTTATATGAGTAATACACTAAAAATGGATCGTAAGTGGCCAAATTCTGTTCTCAAACTTAAACAACTTCAATGATTTCAACACCACTACCCTAATTATCTCAGTTGATATGCATCACTTCTGTCCATTGGCAAAGAAGCTGCAATATTGACTATATTACAGGATAAGGTGCTTTCTGCAGTTGAAAGTCTCTCCTTTCATTGTCTCTTCACTGGTAATTTTATTTCCTGCTAGTCTTCGGTCTACTATAATTTATTCATTTCATTTCACTTTGCACATTTTTCATCAAGTTGAGAATTACAGTTTGAAAAAAGTGCATGAGGAGAAAGGTAGAAATGGAGAAAGGCTAGCATTGGCACACATGTCATCCACTCAAATCAGACCTCTGTTCAGTCCAATAGCAGAGTATGAGCTAGTCACAGCCATGAGTAACACAGTGGGATAGATTACCAAAGGAACTAAGGAATTTCTCACGATTAGAGTCTTTAATTTCAGACTGTAGGGTTCTCTCAAAGACATACCTGAATTCAGCTACAATTTATCCTACTTGACAGCTTTTACTTACATCCTAGAAAGATGAATTTCCTCCACAGCAGGAATTACCGAGTGACATTTTGTGCTTTGAATTATGCAGGTGATCAGACCAGTTATTCATATCTTCTCTATGTGGCCTTGAAATCGGTGAGTCATGGCTGAGACTACGATATCTGATTTGATGTGGCCTAGACTTTTCAAATGAATATTTCACTTTACAGACTAGTCTCTGTCTAAAACAACTGTAAGGTGGCACAGCTCATAAGTTACCAGGTCCTGGCTGATTCCAACTCTTAGTATCTTGAATAGGAATATGTTTCTCAGCTTTGGTTTAATCCAAGTCCAAAATTAGGAAACATTTCATGTATGCACAAGCCATAGCCCTAAAGTAATAATCAGTTTTAGATTGTATGGGGGAAAGAAAACAAAACCCATCAATATTTTCTTTCAATAACATTAATACATTAATTCTTATCGCTGCTAACGCAGTAATTTTGAGACAGAGGAACACTAAGTGATTTTGCAATCTTTACTGTATTCTTTTTATGCCTTTGAAGAACTCAAAGAATAAAAAATACACTAGCGCAAGACTCAGTGAATTCAAATTTCCACAGCTCCCCATAGAAAATTGTTTGAGGCTGGAGAAGTTAATATCTCACCGGTCATCATCAGCAGAACATCCCTTGCGCTAATGGAACACAGCAGTTCTCAATTACCAAATGGTAGAAAGCATTTTATTCTATTCCTGGCAAGTGGCACAATATCAGACATTAAAATCACATAATTTCATTTTTATAACATTTTTACTTTCCTTCCCCTTCATTCAATTTGGATGTGATATTAGCAACCAATAATTCAAGAGCAGCCAGAAATAGAAATCAGATCCTTGTACTACCCAAGAATAGCTTAAAAAACATTTCAAAGGCTATGAAGCATTAACCTTCTCCTTTAATTTTTTTTAAAAAGTATTATATACTAGATCCTTAAGTCTTATCTGAAATGGGAGAAGACAAGATTAGAAGCAGATATCAAAGGGTCACATCTCACAATTCACAGTAAATAAATACTTTGGCAAAGGCATAGATAATACAAGGTTACATAAGAATTTCCAAGCGTTATTTGTACCCTACAATCTCTTTCAGTAGCAGCACCGTAAAGCACCCTGCAACCAACTGCAATGTATTCCTTGTCTCATTGCTTTTTACACTGCAGTAACCAGTGTAATGAAAAAACTATCATTAAGGCTAAATTTGACCAGGGAAAGTAAACAGGGACCAAATTCAGTCCTTCTGTGAGTATCACACTCCAGTGGCAGCAAAAGGGGATAAATATGAGGCTCTGTCTGGGCCGGATCTAGAGGAAATTGAAGTCAGTGGAGTTAAATAAAATTTTCATACTTTCTGTCTCACTCTAAAGGATTCTCAAAATTGACAAAAAAAGATTAGAAACTTTTCAAAAACTTCATAGAAACAATACAGAAGTTGTAGCAAACTTCCAGTGATACTACTACACATAAAATTTGAAGTCTCTAGTGTTTCAATAACTAGATAGAGATATTTATTTTTTTTTAAATGGAGATTTTTTCATATAACACCTTGACTTTAACAGTCTCATTGTGTTCCACCAGTGGTCTAAAATGATATTCGGAATTTTGTAGTGCTACTATCCAATCAAAGCTACTGTGAGAAACCGTGTTCAAGTCTCTTTTCCAACACAATGCAAACCCAACACCATAGGAGAACCCAGAGCATCTCTCCATAGCAGAGAAAGGATTTGCCACCACTTTCACATTACTACAAGGACCACTGAAGGTCTTATGATCTCTTGACCATTACCACTAAAGGAAACCACTTAAAATGACTGTGGGATGTTGCCAGCTGAGAATATGGACATCAAGCAGTGGGATTTTTGGCTGTGTTATTATCACAGCTAGCAAGGTCTCAGGCACCTTGATATTACATGCATTAGCATAACATGTAGTACATCTGTCAACAGGCAAAATTGCTTTACACTGAAAAGGGACTATGCTAATTGCACAAGCCTGTAGACAACCTAAACACTAATAATAATGATCCCAGTAGTACTGACAGGGTTGATTAAGCAGGTGGAACTAACAAAGCCAACAAAGAATAGGATGCTTTCAATTAAATTGCTCTATTTGTGGTTTTAACTGAAAATAACTACATCTGGAATCAAGGTACATATTATTTGCATACCATAATAATTTGAAACAGCTACAGGGTCGTGTACTTCAGGTGTACACAAAACATGAAGGAATAAAAGGAGCAAATTTGGCACCTTTTTGCACTGTGCACAGATATGCATGTAGTGTATGAAAACCTTAGTTTAAAAAAAAGTAGCAAATGCATGATACAATGTACTGGGATGCGTACTGGGTAAAAGGGGAGCTATAAATCAACTTGCTGGATAGTGAAACTGAACCCCTGTGGGCTGCCTGGGGTGCTGCAGGTGTGAGAGGTAATTCTGCTATTGAATCATGTTCATGGCCTAACGGTCCTGAAATAGTGGAGGCTAGAAGACAAAAGCAAGCTCACACCTTGCTGCGAAAAGCTGTATCGTGCAGAGTTATTGCTCAGCTCCAGAAAGAGAGTATCTGTGTGTAGTGAGTGTTGCAGACAAGTTAGTAAGACCCCTTGTTGGCAGGAGTTACTAGTTCAGGATAGCCAGCTCAACAGATATGCAAAGAGAAAACAAGAAACTGTCATCTTCTCACTTGTTCACCCTGGTAAACCAGGGTTGTATGAAAGAGCCTGTATCACCTGCGGCACAGCCCCGGACCGAGCAGCCCAGCGGGCCAGGTGGGCATTCAGAACCTCCCCCTGATTGAAGGACAGCACAAACTGTAGCAGAACAGCACAAATGGTAGCAGAACTCAAGAAGCTATTAGCCTCCACTATCAAAAGATAATCACATATAAAGTAGACTTAGCAGGAAAAAATGTAACTGCACTCAGCAACAGGATAAAATTTCTTAGTCTGCCTGTGTATTTTTTTGGGAGCTGTAGTGTAGATTTCCAATTTTAACACAGATCTTTATAATCCCTTAGCTTCTAGGAGATCACTGTATAGCTGTGTCCCCTGTCCAAAATGATGCTTGTAAGAGGATCTCTCGGGAAAAAAAAATTGCATAGGTTTGGGACTCAGTAATGTATGGTGATAGGCAGAGAGCAAGGGGAGACTTCAGAAAGCTAAGCAAAAGAAATTCATTACTGTTTTTAACCCTTCTCATTCTCCATAAAGCAAGAAAGCTGCAGCTATATGGTGCCAGCAACCACTCCCACTTTCTGTTCCATACAGCTAGGGACCTCAGCTGGTTTTCCTATTATGAGCATCCTTTGAAGACAGCCCTCAAGAGCACAGGTGAGCCACGTGAAATCAGACCAAAGGTGCAAAGGCACCTAGCATACAATCTGGCACTGTGGCTAATAGCAAATGTAGGGAAGAACTGGAATTCAAGACTGGAATTCAAGACTGGAATGTAGGGAACGACTGGAATTCAGTCCACGAAGGACTAGAATCCAGTTCCGTAAGGACTGGAATAATATACAATGATACTTCTTCACAATACTCTCCTAACTTCCAACTCGGGGTTAAGAGGTGGTATCATTGGATTTGATAATCCCCATTTGATTTTGCTTCCTTTCATGTGTCCAGAGAATTTTTTGAACATATGTGAAATGTTAGCTTCCACAGTGCTCTCTGTCAAAGAATTTCAGTGCTGAATTATTCAGCACACAAAGGAATCATTTCTTCTTTTTGTCACCTGCTTATTGCATTTGGAATCTTCCTTCCCAGAATGTCATTATTATGGAAAGAGGAAGTATCTCTGGTACCTAGTCACCACTTGTGGGGGAAAGAATAAAAATAAAATAAAATCAGACATATCTTGACCTCCTTGTATACAATAACAAACCAGGGCTGGAAGAGAAGGTTGATACAGGATGGTGTTCTCCTAGCAACTTGAAAAAACAGTACCCTCTTCTCCAGAAGACAGCTGTATCCCAAAGGTTACAGCAGACCATTGGAGCTGGTGGTTTTAACTGTAGTCGGTGGCAGAGACTGCAGGGCTCTGCCTCCCTGGGGTCTTGTAAGAAAGTCAAGTCATTGCCACAGGTATTGTAGCCAGCGAGGAACCTGATTTGTTTCTGGGTCTGCCAGCCTGTTTGGGTGGATGGGAGGCAACACTGAATCTACTTAACAAACTAATCAATAAAATTACTCACATTCAAAGAAGTTACGTGCATGCTCCAGTGTGTATTTGTATCCAGCCATTTAACAAGATTTTTATGTAAATGTTGAAAGAATACTCCTGAATAAACCAGAAATGTACAACATATTTTCATGGAAAACTCCTTACAACTGCATTTCTCATGTGAACATGGCAGGCAATTAAATAAATATGCTAGGGTCAATAAGTACAGACTTAGGAAAGTTAACTAATATAGAGCTAGTGCCAAGGAAGGGAGCTGAAAGTAATGAGGAAATAACCACCCTACAACAAGAAGCAAATTGCAGAGGTTTTGTCACCACAGGCTTCCAATATGGTCATATAATGGCATATAATCCTGGGAGACAGACTGTAGACCCTGCTTAAAAGTAACCACTGCTATGAATACACAGTAAGCAGAGCTGATCTGTACCAGACAGCCTAGGAAAGGCACAGTCTTGTCTGATGGCACTGGGAACAGACAACACACTTCGGGCTTGGAGGCAGATGTCAGCCATCGCATGCGTTCCTCCCCCATGACAACAAGGAATGCAGCCTGGCTGCACTTCTTACACACTCATACACAAAATCCCTAATAGACATCTAGTCCATACTGTACAGAACTATTGTAAAAAAAACCTGAATTTAAGAGATATTCACCTATTTTAAACAGAAAGCTCCACTTTGATTCTGCTACATATCATGTTTTAAGTTTTAATGTTTTTGCACTTTTCTCTTTCATTATTTGAGGAAAAGAGTAAATGTCCTTTTCTGTTAACCTTTCTTTGAACAACTGTTTCTCCAAAATAAAATGCAAATCTTCAACAGCTATGTTATGTACACATATATATACATACACAAAGCCATGCCTTTTCACATCCACTGTTTTTATTAAAGACAGCCCTCAGTAAAAATTAGCCACATTCCCAAGCTGATTTTCAACATTCTATCCATTTAATGAAGAATCAGGCTGTTTTCACTAATACAAACAAGAACACAGATATACTTACTAAGGAGTCCAAGATCTGTTACTTTTCCTCTTACACACCATCTCACTTGGCTATTAATTTATTGAGCACATCACACTATGTGCTTCATGAACACAAAATTCAATTTAATGCTTAAATAAGAAATAAAAATAACCAGACATTCATAACTAGAACAACTTCAAATTTTTCATTCTGAACTTTTTCCCATTTGATTTAGTTCCGATTACTAACTGCTTACTTTTTTAGCAGTTGATCGAATTTGGGAATGATGCTTGCTGACAAATTGTACATTCTGCTTATCCAACATTATCCAGTGCATTCTCCTGGTGTTTACCATACCAGACATGTGTGTTCCAAGTAGAGTTTTCACAGGCTTCTTTTTAAACTAGAAGGATCATTATCTGAAAAATGTATTTAAAAAACAGTGCTAAAGTACTAGCCTTCATATTGTAAATCCTTTTAAACATTAGTTTAAGGACAAACAAGGGCAGAGGGATTGGAAGGCATCTTTAAGGTCCCTTCCAACCCAAACCATTCAATGATTCTATAATTCCATTCTATATACTCAGTGCTGTATACTGCCACAGTGGACTAGGCTGTAAGGGTCAAAGTAGACTTCAGCACCAGCTAGCCACCACCACACCACCTGATGCACCTGATGCTACCTACCACTCCAGGCAATGCTTCTGAGGAGGTAAGGGGAGGACGCTACAACCCTTTTAATCTTAGTTCTCATATACAGCCATGGTCTGCTACTTGGGTAAAGACACTAATGTCAGCCCTAAAATTAGAAACACTTAATAGCTCAAATTATATTTTCAAGATTAAAATGAACTATGGGATAGCTACTTTAATTTAAAAGAAAAACAGCTTCCATAGGGATAGGCATTGCCTCTCTATGCTGTAGTCTATATTCTTACAGTAGAATACAGTGTATTGATGTATACCCTGAATAATAGCACAGTTGTCAAGGAAACTACTGGCAATTGTAGCTGCACCTCTACAGTTCCTGGCCTCAGTAAACACAGAACCAATACCTCATGGAAGCCAAGTGGTCAGCACAGGCTCCTGGTGCCTTCTTAGGCAAGGCACAACTGTGCATCCAAGTCCAAAGAAGAAAGGAATGGAAACACTTTGGACGCTGTGGCCCTGCCACCTCTAAGCACCGCTCCTGATGGAGAAAGCTGAGAGTGCTTCTGACCTGTGCTTCTCATGGGACCTTCAGCTGACAGCTCTCTTGTGCCAAAAGCAATACTGACAAAGCAAAAAAAAAATTAAGGAGAAAATGTACATGAGTGTGAGGAACAGAACGGAGTGGGACTCTCCAGCTTGGAAAAGACATGCTTCACTAGAGGCATGATTCAAGTTTATAAAATGCCACGGAGAAAGTGAACAGGGAGGGACAATTTGCAATTTCTTATAACACAGCTAGAGGCAGAAGAAAACCACTTTTTCCCTGCAAAACGTGCTATACTAAGCAGAGGCTGGGAGCCGAGCCATTTTACCCCAGTCGAGCCAGCATTTAAGTCTGATCAGCCTTGTAGGATTTTGTATGCATTGGCTCTCACGGAGAAATCACAGACACAAATCTTAATAAGTAAAGTTAGTGGTTTTGTTGTTTTCAAGATAGCAGAGTATCAATTCCAGGAAGACTTCTCCAGAAGAGCAGAAACAAAACTTCACAAGACTAAAGGGCTTTCATTTGTTCTACAGAATTATCTTTCTTCTGTTATGTTAGTGACAGCCTAAGTAGATCATATTTTGCTTTCCTGAAGCTTTGAATTGTGTCTATCAAAATCTATTACCACAGCAGCAGCCTTTCCTACTAGAAGCCATTAGCCAGCAGGAAATAACAAAACTGTTCAGACACAAGCAAGAAGAAAGAGCAAAAATTAGAAATGTGCTAAGACAAGAACAGGCTAAAAATATCAGTGAGCAAGTTTCCAGATATAACTGAAATACAGTCATAGGAAACACATCCAGCTCCCAACAAATGCTGATGCTTGCTCTACAGGGGCAACGGTCACTAACTTGAAGCAAAATATTACACTATATAAGAACAGAGTAAACTCTCAGAACTTCGTTGCAAAAGCTAAGAATACTTTTGAAGATAGTAGATTTACTTTTTCTGTGCTAATAGAGGAAGATCTGCTTCTCCCAGGCCAACAGTCACATATCAGCATGAAGAACTGTCCTAACTGTACAGACTAAAAAGGATTCGCCATTTTTCATAAAGTCATCACTTTAAGCTTATTACAGGATTTATTTTGACACTCCACGTTAGCCCTTTGGTAATATTTAACTGTATCACAGAGAAGAGAGGGAAGCATTTTACTTTCTATTTGGATGACAACAGCAGCTCAGGGCAGAAGCAGGTCAGCATCTTCAGGGTAAGGGAGATCCAGCTACTCTATTTGGAGTGTACTGGGCCAAGACACCCAGAAAAGTCGCTGGAAAAGATGTAGACCAAACCACCCTGTGAATCGTTCCCACTGCTGACCATGAATGGTTGAAGCTGATGGGAGTTTCAACCACTTATTGTGACCTCCATACTCCAAAATGCTGACTGCAGAAAAACACAGGCACTGCACGGCAGTGCCTATGGGTGTATCTAACACAGAAGCAAAGGGTTGTGATACACGCTACAAAGCAGACAGAGGAACAAGACAGCTCAGCCTTGCTGTGACACTGTGTATCTGTAATTCGTCATTCATTTGGCCGGACCTTACTAATTTGTAGATCTTCAAAAATTAAGTGCTGTCAATTTTAAAAGGCCACAGAACATCTTCTAATCAGTTTTATGAAGAAAGATTTATAATGAACGGTAACAGCTAATATTTAGACACAACTCAAGCCTTCAATGAATAACCTCAGGAATTTGCAATAGAAACACGAAATCATTTCTTCTGTTTCTAAATACATGTGCCTTTTTTTCTGTTTGGGATTTTTGTAAATTTTTTTTTTCTATATTCTGTATAGCCACTTGGTGCGTGTGACAGAGACCTGCTCTGTGTCAGGTTCCATAACACAACACAGTGCACATATCACAGCTGAGGCTCAGAAACAGCTTAATTCCTACAGCTGCAGTTTGTAGAAAAAAAAAAATCTCATGCCCTGAGAAAACATCAGGACAAAAACATCCTGACCATTTGCATCAGGATGCCAGGACATTCTGTTTTCAGAACTGTTCCAGCCAGACAGGGATGTCTAGACCTGTCATGTAGCTACTACAAACCTGAAGCTTCATCTGTACCCCTTTGCTCCTGGTGCCAAGTTACTGCTGAAACTACAAAGGAAAGAGTATATGTCCAACAGGCCACACTGCCCTTCTGCCACAGAAACATCTGCAAAAATGTCTCATTTATATGAGCAGAACAAAATTTTACCCAAAATAATGACGCAAAATGCTTCAGTTCTGGATAACAAAAAGCATTAACTCTTAGTAGCAAGAAATGCAGGGCCAACAGTCTGGGTAGGGTTACTTCAATCTTCTGACACCTAAACTAAAACCAGGCTTGGGCAGGTAACTCAGAGAGTATGTCGAAGATACCTAATTTGAATGAATAAATTCAGTCACCTTCTTCACCTAATATCGAATGCATAAGTAGTTAATGTAAAAAAGCATTCAGTTTGAAAGAAGAGCAGAGATATTTTTTCCCTTCTTAACATATGGGAAACTCCTCCTGGTATCCTAGGAAATGGAAAGCCAAACTTGGAAAACCACTGTTTACAAGAAGGGCATAATCGAAAACAAGTGCTACTAAGATTACATAGGAAAAAAAAGAATTTCACAGCCAGTTAAGGAAGTTCATAGAACAATCAATTTAGCATAGCTCTACCTGAAATTTTATACCTAAAGAAGCAAGGAGCTAAGGTAGATGAAGGACAGTGTTACAGAAAGCGGCTACACAGAACATGACTGCAGTTCAGATCTTCAGAAAATACTTAGAGTCTGATAACGATTGAACTTGAAATAGGGGAAAGGAAACTCAAGGACTTCTGAAGGTTTAGAAATTAGTGATCAAAATTCATCACCAATTACTCTTGACTGCTAAGACAGCAGAGTTGATCTTGGCATATATCAGGAGATGAATATTGCAAAAGTGAAGATACAACGTTAATATCATACTATCGCACTCATGAGGCCATAATTGAAAGACAGTGTCCTGTCTTAGCATCCAAATTTCAGAAAAGATATGGACAAATAAAAGGAAGAAGTCAAAAACAGCTATAGGAATGAGTCAAAGGTTGGGAAACACGCACAATGATACTCTAATTTATTAAAAAATAAAATAATCAGTTAGTTTCATAAATACTTCTCTGCCAGACAGACTTCTAGTACTGGTTGCCTCTTTATCCAACAAAGTGGCCTGACTCATTCCAATTATTAGAAATTGAAGTTACATAACCTCAGAATGGAAATAAGTTTATTATTTTCACCAATTAAAGTCACAAACTTTTGGAACAGCCTGTCATCTCATGTGGTTGGTTATAGATCACTGGAAGAACTTCAACCAAGATCAAATACCTTTATAGAAACCTTGTTGAAACTGAATGAGTAATTACAAACATGCTGTAGAGACAAATGAAATTGTTTAACCGGAATTATACAAAGACAGTGGTTCCTCCCACCCCTAGTAGACAAAGCTATTTTAAAAGTTTCAGATTTCAGTCCATCGGGGCAACTCCATTGATTTCAGATAATTTAGCCAAGACTTACTTCAATAAAGCTGACATTAAGCACTGGCACAGTGACTGAGTAACGCACCCAAGATTACAACATCCAGTTCAAACTGAAGTAAACATATTTGGAAAGTTTTAAGGAAAACTGATACCTAGGCATGCTATATTGTTGAATATTGCCTCTGAAGGGTGATAATTAAAACCATTTGGTATTATGCCACCTGCTATTTTCAGTGGCATGTTTTAAGTGCTGCAAGATGTAATAGACATACCAGCAAGAGGCCAACCAACAAAATAATAATGGTTGGTTCAAGTAGGTAAGCCATTTAGGGAAGCATCCTAGGTAAATACTGAAGCATCACAGATCTGCAAGCACAGCTCACTTCAAATTTCCCATTCTTTTTCTTTTTGATATCAGCTACCGATATACAAACACACTACTTGCAGGTATTTCACAATGCAAATTCTTAACAGTGGCAAAAAAATCAGTAAAAATATCAGTGCATACAAAATTTACGAAAATCACTTCCTATTTCACTAACAGCTACATTCAGCTCACAGTTTGGGTAAAGATACCACCCAATTTTTTTTTTCCCCAAAGTTTTGATCCAGTCAGAAGTCTAAACATGTTAAAAGAACAAAGGTAAACATTCCAGTCACCTGAAAGACTAAAAGAGAACACAATCTTTTAATATAATACCAGGAAAATATCAAATAGTGAAGTAAGGAGATTATATCATCTCTGAATTCAGCAGTGGTGAAGCACATTCTGGGATGTGTGCCTATTCCTGGTGTATACATTCTGTGAATGATCAGTGGTAGACTGGAGTAAATTCAGGAAAAGATCCATAAAAATGAGCTGAACACCAGAAAATGGGCTTTACAGGAAGACTTCTTCATGATAAAAAAGACTGAGTTGTTCAGACTGAAACATTTTCACAAAGGTGGCAATTTTTATTTGATTACCAACCAAGTATCTATAGTGGAAGAAGTTAATCAATAGTAAAAGAGATCTTTAGATATGTGGCACAGCAAGGCTGATATTTACATGTTATCTCTGAATCTGCTTATGAGATTCATGATGAAAAACAAACTGAAGCTAGACAAATGCAAATACGGAATAAGAGACTTATTGTCACCAGAAAATCTATCATGCCACCAAACAGGTTATTTACCATTTGAAATGTAAAAACAAGAGGGGATCTCCCTCTCCAAGTCATTGCCTTGTAGTCTACCAATTTCATGCAGGAATTCATCGCTAACTCTAGGTAACCCGTGCTGCACAAGGGCTTGGTCTTTCGATTTCTTTTCTCAGGGAATTACTGCACAGAATTGTTTCACAAGAGATGTAACAAAGAAAGCATCTGGGGTACTCTCTTTGAGTAATAACATAAGACTAGAAGGCTTCTTGTTCAGTCCCTATGCCTGACTCTATCAGTTAGCAATTCAGCTGGTGCCTTTGATTTTTGTTTGCTTCACCTTGAAATACTTATAATCTTGGCATTCTGCAAAGGTAGAAGACTGTGAAAGAGCAGCTGCAGTCTATTACAATGATAATACAGTGAACACAACCATGAAGACTTTCCTGAAAGCAAGAGAAAAATGATCTGAAATAAAAGTAACAGCAGACTGATGGAACATGGCTGTTCCTTCTGTAAAAACGGATGACAATCCATTAGCTTTTTCTGAGTTAAAAACATGACTCTGCTTTTAATGTTCACAGTAGGTAGGGCTAGTTGGGACTAGGGTGACAGCAAGAATCATTTCTCCTAAGAAATAAAAAATTATTCAGCATTGCTATTCATTTAAAAAAAAAGGAAAGAAATTATTTTAGATGCCAAAAAGACATGCATAAAACTATGTATCGTTCTTGGTCTTATGAAACCTTAATGAAAAATGCATCTTCATCCAATGGCAAGCCAACTGATCTTAATCAGAACAAGCTGTGGATGCAGAGGGTGATGGCTCTTCCTGTGTTAACCACCCAGTAAACATTCCTCTTTCCCTTTTAAGCAAGGAATCCCTTGGAATCAGCTAATACCAGATCTTGCAAAAAAGACTGTCTGGACTGAAATGTTTCTGTGTTGTAAGAAACCTGGAGACTGCTGAGATGGAGACTGAAGGTGGAAGAACAAAATAAAAAAAAGCTTCAAAATAGCTTTTAATCATTTCTGATTAAATAAAAATGGATGTTTTAAAATATACTTTATAGTGGGTGACAAAGAAATGAGGATTCCTAGATTCTGCAACTCTTACATTAAATAACACTTTTTTTCTAACATCACCCCACTATACCCAGTAGAGCTGCCTGTGTAACTGAAGTAGAGAAGGGTAATAAGCATCTTTCTCAGAGAGTGCAATGGGAATGGTCCTGTATTTCATTAAATTTCTATTCATCATGCCTCTAACAACAGAGTTGTGATACAACTTGTGCATCATTTCATCCTTCTAGTGACAGAAAAAGATTTCCCTGTTTCTACTAAGCACTGGTAGGGACCTATACAGTGGTCCACATCAACAAGAAAATTCCAGTATTTCTTTCTGCTCTATTAAAACTAATAATCAGTTCTACTGCTATGACAATGCTGACAAGTTAAAAAATGTGAATTTTACTCAGTAGGGAAATTATCACTTTTGCAAGAGAACTGAGACTGAAGAGATTCTCAGCAGATAACAAATAAGATCCACAGGGCTAAACCCATCTGTTTGATTTCCCCAAACCTCTGTTGTTGTCCCTCCTCACCATGAAATGAACCCCAAACACACGCTGTTTTCTTTGCCTGGGGAGTCTCACCAAGCTCACTGGATGATACATAAGCACTCTTAGCTTCTTTGCATGCCTTTATCAGTCTTCAAATAAAAATGACTTGCTTTGTGTCTGTCAGACCAGAGACGTTTCTACTGTTCACTTACTTGGACAAATACTGACACATCCTTTTGATTAGCACAGGCAAGATTATGCCATTCGTCATGGCATTTTCCTCACCTTTTTTTCTCTTCATATAGTACCTACTTTTTTGACATTACTTATGAGGTATGGTGTCCTATAAGTATTTATGCAACACTTGGGAAATCATGTCTTCAGCATGAAGAGGAAACAACTCAGCTACCTGTACTTAATCAGGCAACACACAGACAGGAGTAAATTGGTGTAATCTGTCCCAAACTCTGTGTTACCTCTCTTTCTTTGCTACTACAGCTACCTGGGCTAGGTAGGTGGAAGTTGTCTTATGGACCAACTTTTGTCACTTTTGTCCTCATTTAAGTCTGAAAATACCTTTGCCAGAAAAGAGTGACACAAGATGGACCTATCAAACAATCCTTTTCAGTCAAACAATCCTACACAGCCTCCTGGAGGCATGTAAAAAAATTCATTACAAAGATGGGTAGCCCACATACCCAAAGAGAGTGGTCTTGTACCCTTTTCTGATTGAAAACAAGTTTTACAATATACTGACCTCATTTCTTCAGTCCCTTCCAAGCCACACTTCATATCAGGAAGGCACTTAAGCTTGTGCTGAAAATTAAGATGGCATTTCAGTACCACTGAGGTTTAAGTCCTTCTGTCCTGTTCCTGATGTTTTCCTGATCTAGGACCTTGAACCAATCTGCAAACAGATTCAGGTTCAGGGTTTTCATCTGAGGGCGAAAGACTTCAGACAGACAGCCTTATTGTTGGCTCCTTTATTGCTGGTTCTCTTGTTGTCGTTTGCAGTGTTATATGGAAACAAGGCTCTCAAGCCTTTCTTCCCAGCATTGATTTTCTAAAATAAGGTCATTAACGTTTAATGACCCCTATAGGCACTAAAGACAACACAGGTATTGTTATTAAATTCCTGAGAAATGTAATGCCTCAATTTTTCACTACATTCTTAGGAAAAAAACCTTCAGAGTGCTCAGCACCTATCAGTCACAAGAGAACTGAACTTTCAAAGTCTCCAAGAGCTGAGCTCTGCTTCCAAAAACAGCTTGTATATTTACAGTCATGCTTTTTGACCTACTTTTCTTATTTTCCAGTGGGAATACACAACCTAAAAAAAATTGGAATTTAATTATAGTAATGGTTCATAAATAAAAATTCCATTTTGGTACAGCCAACCATACAGGGTAAGCCCTGGAAGTCTCTTCACAGACTACACGTGCATATTAGTTTGCTTACCTTTCATTATTGGCATTGCTACCTACTGATTAATTGACAAATATTGTAGACAACGTGCATACGAATACTTGGGAAAAGCAATGTCAAAACAACATTTAAACCCAAAACATTAAAAAAATGAACGGGAAATTGTTTAGATACATGCTTGCATTTAACACTCAGGGTTAAACACAATACAAATTGCTCAAACTATTTGTAAGTTCGGTCCTGCTATAGAGCTGGATGGGAGGAAAGATGGCACTTTCTTAGCAGTAACACACACACAACTTTGGAGAAAGATGCTCCTCAAGTACCTTAAAGACCAAGTAACTTAGTTTCAAATGGATAAATGAATTTCATTCTTATTTCTGAATTCAATCATTGGTATCTACATGACACACTAATATGGTTGGACAAACATGACCCTGATTTTGTCTTGTATAAAGAAGCAAGAGCATATATTAATTTTGAGATTTCAAGTTGAGTTTGTATGTGTGGAATTTAAAGTAAAAACATCTGTAAGACATCATGAATACAGAAATTTGGTAGTAGCCACAAATATAAAAGAGAAAGGAAAGAATAATAATTAAAAAACCCCTCTGAGTCATGTTTGGGGACTTTTGGGAGAACTAAACACCTTATGTGTGACAGTTGCTAAAGCAATGCCTCTAGGTTGAAATTGCTCAAAAACGCAATGATGATTTGAGAGCCTAACTTGGAAGCAGTTCCCTTCAAGTCTGTGCAACCACATTCATATAAACCCTGTGTAAGCAAGTGGAAAAAGTAACCCTTTATTAAACTGTCAGTATTAATCCTCAATAATCTTCAAGTATTCTATTTCCTCCTGCCACGGTAAGAGTAAGACATGAAACAAGCAGCAAGATATGATCCCTACCTGGGGGAAAATAATGGAAGATTGGCAAGGAGAGTTGTAAACACACTCAAGTGACTTGCAGCTGGGGTGTCAAAAAACACATATATCATACTAATCGTTGTTTAGTCTTGTGTGCTTGACAAGTAGAACATCTGTGTTCAGATAACATAGGCCTGTGACACACTCCGAGGCACCCTATCGAACATGCTTGAGATTCCTGCCCTGCTGTGGGAAAGATCAAAGCACAGTGCAAAACTACACCTGCAAAAATCCCTGATGTACAGGCAAAAGCAGCAGGTTCAAAATCTCTCTCTCTCTAGCACAGGCCGAGCTCCACGGTGCCTGCGTTCCCGCTTGTGTGCCCCTGCCCAGCTGCTGCTTCAGAGATCTCCTGGTGCACCAGGTAATGAGAATAAGTTTACTCTTTGCATTTCATCCACGGTTTGTGGTTGTTCCTGCGTCCTGCCTGTGTTGGTTCACTCATTTGGCATAGCGGCAGTATCCAGGAACAGCCATGCCATGGCTGAAAAAGAAGCTGCAGACTGGGGAGGCCACAATGGTGACTCCCTGTATTCCGGGATGGCCCAGTATCGATGACTGGGCGCCCAAGGCCACTTTCCTGGCTACATGGGCTCCGCCAGAAGCATGGTCTGAAATAGACGACAGGGTGGTGGTTACCCCTCAGACAACTGAAACAGCTATGTGCAGGTTGCCATGGAAAGCAGCATCGGATTCTTCTCACACATTAGCAGGGAGATTGGGATGGTTGTTAGATACCGGTCTTAGAACTCTTCACCACAGAGTTGTTGCATTATGGAGTAAAATGAGACTTAGAAAAGGAAGTCGGGACTTTATAAGATGCAAAAATGATCATGCAAGAAGTAATTACTATTCAAGCAGAGCAGTGCTATGGGCTGCAAGATAATGTAGAGCAGTTGGTAGCACATATTGCTAATAAACGAAGGGACAAATATGGAAAAAGCACGGTTTTGATTTCCCAAGTTCATGCTCTCACCACAAAGCGGTCATGGGATCCCAAGGAATGGGATGGAAATATTCAGAGTGAATCCTCGGACTCCGAGATTGAGTTTGAATTTGATCTGGTCTTACAAGGCAGGGAGGTGGTGGAAGTACAACCCCTCGTACAAATGACAAGGCAGCGGTAACAAGTGGATGGGGGAGTGCAGATCACACATACTTACACTCCGAAAGAGTTAAGAGAATTTTTAGAGATCTATAAGGAAAAGAGGGGGGAAGGCATACTGGCATGGATTTTGCGAGCTTGGGATAGTGGAGCTGCATCTATTTATTTATTAGCAGGTGAAAAAGATTTATTAAGCCCTATAGCCAATGATGATCAGATACAACGAGGATATGCTCAGCTGCAAAATGTCAGAGATCCTGATGAGAGAGACATTATTGCAGCTACGCTATATCAATGGTTGTGTGCAGCAGTTTTAACAGCATATGCAGAACCTGTTGAATTAGTGTCGTCCCTCGGAAGCTTGTGTACAATGGAAGAAGGTATTAATTTGGTGTGGCAGATGGGGATGGCTCATGCGATGGTTGCGGGATCCAGTCCGGACAGTGTAGCAGTAACGAGAAGTATCAAAACACAGTTTTTGAGAGGAGCACCCGCCTCACTAAAACCCTTGATTATACCAGCAGTGACAAATGCTATGGGCAATGTAGGTGCCCTAGCAAATACCTTGAGGGAAATTGGGGCTGTAATTTCAGGGCCATCTTTTCGGGTGGTGATTAAAGGAAAGATGGCAAAACTGGAAGGAGTTACATCACGGGTGACAAGGAAACAAATGTGGAATGATCTTGTTCGAGCCAGTACCCCACAATCAGAAATAGATGGGATCACAACATCAGAAATGTTTTGCCAATGGCAAAAGTTAGCATCTATGCGAAAAAAGCCGACTGCCCCTGGCCCCGCTGCCAACTCTGTGCCCACCCTCCATGCCCACCTGCCACCTCAAGGCAATGCACTACCTGGCAAATGTCAAAACAGCAGAAATGAAGGTTTGGCAGGTCCCCCAAAATTGCCAAATCCTATTTGGCCTGTTTGAAAACCAGATGACACTTGGAGAATGACTGTAGATTATAGAGAATTGAATAAAGTCAGTACCCCACTTGCAGTTACAGTACCAGATACGGTTACTCTTATAGAAAAAAACCCAGCAAAAATTTACAGCCTTGGAAGGTGGTGATGGGTCTTCCTAATGCTTTCTTTTTGATAGCCATTACATATTTATAAAGCATGTGCACATAATTGTACTATTTGTATGCAGTTACATTTAAGGGCATTATATAGGCCATGGAAAAAGATAAAACAGGGTCAGTGGGCCCTGAATACTTGGCAGGTTGATTACATGGACCCCCTGCCCCTGTCAAGGGGGTGGCGATATGTATTCACTGCTGTGGATACAGTATCAGGACTGGGTTTTGCTAAATGCACCAAACTGTGCTAATCAACATAGCACAATTGAAACATTAGAACAACTCATTCTCTCCCAAAATATTAACTACAGGGGAAATGGAATTGTTTACACCAACGGATCGTGTGGTGGGACCACGACTTATTAGCCTAGAGGTGAAGATTCATATAACAACCCCTGAGAATGCCATATGGTTCTGTATCCCAACTTCTGCTCCAATTTTACATCCTCTATTGATATCAGAATCTCGAGTTCTTGTATTTCAGGTATCTTCAACAAATACTTGCATCTTATCTAGAGGAGATAGCACAGGAATGGTGTTATTGGTGTCGTGAACCCAACATTGGAATTGAAATTCAATCTGAAAAAGCACAAGCCATAGCTCTTCAACCTGTGTGGGCAATTACCCCACATCAGGTTATCAAACCTGTAGTGATATTAGCTAAATGAGCTGGAGAAATGGCATGTGTACTACCACAAGGAGATGATACTCCTGTTTTCCTCCCTTATCATAGGTTGGCTCATTGTGCTTTGTAGTCTTGTACTACAAGCATATGCCCTGGATGCACTTCCACAAGATCAACATGTAAATACTTGGACTTAGTTAGCCTCTACTGTAACTAACTCATCTGCCTTTTATATTAAAGGAAGATTAACAACTGCAGATCTTTTGACAACATGTTTCATTGGCGTGCTAACCCCAGTAGCTGTATTACAGAATTATACTATGCTAAGTAATTTTGATATTAATGTTTCTCATTGCTATCTTTTCTGAGTAGGTAAACAGCTGTATGCCAATGAACATTACAAAATTGACTGACGGTGGACTATTTCGTCCTTCGGCACCATAAATGCTGCTTTGATTTTGAAGGCATATGTTGCTTCAACATAACTGATGAATCAGCCAGCGTAGACGATGACATTCAACATCTCCAGGACTTAATGCACCAAATGAAACAATCTATTGATGGTGCCTGGCTGGCTGAGTGGTTTAATTGCCTGACAGGATGAATGGGACACCTGATTCAAAGCATTATTGTAGAGATACCTTTATTCCTTTTTTCTGTGTTTATTGCATGCGTTTGTAAATTACTCTGTGCTACACCCCACAAGCCCAAATGAACACCTCCAGCTTTGCCAGCCCCAGCAAAGTGGTCTCTTGAGCAAGGGCGTAGAATGTGGGAAAATAACAGAAGATTGGCAAGGAGGGTTGTAAACACACTCAAGTGACTTGCAGCTGGGGTGTCAAAAAACACATATATCATACTAATCGTTGTTTAGTCTTGTGTGCTTGACAAGTAGAACATCTGTGTTCAGATAACATAGGCCTGTGACACACTCCGAGGCACCCTATCGAACATGCTTGAAAGATCAAAGCACAGTGCAAAACTACAACTGCAAAAATCCCTGATGTACAGGCAAAAGCAGCAGGTTCAAAATCTCTCTCTCTCTAGCACAGGCTGAGGTCCACGGTGCCTGCGTTCCCGCTTGTGTGCCCCTGCCCAGCTGCTGCTTCAGAGATTTCCTGGTGCACCAGGTAATGAGAATAAGTTTACTCTTTGCATTTCATCCATGGTTTTGTGGTTGTTGCTGTGTCCTGCCTGTGTCGGCTTACGCACTACCACACAGTATTTCAGTTGGGCTCTTTCTTAAAATACCTAGTTCTCAAATCAGAAGTTTTTCTCATCCCATCCAGGCACGCAATTATATAAAAGCAAACTCAAGTTACCAACTGCAGCAGTATAACAATTCTTGAAAATTATGTCCACTGCTGGAGTTTCCAATTTTAAAACTAGGTCCAGCCTTTTTACTTTGGGTAAACTGGACACCCTGACCCTGATCTGGCTTCTTACAAGTCAGTACTGGGAAGAACATTGTTAAAATAATTTTTAAAAAGCAAGCTACTTAGTGCAGGATCAAGGGGTTTTTAGCTTCTTCATTAAACGGAAGGAAATAGATCATATACAAAATGCATGAACTGGGAGCGACACAGATGAATAATGTATCCATTACTTGTTTGCATAATGGAGTTATTTGATCTACTTTGACTTCTCAGGCAGAGCAAAAGCAAAAGTAATGGTTTTCCCACCTTCTTCCAAGAAAGCCCTCAGCAACTCATGTCCTCCTAAAGGCCACAGGATGCTCTAGAGTACTAATAAACTTCCAGCTGTTGTGGGGACACCTGTAAAACAGCATAGCAGATTTTGCCACTTGCACTGGGAAGATACCAAGCACCGGGCATCTGCCTGATTTAATGAAAGAAGCTCAAGCACTCATGCAGAAGGTGGCAGACAAATGTCCATTTGTGCTCAGATGGCAAGAAGAGAGAATTTGCATGGGGGAGTGAAGAACAAAGGTATTTCAGAGAGGCCATTTTCATGGATTTAGGGTCCTTTCACCTATAAACAACCCATACTCTTGTGAACTTTTAATACAGTAGTTTCTCCCTAAATAAGCATTTTAGAAAGCTTTGGAAATGTCTAAATGCTTTCAAAAGCCTTAATCATTACTTTCTGAATTCAAAGACCGTCTGATAACATTTAATCATTTGTAGGATAAAGTTCTGCAGTGAGAAGTTCAGTCCTAAACTGAAGTCAACAGCAGCACTGTCCAATGAGGAGCAAAGCTGAACATCTCTCAGACCTACACCAGACCAACTTCTGTTGACTTTACGTGCAGTAGCCACACTTGTGCAGGTCCACATGGCACCGCCAACTCCTATGGTCTAGTGCAACTTTTACACAACTGCAATGGTTTTAAAGCTACAGGTCTTGGAGCTCCTGCAATTAGATCTCTCCAAACACTTTTTCACTCCAGTGTGCAAACCAAAAGTATTTTACTTGAATTGGCCTGAAATCTTCCTCAGGCTGTGGATGGCTAAAGGAGGATGGGGAACACTGATTTTCTTGCTGAAAAAAAAGCATTCCCAGTTTCCACCACCCTAAGATAAATAAAATGTGTTACTTTTGTTTGAAGTGCCAAAAATGAAAGCAAAGCACTATCCACAAAAATGATCAGGAAGATGGTTATGTCTGGGATTTTGGTTTTGGGGGGTTTTTTTTGGTTGGTTTTTGTGTTTGGGGTTTTTTTTTTAAATCTTTTAAACTACTCTTGAAAGGATTACATTTACCTCAAAACCAAAAGACACACTTCCTCTGTGGTTCTTCTGCAGTAATATTCTGCAGAGAGGAAGGGATTTTCAGCTCCTCAACTAAAGTTACTCTGCTTCCATATAAAGTAACATAGCATTTATGCAGAAATCTGTCAGGAATACAAAGACATTTCTGAATACAGAAAGAATTTCAGAATTTCCTCTGAAATTGCAACCAGTTTTTCTAGCCACACTCAGTTCAGTATCACTTTCTTTCTGGAAGTCCCTACATAGTACTTGTGGGAACTATTCTCCCTGGGTTCTTTTATTGTTTGGGGTTTTTTTTAAGATTACTGTTAAAATCAGTGCACAGAAATAAAAAATAGTTTTCAATGTTTTCCAATGCAAGGTGCCCTTAAGACAAAACATCTCATACTCTGAGTAATAATGCCAGGTTTACGCACTAAGAACAGTTTTTTGCATTCTGTTAGATTTACACAGTTAATTCCTTCGTCCTAGCATCTTCAGCCACAAGCCCCAAGATTTATAAATGACTTAGTAGTATGAACTTTTACAGCCAAACGTCAGTGAGAAAAGAGTAAAACAAGACATAACTCTTCAGCCACAGCAGACTTTTTTGTCCTCATTTCATCCCAAAATGTAAGTTAATAGTTGCCAAATTTCTGTGGTCCTTCAAATCATGCTTGAAGTCAGTACCAGATCCCTCAGAAGGCTTGGTCCAGCAGCTGAAGAGAACTGCCTGGCCTGCCCAAACTGTCACCACGGCTCTCAAGTAGGAACCTAGGGTGCGGGTAGATATGGTGTACTTGAAAACCGTGAGATGACCTGTGGACAAACTAACTTTATAGGTGCTTATTATCATCTCTATGGTAACAGCTTCTTGCTCTGCTTTTTCTGAAAATTTCTTAGGAATCCTTGTCTCCTCTAATGGCAGAACTATACTCCTACTGGGTAAAAAAATATCTTATTACAGAACAGCTTTGGCATTACTTTTGTTCTGGATAATCTAAAACTAACATTGAAACCAGGGATTTTCCAGTAAAAAAAAATGCCTGATAGAAATTTAGGTACAGAAGAAGTCTAAATTTAGAGTCTGAAGAATAAGTTAGTTCTAACTTACATTATAACAGCTTCTGACATAGTGCTCTACTGAATAAAAATGGTTCACTTACCTTAATGAAAACAATTAAATTAATAGGACTGCATTCTTCTCAGTGTTTACAAATTTGAAATTTAATAAAATGGCTTCTTCCCCATCTGATTTGTTTAGTTAATATCCTACCACCAGTAAGAGGCTCCTGTTATTTATCTTTCATTACACTTATATTCTTTTTAGCTAAGAAGCCTGCTGATCTCTTTTTCTCATTACTTCTCATACCTAAAAACAACTTTTATTTTATCAACAGAATATTGTTGTAATTTTTAAGTTCTAGGAGAAAAAAAATAACTAAGAAAGGATCTTCTCATTGTGACCTAGAAGATGCTGAGCTGTGTTCTACAAAGCAATAGCATGCAGCAAGGCACTATGGCAAAAGCACATGGTTCCTCTGTCAGAATTCACTTGGGTGTACTGACAAACCAGGCATGAATGCTTTAATCACTACAAAGTGACTGTATACAGCCAAATACAAACCTGCTTTTAAATTACTGTCCTTATACAACAACTAACTTAATGGCATGACTTTCATGGACCGAGGTTGATGTAGTTCAACATACGTTAGCTTTCGTGACTATAAATATTTTCAGTGCAAGTCATAAGAAAGAGCAGTTTGTTTCCAAGCTTCCTATCCAGCATCCCTGACTTCCTATCCAGCATGAGGAAAGGGATCACTCAAAATTGCCCAGCCAGGTCTAAATCCATCCCGGTATTGTTAATTGCTGCCCTAAAAACTTACTTTGTTATTGATAACCTGATCCATTACAAAACATTAAAAAAAAAAAAAGGAAAGAAGAAAAACAGGAAAACCATGGGCCTTTCCCACTAAGTGGGATGTTTTCCCTATCATCCTATCCCTTTTCCTTGGCTTGAATACAGTCTACTTGATTGCAAATTTTTCAATTCTGACTTACATTTGCTTTTAGGAACATTTACTTACATGACAATAAACATGTCTGTATTCCTTATACCTGTAACGTAGAACCCATCACGTATTTTCCCAGTACAAGTGGGCCTTTGGGGGGAAAACTTCTTAACATTTGTCTCTCTAAGAACTAGAGCAACTCTGGCACATGGTGTCACATTGCAGAACACATCCTCATCGTCATCTCTCCTGAAGCAGCTATACCGGGGGCCCTTCCTGTGAAGATCAGATTGTGCCTCTATGTTCAGGACCATCAGATCTGAAATGTCAGTTAATGGCATTTTGACAGAGACAAGAAAAAGCAATTCTTTGTGAGAAAGGGGAATAGATAAAAACACCACTATTTTGAAGGAGTGCTGAAAAAAAAACCAATTTTGGAATCTACATTGTAAATATCTTTAGATGTTTTGACAACTCAACATCCTTCCAATACATAATCTTTACGTTTCAGTCAGAGCAGTTTCTTGAGTCAACTCAAACAAGATCAGTGTTAGCAGTGGCTTAAGGGAGAAACTACTTTATACAAGTAGAGAGAAAAAGAGAAAAAGACAAAATTAAAGAAGTCTAATGTATGCTGTTCTGAACCTGGACTTTTTCCTTACAGATGTCTGGCCACAGTATTTTGAGGTGAATGTGCAAACTGTGCAAGTTGCTTTAAAAAAGCTGTGCTGTTTCTTTAAAAACCTGTTGTCTTCTGCATAAAGATTGTCTAAAACTGTTATTATGAGGCTCCACATTTCTTGTATCTATCCTGAACAAGATCCACTCAGTTCACGTCTATAGCTTTTCCTCTCCAAAAGCCAAACTGGCAGTCTCAGGCAAGCATCCAAAATCTAGTTGCTGTTTTTCTTCTTACAGACTATCTTCAGGGAGAGAGAGATGTCACCAGTCCAGTGGTGCTCCCCACGAGGCTCTCAGGCTGCCACAGCACCCCAATGCATTGCCTTGTCTCTCTCAAAAAGATGCAATGTAGCAAATAAACCAGACTAGTTCTGCAATCAAAATGCAGCAGGGATATTTAAGAAGGTGCAAAGAAAATTGTCAGAGGCCTGCTGGACATCTTCCCTTGATTTTCATTACAGAGACAAGCTTAATAGGAATTAGGCTCTTAACTGTCCACCAGGTTAACAAGTCTGAGGAAGATGCATGAAGGAAAAAAAAAAAGTTCTTCTACTACTGCTCTATTTTTGTTTGGCTGTGCTACGAAGTGTTTCCATATATATGAGCAGAACTGGTTCAAAATAGAGAGAAGCTCCTGATTTGGTGAGCCAGATGCTGCCATTTCTGCATTTTCACCTCTCACAGGAGAGGCGGAGACCTTCGCAGTACCACCCTGCAGCCACTCCTCCTGTGCAGCCCTGGGAATGTACCGGCGTTTGCTCCACATTCCAGCAACCAGGAGTTCTAGAGCAACCACATTAACTCCTGTCTTCTTGAAATTCATTACAGAGTAGTAGCATTTTAAAGTTTTAAAGAAGGTTTGGGTTTTTTCCACATGTGCTATGCTGTTAACGGCAAAAAGTTCACAAATGTCAGTGGCTGAAGCAGAAGGGAAACCAGCCCTGAAGTAGGAATCTCTCTAATGGGGTTAGACTAAATAAAAATCATACCGGACTGTTGTGTAATTGTCTGGGTTTGGAAGACTCTCAGCCAATTTAGTTTAGAAAAGACATCAAACTGGGGGGGAGACACTTATTTCAAAAACACTCAGCAACCACAAGAGTAACAGGACCAAAGGTACATGTGATGAAATGATTCAGCACTTCTGTGACTTTATTGACTATATTTTAAGGCAAAGAGCAGTATTAGGTAATATAATCTGACCAACTATATAATACAGACCACACCGCTTCTAAAAGAACACCTCTGCCTGGATCCTAAAAGCATGTGAATGGTTAATAAGGGTCTTCCAGAAAGGTATCTGGTCTGCATTTGAAAACCAGAGAGAGAAGAGGTTGAACCATATTTGGATTTGATTTTCCTGGTTAACAGTGCAAATATCACCAGCCTACAATGCATATGCACTCATAGTGATCAGGGCAAAATAAACAACACAAACAAATGTATAACTATACCTACACACACACACACACACACCCCTCCTGTGTCCTGGCTATCAGACAGCAGAAGGGATTTCATGTAGATCACAGAAGAGGAAGACCCAGGTCCAAGGGAGGATGCAGCAGTCTGCTGCTCCCTGCACGCCTAAACACTCACACATTTGTACAATACACAAGTTTTTGCTGTTTTTGGAACTCACTTTAACTCAATGCATTCCAGCATATTTACCAGAGGTGCTACATAAACTGGTAAGAAAACAAAAATAATAGGAAGAGAATAATAGAAGAGATCAGAAATATAGTTAGAAAGAAAAGCTGAAACTCCAAAGCATTTCACTGGATAGTCATTCTAGAGAGGAAAAAACCAAAAACAGATTTAAGGCAGAGTTGCACACAAATAGCTTCATTTATATCTGCATACTTCCCAAAACCAGGAATACAATCTAAAACTAAGGCTAGGCTAAGCTAGAGACTCCCATTTAAAATAAGACTGCAGACTCGAGAGCACAAATTACACACTTGTTTGGGGTTGTTTTTTACCAAAAAGGCAAAGTGTGGTGTGGGATTTAGTGGGGGGAGAAGGTGAAAGGGAAAGGGTCTGATTGTCCCCATTAGGACACTGTATCAAAAGGTGAAAATAATTATTGGTAACATCCAAGACAGCCAAACAGCCCAAGGGTCCCATTGCACCAGGTGCTAGACAGAGTCAGATTTCACCTCCACTCAAATAAATTGCCAATGAAAGAAAACATTAAAAACACATTACTACAGTGGTGGCTATCAATATAAAGCTGCTTCTTAAAAGGTAGAATATGACCACTGTGATATCCGCAGTCATTCCGAAAATGAAGGGAAATGCTGCTAGTAAGGTAAGTGGTTATTTTATTTCAGAAAATAAAAGGAGTCTCTTTTCCAAAAGAGGAAGCAGAAACAAGACTTTTTATAACCTGCACAGAGGTGCTCCAGAAATCAGAATGAATGCCTGCCAGAAACCAGTCTGACCTCAACAATTTGGACCACGTCCACAGAGCTATACTTACTAAGAGTACGTTGCTTGTACTGATGGTTAAATTGACAAGAAGATCAATAGTACCTGAGAAGGTGAAAAAGGGAGAATGATCCACTGAATGGTGAGCTGATCAGCCTTTGTTGCAAGAGGGAAGAACATATCCCATTTGCTTTCATTCTCCCTCCAAGATGTAAAATGCCTCGCTACAGAGGATACTTGAAAAAGCTGGTCATAGAACAAAGCACAACAGGGGCTCTGAGGGCCAGCGCAACAGGTCAGCAGCTCCGCTCACCTTTGCAGAGATCACAGATTACTGCCTCTGTTCTTCAGGATCAAACAAGGATTAAAATCATGTTAGTGAGAACTGTCTGCATGCTCCAGACTGAAACACCAATTCCTAATGTAAAGCTATTGTTATGAAACCATACAGCTATGGAACATCTGAATGGATAACTATAAACATACTCACACTTGCAAGCCAAAATTATTTGGGACTTACGGCAAGAAATAATAGGGAAAAAAAACACGGACTGTTCTTTGTAACAGTGTTTATATCTTTAGAGAAAGCAAATGGACTGGAATATAAGCACAGGCAAAGTCAAACATTTGATGTTTGCAATCAACAAGTGAAACACTATTTCATTGTAAATAAGAGTTAATGCTAACAATGTTAACAGTGTTATTCTTGTCATGTAACTCTTACTAAGAAGGTAAGTATTCTGCTGTTGTATAGAATTCATCCTTTTCAAGCCTTCCTCTTCTTTCATCACTCTTTTCTCAATAGGACATTGAAGCTTGTAGCTCTAGCTTAATAAGGGGAAGGGGGAGCCTTCTGCAGCCATAGGATCCCACTGACATACGTAGTGCTTCACATACACACCAACTTTCCTTTCTTTCATACATCTGTGAGATGTGGCAGTGATTCCTTGTGTAACATACATATACATTTAAACATAGAATTAACTCAAGGGCTATGGAAAATTCAGTGAGAAGCGAAGACCTCAAAATTGATGCATCTCTTAATTATTCCAGGTGTTCCAACATTGTCATCATTTAGCAGTGTAATAATGAAGTTATACAAATAGGGAAAACACTTTTAAATTTGGTGCAGTACAATACAGTGATAAAGATGCAAAATGTGACTCCTTATAATCATGTAATCACCGAAGAAAATATTTTTAGGTTACACTTGTAACAAAAATGACTGCCATAAGGTATCATTTTTGTTAAGCAATGTTAGAAAGCAGCTAGAATAATCCACTGACGCATAATTAAAAACAATTCTCAATCACCTATGGAAATGAAACCTAACTGAAATACGCACTAAACCTGTAAAAATAATTCTTAAGTGGCTTACTGAGTAATACTTCAGAAAAATCGCTTTTTATAATTACACAGACTGTGTAGCAATAAAGCAGTCCCTTAGAAAGCAATCATTATTATGGAGTCCTATCCTGCAAGAAAACTCAAACTTCAAAATTAAACTTCATTCCATTACCAGAAAAAAAACCCTAATTGGTCTTGGAATTTTTCACAAAAATATTTCAGAAGATTCATATCAGGACAATTGGAGCATTTTATTTAGACATTTATTTCAAACAAGCATCCTATTAGTTATCCACATAAAAATTCTGTATAATTGAACTACCAAGAAATGCCTCCTTCAGCTAGTGTAATGCAGTATTCACTTTGAAGGGCTCTGGAACAATATGAATTCAAGAGTTTAAGCTCTACAGGGCAAATGTTTGCTCTTGCATGCTTAAAACCAATTTGTGCCATGTCTTGTACATATTGGAATATAAAGATGTTTTATCATGTCTTGTAAAAGTTTACAAGGTCTGGAGTGCTGCTTTATTTGACTTCCCTTCTTGGAAGAGAGACAAACTGTTTTGGTTTAGCTAAAAACCACAATGACTATCCAACAGCGTAAGATAAATATGATTAACAATAGAATTGGACAAATGGTATCAAAAGTTTCTAAAACTTTCAAGAGGAAAAAAGGACATGTTTTTGGTGGTGCTTTGACTGGCACACAGGTTTCTAGAATTGCTCCAAATGTTATTAACAAGCTGTTTTCCATTACCATACAACAGGACTTTCTCAAAATGTCTTTTTCTCATTTTTTCCCCATAAGAAAAGATTAAAACTAATGCACATTTTTAACCAAGTTTTATCAGTCTTTCAAATTATACAATTTCCTAGAGCAGCTCTCTGAAATACATATTTTCATATTTCAAAATTAATACTTTTTTAAAATGTTAATTCAGGAAAATGCACTGCTGGTGTTGGTTTCACTCCACTTCAGGATGAAAACAAGTATCAAAACGTCATAATTTCAGACTAGCCAATAACAATTTACTGAACAGCCCTAGCAATTCTCCTCAATCTCTAGGACAGTATCTTATACACTGTAGACTAATTTAGTCTGTTTAGAAAACTCACATTTTATAATGCAGCATATGTTGTCCAGATAAATCCCACTACCGTGTCTATATTACAGATCTTCCCCCCTTTCAGAGCTTTCACCATTAGATACTTAGATAACAAACATGAAGGGATAAAAATATTTCAACCCTAGCCCAAGCAGCAAGCCAGTATCATCATTCAAAAATCTTAGTGTTATCTCTAGTAAATCAGCTTTCAAAGTTCTGAAAGTAAATAAGTAGATATGTTTGCAGCTATTAACTATAAAATAAGAATCTGAATATACTTACTCTATTTCTTCTATTGTAGTAGGAGAAAAAAAGTGTTGAACTTGTTATAGAGGAAGCATCAGAGATAAATGATTTCTCAAAAAACTCGCATGCACATCTTCACATGCTTATGAGAAGTTTAAAAGAAACAACTGGTGAGGAAAAGCAGTTAGCAATGGAGGAGAGTCTTGACACAAGCATGAGTAAAACAGAGTGGAAACACAAAGCTCAAAAGGGATACCATATTCTCCAGATACAAATCAGACAGGAAAAAAGAATCACGCGAAAGATGAAAGAAGAGCTGACCACAGAATCGCACAACAGCTGAGGCTGGAAGGCACCTCTGGAGATCATCCAGTCCCAACCCCTGCTCAGAGCAGGCTCAGCTAGGACAGGCTGCCCAGTGCTGTGTACATTCAAGTTCTGAATATCTCCAACAATGGAGACTCCACCATGTCTCTGGGCAGCCTGTTCCAGTGTCTGACTACCCTCACAGTGTGAAAAAAAAAATTCTTTTTCTGTTTCAGTTTGTGTCCATTGCCTCTTGTTAGGTCACTGACTACCCCTGAGAAGAGTCTGGCTCTGTCTCCTTTACACCTTTCCATCAGGTATTTACACGCGCAGATGAAATCCCCCGAACCTTTTCTTCTCCATGCTGAACAGCCCAGCTCGCTCAGCCTCAGCTCGTTCAACAGGTGCTCCAAACCCTTAATCATTCTGGTGGCCCTTTGCTGGACTAACTCCAGTACATCCATGTCTCTTGAACTGGGGAGCCCAGAACTGGACACAGCCCTCCGGGAACAGAGCCCTCCAGATGCTGCCTCACCAGGCTGGGTGAAGATCATCATTCTTGACCAGCTGGCAATGCTCTGCCTAACACAGCCCAGGAGGCTGTTGGTCGCCTTTGCCGCAAGGGTACATTGCTGGCTCATGGTCAACTTGATGTCTACCAGGACCCGCTGAGCCTTTCCTGCAAAGCTGCTTTCCAGCCATTCAGCCCCACAACCTGTACTGGTGCATAGGTTAGGCGCAAGACAAGGACCACTATCTCCCCAGCCTCTGTAACATCTCAACACAGAACAGTTCTAGCAAAATGCCTATGTGCAAACAACCAAGACATTCACAGTTCCCTATATATGCATATACAGGCGTGCATGCGTGTGCATTTATATGATGCTCACACATATGCACATGCATACACAGATTAGCTGTAAGTAAATGTATATACAAAAACATACAGACAAAAAATATTTGAGGGTTGCTATAGAGAAAGCTCAGTTTGTTTCTCAGGTCAGGCCAACCTAGCTAGCTTTATTTTCAAGTGTAAGAGTAAGACCATAACTGTTTTAGATGAAAGTTACAGGACTCACTTTGCCTAAATTAGAATACACAGTCATACCACTCCATGAAATTCTTTTTTCCCCTAGCCAACCATATCTGAAAGATGAAAAAATTAACAGAAATATTAGATGAAATTGGTGGCATAAAAGAACTACTGTATTCTGACAGTGGAGCTCAGTAAGCAAATCCTACTTTCTATTTTATGCAAGTAAATGGGAACTGATTGCCCTGCAAACAATAGTTGTGGTAAATCTAGGGACTAAATTTAACTGCAGAAGAATTCTGATCCTGCTGCAAGAAGAAAGCAGTGCAGTATTACAAATATAAAATTGTCTTATTTGTCTCTACAGTAACATCTACTTTTCCTCACCATCTCTTCCAAGTAAAGGAGGAATCAAAGACAGTAAATATCTTAGTTAAGAAGTTTACATGCATAAGGTGTTGGGGAGAAGTGTGTTTTCTTTCACTACTTACTCACTGACAGAAAGAAGAGTAAAATCCTTAGAGGAGATGAATAAGAAAGAAAAGCAGTAATACGATGAAGCTCAGTAATGGCTTATAAACTAGCCAAAACATAAAAAAGAAGAGAAGAAATATGCAAAAAGATAAAGATCAAAAATCAAGTGTTCTGCATTCCCGTGTTAGTACTGGTGCTTAATATATTCATGATCTAAAATAGCACAGGGCAACAAAGCAATGAAGAAACACAAAAGAAGATATTAAGTAGGTTAGTAAAGACTGAGAAATTTCTAGGAGACCAGTCCCTGCTCAGTGAATGGACGACCTGATAGCCATCAGTTTACAGTACTGGCAAATGCAAACTAGAAGAACAAATCATGTGAATCACTGGGATCTAAACAAAAGCATAAGTAAACCAAAAGCAGTTCTTTTTCATTTGCAAAAAAAATTCACCTCCTACCAGAAGTCACCAACAAAAATGATGGTATTTGAATGTCTACCGCTATAAAATTGTGCTCCAAAAATAAAACTAAATGAGTTTGTTTCCATTCAGGCTATTACTATGGCTCAGTACATTGCTTTGAATATGAAGATTCAGCGGCTATTCTCTCTAGTTTTTCATCTTGGGATCTTTAATATGTTTTCAATCTAATTTTAATTTGTTACAGAAAAAGAGGAATTAACTTTCTTCTCAAGGCTAAACTTGTCTCTTGTGCAGGTATCATCAAGTACAGAAAAAGCAGGAGGAACAGTTGCTACATTTTTTAAAAGTTATTTAATTAAATAAGGCAGACAACGAGTTTTTTTCCATTAGTTTACTGTTTCTCAAGTCCATGTTTTTTCAACAAAAATAATTAACTGTAGAATATGTGCCATGCATGAGCAGAATTTTCATACTTTAACAACCAAAAAACCCTCTGCAGTATATTGTCTGAGTAAGCAAACAGCTAAGCATGCAAGTCAGGAACAGAGTCTGCACAGTTCATAGGACGCTGGTGTCCTTTGCAATGACAGCAAGTGCAGCAACAGTGCTTTTAGCTAAGAGGAGGCTGGGTGGCTTCGTTTTTGACCAGAATGCTATCACAAATCAAGATCACTAAGAAGGCTATAAAGCTGGTCTGACACAGGTTTGAAAAATATATCAGGATGCTTAACCCTTCCTGGAACTATCTGAAGGATGGGGTGGATGCATGCTGTAATGCACCCCAAAATCCCACTCTGAAGATGATTCAGCCTGGGCCCTGGCTGGAGCACATCGGGACTCCCTTCCCGCTCACAAGCTTGGCATACCTTTACTGCAGAAACCAAAGTGTGCAGAGGGTAATTTGCACGCCTGGAGATCACACCTCAATTTGAGTCAGGGTGTCTATCAGTTTAGAGATAATTTTGCCTCTGTGTCCCAGCTGTAAGATGGGTTAACAGTCTTTATATTATCTCACAAGATATGGAAGTAGTTGCGTATCTTCCCAGATAAGCGTATCAAATCTCACGTAGGATGGACCAGATGCTTTGATACCAAAATGCTGTATATTTATCTAATTGCATATATCTAATTGTGCTTAATGCTACTAGAGACATTTTCAGATATTGTACAGTCCTCCGAATGTAGTGATAACAAAGGAGCACCCTGAATGAAGCTGTGCTCTGTTTATACCTAGATCCAATACAGCTACTGGCACTTCATATCTGGGAAAGGTAACTCACAGCCAGCCTGCCAAAGGAGAACAGTCCAGCCTGGTTAGAGTCCCCAGGCTCTTTGCTGCAAGGTCTTCTGTGGCTCCCAATAGACCCTGATCTTCTGTCTCTTGCCCCAGTCACAGTCAGTTTCTCAGTCTCTCTCCTGGGAAGAGCTCTTCCCTGTGCCCACCCCCTTCTCTGCAACTTCCCCTCTGCTCCCACCAGGTATATTTTGTCCATGTCCCTGCAGCTACCTAAACTTTTGGGCCTCACCTCTTTCCTTCCCAAACAGATGCAGAGAACGACCAGTTCAGCTAATTGGCGTTGCCTAATAGGATGCTCTGTCCAGCAGAGAAAGACCTGAAAGCTGTAGCAATAGATCTGAAAGACCTGGTAATTGATGCAATGCTATCATCCCCTGTCAGCTGCAAGAGAAACCAAATACCTCCCTGCTATTTTAATTTTTGTCAGCATCATTCAACCAATCACCTACTGCTTTTCACTTTTTAACTTTGGGGGAAGGAAAACAGCAGCAAATAGAACTGACCTGGATGAATTTAAATGCTCAAGTTAACACTGCTAACTAGGATGAAAGGAATTGTTGCAAAGGTTTTCTTCTTCTGAAGAAAACACTGATAACCAAGATTAGCTCCTGCAAAACACAGAATCATTTAAATTTTTTTCTTAAAAGGCAAAGATGCTGTAGCTAAGCAACCTGCCTTTTCCTTAAACTGAAAGTTGGTTTTCATAGCACCTTGTTTATCACTAAAAGCTCTGACAAACCTCCACCTTATTTTATGTAATTGTGTCTGGAGGAACGCCAGATTAGATATGGTATACTGTCATAAAGGGACTTTTCCCATGAATGCAGATGATGCAAAGTTATTTTTAAAATAGCATCTGAAATGTGTTCTTTGTGTCACTGCCTGCTCTTCAAATACACCAAGTTCTGTGAGCAGCCGTCAGTCTGAGAGAACAGATATGCCTTTCTGCTTTTGGATCCAAGAAGCGCTGGCTATGTTTTCTTTATTTGTGTACTGAACTGAGCTGCTCCCCCTTCTGTCTTAGATTACCCCTTTAGCCCATGGTTTGATATAGCATTTAGTATTTGTATTCTACCACTAAAGAACTTGTTTTCTTCTAAGAGGAAATACATCCTGATGTACGCTCTCTATCCTGGTTTGGGTACTTCACTTGCCCTATCTTGGATGTGATCTGTAGCTGGGTACTTCTCTTGCTCCATCTTGGATGCAATCTGTAGCTCCATGGATGATGATTATTTCCAAATTAGAAGTTAACTATATTCCATAAACCCTGTTCACTCAGATTGAATCACCAAACAGCTTTCTTTTCAAATTTTTCCTCATTCTGACTGCATCTTTCCTAATGGACAGGACAGAAAACACAGACAAGTAATAAGCAAAACCATTAATACTGGGCATGATCCACTTAGTTGCGACTTTGGATGTTAATCTCATCATGCTTCCCCTCCCACAGAATATGTGCATTAATAGCCTTTTCCCAGTTTGACAAGGGCACTGGAAAGCATCTGTTTGAAAAACCTGCAAAGTGCTGGGCTTCTTCCTCTCTCCCAACTCAGATCCCATCACAATTTTATTTTTAATAGCCCCCGCCTCCCCCTTTTTCAGTTGGTTGTCTGTAACACTACATACAGTATAATAAAATATGATGGTCCCAAATGTTTTGCTAAACAATAGAAAAAAGATTTTGGCTGTACTGATAATTTGTTTTCCTTTCTCAATTGGTTTTGTGTTGGCACAGAATAAATACACACACAGTAGGCCTATGCATCTTTCTACAAACACAGATATACACACACTATATACAGACAGCAATGCCACTTTTTTGTTTAATCTGCCTCTCTCATTCCCTCTAGATATTTTTGCACGCTGTCATTTGTGGAATACTGTTGAAACCCAAAGGGATGTCAGCTGAGCCTGCCTCACATTGCAAGCTGTTGGCAGTCTCATTAAGGATGGGGGAACAGCGTGGAGTCTGCTGCTGTTTTTCACGGAGTGATGCTACTGGTTGGAGGCATTTGGCAGAGCTCAATGGACTATGCCGGCTGATTTCTTCAGATGCTCCTCAGCCTTGATTTTATTGTTGGTGTCTCAACACGGACTCTAAAGTTGTTACTAAAAGTGCCAGTAGCTGCTGCTAGCATGTATGGGGAAGGAATCTAATATATTAAAAGAAAAAATCTTCTATGGTTTCAAACAGGGTAAAAAAATGCATGTTTTCTTACCCCCATAACCAGCTTTGCCTGTACAATGAAATTACTTTGGATTTGTTATTGGGTAACTATATTTTGACTATGTTTGTTAATTTCAGAATTATCTGCATAATTTTGTTCTTTACCCAATTCATTTTAATTATTTCTAACCCTGCAAATATTACCCATCTCATCTGTTGCAGCCCCACAGAATCCAAATCTCTTGCCCATGTGTTTTTTGGGGGAAACTGTTCCCTATTTGGGTGTCAAGGTAGAGGGGCCAGGAAGGAGAACATAGCTCTCTACGCTTCACCATGAGTTGTGCCTTCTTCCCCCAGGTCAAGAAAAGAACATCTGGCCATCAGCCTCTTTTTGGCCTATATAATTTAATAAAGAGAGAAAAAAAATCACAACTGAAATATACTGTAGCCACTGCTGCAGTTTAGCTTTCCTGTGTAAGGTCTCACCTAACTTCCTGCCTAATTAGACTGGGAAGTTTCCAGTCATCCTGAGGTTGAAAGAGGGCATTCTTGTTCTCCCAGTTCATCTAGGCTGCTATGAAATCAGGGATATATCGGTCCTGTGCACAAAAGAGAACAAATCAAGAGGAAATATGACTGTATATTAGGAATTTAGGTTGTCAATTTAAAAATGGGGAATCTAAAGTTCCTAGCTCTTGCTTTTGTTTTGTATTTGAGGGCACCATACATAAAGCAAGATATTTAAGAGTCACCAATCCATCTCCTGAGGAACACCTAAATCTAAGCACAGGTGGCAGTTAAAGGAAGAATAGTATGTCTAAGCATTTTGTGTATTTGAGTCATAATATTCTTTAATTCTCCAACCATACATTATTCTTCTTTCAAGCAAGGACTAGCACTAGAACTATTCCATCACATAATCAGGTTACTCTTGATGACCTTCCAAAGCCAAATCCCAATGTCACTGTTAGCATAATCTCCTAGTGATTCTGTGCCAGAGCACGTGAAGGCAATACAGTACTTTCAAAAACAATCTATTTATTTTCTGGTAGAAGTTGGGTCCCATCCATTCCTTCTTTTTTTCTATCTAGCACATAGAGACCACTGGTTTACTATATGTTTACATTCACCATAATGCACCTCCATCTCCTCCCTTTCAATTGATTTTTATTGAGAAGATAAACACTTCAGGACAGCACAGAAAGTAGGAAAATTTGTCAGCAATGTGTCTAGTAGATTTAAGCCACTATAAAATTAACTGAAATAAAAGACAAAGTAAAGAAGCATTTTAGTAATCCATAAGTTGGTTTTTTTCCTCCTCTTGTCCATTCCCTAAGACACTCCCTTGCCCTTCTCTGTCACTTGCTATATTTTCATAGTGTTAGGGAAGAGGGGAGTTTTCTCTCTGAAATATTTAGGTTTGTGCCTTAGCTTTAAGGGCACTGGTAGCCCAGCCACGTATGGGCTATTCAGTAAACAGACTTTCAGAGCCAAATCAGAAATTCACTATGGCAAAGGCTTACCAAACAGTCTACGGAAAGGCTATGCTGCACTAAATACTCAAGTCACCTAAGAAAACTAAAGAGAGGAAGGTGGTCTAAATTAAGCAGAACTGGAAATCCAGAGATCTCCGTTCTCTTCCTTACTCTGCTGGAGACAGTCTTTGTAATCTGGGACAGAGCATTCCAGCATCAGCAGGTATTTCTGTATCTGCCTCTAAGAAGATAAAAGAGGGGATGGGGAATATAATTCATTAGCATTTATAAGGCAAACTATGTGGAAAGCATTGTTGCACAACTATGTAATTTACCCTTATTCCACACAGTAGATTCCAATGAAACAAAGTGTGAAGAGCAGAATATGGGACCAGCTTGTAAAGAAAGAAGTCCCCATCAGACTGAACTCTCCTAAAGCGGTGATTACAGAGTAAAAGGAGAGAAACCTCTGTAGATTGTTCCCAGCAACTCCTCATCCTCAGGGTCACTGTTATTAAGCAAGGAGTCTCATCCTCTTCAGGCATAATAAGGAAAGGCACTCCCTGCTTGCAAGTTTCATTTTGGAGGAGGTTTGTATTACCTATATACCCTTCTCTTAGTCATGAGAGTCTTGTTGATTTAACACTTTAATAAGTGCCATGGAGAAGGAAAAACAGCTGGCAAGTTTTTTGCTCTACATACAAGTTGAAAAGCCATTCATGAAGTGGCATTCGTCTCCTTACCCATGTTATTAACACCTTTAGGTGTGAACATGAGCCACTCACATATACAGCATCACTCATTAAAAAACTTCTGCCCGGGAATGCATATTTTAATTCCTTTTTGCATCACAGGAACTCACAGACTACAGCATCGCAGTAGTACTAAAACAAAATGACAAAACCATGCAAGTGTCCAGTATGAAAAATAAGACATCCTTTGTAACACCAGCAAACCTAGTGCTTTCTATTGTCAAAAGAGCACAAAGCAGGTCTGGTTTTACATTGATATATCAGGTTGGACTCAACAGTAGTAGAAGTGTTGTACAAAAAAAAAAGATTATTGTAAACTATGTAGAGCAGTCTTTGTTAGCTCTAAAGAACAAAAAAAAACCCACTATGCAGAATAAACAGGGACAGGAAAAAAAAAAAAAGAAGTAAAAACAACAGTGCAAACGAGTCTGGTAAATAAAAGCTCTGCAAAGAAACTTACTTGAGCACAGCCAGCTTTACAACAACACAACCCAGAATCCCAACATGAAGAACTGATCTTTAATGTACCTTTTAGGTAAAAGAAATGTTATTCTCTCGTTCAGCAGATCAGAAACGCCTACCATTCTCTCAGCAGGAGAGTGAAGCCCAGAATGCCAAGAACCCAGTCCTGGTTCAAAGCTGGTGGAGACACCATCTCTGCATCAGTGGTCCATGACAGCCACCTCAGTTTCTCATGCACAGTAAGAATCCACATCATAGAGGTGAGATTTTCCAGCTTGCGCACTGAGACACTAAAGACTGGGGAATTAAAACGTTTTTGCAAGTCATAGAAAACTTGCTGTAACCCTTAAGGTTGTCTTTCATGCAGAATTTCATTCTGTACTCAGTTTCCTAAATGACACTCCGCTTGCTTCGTGTGCAATAATAAAATGGAAGGTAGATCTTCCTAAATGTCATATTCATGAAGAAAACCCCTTTTCATAATCGGAGTGAATTCCACAGAGAAATAAAAACTACTTTTTACTCCCCTGAAAATGAATTGTGAAGAGCAAAAAAAAAAAAAAAATCCTTTTATTTACCCCCCTTCTCCAACAAATTCTTCCAGAGAGAGTAGCTTTTTGCATTGTTCTCTGCAGGACACAGTCTTAAGGACTTAGATTTGGAAGGGGGGTGTATTTGTGGAATTATATCCAGTTTGATTTGACTCAGATTCTGTTCTTCTATATATTAAGAATAGAGACCATGATTCAGAGCACATTACAGCAAACAACAGGCTTTGAACCAGATCAAAGCTGTGTTAAAGCCCACCATTGATCCTTCTTAATTTTCTCCATTTTACTTTTGCTTTGGTTTTTCTTAGTCTTCTCATAGGGATTTTTTTTCCCCTCTTCTTCTTGGTTGCAGGAAGAGATGCAACTTCCAAACCCACCTCTCTGCTGACAATTTTGCTCATAAGACATTAGGAAAAGGAGAAGCACTTGCCAAAATATATAACAACATTCAGGATAACTAGCATATGTTAGAAAACAAGGTTTACTAGATCTCATGGGAAACAATATTGTCTTCTAGGAAGAAAAATGAGATACTAAAAAATTGAATTCAGAAGTCAAAAAGTACTTGACAAAAAAAAAATCCTTTTTTTTCCATTTGCAGAAATATTTCATTTAAAATTAGTCTTTATCAAAGACTACTTGATTTCTCATTTCAAGTTTATTTTAAGAAAAAAATTCAAGTGAAAAATAACAAAAAGGATGTTTACAAAACTTCTGAGTTTTTCTTGCTCAAAAATGTTAGTAGACGAATTCATCAAAACCAATTCTTTTCCTAAATTTAGATTTGGCTTTGATAAACTGGAATTTTATAACAAATTAGGCAAACATCTCCTGACTTCTGATAGACAACCATCAATTTTCCCTACATTTTAGTTGTCCTTTCTGAAAGCACAGAAGTGCCCGAGGTGCCTTGTATCACAGAAAACAAATGGGTGACTTTGAAAACAACATCATATGCCATAATAAAAAGAAAAATCATTGAATGCATTTTGTTTTAAAGTTTCATTGAACACATATGACTGGCCAGGCTGAATGATCTATGATATGCTGACAGACAGAGCCAGACACAGACCTACAGAAGAAAGGGGAAGCAGGAAGGAGCTGAACAGAAACATTTAGTCAGCTCTGTCAAAATGTTGGCATTTCTACTAAGAAAGAATTACAGTATCCAAGTCTGTCTGTTATTCTGTATCCTACCAAAAGCCCATGTTTTTCTGAAAAATTGTTATTAGCATTTGAGCTACTTTCACTGTATTTTGCAAGGCTGTCCAGTCAAAAGTGATGCTGACATTAAAAGCCTATTTTGATTTTGAGTGTAAAATAATTGTTTGACTTACAAGCAGAACTTCATAAATCACTTCACTAGTAATACTCTTTCCCTACAGCTGTTATTTCCGCACAATAACTTAGCTTCTGTTTTATTTAACGCCAATATTCTGAAATGCAGGCATTCCTGAAACTCATGCGTACCATAACACCTTGCACAGAAAGATTTTTTTTCAGCCTACAAACGACATTTAAAGTCTATAAAATAGATAGCGTTTATACTACAGAAAATTATTCATAGTGGAAAGACTTGTTATTGAAGTGTAGCTCAGTCCCTTAAGGACAGACATACCTCAGAATTGTTGAGATGACACCTGTGCGTTCCCGAGAACCACCCCTCACTCGAACACTGGTCAATGTCCACCTTCTGTAGATTGATGTCGACTTTGACAACACCTCTGAAAATAGAGAAAAACAGCCTTGAACACAGAGACTACAGAAATAGGTTCAACTTCTTTATGATGTTGTAGCCTGCAAAGCGGAGCTACATCTTTCTTCTAAATACAGAATTTGATGAAAAGTCTGAAAACAGAGAAGTGTCATGTTCCCAAAGCCACAACTGCAGAGACACATTCTTACATTAGACCTTACTGAGATGTATTACAAAAGCTCAGTAAATCTAATGCACTGAGTAAGTGTAAGGTGGCAGGTAAGAAGTTATACACTCAAACAATTTAATGCCCTTCATATTTTACAATGCAGCAAAGAACTAAAATACAACGAACAACCTGCACTACTTTTTCCGAGGCCTCCCCAGCCGACCCCAAGTACGGTACCAGGCACTGCACCTTAACCCCGTGCCCGGTGACAACGACATCCTCCCCTTTGTTCCAGGGAACGCTATTTACCAAAACAACTGGCAAAACCCTTTTTGTACTCTCCCCAGAGACACCCCGACCTTCAGTGACTTCAGACCTCTTCTCCACGGCTCAGCGCCCTCCCCCAGCAGACACCCAAACCCCTCTCTCCCCATCTCAGCCAGCTGGCACTGGTATAATACCTGATACAGCAGAAAGGCAGCACAAGCCAGGAGTAGGCTACTGATGTCTGTGAAACCAAAAAAAAAAAATTTCCTACATACATAGGTCCTCAAGGACTATCTAAACTGTATTAGTTCCATGCCAAGAATGCTCAAGTTTTCATCATCAGTAGTTTCCCTCAATTTTTTTTGACTGAAAAGCTAACAACTCGATTTCAAAGCCAACGCTTTGTTTTATAAACAACTCTGAAATCACCAAAAGAAAAAAGGCTGTAAGACTGTAGTTGCATATCTTAAAAAAAGCCTTCAAAAATTTCCTTATTCTCTCTAAAATAACCTCCAGAATGACTTTGTACATAGAACATTTATAGCATCATCTTGTGAGAGCACATATCTGTAACTGCTTCATTGCTGTCTGGACTTAGCAAAAAATATCAGTATGCAACTTTTGATAGTTAGATCATTACACAGACTCACTCATAACAGATGAGTGCTCTGCAGTGGTTTCTTAAATCTAGGGTGCCACTCCTTTTAAGTCAACCATTTCAGCCACAAGTTTTGATTTCCACAGCCTGAACTTCCATGACTACAAACACCATCATTGCTCCTTTCAGGCTGTGGACTACCAAGGGCAAGGCCCGAACTCTATCTCAAGAACACCTCACTCACCTCAAAGCACGTTGCCTCTTTTAATTAAAGCTCAGTATATATTATTATTATAGAGCTACAGAGCCATATATCTGAGAGGCCACTTATGAACAAAATCAGAATAGGCATAAGAAAGTAAGCTTGATCAAAACCAGGACAATACTGCTCCCTCATCCCTAGCCCTAGTACAGCCAAGTGCGAAGTGTCCACAACAGCTGTATTTGGACATTCATCTTCAGACATGCTATATAGTCATTGGAGAAACACAAGCACATCATTTAAGTGATCTGAAGAAGAATGCATTAGGAAATTGTGTAGGCTAGCCAGTAGGAAGTTAGATATCATAGGTGCACTTCATCTCGCTCTGTCTCCTGTCTAAAATGTAAATAATCTGATGCTGGGCACACTTAGAAATGACCTGAGATATTTAAGTGCTGGCCCTAGTAAGTTCAATTTGAAATAGCACACACCATGCTTCTAGAATATTCAGAAATATTTTTAGTTTACAGCTTTATGCCTTTCCACTCTTGTTTTGAACAACAGCTTCTCCACAGACTGCTAAAACTACACTTCCATTCCAATGAACTGTTTTTTCTGTGTTCCAGGTGACCAACAACCTCAAGGGAAAAACTGCCATACTCTACAGACTAACTCTTCATATGATGTTAGTGGATTATCTTAACCTGATAACAAGGTATCCGTCTCAGATGCTCATAGGAATAGAGGTAACTAATTCCTCATCTGTTCACATGCAGATCCCATCAGGTAGGTTTCTAGTATTTTCTGGACCTGAGCATAAATATTAGCATGTGGGCTGGGGACAGGACCTGTTCTGCAAGTGAATAATCTCACCATGGCTGCATACAGGCATGAAGCAGGCAGTAGGACCAGGACCAACACTACTCCTTGCACTCCTAGTTTATGTTATCCAGGCACCTTGGCAAGGATCTCTCAAGCATTAGCATCATTCTGACTACTCTAAAGAAATCAGTTTGTACAGTAGAAAAAACAGTGATCATTCATCCTTATTAGGACTGCAACAGATTCACCTGGGAGACTCTCAAGCACCTTAGGGAAGTAGGTCTTTATTTCCCTTTACATGGAAAGCTTTTCCCTTGTGCACATTTTGTTTTTAACTGATAGGAGAGGAAACTCCTCTTTCCCTCTACAAACACTTCCACAAAGATAGAGGTACATATTACAAATTAAGGGTAAACTAATCACTGCTAGGAAAGGAGAAACACCTTAACAGTTTGCTGTGTGGTATCATGAGCAGACCCTGTAGAAGCACCATGTCAGTACAAAGGGATATAAAAATTTTCAAAAGAAAACTTACCTAGAGGTTACTTCTGAGAAAGACAACACATACAAGCCAGAGGAATTACAGACAGTAAGCACACTGAGCAAGCATGTGAGTATGGCCTTGTACCAGACATGCTGCAATTTGAAGAATTAGTGGCATGTTCTACTGGGCCAAGAGGCAGAAAGCAGCATAACATCCTCATGCTCAGAGCCACGTGATGGAAAGGAAGAAAATGTACTTCCAGAATTCCACATCAGAATTGATTAAATAACTTTTATCCTTTGAAAACTCTTTGATACAATTATTTTGTTCAAAATAGATATGAAAAATCATAGATTCATACAACAGCTGTCATTGGAAGAAACCTCTTGTGATCATACAGTCCAACCACCTGCTCAAAGCAGGCTCAGTTCAGTTGGGTTTTTTAATACCTCCAATAATGGAGACTTCACCACCTCTGGGAAACCTGATCTAGTGTCTGACCACACTCACAGTGTCAGAAAAGGTTTTCTGATGTTTAAATGGAATTTCTTGTATTTCAATTTGTGCCTCTTGTACTTTGTCCTTTCACTGACTACCCCTGAGAAAAGTCTAGCTCTGTCTCCTTTACACTTTTCCATCAGGTATTTACACATGTGTAAGATCCCCCTGGAGCCTTTTCTTCTCCAGGCTGAAAAGTCCCAGCTTGCTCAGCCCTTCTTGTCTGTCAGATGCTCCAATCTTTAATCATCTTTGTGGCCCTTCACTAGGCTCACTCCAGTACATCATGTCTCTTGTACCAAGGACCCCAGAAGTGGACACAGCACTCCTGATGGAGCCCCACCAGGCTGGGTAAAGAGGAAGGATCACCTCCCTCAACCTTTTGGCAATGCTCTTCCTCTCATAGCCCAGGAGGCTGTCAGTCATCTTTGCCGCAAGCACACATTGGTGATTCATGTCAAACTGGTGTCCACCAGGACCCCCTAGGCCTTTTCTGCAAAGCTGCTTTCCAGTCATTAAGCCCCTGGCCTGTATTGGTGCATGGGGTTACTCCCTCACAGGTGCAGCACTGGGCATTTCCCTTTGCTGAACTTTACAAGGTTCTTGTTTGCTCATTTCTCTAGCCTGTTTCAGTCCTCCTGAATGGCAACACAACCATCTGGTCTCTCAGCCACTCGTCCCAATTTTTGTCATCTGCGAACTTGCCAAGAGCACACCCTAGCCTATTGTCCAGACCACGAAATGAAAATGTTAAACAGAACTGGCTCCAGCATCAACCCCTGGGGTCTATCAATAGTGGCTGGCCTCCAGCTGGACTCCAGTCATCTATACACAGAAGGCTACTGGGTTGGTTAAACACTGTTTCCCCTTCATTAACCCACTCCCAATCACATTGTTCTTCTCCGTGTGTTTCAGAAGTGATTTTCAGGAAGATTTGCTCCATCGCATTTCCAGGGACTGAGGTGAGGCTGATCAGCCTGTAGTTCTTGGAAGACATCAAGTACCTCTGCCTTTTGCATGTCCTCTGTCACAAAGTTCACTGCCCCATTCAGCAGCAGGCCCACATTCTCCTTAGTCCTAGTTTTGCTGCCAGTGTACTTACTTCTTGTTGCCCTTCATGTCCCTTACCAGATTCAGCCCCATATGGGCTCTGTTTTCACTAACCCCACCCATGCATAGAATCATAGAGACATAGAGTCATTTAGGTTGGAAAAGACCTTTAAGATCCTTGAGTCCAACCATTAACCTAACACTGCCAAGTCCACCACTGAACCATATCCCTAAGCGCCACATCTACACGTCTTTTAAATACCTCCAGGGATGGTGACTCAACCACTTCCCTGGGCAGCCTGTTCCAATGCTGGACAACCCTTTCAGTAAAGAAATATTTCCTAATATCCAATCTAAACCTCCCCTGGCACAACTTGAGGCCATTTCTTCTTGTCCTATCGCTTGTTACTTGGGAGGAGAGACCCACACCCACCTTGCTACAACCTCCTTTCAGGTAGTTGTAGAGAGCGATAAGGTCTCCCCTCAGCCTCCTTTTCTCCAGGCTAAACAACCCCAGTTCCCTCAGCCGCTCCTCATGAGACTTGTGCTCCAGGCCCCTCACCAGCTTCGTTGCCCTTCTCTGGACACGCTCCAGCACCTCAGTGTCTTTCCTGTAGTGAGGGGCCCAAAACCGAACACAGGATCTGAGGTGTGACCAGTGCCGAGTACAGGGGAACAATCACTTCCCTAGTCCTGCTGGCCACATCATTTCTAATACAAGACGCTCGTGTTCACAGCCATGCCCAGACCATGTCTCCACATTCCTCCCAGGTTATCTGACTCTGCTTCCACCTCTTGTGTACTTTCATTTTATGCTTGAGTTTTGTCAGGAGCTCCCTGTCAAGCCTTGCAGGCCTGAAAATTATCTAATTTCAAAATATTTTCATAGTACTTCTACAAACACTAGACAATTTTTCCATTTGAAATGAAATGCGTTTTTCCGTTTGCTTCTCTTGTGTTAAAATTTATCTTACAAGAATGTTTGCCTTTCACAAAACCCAGTCTTCATGAACTCAATTCAAACATTTCTACCCACACTCTTCTCCTGTCTGCAGCTCTTCTGTAGCATAAACTGAACTTCCGATATGATTAAATTGTTCTGCTTTTTCCTTTTCTCAGAGCTTTACAAATTTCTAGGGTGAAAATCTACAGGAAGGAGTAACAGTACACTCCAGAAGCAGGTATATGAAAACAATCTTTCCTGACAGTTACAATCTATCATAGGCTTTCCATTTTTTCCCCCACAGTGCACATGTTGGGTTTTTTTCACTACACCTCTGCAATAGATGTTCATGCTTCATGGTAACATCACAGTTCTGGTGAGGTAGTAACAGGGACTGCAACTACTTGAGGATATAATGCTTTCAAAAGAAAAGTTTCTTTAAGCATACATGTGGCATTTACAGAAACCATCATGATGATACAAGAATTCTACTGCATTCATTTGGGATGCTTTGCCATTTTAAACACAGTCTCAGACTTGTACCCCACCGCTATTACCCAGAGGGTGCACCAGTATGTACATGATGATATATTTCTGAAATTCATCTGTGATTAATACAGTAGCTGGCACAGCCTGTTTTAGCCACCCACATTTTCAGTTATTTTTGATTCAGCATTCGGAAAATGGAACATATGGAAGAACACATCCTCCTAGAATGTATATGGACCAACTACCTGTATTATATTTATTGAACTAACTGGGAATAATTGCAGCTCTGCTATCTTGATAGAAGCAATCAAGACAAATATCAACAGTATAAGAGTAGACTCAGCTTGTCAGCATAACACATTCATCCACACTGACAATGCTGCCTGGCTGAACCCAAGCCACAGTGATAAGTTAGTAACAATATTACTTGTAATTGGGGACCATCTGGCAAGTAAGTAAATTTTGTTAATCTCCTTATAACAATAAATATTTGTTTTCTGCCAGAATTTTACAGTCCTTACACAAAATAGATACTTAAGGAGTGCACATTCTTGTTTAACACGTATTTAAGAAAGAATTAGTTGAATTGTACATAATAGATAATCATTGAAGAATGATGTCATCAAGGATTTTCTGTCGGGTCAGAGGTTTGTTTTAAGAGGCTTTCATGTCCGTCTTAATTTCTAGTACCACTGTTTGTTGGCATGCTGTTTGCCTTGAAATCTGTGCCAGAAATTGATTTAAGCTTATTTTCCCAACCTACTAGCTATCTTGATAGTTTCAGTAGTTATAATATTTCATTGTAACAACATGTTGTAAAACCTATATCTACAGAAGAATTTTTTTTTGCCTCTACTGTTACATCATAAAAAAAAGCAGAAGGAGCATGTTCTCTTTCACCCAGCCAGCTTAAGCCAGAACTGCACAGAATAATAGCCTGCCAACATTTAAATGGTGATAAACAATATCTTTGTCCTCTAGATCTTCAGAAGCTTTTTGGCACAGAGGTCACCACAGCTTAGCTAAACAGGCATTCAAAGTTTGTCTTCTAAGTTTGTACACTTATTTTTGCACCTGTAAGCATTGCAAGCAGCCATAATTAAGGTATAAGACATGGTTATCACATGCTGAAGCAGACATCATCCCCCAAATCTAAATGCCTGCTTAGATTCTTGCTGCCATATCCATTCACCCCTCCATGCTGTCCTTCATAAGTCCTCCTTACCACAAAACAAGGAGATAAGAACAACAAATTCTCTACAGCCATCCCAAATCTGCAAATGCCCACACCTCTAGATAAATGCACACTGTAATTAGTATAGTCAGTGTTTTCAGGGCAGATACCTTTTCTGACCATTCTCATTTTGGAGGCTGACACTCTCAAGAATGTTAATTTTCAACCAGTGCATACTACCTGACACCTGAAGCTCCTTCAATGTACTATCAACTGAGTATCCAAAAATAACCCTGGTGTCAAATTCACAAGTGAGTGACTTTCAGTCATAAGTCTTACTGGAATCAGCAGCTTCTGCAGGTTCAAGTTGCTTTTGAAAGTTAAAATTTAGGATTCTGCATCACTTAAACGTTTTTAAAACTATTACCTCTGCATATCCAGCCAGATTCACAAAAGGCTACTGGGGTGTTACATACAACATGATTTTGATGTGGACACGCAGTTACCACTAATTTCTTACTAACAGGACAGAGACAGACTTACCTAATTCCTCAGCCACAGCATGACTGCTGCTTTTCAGCACACATTTTCACAGGAGAGCCAGCTTTCACTAAAACGAAGCTTAACAGAAGAGTAAGGTATAGCAGTGTGGGCATATGAATTAGGATTCACCTGCAAAGAAAATCCCTTTAGGCCATTTGGAACAGTACTACAAGGGCGGAATACTTAAAGATGAATCCTCTGTTGTCTGAAGAATTATTTCAGATTTATGGCACACAGTGCTGCCTCTCTGGGGATTTCCCTGCAGTTTGGTCAGAGAGCTTCCTAGATACTTCGAGGGGCAGTGATGGTTTTTTTGCCTGAGGATGTTCAAGTTGCTGCTAGCGTCTTAACTCTGTCACAAAGCATCACATCGTATAGGAATGTGAGGTGTCAGTGATGGTGGGGTACCACTTACATTAGATTCTCCCTATGAAAAAAGGTCTTGGAGCCAAATTCAAGCTATTTAGTAAGAAACCAGTATTTTTTTTTTTTAAATGCTCCCATTACTATCCATGGGGTCAGAGACAGGTGGAAAGAAAGGGCATCAAGGAACAGTATAGAAAGTGATATAAGAGAAGAGGTTAGGAACAAGAAAAGCATTTGAATTAGAAGGATCCTACACGGGAGAGATGGCCTCAGCCTAACT